>NW_020621603.1:1964489-3164489 GCF_003573695.1 Papaver somniferum | reverse complement strand
AGTTTTTAGATTTTTTTAGGTTTTTATTTGTTTTTATTTTATTCGTTCTTCTTTACGTTTTTGGGTTTTTGTTTTTTCCTTACAGATTTTGGAATTGGGAGCGAAAGAAAATTTTGCCAAAGCTTTGGTGAATACTTAAATACTTGGAGTAAAAGACAAAGCGAAAGGAGCGAAAGAAGAATTTTTTTTTTGTTTTTATTAAAAAAAGAGAGAAAAAAAGAGAGACATTTTATTTTTATTTTATTTTTATTTTATTATTTTTTGTTAGAATTTCCTTTTCTTTTGGACTTTGGACTTGGACATTTGGACATTACGATATCACCTCGGCCCCTCGGGTTCGTACACGACATTGGAGTTGTGGCGCGAGTCGACTTCAGCGGTTCATCCCCCGTCTGGAACGGGAGGTAAGTTTGTCGAAACACTCGCGAATCCCCTGTCAGCGAGTTACTGTATTTCTTCGTTTGCATATATGCTGAGGACTTGAAAACGGTTGCTTTAATTTCCTAGTAAAGGGCAAGGACTGGCCATACAAGATAAGGGTTCGGATTTCATCACCGTTCTCTTCTTGCTCGCCTTAGGAAAACAAAACCAAACGCGAACCTAAACCTAAAATTTGGAATAGAACAAGACCTATTGGGTAACGAGATTAATACAAAAGTCGTTCGAAAAATATTGGTTACTCTTTTGAGCATACTTCGAAGTTCATGATGGTTTCTGTGAGTTGAATGCGTGACTGCGCCGCCTTGGAATGCGGTGAGGCCATGGGTATCAAAGCTCTACGCAGCTTCCCTCGCCTCTATTCAACTTACTTTGACTCGGATTGATTCCAGAGGGGTTTCCTCAAATTGTAACGAATTCCCATTCGAAGGATTAGAAGCTGGTCTAGAAACAATCTAAGTGGATCCATCATGCTTTTTGTTTGCTAGAAATCAGTAGGTTTGCTGTGGTGGAGTCAGCCTTGTTTGTGTTTGCATAGAACTTCCCTTCCTTTTAGGTCTTTTCTTTTTCTTTTGTTTTTCTAGTGTATGCTCGAGGTTATCAGAGAGCGGGATTGGAAAAGAAACACTCTAGGTCGTTTGATTAGTGATAAACCTAGTAGTTCTTCTTGTGAAGGCGGGGAGCTCGAAGACTCTTCTTTTGAGAGCCCTTTTTTTGGAAACTTTAGTTTTGAGAATCTGTCTCTTCGTGAGGAAAGTACCCCTAGTACTTCAGCTGTGCCAGCGATGGCAACTTTGAAAGATTACATGTTCCCAACTAGGACCAACCGAGCTTCGTGCATTAAATTGCCAGCCACTACGACTAATTTCGAGATAAAACCTAGTATTCTTCAGATGATCCTTATATTCTTAGGAAAGGATGATGAGAACCCTTATTTTCATATTAGGGACTTTGAGGAAATTTGTGGGACAATTAGAATAAAAGACCTTACTGATGAAGTTTTGAAACTTAAGATGTTTCCCTTTTCCTTGAGAGATAAATCCAAGACCTGGATGAACAACCTCCATCTGAATCCATTGAAACATGGCAAGAACTTATTGCTGCTTTCTATATGAAGTTCTACCCTAAGCATAAAACTGCAGCTGCTAGGCAGAAAACTAGTTCCAGTACGCAACAAGAGGGAGAATATCTTTATAGGTTTTTAGAGAGATTCAATGATCTCCTCTCCCAGTGTCCTCACCATGGATTTGATAAGATGAAACTCGTAGAGATTATTTATGATGGTTTAGACTATTCGACCAAAGCCATGGTCGAGTCTATGTGTGCTGGTGAGTTCACTAGTAAAAGTGTTGATGATGCCTTTACCTTCTTAGGAACTATCGCTGAAAAATCCCAACAGTGGGTGTCTTGTGTTGAATCTCCTAAAAGACTCTTGGTCAATAGAAGTAGCACCAATATGGTAGATACAAGCTTTGGGTCAGATGCTAAGTTTGTTGCTTTGTCTAGAAGGTTAGAAGCTTTGGAATTGAATCAGTCTAAACATAGGTCTCTTGTTGAACCTGATGAGAGGATTAGAGCCTCTCAAGTCTCTAGTTGTGGAGTAGAACCCAATAACTCGTTTTGGGAAGGTCAGGTTAGTAAAGAACAAGCCCATGCTGTCTATAACAACACTAGGTTTGAAAACCGTCAGAAGATTGACCCATACTCAGAGACCTACAACTCTGGTTGGAGAAACCATCCTAATTTCTCTTGGTCTAAGGGCCAGAATCAAGTTCAGTCTAGTAATGCTCAGGTTCCCCCAGGTTTTGGCTACACTAAGAATCCTTCAGCTCCGGCACAGTTTCAGAACCCTTCAGATAAAAAGATTATGAGTTTAGAAGAGTCTCTTGTTTTGTTAACTCGTAACACTGTGCAGTTTCAGCAATCTGTTGCTCAAGGTTTTAGAAGAAAATAAGAGAATAAGTCAGGCTAACTCTCAGGCTATTTCCGAGTTGAGAACCCAGGTTAGTCAGATAAATGAGTCTTTAAGAGAAAGAGGTAAGTTTCCTAGTCAGACTCAACCCAACCCTAGAGGAATTAATGAAATATGTGAAAGACCATCCGATCATGTGAATGATATTAAAACCCTCAGGAGTGGTGATGTAGTTTTTAAGTGGTAGTAAAGTTCGTTCAACTCGGATTGTGTACACTCGATTTTAGACTCAAATTAAAATAGAAAACTCAAAAAGTAATTGTTATCAAGATTATAAAAAGCACTGAGACTCAGGATTCCACCAATCTCCAATTTTTATGTGATTTAATCTAGTCAATAATTATGCACTCTTTACGTTTGAAGTGATTCTAATATTCGCCTAGACAAGTAGATTCTCAAAACAATAGCTGTAAATCGAAAGCATGGACCATCAAAAGACTTAACCTAAGCATGACCCATCAATTGAGAACACAACCACTTAATCAGAATCATAAATTCAATTTCAGTTCAGTGAAATAATCATAAAAGAATTAAAAAAATTAAATTAAATAGAATTTACCACATAATATTTGGAAAAATGGCTTCCTCCGTCGCCTCAGCAATGGGGTTTAGCTCCTCATATTAATCACTTGTCAAAATATTTGTTCTTAGCCCAAAAGTTTATTAAAAGAATGAAAAACTATAAAACTGATTGTTTGCAACGGTGTATTGGAGTCGCAAAACGAATGACTGACTGTTACAAAGAAGTTACTGTAGCAGAGTTACAAATTTGAGACGTTGTTCTTATTTGCAACGGATGTTCTTCATCAGCAGCAGCAGAAACTCGGGTTTTCCTGCAACCCAGTCCAGTATTATTTCCTTTTGTCATGATCATGCTTGTGGAGGTCACTTTAGTGCTAAGAAGACTGCTGCTAAGATATTGCAGTGTGGATTCTATTGGCCTTCGTTGTTTAAAGACTCCCATAGTTACTGTGTTACTTGTGAGCGTTGCCAGAAATTAGGAACCATTTTCCGTAGGAACATGATGCCCTTGAACCTTATTTTAGTTGTTGAGGTCTTTGATGTATGGGGTATTGACTTTATGGGTCTGTTTCCTAATTCTTCTGGTAACCTATACATCCTTGTCGTCGTAGACTATGTCTCTAAGTGGATTGAGGCGGTTGCGTGTAAAACCAATGACCATAGGGTTGTGATTGAGTTCTTGAAAAATAATATACTTACACGTTTTGGTACACCACAAGCCATAATTAGTGATGGAGGGTCGCACTTTTGTAATGGACCTTTTAGGCTTCTGATGAAGAAATATGGTATTACACATAAGGTAGCTACCCCGTATCATCCGCAGACTAGTGGTCAGGTAGAGGTTTCCAATAGGGAGATAAAACGTATATTAGAGAAAACAGTTAATCATAATCGGAAAGATTGGTCGTCTAGGCTTACTGATGCCTTATGGGCTTACCGTACTGCGTTTAGAACCCCCATTGGAATGTCGCCTTATCGGATTGTGTATGGAAAGGCATGCCATTTACCTGTTGAGTTAGAACATAGAGCTTATTGGGCTGTTAAGCAGTTAAATTTTTCACTTGACAAGGCAGGAGCCCATAGGAAACTCCAGCTCAATGAGTTGGACGAGATTCGTATAGATGATTACGATAGTGCGAAGGAGTATAAGAACAAAATGAAACTTGTGCATGATAGAAATATTTTACGGAAGTCATTTTCTCCAGGTCAAAAGTTCTTCTGTATGATACCCGTTTACATCTTTTCCCTGGGAAGTTACGTTCTCGGTGGACGAGTCCTTTTATTGTTCA
This sequence comes from Papaver somniferum, assembly GCF_003573695.1. Classification (NCBI taxonomy): domain Eukaryota; kingdom Viridiplantae; phylum Streptophyta; class Magnoliopsida; order Ranunculales; family Papaveraceae; genus Papaver; species Papaver somniferum. Next base: position 3,160,268 of record NW_020621603.1, on the reverse strand, counting down.
CACTGTCTTTCCTCATGGAGCTGTTGAAATTGAGACACCGGATGGTAGTAGTTCTTCGAAGGTTAACAGTCAGAGATTGAAACCCTTTTTAGAGCCCTTTCCTACAGGTGATGTTGAGGAGGTCCCTCTGGAGGACCCTGTTTACCCTTGATTGACCATCGAGGAAGTTGTATGTTGTATATTAGTTTTTGATTTTCTTCACCCAGGTACTATCTTTCCAACTTCTCCTCGTGTTATTTTACTTTTGGTATTGCTCTTTCATTAGAAACATTGAGGACAATGTTAGATTTAAGTTTGGGGGTGGGGAAGAACTTTTTAGTTGCACTTTTGAAACTTCTAGCGTCACATGGTATCCGGTTAGCTAAGTTTACATACTGTTTCTCACCAAAAAGATAGAAATTGGAATGCTAGGGATAACAACCTTTTGAGACATTAGAGAAAAAAACATTGAGATCCTTGAAATTCAGGAGAGAACTTGTTCCTTTTAGAGGGTAACCGTGATGGACCTAACCATACATGATGGAAAGGAAAGTAGGTCATGAAATGCCAGAAAGACAAAGCAACCTCACAATGTAGTCTTAGTTACTGGATTGCGACTCTCTCTCAGTAGAAACTTATCATCATCAACAAGCGGAGCGACATCAAAATCTATGAAGAAAGTTGAATATGTTTTAGGTTTAGAAGCAACAATAGAAAAGAATAATTCAAAAATCAAAGTTGAAGTTATAAGAGCAAATGATATAAGTTGTTAGAATTCATGATACCAAGACATCACAAGTTGCGAAGATCCAAGTTTTGAAAGTCCTTCTCTCATGGCCATGTAAATTGTTGTCTTGTAATTTTTGTTTCCAACAAAAAAAAAATGAAAAAAAAAATGGTGAAGGAATTCGAGTTTTAATTGATCAACTCCGTTCTTCATCGGTTTTTTTGATCTGCAATCGTTTCCCTCTCCTCTTCCGCATCTTTTTCATACCCTGCTCCAACAGTTTTCCTCTGCTCGAGTTTTGTCTGCAACTCGTTTTAGGGTTTTTTTTTTTTGTGTTTAACCCATGTGATGATTATCAATGGTTAGCACAAGACGATCGTTGTTGATTCAATCCTCTGCATTTATTCAATCCTCTGCAAAGGCTCCCAGGAGTTTATCTTCCGCCTCGACATCACCTGCAACTTTCCCTGTCGCATCCGTAGCCTCCATTCAATCTTTTGCTTCGATTATTACTCCCGTAGCTGCTGAACCTTCTACTAATCTTGCCTGCATTCAATCTTCTGCTTCGAGTGATACTTCCGTAGCTGCTGAACCTTATACGTACCCTGCCTGCATTCAATTTTATGCATCGACTGCTCAAGTTACGCCTGCAACTTGAGCATTCGCAACCGTAGCCTCCATTCAATCTTCTGCTTCGTTTGATACTCCCGTAGCTGCTGAACCTCCTGTAGTCTGCATTCAATCTTCTGATTGGATTGATACCCCCATAGCTGCTGAACCTTTTACGTACCCTGCCTGCATTCAATTTTCTGCATCGACTGCTCAAGTTACGCCTGTCCCGTCACCTGTATATGGCTTTACCATCTCAGCGTCATCATCTAATGTTGACGACTCTGAATATCACCAAAGCACCTTTGCTGGGTTGGTTGGATGGTTGCATAAATGGCGTGGGAGGGAGGGGTTATATCAAAGGTTACCTTCTCACGCATCTCAGAGACAAGCATTACCCAACTGTGGAGGCCAAAGAGAAGTGTCGTCTGAGGATCAGCAATGAGCTGGCTGTATATCTTGCTTGGGATAAGTCACTGCAAAGTATGCAAATGTGGCTTTGACACCGTTGTATGCTCATACATGGATGGAAGAAGAAGTGTGCCATGCACAAGGGTGGGGAAACTCAATGCCCGTTGAAAGGAAGGACTGTTGACTTCTTAATTCACGACATTCCATGGCCTGCTGCGCCAACTGTTGACGGTGTTTTCCCTGACTTGGATGGAGTTTCCGTGGCTTCTGTTTTCCCTCCCATTGATCTTGCTTTGCTTGACAGGGTTCTGCGACGCCAAATCTCAACTGTTACCAGCATCCCTGCCAAATGCAGGCTTAGTTTTGCTAGGGGTTTTGCGGCTGAAATTCAGAGTGTAGTTCGTAATCCCGCGGATATCACTTGATGGATTAAGCTCCTGTTGTTCCCTGTGTGTACGTTACGGCGTTACACTCCCACTTGCAGCAAGGAAGAACGTTCAGGCAATAGGAAGAGGTTGCAGGTGGCTGCAATCCTCTTGGCGTTGAAGCAATGGACAGACACAGACGGATGTGCGTCTCTGGTTCAAATTGCATTGGAAGATCAAGAGTCTATACAACATCTAAGGGCGAAATACAAGCGAAGGACAACTCGGGTTAAGACAGAAGAGGATATGGAGAAGGATAATCTCCAAGTATGCCGTAGGAAATTGAGTAACGGTTTATATACTGCCGCGATTCGAACTTTGACTTCAAGTGGTATTGCTCATCCTAACGAATCCACTTTGCTTGAGTTGAAAGCCATGCATCCGTACGCGCCACCCCCATTGATACCCTCCACACCAGTGGCTCATACGCCCTTTGTCGCATCTAAAGATTTGGTCCTAGATAAGCTGAAAAGTTTTCCTAGAGGGACCTCGTGTGGGAGAGATGGTCTTCGGTCCCAACACCTTATTGATGCACTGGGAGGGGCTGCTTCAGCAGTTCCGGGTGAGCTCATTGTTTCCATTACGGACCTTGCGAACATTTGGCTCGCTGGGGGTTGTCCGCAAGCACTGGGTGAGTTTATAGCTTCGGCTCCCCTCACACCTCTTGTTAAGCCTAATGGGGGTATCCGTCCGATAGCCGTGGGTACTATCTGGAGACGTCTGGTTTCCAAAGTAGCTGCTTCTCATGTTGGTAAGGAAATGGATAGCTATCTTGGTGACTTTCAGTTTGGCGTAGGGGTACCCTGTGGTGGCGAGTCCATTCTTCATGCAGTTAACCGGCTCTTGGAAGTCAAGGGTGACTCTACTTCTATGTCTATGCTTCTGGTGGACTTCTCTAACGCCTTCAACCTGGTAAGCAGGTCTGCTATGATTAGAGAGGTTAGAAAGCATTGTCCTTCGATCTCGAGGTGGGTGGAGTTTTTTTATGCGTCTCCTGCTAGGATATATTATATGGACAAAACTCTCTCCTCTGCTCAGGGAGTTCAACAAGGGGATCCTCTTGGCCCCATGTTATTTTCTTTGACTCTACACCCCCTCATTCATATGATCACCGAGAGATGCACCTTGGATCTTTAGGCTTGGTATTTGGATGATGGTACCATTGTCGGAGATACTTTGATGGTAGCTAAGGCTTTGGACATTATCCAGCAGGAAGGTGTTCACTTGGGGTTGAATCTCAATGTTTCTAAGTCGGAGATTTTCTGGCCTTCGGTTGATAGTAGAGGGTTAGTTGATGGTGTTAAGTTATTGGGTGGGCCAGTTAGCCGAGATACCCAGTTTTGCAGAAACATGGTTGTCAAGAGGGTGCAGAAGACCATTGCATTGATGGATGCGGTGATGAAGCTGAAGGACCCACAAGGAGAGTTGCTTTTGCTAAGAAACTGTTTTGGTGTCTCTAGGTTATATTTCGCCATGCGTACTACTAAACCTGAGTTTTTGTATGAGGCACAAGTGGTTTTTGATGACCATCTTAGACAGTTTCTTAGGCACTTGGTTATGGGAGACGGGACAGGTTTTGGTTTACTGCAGCAGAGACTAGTTACGCTTCCCATTAAGGATAGTGGTTTGGGGGTGTATACTATGGAGGACACGAAGCAATATTGTTATGTTGCTTCTTGTTTTCAGACAAGCTCCCAGCAGGGGACCATTATGAGGCACTCTGGGGTTTCGGGTCTGAGCTCCATTTTTGAGAACGCTTTGACACGCTTCAAACAGGTATGTGGTGTTGGTGATTCTTTTTTATGCATTGAGGATACTTCCCCCCACTCTATGAGATATTTGGAAGTCAAATACTTTGATGCTGTGAATAAGAACATACATATGCAGTTCAACATGTCGAAGCGTGATTCAGCCCTCTGGCAGAGTAAGAGAGTCAATCATGCACAAGACTTCTTGCTGGTGATGCCTATTGACGGGCTTAATCAGACAATTGGTGCTAGGCAGTTTCGTGCTGTTCTTCAGTATAGGCTCGGAATTCCCATCTTTGAAAATGGAGACTTGTGCTCTATTTGTGGTGCTGGGATGGATATCTTTGGGGATCATGCATTGCATTGCAAGCACGGGGTCGGGATCAAATACAGGCATGACCTAATGCGTGAAACCTTTGCGGATATTTGTTATCGTACGAATCTTTTGCCAGAAAGGAAGTAGATTTGGGACTCCTTTCGGATGATGGGTCGGATTTACTCCCAGCGGATATCCTTGTGTATGGTTGGGATAATGGCCATGATATGTGCTTGGATGGCACGGTGGTTTCCCCCTTCACTGGCGCTTGGGAACGTAATTTTGATCTTGGTCGGGCTATGGATAATGCGGTGGTGAAGAAGAGGGCCAAGTATTTGGAGAAATGCAAGGGTCAGAAGCTGGGGTTTGGAGTTCTTGCCTTCACAACCTTAGGTGGGTTGGGGAGTGATACCGAGGAGTTCCTGAATAGGTTACGAAACTATATGGCTAGTCATGATGAGAATGTCTTTATCGGGGATTTTCTCTTTCATAGGATAGGTGTGGTTCTCAATAAAGAGATTGGAGCACAACTTGTTGCCAGGATTCCATCCAATAATTGTAAACTCCTTGTTGTTGATGATGATTAATAAACTTGTTTTCTTTAAAAAAAAATGAAAAATGAAAAAAATCATCGTTATGTTTTGTTCAATAAGGCCAAAGGGAAGTAGAAATTTATAAGTCAAGCAAGAAATCGAAGAGAAGAGTTAATTTTCAAGGTTCTATGAGGTTCCATAGTTAATCATCAACAGTTGAAGACCGAAGAAGACGTTGTTTCTACTGAGCACTATGAGAGAGTCGAAGAAAGATACATTTGGTTGCTTTGTTAGTCCGCTTTCAATCTGGCACAAGATCTTTCTAGCACTGGTTTAACTCATCACACGTAATTAGTCCAGCTGTGTAGCAGATGTCCCTCTCATCTTTATTTGTCTCCTAATCTTATCCAGTTGTAAAGCAGCGGACGCATCTTACAATGTTTATCTAGCTGTGTAGCGGATATCTCTTTATCTAACAGTGTTGCGGATGTGTCTCCCCTTTTCTTCAGTCAGCTTTAGAGCTGACACCTTTAATTTCTCTGGCATTCTAGTTACTTGGAGATAGGTTGAGAATATGTATGTCCTCATAGCTCTTTGGATACTTGTGACCAATTAGAAGTAATGGTTTTTTGGGTACACCTCTGGTAAACCCTCCCGAGATTAACTCGGTTTTATTTTTTATTAGTTTTGCTCGAGGACTAGCAAATAATAAGTTTGGGGGTATTTGATAGACACATTTTTGTGTCTAATTTGTCCTCAATGTTCTGTATTGTTAGTACTCGATTTCGTACTTATTATGGTGTTTTGTGTTTTTGTAGATGTTTTTGGAAAAATAAGCTCTTGCGGCGAAATTGGCTCGAAAAGTGGTGTTTTACACCCCCGAAATGTGTTAAAGGCACCCCAGAAATGTGCTGAAGGAATCCCAAAAAAATTACTATTTACGTCCAAAAATACTATTTGCACCCCAAGGCAAGTGCTAAAGGGACACCCGTACAGGATTAAGGGGAGGACATCTTCTTCCAAAAATTCAAAAATGAAAATTGGCGGGAAAATAGTCACAGTTGCTGGCAGAATTTTCGATCGAATTTCGGACGTGATTCAGTGAGATTCAATCCCTGAAACTTAGTGGGTAGACGTGATATGTCATAACAAAGCTGGTATGGGTGTTTGTTTCGATCGAATTTGGCTGGATAACTCGCAAGAAGAAAACAGGGCAAGCCACGTATGGGAAAGATACTCAGGATTTTTGTGCCATGTTGAGGAGATTTCGTGAGGATATTGCATGTATAACTGATACTGGCATTAGGTAGAAACGTGCTGGAGCAATTCCGTGTACAACAAGCGCATGAGAGAATGAATTCAGGGAAGAAAATATCCGAAGAATATTTTTTCTTCAAGCCGAGTTATGGAGAATTTGATGAAGTTATGACAAGATATTTTGGTGTTGAAAGGCTATATAAGTGGATGAGGATTAGTACGAAGGGAGGATAGTTTTGGGGAGAGTTTGAGAGCACCAGAAAGTCGATAAAAATCAAGTTACAGAGCTGCCATTTTTCTGCTGCTGCTGAAGAACATAAGACGCACACCCTTGTTTCGTTTATGCTATAGTGATTGCGACTGTTACAGAACAGTCTTAAAAGCTACAGTTTCAGCGACTGCCGCAGGACAGTCTTATTTGTTACAGTGACAACGACAGTCAACATATATTGTTCTCTGTAACTTTAATTATTTTCACACTTTTATCATTTGTAAACCCATCTTTGAGCATAAATGAAATCAACTTTTGAGCGTGTTTCCAACATGATGAGAGGCTAAATTCTCCCACAACCAAGGCAATGAGGAAGCTATTTACGCATGAATAATTGGTAATCATTTATTTCCTCTAATTTATAATTTATAATTTACTCAATCACTACTTTTGCATAGTTTTTAATTGTTTGCAAAAATTTTCTCCATTAGTTGTGATTCAATTAGATAGGTTATGCTTTGTTTAGATAATCTATGCTTAGGGATACAATTAATTTTTGAGAATTTTCCAGATTATTTGTGAATTAAGAAATAAGAGTCTTAAAAGATAATTAGAGTTTTGGATTGTTTACCATAATTTATTCATGTGTAATAGTGAAATCAGTGTCTTGGTTGTTTTTTAATATCTTGAAGTCAATTTTGTAATAAGTTTTGTTTGTTTTTAAATTTTTATTAAGTCTAAAATTCATTACCTTCACAAGTCTTAAAACAACCCTTTTATCACTATCTACAACAACTTTGAGTTACATCATGTCCTTATCATGGTTAGAGAAGGTTAGGCTAGTTCAGATCCTCTATGAGGGTTTAGATTATTCGACAACAACCATGGCCGAGTCTCTATGCACATGAGTGTTTGAAATAAAACTGTTGATCAGATGATGCCATTTTTGAATGAAATAGACGAAATACCCAGCAATGGGAAAATAGTAGGGATCCCCAAAAAACAATTTTTCTAAGTAGAGGAAATGTCAATAGGGTAGAAGGATCTTTTAAATCAGGCCAAAGTAGCAGCTATAGCTAGGAGAATCAACTAGGAAATAAAGTGTCAGGGATTGAATTTCCCAGTTGCAAGAGCATCTCTATTTATAGTTTTTCAAGACTGAGGGTTGGATAGAATTCAAGCTAAGATAGCTTGAGAATCAAGCAAAAACTTTCTCTGTTTAGATGAAAGACTTTTTAGGGTTTCAATTAAACATTGAATATGTAATAGAAGAAGGTTTTACCTATATACCACCCACACTTTACCTAATTACCACCCATAGTCTAAAAACACATTAGTTGTAGACCTAACTTAGAGTGAGTAATGAAAACTCATCTTCTTCTGTACCACAGTACGGTAATTTGCGGTTACCACCATCACCACCCCTCTGTTAGAACTACACACGACCTATCCATGGATTCAATTGGTAATGAAGTTATCGAATCCTACTTCATTAAATTAGGAAGGCCCTAATGTTTATTCTTGACTTTTCGACATCAACTCGAACTTTGCTATTGCTGTAAAGATCACATACCAAACAGAACAATTAGCACGGGTTTAATTTTTGTTAAACATCAATTTTCCAAGAAAAAAATGTGAAAGCTTTTAATGAGTAATTGGTTTCTCAATATTGAAATCCTGACTAAGATTAAAAACTGAAACTTAGTTTGTTTCTATAAGAAAATCAAACCTAATCCATGAAAATAAACTAAGACCTAACTTTACCTACAAAATTAAAATCTTGATTAAGATGAAGATTAAAAATAAAATTGAAACTTAAATCGTAATAAGATTAAAATATTGATGATATACATGTTAATGTTATATGTTGTAACTTGAGGGTGGTGTCTGCTACATGAAATGCTTGATATGTGATATGCAGTTGGAGGATAGTCAGAGAAGAAGGTGAGTTTTTATTACCCACTTCAGATTAGGTGCAAAACTAGCAGATTTTTTACTTTAGGTGGTACTTAGGAAATGTGTGGGTGGTATTTAGGTAAAACCATAGAAGAATATACACCACGGTTCGGTTTCGGAACTGTGTGTAATGACTGTTCGGTTTGGAAATATGTCAGATGAACAATAAGCAATTTTATGTTCATTTAAACATTTAAAAATTTAATTATGATGCACATCCATACGTGTTTAAGTGATCAGTGAAGTCTTATAAGTGCTTAAGAGAGTCGTAGCAATGTTAAACATATTTTAAAAAAAATAAGTCTTTGAGCATCTGCTAAATTCTACTGGGACCGTTGGTATGACGATACGTAAATCGTAGGGCTTATTCACGAGTCAGGGTACTACGGTTTATCTGACGACTTGGATTTATCTCTGGAAAACCGTTTACTTCTCTTTAAAAGAAGATCCCTAAACTGTTTTGTGATCAACGAGACTGACTTGTCAAGATCTTCATCTAATGAATCAGCCTCAGAAAGATCATCTTCAGAGATATAAACACTTTTACTTTTATCAAGTAATTTAGTGTTCTTTAGTGCTTTGAAAGCAACATCCTTACTAGCCTTGGACATATGCTCGTGATCAAAGATCTTTAGCTTCCCAAACTAAGTATTTCTGGAAACCGTTGCGAGATTATTTCCTTCAACGATGGCATGCTTCTTAGAATCGTATCTAGATGGCAGCGATCTAAGAAATTCCATCACAATGTCCTTTTCAGGAATAGTCTTACCCAATGCAAAAGATGCATTAACAATTTCAGACACTTTGTGATTAAACTCATCAAACGTTTCTTCATCTTCCATACGAAGGTTTTCCCAATCAGAACTAAGGTTTTGAAGCCTAGCTTCTTTCTTATTGGTACTTCCTTCAAATACGGTTTCTAAGATATCCCAGGCTTCCTTAGACTTTGTGCACATAGTCACATGGTGTTGAAGGTCTAGGGTAATGGCATGTATGATAGCATTTAAGCCGTCAGAATTATGCTTTGCAGCAAGAATTTCTTCTAGACTATATATATCTATATCCTTCAGTATAAATACATCGTCTTCTATATTAACCGGAGGATCAGAGCCGTTAACAACACATACCCATGTTTGAAAATTATGAGCTTGAAGAAAAGCACACATAGAAATTTTCCACCATAAGTAGTTTGAGCCATCGAAGACTGTATGTACGTTTATGGAGATAGAATTCCTGTCCATAGAGCCAGATCGCTACAAACAAAGACTTATAAGGTCTTAAAACATGTTTGCTGCTATGATACCAATTGAAAAAGCGGGGGTACAACAACCACACCCAATATTTAAATTAGCAATCTGTATGGACTAACTCCAATACACTTTCAAGAGAATCAACAAGACTCAATCTTAATAAAGTATATCAAAGAGTTATAATATCTCAATATCTCGATTTAATTCTTGCTCAAGCAAATAGAAATCTGCGAGGATAATTAAATACAAAAGAGACAACTTGGATGGTACCAAGACCAATATCCAAGTGTCAATCAATGTAAATCAACAACCAAAGGTTGGATATTCTAATTGATTGAACTTAACGCACAACCTGTGATATTTCAATTATATAACAAAATATAATGCGGAAAAGAAATAACACAGACACCAGAAGTTTTGTTAACGAGGAAACTGCAAATGCAGAAAATCCTGGGACCTAGTCCATATTGAACACCACACTGTATTTAGCCGCTACAGACACTATCCTACTACAGACTAACTTTGGTCAGGACTGTAGTTGAACCCCAATCAATCTCACGCTGATCCAAGGTACAGTTGCGCTCCTTAGGTCTCTGATCCCAGCATGATACTACGCACTTGATACCCTTAGCTGATCTCACACATAACTAAGAGTTGCTACGACCCAAAGTCGAAGACTTTAATAAAAAAATATGTATCACACAGAAAAGTCTACGATAATAGATAAATTTGTCTCCCACAGAAATACCTACGAGTTTTGTTCCGTATTTTGATAAATCAAGGTGAACATGAACCAATTGATAACCCGTACTTATATTCCCAAAGAACAGCCTAGTATTATCAATCACCTCACAATAATCTTGATCGACGCAGCGAAAGAAGATATTGTGGAATCACAAACGATGAGACGAAGATGTTTGTGACTACTTTTATATCTTGCCTATCGGAGATATAAATCTCAAGCCAATCGTTACGATTATACTCAATACGATAAAAACAGCCAGATCAGATCACACAACTACAAGAAAGTAGTATCGGTCTGGCTTCACAATCCCAATGAAGTATTCAAGTCGTTAACCTACAGGGTCTCCGTATAAACCTAAGGTTAAAGGAGAATCGACTCTAGCTTATACAACTAGTATCACACAGGAGGTGTGGGGGTTATGTTTCCCAGTTGCTAGAGTTCTCCCTTATATAGTCTTTCGAATCAGGGTTTGCAATCAATGTTAGCTTAGTAACAAAGCATTCAATATTCACCGTCATATGAAAACCTGATTAGATTCAAGATAATATCTTTCAACCGTTAGATCGAAAACTTAGATTGTTACACACAAATGAAATGCACGTTTTTAGGTTTGTGTAACCGTACCCAAACATGTACATTTGTTGGTTCAACAATAGTTAACCAAATGGTTAGCCATATGAGCACTTTCATATTAGGGATAACTGGCCTTTAGTACTCAGGTTTTGTCCAACACTAGTGTTTGGTCTAACATTTGTCCAATGTTAGGGCTTGGTACCTGGACTGGATGTTGACTGGAGTTGACTGTTTATGACAAGATTTTAATTTGTTAAATTACGAATTTACAAGTATATCCCTGTAATCGATCCAGGATCCAACGGTTATAATGAAAGCACTTTATCCAACGGCCCTGATTCACTTCAAACCAAACTTTATCAATTCCGACTCAATTGAAATCACTGAAAAGATTGAATCTTCACTATGAGCTCTGTGTTAGCTTCAAATGCTACTCAAATCCATTCTCATACATAAGACAAGCATCATTCCTTTTTCTTATTGTCTCATATTATTCTAACAGAAGCATCAACTTCATTTCTTTCCCTGATTTCTTGTTCTTGAAAGAAACCACAAATCCCAAATCATCACTGACTCGGCTTCAAGATCTCTGCCAAAAACTCCATGGATTCGAAATGTAATCAAAACCCATTTAAACTTCCCTTGAAATCATCCTTCCCTTGTCGACAACATCATCAATTTTTCATTCATACCAAGAAAAAAAAAATCAATTTCTCATTCACAATAGAACCGTAGAATCCATTTCTCCTCCCTCATCTTTTCATTCCACCAAACAGTCATTTCAAACTCCCATCAACAGAAAACCTGTTCCTTGAATGTTTCCATACCACTACCACCATCAGTTCTTCCTTGATTTTCTTCTCGGCAACATAAAATGCCTATCATGTGTTGTTCTTGAATGATTTCCCTTCTTCATCTCACTAATTTCACTCAATCGCTAGATTCGACAACAATCACTGTTTTGAGAAATGGATTTCAAATTAGGGATTCAATTTGGGTTCACAATAGAATCGAATTCAATAGGGTTTCAGTAAGGGTTTCGATTGATGTTCCAGGGACAGAGTTGTTGTTGCTAATACGAGAAAAGTAAGGGAATAATTTGATAAAATTTTTCTAGGTGGTGCTGGTGCTGCGGTGGCTGCTGGTGGTTGTTCATGGTGTATGGAAAATCCTAATTTCATCAATTTAAAAACTTCTCTTCTACAACTTGAATACCTGATTTATAAAAACCTCCGTATCAATCAATCACGGATTCTCAACCACGAGCACCCTCAATCACAAGGAAAAAAAAGAGACAAAGAGAGTGGTAATGACCAGAGAGATGAATATGATGGTAGCGGTGAAGGAAAATAAGAAACGATTTGTTTTCGTTGTCTGGTCTGAAAGTTTTGTAAACATTTACTCTGGAGTGTATGATTGTAAACTGATTTGTAATCATATTTTATAAATGTTTTTTAATAATTATTAAACAGAAGTGAAGACTTAACCTAGTCAAAATGGGTCAACGTCCAGTCCAGGTACCAAGCACTAACGTTTGACAAATGTTAGACCAAAGCCTAGTGTTGGACAAAAGCCAAGTACTAAAATCTAATTATCCCTTCATATTAACCATATTCTTCTTCACCATAACTAGTTCAAATGACTCAAATGAACTAGTTAGAGAGTTGTTCAATTGCTTAGATCTTATAGAAGTATACAAGACACAATCGAAGCAAAAACGATTTGATTGACTCGAATCGGTTCATGAACTTTATAGCCACCATTTGCAAACTTGCATTCCTTAGTTAATATAAGTATAAGTTCACGAATAATCGTTTTTAGATATAACCAACCTAAGTACCCGGAATAAGCTTGTAACAAGTTTACAAACTCCAGCAGATTTTCTCGGGAAGAGAACCTCCGTCAGTACGCGGACTGGATTCGCGGACTCTTGTACCGGTTTTCCTGAGCAGCAAAGTAAGCATACTTTGGTTCAAGGAATAAGGACTTATACATGTATGTGTTTCCACACAATGCTTATATCCAACAATGGTTATATAATCTAAACTCTCATTTCAATCATTGAAACATTCTTAGAGGACGTTATATAGTTGTTATTCACAAACCGTTTTTCGTCAAAGCCATTTTCAAGTAATTGAAACATATCATGACTTTCGTCACTAGGTAAAGATGAACTTGGCCAAAGAGAAAGCTTACCAACACATATTTCGAGAAATAGATAAGCAAGATAAACTCGGCTCGAAATAGCAAATGTGTATAATCAAAGTCTATATAGCAAAACGAATTTTGTCTCAAGATAGGAGATAGAGTATATAGACTTTTGAGTGATAGATAAGTTCAAATCTCCATATACCTTTTGGTCGATGAAGTTCCACCAGTTCCTTGAGTAGCTCTTCGTCTTGTATGATGATCACCATGGAGTTCTTGAGCTCAACTACACTTTTTATCCTAGTTCGAGACTTAGCTATAGTAGACTAAAAATCAAGACTTATAGTTTTGATCACTAACATTGTCAAATATGCTTGAGATAGCAACACATGCGAGTTCGACCGAGAAGTGCTCTAACAATCTCCCCCTTTGTCAATTTTAGTACAAAACTATCAATACATATGGAAGACAAAAATAAATAAATAAACTTTTGTAGCTCCTATTTCACATGCCTAATCTTCAACATCACTCGAAATCTTCGTCACTTCCAAGTACTCCAATGATCCCAAAGGTTGTAAGTTTAACATCATCGTTGTTGAAAATCCGCAGCTATAACAATGAGAAAACAAGAATTCTCGATCATTGTTATACAGTGTCATAGTATTATTATACAACATCAAAGTTCAATTGTATCACAACTTCGACAACAATACTATGGTGATATGTATCACTCCCCCTTAGTCAATATTCCATCTCACATGGAAACCACTCCCCCTTACATAATGATCCGAAAACCATATGTATTTGTAGTGTGAACTACACATTAATTCTCCCCCTTTTTGTCAATAAAATTGGCAAAGGTACGAAACCTGGATCCTAATGAAAATTTCCATAGAGACATTTCATGACCAAAAGTAAGCACATATCAACTTATTTAGATGCAATAATATAGCCGAAGCTAAATGCTTTCATCAAGGAGTTTATAAAGATACAAGATAACTCCTATAATATTCCACAACCACACTCCCCACAAAGATTTGGCAATTAAGCACAAGTTCAATTAAGAACTCTCCCCCATAATATGTCATTCCCGAAAGAACAACAAGAGCAACCTTAATTTCATAATAAAATAAGGATTTCTTTGGACACAACAAATCACATACGAATATGAATTTGAATCCAAAAATACTCAATTAGATTAATCACAAGAGAACCTATAATTAATCTAATCGGGATTGCTCGACATAAGAGAACTTATGGAGCCTCACAGTATATACAAAAATATGGATCAGGAAAGATCAATACTGCGGAATAGACAAGGATTCATTCTATTTTCCATCACTATTTGCACAATGACATACAATAGACATAATCCTCATAAAAAAAAGTTCATCCTATCTTCCATCAATATTTGCATAATGACACAATAGGCTCCAAACTTTCGTGGTGTCAAAAGTTCATTCATTCTTTTATCAATACATGTATATCGACATATGCAAGACTTAATTTTTGACAAGGTATGGGACAATCATAGTTCACGGACGCAAACACACATATCCGATAACAAATTGCAATATATAAAACCAAAAAGATTAATACTGCAAAAATGATCTTCCAAACAATTTTTTAGAATTTAAACAAATAAACCTAAAAATATAAAGATGAAAACGTTGGACATAGCTATGTGTAATCACAATAATGGCTATTCCAAACTCTAGTTATTCTTCTAAATAAAACAAGAAAATAAAATTCTCATCTGAAGATTTACTAGATGTTAAGACCTTTGAAGAATTCTTTATCGTCCCCGAACTCCTTGTCGTCAACAACCATTGGAACATAAGGTTCATGAAGATAGGAGTTAATATCAATAAACCTTCTTGACCGATGTCGAACCAGGGCCTTCTGAATCTCATAAGTCTTAAACACAAAAGCCTTTATTCGTTGAATCTCGTTTTGCGTCTCCTTTAACACTTCAAGAACATCAGAAAACTTCTGAGAGTTTGAAGGAACAACTCTAGGCTTCCTCACATTCCTTATTTTTCTTTTCAATGTCGGAGCTAACGGAGATCTCTTTTTCCTTCATGATTGGTGGCTTGACAATCATAGTAACATCTTTTCCATCGGAAGGCATGATGCTTGGAGTATCCATAAATGTATGGGTTTGTGAGAGGAAATCACAATCTCAACAAGTGGTCTTAAGATAAAAGAAGTTACAGGGAAGGAAAAACGAATGTAGGGTTAACCTTTAACAGGTTCGTGCACGCACAATTCTGAACCCTAAAAAGAGTAGAATTGTGGAGAATGACCCTCCCTTTATTGACAGACAGGGAATTCCAAAAATAAACAAAAACTAAGAAAAGAAGAAAACTAACTTTTCTAAAAGCCTGAGAGGTACACAATCTTGTCTCTTTTGATCAGGCACATGAGACAAGATTTACAAATCAACACAATCAAGTTGTGTTGCGGTGAACAACAATTTGTCCACCATGTTTCTCTTGAGAGGAATCCACAGACCTCTGTATATCAAAAAAATTTGACCATATTTTCTTCTCTAATGGTCTTGTTTTGTCTTTGGAAACTAACTTCTTAGACGAAGATAAAATCTTACATACCTCAGCAGTCTTCTGCGCGAGTTTAAGCTTGTTTGCTAATCTATTTGTTCTTCGTTGAAGTTTGTTGACATGTCTCAATTTATGTTTGTACTTGTAACACTTTGATAGTTCATTACCCTTGAGTGAACGATATGAGCACGTCAATCTTTAATATAATTCAGGCATCTGAGAAGTGCAAGCAGCTAGACGCATAGTGGAACCTGAAACATCATACATAGAGTTTCCAAAGAAGGGGTCAATATTATCTTCCTGATTAGTTGGGTTTTCTTTTTAAAGAATATCAAGATTGATGTGTGTATTGCTAAAATTATCAAAATCAATATTTTCACAAAGAAGTGCAACGCTTGATTTTTCGTCTTCATTAGAATCATAGTTGTCTGATCGGACAAGGATTGCCAGGCATTTGGCACTAAGTTGCCTCCTCCGTTTCATCAAAAGTTGCAGCAAGACCTTTGTTCCATGTGTATTTCTTTCGATTTGGACACTCATTTCCAAAATGACCAAAACCTTTACACTTAAAGCACTGAGTCATATCCTCGTCATCAGTTTCATCAATATCCCTATTTTTAGGGGGAACACGATTATGAGATTTATCTGAAGACTTGGATTTATCTCTGGGAAACCGTTTACTTCTCTTCAAAATAAGATCCCTAAACTGTCTTGTGATCAACGAGACTGACTTGTCAAGATCTTCATCTGATGATTCATCCTCAGAAAGATCATCTTCAGAGATATAAACACTTTTACTTTTATCAAGTAATTTAGTGTTCTTTAGTGCTTTGAAAGCAAAATCCTTACTAGCCTTGGACGTATGCTCGTGATCAAAGATCTTTAGCTTCCCAACCAAAGTATTTCTGGAAAGCGTTGCGAGATTATTTCTTTCAACGATGGCATGCTTCTTAGAATCGTATCTAGATGGCAGCGATCTGAGAATTTCATCACAATGTCCTTTTCAGGAATAGTGTTACCCAATGCAAAAGATGCATTAACAATTTCAGACACTTTGTGATTAAACTCATCAAACGTTTCTTCATCTGCCATACGAAGGTTTTTCCAATCAGAACTAAGGTTTTGAAGCCTAGCTTCTTTCTCATTGGTATTTCCTTCAAATACGGTTTCTAAGATATCCCAGGCTTCCTTAGTCTTTGTGCACATAGTCACATGGTGCTGAAGGTCTAGGGTAATAGCATGTATGGTAGCATTTAAGCCGTCAGAATTATGTTTTGAAGGAAGAATTTCTTCTAGACTATATATATCTATATCCTTTAGTATAAATACATCGTATTAACCGGAGGATCATAGCCATTAACAATACGTACCCATGTTTGAAAATCACGAGCTTGAAGAAAAGCACGCATAACAATTTTCCACCATAAGTAGTTTGAGCCATCGAAGACTGCCGGTACATTTATGGAGATAGAATTCCTGTCCATAGAGTCAGATCGCTACAAACACAGACTTATAAGGTCTTAAAACATGTTTGCCTGCTCTGATAACAATTGAAAAAGCGGGGGTACAACAACCACACCCAATATTTCGATTAACAATCTGTATAGACTAACTCCAATACACTTTCAAGAGAATCAACTGGACTCAATCTTAATAAAGTATATCAAAGAGTTATAATATCTCAATCCTCGATTTAATTCTTGCTCAAGCAAATAGAAATCTGCGAGTCTAATTAAATACAAAAGAGATAACTTGGATGGTACCAATGACCAATATCCAAGTGTCAATCAATGTAAATCAACAACCAAAGGTTGGGTTGAACTTAACGCACAACCTGTGATATTTCAATTATATAACAAAATATAATGCGGAAAAGAAATAACACAGACACCAGAAGTTTTGTTAACGACGAAACCGCAAATGCAGAAAAACCCCGGGACCTAGTCCAGATTGAACACCACACTGTATTAAGCCGCTACAGATACTAGCCTACTATAAACTAACTTCGGTCAGGACTGTAATTGAACCCCAATAAATCTCACACTTATCCAAGGTACATTTGCGCTCCTTACGTCTCTGATCCCAGCAGGATAATACGCACTTGATTCCCTTAGTCGAAGACTTTAATAAACAAATATGTATCACACAGAAAAGTCTACGGTAATAGATAAATCTGTCCCCCACATAAATACTTACGAGTTTTGTTCCGTCTTTTGATAAATCAAGGTGAACAGGAACCAATTGATAACCCGGACTTATATTCCCGAAGAACAACCTAGTATTACCAATCACCTCACAATAATCTTAATCGACGCGGCGAAAGAAGATATTGTGGAATCACAAACGATGCGAAGATGTTTGTGACTATTTTTATATCTTTCCCATCAGAGATATCAATCTCAAGCCAATCGTTATGATTGTACTCAATACGATGGAAACAACAAGATCAGATCACACAACTACAAGAAAGTAGTATCGGTCTGACTTCACAATCCCAATGAAGTCTTCAAGTCGTTAACCTGCAGGGTCTCGGTAGAAACCTAAGGTTAAAGGAGAATCGACTCTAGCTTATACAACTAGTATCACACAGGAGGTGTGGGGATTAGGTTTCTCAGTTGCTATAATTCTCCCTTATACAGTCTTTCGAATCAAGGTTTGCAATCAATGTTATCTTAGTAACAAAGCATTCAATATTCACCGTCACATGAAAACCTGATTAGATTCAAGATAATATCTTTCAACCGTTAGATCGAAAACTTAGCTTGTTACACACAAATGAAATGCACGTTTTTAGGTTTGTGTAACCGTACCCAAACATGTACATTTTTTGGTTCAACAATAGTTAACCAAATGGTTATCCATATGAGCACTTTCATATTAACCATATTCTTCTTCACCATAACTAGTTCAAATGACTCAAATGAACTAGTTAGAGAGTTGTTCAATTGCTTAGATCTTATAGAAGTATATAAGACACAATCGAAGCAAAAATAATTTGATTCACTTGAACCGGTTCATGAACTTTATAGCCACCGTTTGCAAACTTGCGTTCCTTAGTTAATATAAGTATAAGTTCACGAATAATCGTTTTTAGATATAACCAACCTAAGTACGCGGACTTGGTTCGCGGACTTAAGTACCCGGAATAAGCTTGTAACAAGTTTACGAACTCCAACAGATTTTCTCGGGAAGAAAACCTCTGTCAGTACGCGGACTGGGTTCGCGAACTCTTGTTCCGTTTTTCCTGAGCAGCAAAGTAAGCATACTTTGGTTCAAGGAATAAGGACTTATACATGTATGCGTTTCCACACAATGCTTATAACCAACAATGGTTATATAATCTAAACTCTCATTTCAATCATTGAAACATTCTTAGAGGACGTTATATAGTTGTTATTCACAAACCATTTTTCGTCAAAACCATTTTCAAGTAATTGAAACATATCATGACTTTCGTCACTAGTAAAGATGAACTTGGCCAAAGCGAAAGCTTACCAACACATATTTCGAGAAATAGTAAGCGAGATAAAGTCGGCTCGAAATAACAAATGTGTATAATCAAAGTCTATATAGCAAAATGACTTTTGTATCAGGATAGAAGATAAAGTACATAGACTTTTGAGTGATAGATAAGTTCAAGTCTCCACATACCTTTTAGTCGATGAAGTTCCACCAGTTCCTTGAGTAGCTCTTCATCTTGTATGATGATCGCCATGGAGTTCTTGAGGTCAACTACACTTTCTATCCTAGTCCGAGACTTATCTATAGTAGACTAGAAATCAAGACTTATAGTTTTGATCACTAACATTGACAAACATGCTTGATATAGCAACACATACGAGTTCGACCGAGCAGTGCTCTAACAACTTGGACCCCTTAAACGATTTTTATTCCATAAATGGTTCCTGAATTTGACATGGGATTTGTGAAGGTTTAGAAATAGTGAAAAAAATTTCTTGCTGGGAAGTTGGTGATGGTAAGTCCAAAAAAATATGGAAAGAAGATAGATGCCAATGATAACAACTACTCTCAACACTAAATTTGTTTCAACTAATATTTCTCATGTTGCTATTTTGATTGGTATTGATACTAATCGGAATATGCAGATGATGAAAGCACTCCTTGATGAAGACACTATTAATAATATTTTAGATATTAGAATTCTTTTCGCAGGATTTGATCATCTAAGATGAAAATCGAACTCCAATGAAGTATTTACTGTTGAAGATGCTCACATGGCAATTTAGAATAACATGAATTAACCAGGAGCATGAGATTATATCTCAATCTCCAGTACAGTGGAACCACTTTTGGAAAACTAGACTGTCCAATCATTTCCTTCATTTTCTGTAGAATTGCATTCAAAACTTTTGTATAATGTTCATAATCAAAGTTTACAATAACTTTTTATTGATTATTGTTTTGCTAGGGATGTATGGATTGTAATAGATAAAAATCTAAGTCAGAATATGGTTAATATAGCTTTTGTTGATTGGGTAGTTTGTTTGTTTCAGGTTGTAGATGGGGCAAAACGAGTTGCTGGTTTTTACGGAATTGAGGAGACGACCGTGCGGAGGGAGTGCTTTGAATTGAGGCAGTGCATCTGTCAAACCTCACACATATGCACTGCAAGAAGGGAGTGCTTTGAATTAGAGAGATCAATCTGTAGGACTCCGGCCTAAACCAAGACAATGGCCGTTCCAAAGTCAATTCGGTCACAAGAGAGGATGGGTCGATCTGTAGGAGGGAAGTTGAGAAATGTGTGAGATCACGATAATCGAAGATTATAGGTGTGTTGTGTATTCTGCGTAAAGAAATAAGATAAGATTTGATTGATCTGTTGAGAGTGATTGCTCAGACGTTGAGTTGTTAATCTCGTGTTGTCTGTTTGACGAAAGATTGTCCTTTCTTCAATCATGATTCAGAGACTTATTTATATTGCTAGAATTGTAAACACCTTGATCCCATGAAGTGTGAAATTTGCTGCAATCAAAGAGTGGGGAAGTGAAAATCGTGTTAAAACCAGTTGCTCATCGTGCGGAGACTTGGTTGATTTTCTACCCACTTCTTTGTTAACTCCTTCAACTGATTGCACGACTTGCTCACATTCTCATCGTGTGTATGAACACACGTGCCGTAGACCTCCAGACCAAAACCCTAGTTAATATCCCCCCATGTAACACAATTGATGTCTCGTGATTATGGAATCTGCAAGGCAGACGTGTATTTAGTTAGTTAGTTGCTGACTTCATGGGATGATGAGTCCTTGTATTGCTGAGTCGAACGTGATTTGCAAATGTTCTGAGACTCATGAATTGAACGTGAGACAGAAGTATAGTTGTCGAATAAATGTTGATAGTTAAGGTGAGCAAATATTGCTTATTTGAGCAAGTGTTGCTCGTTTGATGAATTATTGGTAACATGACCAAATAAAATATTATTTTAAGATACTGGCAACTAAACCGAGTATAATTTAATAAAATGTTGATCATGAGATCGTCGTAAAATTAGTAGCGTTCGAATCTGAAATTATGAACCTTGGACTCGAAACCCTAATTCGATCAATTGATGATCAATTGATAGTTTATTGAAAATTAACCACATAGTGAAGGAGGGACCGGCTACATGGGATGATGGGTCGACCATGTAGCGACCAGATGCTCGAGTGAGCAAATACCAAAGTCTCTTGAAGACTAGTTGGTGAAAGGATGATTAAATGCTGGTTTAATCATTTAAAATAATGCTCCTCTGAGCCTTAGGTGATAAAACCTAATTAATTATGAAAAGATGAAGGACTGACCAAGGGGTCATGAAACCGGCCCTGGTTGGTCACGGGATTGACTGTGGATCGTTTTATGAAATTCCAAAATTGTTTGGAAGCATTTGAACCTAATGTGAACAAATTAGGTCAAATGATGAAAGTTTGTGGGACCGGCGTCTTGCAAGCCAAAGAGCCAACCTTGGTCGGTCAAGGTAATATGCTCGCGTCGCCAAAGTGTCCGTGTTTCAGTCCTGAGAATTTTCATATTTTCTGATGTGCCTTTGAGCAACATTTTGAGAAAATATGAAGAAATCAAGGATTTTGCTGAAACTGAGGAAACTTCATAAGATGAAGGAGATAATAATAATAAATTAAGGAATCATGAAGTGTGGGACCGACTATGGCCAAGGCATGGTCGTCCGTCCAAAGAGCCTAGTCCCATGACACTTTTCCTTATATTATATTTCATGATTTTAGGGAAATATCATGAAATCAAGGAGTTTCCTTGAAGTGAAGGAGTTTCCATGAGATGAAGGAAACAAATAATATTAATAATAATAAAATAAGGGCGTGTGGGACCGGCTTGGGCATGATCGGCCGGCTAGGGCCGGGTCCCGTGAGTTTTCCCTAATTTTATGTATTATTTCATGATTTGAAGGAATTTTCATAATTTGAAGGAAATATCATGAAATCAAGGAATTTCATGGAACGAAGGAAACATAAAAAATAATAATAATAAAATAAGGGGCGTGTGGGAAAGGCTAGGGCATGACCGGCCGGCTAGGGCCCGGTCCCACGAGTTTCCCTAATTTTATATTATTTTCATGACTTGAAGGAAATATCATGAAATTAAGGAGTTTTCATGAGATGAGGGATATAATAATAAAATAATGAGGAATCATGAGGTGTGGGACCGACCACAACTAGGGCATAACCGTCCGGCTAGTAGACACGGTCCCAGACACCTTTTCCAATTTTATATTACTTCCTTGATGCGAAGGAAACACCATGAAACTGAGGAGTTTCCTTAAAACGAAAGATATTTGTTCAAATGAAGGGATTTTCATGAGATCAAGGAAAAAAATAGAAATATGATAAAGTATAAAATTGAGCGTGGGATTGGCCACGGCACGACCGGCCGGCCGGACGGCCCAGTCCCCCTGCTTTTTGATTAATATTTTATTATTTATTATTTTCTTCCTATTTTTGCATAGGTTCATCGTTCCTTCATGTTTTGGAATGCTCGTTCGTGCATTCAGGTGCTCGTTAGTGCATTATTGCTGAGTACACTTGCACCATTTTGGTCGGGACTTACTCGATAGTTGCTCAAATGCCCGTGTGTTGAATATTTATTACTAACCCATGGAATTCTACTGGGAAGAACCATGGATTGAAGTAACGAAATATAATGAAAAACGTATAGTATATTCCAGGGATTAAGTTAATCAATCTAATGATTTAGGAATAATTAATTGATGGCTCTATACTAGTACGATCGTCTAGGAGCATTAATTATTCAGGAATTGAGGGATATGAGCTTGTTAAAACATCATATTTCTTTTATATAGTCAGGGAAAACGTTGTTACATCCTTAAGATGTTATTGCTCTATACTAGCAGGCAAGCTGTCTAGGAGCCGTCCAATCTTTCGATTCTATATAAAAGTAATTACTGAAATTGCTCAGTATACATGAGATATGCCATTGTCTCAGCTGAGAGACTACCAATCTACATACACTCTGAGAGACAGTATTCTCGGTCAGAGATTCTCGTGGCATGAGCTTTCATGCTTCGATGAGAGACATGAGTCTCAATACTCATCTGATTGTTGGATCAGGAGTATGTATAATTATGGTTTTAAGATTTTATCCCTTGTCGAAAAGCCACCATCTACACAGGTCCATCATCTAGGAGGCTTTAGAGATTTTATGCTTTACTAGTTTGGTTTTGTAATATGTCGAATATGGAAAGCAATTAAGATGCAGGATACAATTGAACAACGAACATACCACCATCAGTCAAGTAGTCCACTTTGTCAAATCTTAAAATTCTGACCGGCATAAAGTCTTAGTTAGTAATATTAACTCTGCTACCTCTCTCGGAATTCAGATACATTGACAACGGGAAAAACCGAAGTATCCTTTCATTAAATTAAATTTTGATGCAACTTTCAATGAGAAAACAAAAACTGTGTATGTGGAACTAATTATGAATTTTTTTGCAGATAATATAAATGGAGGTAGATGCTGCAAAAGTAAAGCAATAGATCCGTAGCAAGCGGAAGCTAAAGCTATGATGAAATAAATGGTGTAGCGAATTTACATCTTGAAGGAGGCTGTCTAAATATTTTCTTAACTTTTAAATGGTCGCTTAGAGCCAGTTAAGTGGAAACCTAGGAACTTAATATTAGATCGCATTAGTATTCTGAACGTTCTTGAGTCATCAAAATGAACTCATCTGTAGTTTTTGTTTCCTGCGATAAGAGAGTCTCCCAAACCCTAGTTGTCGATATCCTCAATAACTCTCTTATCTTATTTCTCTCGGTCAAGTCTTTCTGTTGATTCGATTGTTTTTCATTTTTATCAGGTTTCAAGATTTAGGATTCCTATTTTCTTCTTCTCTTTACTAATTTATTTTCTTGGGTTAGATTCATCTTCCCCTTTCTTTTGATTCCAGTTCTGAGTAATAGCTTTAGGTTTTAATTTGTTTGAAATTTGGGTAGTGGGTTCTGATTTTAGGAATTTTGTTTGGATTTTGCTCCTGCTCTATAATTTTGTTGAAGTTTACCATGAACAATACCACCACCATGAGAAGCAAAACACCAGTGGCAGCAGCAATAAGTTCTCCAAGTTCTCCAAGGACACTATAACGACTACAACACAAAAGTCACCAGAAACAACCAATTTCAGAAAACCGATTCCGATGAAGACTCAGACCAATTCCGACCGATTTCGCTCATTGATGACCGATTTAACTTATTTGTGTTACAATTAATTTCAAATAATTCTTAGCAAATGGTTGAACTTATGGGTTCTATAAACCTTTGTCATAAGATTAAGTTTTAAAAAAAACCTCGAGAAGTGGTTAGGTCTTTGGATCATAACAACTCTACCAGATATACGTTTGTCATATGGTTTAGATGTGTTAGTTTTATTCCATACCGGGTCATTTAAACTTGTTACTTTACTAAGAAATTGGAAGGAAATGGTTAAGACTCTTCATCTAATTATGGCTTGTAACTATGAAGTTAAGCGGCTTGAATATGTTTGTTCTCTTTGTGAAACTCTTGAGAATTATAAAGTTGTTATAATTTCTTGGTTAGTTCTGTAATCCCCGATCTTGAATCGGAGAAAAAAATAATATTCCCTTCGTTCCTAAAAAATAGATACTTTTTTTTCAAAAAATTTTTGTATCTAAAAAAGAGATACTTTAATTTCTGTTCTTCCCCAAACTAATGATAATTAGTGGAAATTGTGGTAATTAAACGTTTTATTGAGGGTAGTATATTAAAAAGATTACTCTCTCACATATTTTCCTTAAAAATTGTGTAAATACGAAAAATATTTCTTTTTTAGGAATGGAGAGAGTATATAATTACTAAATATAGCATGTCTGCGTTGATAGGATATCCACGGAGAAAAGAATGGAAAACCAACATCCCTGATTGAGTAAGCCAGTATACCCACAGAGATAAACTTTTGTAAACAATTATTTACTTGAATAAATTCCTCTCTTATTAGAACTTTTTTATTTACCCTTTAACAGTCCTAAATTTACCTGGCTAATTTGGGGTGTATTGTGATTATTTGGGGCCTATAGCTACATGACATAAAAATAATATTTTGAAGTAAAATGGATAACCCTTTATGCAACTATTTTACTAAATGAAAAAACTACCCCTAATTAATTAGTGTTAATTAGGGTGACTAATTGATGATTAATCAAGTTAATCCTGAAATCAACTACCACTAATTCATCATCTAAACCTGAAAAAAATTGATTGAATATTGACCCATAATCGACTTATGTTAGTGCCGTAGTAAACCGATTCTGGGTCGTTTTTTTTCCAATTGACGGGGAAAACCCAGAATCGGTTTTTTTCAATACCCACATAAACCAATTGTTAAAATCGGTGTTTACTGACATCCACATAATCCGATTATGCCTTACTTTCAAAAACAAAATATTCATTACATAGTTTAGGAAATTAGGGCACTACATATATAGGATTCAATACGGGAATTATAGAATTTGACACATCAAAAGTTCGTCAATGAACCTCCGAGCACGTCGGTACAACGTCGTATATTCTTTGTGGTGAATGAACTTTATTTCTCTATTACGAATCCTCCATAACCCATTGAAACGTTCCAGCTGAAATTCAGTGAATTCTTAAATGTTAGTATGCGAACTTTTGACGGTGACATAGGAAATGATCGGATTACTCACTTTTTCCCTAAGAGGAGCTCGTGGATGATAGTCGTACACCATATTTCTAACTTTTACGTACTCTCGCATTGCACCTTTTATAGTTGAATCGAAATTCCAAGTCTCTCCATTTGAGGTTACTAAGATTCTCGGTACGCCCGTAAAAGAACTCTTTAACTCTCTTCCAAAATATTGAATAGATTTTATCCGGACGTTCACGGAACATATTAGCAAACGATTTAACGAGACACAAATCTTCATACGGTTCCCATTCCATTTTCTAGTATAAGTGTGTGATGTAAGAGTGGCTCAAAGAGGTTGTCATTATATAGATGAAGTCTCAACAACTATTTTTTTCGAATTCAATTCACACAATCAGAGTTTAGGGATGTCCACATAGACCAATTGTGTCCTTGCAAAATCATATAAAATATGCCTCTCAATAATCGGTTTTTTATATTGCACATATAATCCAATTCTTGGCAAAAAAAGATATGGTAGAGCACTGCTCGGTCGAACTCGCATGTGTTGCTATCTCAAGCATGTTTGTCAATGTTAGTGATCAAAACTATAAGTCTTGATTTCTAGCCTATTTATAGATGTCTCGGACTAGGACATAGATTGTGTAGTTGAGCTTAGTTTTCACGGCGTTCATCATTTTGAAGACGAAGAACTACTAAGGGGAGCTTGTGGAACTTCATCGACAAAAGGTATGTGGAGACTTAAACTCATCTATCACTTGGAAAGTCTATTTCTACACTATCTCCTATATTGAGATATAAGCCGTATTACAATATAGTTTTCTATGTACACATTTGAGATTTCGAGCTGAGTTTAACTACCTTACATATTTCTCGAAATATGTGTTGGAAAGCTTTCACTTCGACCAAGTTCATCTTATATCATGTGAAAAATTACCAAGTAACATCTTACATGGTTTGTGTGATACAATCATTTGGTGTTGTCTTGGAATGTTTAGTAATGATTATTTCAATAACTTGAAAATTGCTTTGATGTTAATAGTGGGTGAAAAACGGCTATTGTCATCCTCTAAGAAAGTTTCAATGATTGAAATAAGAATTTAGAACACTTAACCATTATTGGATATGTCATGTTGTGCACTCTTACACATATGTAATCCATGTCCGGGAACCATAGTATGTGCACCCGTTTGCGTACCTGTTGGTTTGAGAAATCTGGGAACCTAAGTATGCGTACCAGTTTGCGTACTGGCGTAACTCAATCTTAATCCGGGTATTTCAAGTATGCGTACCCGTTTGCATACTTGAAGGTTAAAGTTCTAAAATCGGTTTTAAACATGAACATAAACATTTATATAATAAGGAATGCAATCTTTGCAAACTGTGGCTATAATGTTCATGATCGATTGAGTGAATCAAACTGATTTTGCTTCAATTGCGTTCTTGTATAATTCTATGAGAATATAACAATTGAACAACTCTTTAACTAGTTTCATTTGAGTCATTTGAACTAGTTATGGTTGTTGAGGGGTGAATTCAGGTTTGAGGTTCTACCCTGTCCCTAGCGGCTGTCTCGGCGCTTGTAAACTTTCTCTATCCCAGGGATGAACTCGCCCGCCTACTGGTGTTAAGAGCAGAGGTGTAGGCTCTATGGGCTTTAAGGCGGGATCGCTTAGACAAAGCTCATAGGGAACGTGACGAACACGAAGGCACTCTGGCGCTCGCTCGTAGTGCAGGAGGCAAGGGAAAAGTCATGCGAGATATCCGTAGATTGATTAGCGAGGCTGACTGGGAATTATCTCAAGCTGTCGTTCAGTGTGATGAGGGGCGTCTGATGGCCGAGGCCGTCGAGTGGCTTCAGAACTCCTTATCATCGATCCTGTTGTAAGGGAGTTCAGACAAACTTTGTTCGACGCTTTCATCGGGAGGCTCCGCTTTATTCATTGTCACGTCAGCGTGACCTTGCGTGCTTGCGGGAGCTCCCTCGGTTAATGTCCCCCATTTGGTTTGGAGAAACGTTAAAAACTGGGTTGCTCCTCTTGTTTCCTTTTCTTCTCTGCTGGGAACACCGGTCTTGACGGGCTGAATATGGACTTGGCCGGCTCTGATTTTTCATCCTCTCCCCATTTTGGTAACGGGATGAGTTATACTTCTGGCACCTCATCTTCCTTTTTCGGCTCGTCATAGAAGATTGCGTCCACCATGTATGCTTCCTCTGGATCGAAGGGGTTACTCGTAGCGGGGATTCGGTATTGCTTACCACCTACGTTAGTCTTTACACACTGGTGGTACGTTGATGCGACCACCTTATGATTAAGTAACCATCCTCTTCCTAGTAACACATGGAATGTAGTGTCCTCTTCTAGTACGTAAATGGTGTTGGCCCTAGGATGGGGCCAACCCTTATGACCAAGCTGACGATTCCAATGGCTGTCTGAGCCTGGCCTCCGAATCCTTTCACCGTTGTAGCTCGCATTCTGATGGCAGACCGTTGCACGCCTAGGACTTCCAGTGTGTGCATCGAGATTAAGTTTAAGGACGCGCCCCCATCTATGAAAGCCCTCTTTAGCGGTTGCCTGTTGATGTGCATTGTGAGATACAAGGGTCTGAGGTGTTCTCCCGGATAGCAGATATCTTCATTTGTGAACACAATCGCTTCTTTGGGGAGGAGACCACAGGGACTTCTTGCCGCTATGGCAGCTATATCCTTGGATGCTTCTCTGATTTGGTCTTCGCTGAAACCGAGGGAGTCGAAGAATTGTTGAGCTAACACCGTTTTGGCAAACTGTCCAGCCACGCTGTCCGTGTTTGAAAATGCTGGGTTTTCCATCTCGAATTCACACGCTTCTTCCACCTCATTATCCCATAGTTTCCAAACGTCCCCGCTCGGATTGTGGGAGAGCATCATGATTTGGTGTTGAGCCGTTTTGCAGCCTTCCGGGTCGCTCATCTCAATCTCGCATATGTCCAACTTTTTCTGGAACATCCTCCGAAGATTGAAGCAGTCGATCGTAGGATGTTGTACCCTGCGGTGGTAACGGAAATACCCGGTGTCATTTGTGTCAATAGCGTTGGGGTCAGTCTTTGTTGGCGGCAGTTGGATTTCCTTGTTTGCTACCCACTGTTCCAATAATCCCACAATTTGTTCCTTGCTACAGGGCAGGGGTGGTGGAAGCGCCTGTGTTCCCCAACCCTCTCGGCTGTTGTTTGCACGGGTATTCCTGGGCGTGGTTGAAACAGTGTTCACCGAGTTTCGCCTTACGTAGTATGAGCTCGGTTCCTCAATGCAGTCGGCGATTCTTGCGGCTGCTTCTTCTATCTCCACAAATGTGGGGAAGCGGAAGTTGACTAGGCTTTTCTTGAAGGATAGGGTCATTCCTCGCACGCAAATTTCCACTAGCGCTTCTTCCCTGACATCCTCGTGGCAATCACGGGTAAGCAGGCGAAACCTGGCGATGTATTTTCCTATCTCCTCGCCTAGGCGTTGGTTGCACTTACTCAAGTCTATTGTTCTGACTTTCCTTTTGGCTGAATAGAATTTTCCGAGGAAGAGTGTGGACATGGTCGACCACGAGCTGATGCTACCTGACTTTAGGTTATCGTACCAAGTGAAAGTTGTATCAGCTAGAGACTTCGGGAGCTCTCTCAATCATAGTTTCCCATCAGTTTCGCAATCATTCATAGCAGATAGGAACCGACTGAGGTTCTCTCTTGCGTTACCTTTACCATTGTAGACCTTGAATTTAGGTGAAGTGTAATCCTCCGGGTACTGGTATTCTGTTATTTCAGAAGAGTAAGGACTCGCCATGAAGTTGTAATTGTCTTGTTTTACGACCCTATAATTCGTCTCGGAGTATATTTCCATCGCCTCCTGCGTCATAGCTACGGGCTCTTCCTCTTCCGCGTTCTCCACTGTCTCTTTGGCGCTCTTCTAGGCATTGGTTGCCTTCATGAGTTTTCTCAGTTCTTGTTCCCTGCGTATATGGCCTTCTAGTTCCTTCTGCAGTTCCTCGAGGGAAGGTTGGCTGGGTGGCGCCTCCTCAGTTTCCTGTTGTTCATTTTCTTCACGCGTGGCACCTGGGTTTTTCACTTGTGTGATCGGGTCTGTTACTATCCCTATCCTCTCGCTTTCTTGATTGAGTGGGGGAATGTTTGGGCTCTCTGTCGCACCTGAGTTGGCGCCTTCTGTGTGTGTCATGGTGAGCTAGGCACGAGCCTCCGGGTGTGGTCGCCAAATGTTGAGGGGTGAATTCAGTTTTGAGGTTCTACCCGTCCTAGCTAACCAAATGACCCCACTTTTCTAAGAATAGTAAGAGAGAGAGTTGTCTTTCCATTGTACCTTGTCCTTCTTTATATAGACTTTCCAAAAGCTCCTTCCTTTCATGACATCATGCCATGTGTCCTAAACTACCTTAATTACTACCAATGTCATCCCTTCTCTAATAAAACCTCTTTCCTCCCTCTTAATTCCTCCCTTGTCCTTTTCATTTCATGGATACTTTCTTCGTGGACTTGGGCTTTAGTCCCCAAGTCCTCATGTCTCATGTTGGGTTTGCCTCCCTTTTGAGGGCACACTAGCCTGGCTAAGGGGTAGTATTTTTCATGTATCAACAATGGTTAAGATGAATAAGGTTGATATGAGAGTAATCATATGGCTAACCTCGGTTAACTATTTGTGAACCAACATGGTGTACACGTTTAGGTACGGTTACATAAACCTAAATGAGGGTACATTTCATTTGTGTGTAACAAGGTAAGTTCGATCTAACAGTTGAAAGATATTAACTTGGTTTAAATCAGGTTTTTCATTTAACGGTGAATATTGGATGCTTTGTTACCAAGGTAACTTGGATTGCAAACCCTGATTTGAAAACTATATAAAGGAGAACTCTAGCAACTGGGAAACCTAATCCCCACACCTCCTGTGTGTTACTAGTTGCATAACTAGAGTCGATTCTCCATTAACCTTAGGTTTCTATCGAGACCCTGTAGGTTAACGACTTCAAAGACTTCAGTGGGATTGTGAAGCCAGACCCAACTATTTTCTTTGTAGTTGTGTGTTCTGATCTTGCCCGATTCTATCGTATTGAGTACAATTGAAATAATTGACTCGAGTTTAATTTCTCCGATATGCAAGATAAAAGTAATCACAAACATCTTCTTCTCATCGTTTGTGATTCCACAATATCTTGTTTCTAGTCGATTAAGATTATTGTGAGGTGATTGATAATACTAGGCTGTTCTCCGGGAATATAAGTCTGGTTTATCAATTGGTTCATGTTCACCTTGATTTATCAAAAGACGGAACAAAAACTCTTGGATATGTCTATGGGAGACAAATTTATTCAAGTGGGAATGTTATAAGTGAAAACTATTGTAAAGGGTAATTGTGGAGGATCCATAATTACCCTTTACCAAATTTACAAATACCCCTAAGGGTATAATCGAAATTTAAAATCTCCACTGATTCCCATAATTCCTCAATTAACCTTTCAATCTAACTTTCCTTCTTCGCAGAAAAAAAAGTTTCATCGCTCCAGCAACAATCATCTTCGTCGCTCCAATCACCACCGTCCCGATCTCCTCCACCACAAGCAGTACCACCACCTCCACCACTAGCTTCAATCCGAACATTTTAGCAGTAACTTATTTTCATTTGAGAAAGAGTTTTCGTCGGAATAATCGAGAGAGGAATAAACTTTCACTTTAGTCGAAGAATCAACTGAGATCGAGAGAAAATCATTATCATCAACTGTTCATCATCAAGATTCAGGAGAGATCTCATCTTAGGATTTGATTTCTGGTAATTTAATTTATTTGTTTTTAGATTCGATCTACAAATTTAGGTCTAAATTCATAAATTCAAGCCCAGATTTCAAATTATATAGAGATTTTGAACTTTGATTTCCATTATTTTTGTTCTAAATGCAGTTGCAGGTGTTAGAGATACTAATATTGTTGATTGGTGAGTAGAATTAGAGTTACGGCACAGCAAGGAATTTCATGAAAAATTAGGTAGTTTTACGGTTTTGGTTTGATCGAAATTAGTGTTTCATGGTAAATTTTATCAAAATCTCCTTAAACTTGTGTACTTTATTAATATAAAGTGAACTTTTTTTTATGGATGGTGCAGGTGTTGGTGGCTGTTGTGGTTGCGTTGTTAATGTGGTGGAGGATGATGTTGTACTGGAGGTGAGGCTGGAGGTTGTCGTGGAGATGCTGGTGGTGATGTTTGAAGATATTTTTGTGCTGTAGTAATTGTTGTTGTACATTGGTATTTTGCCATCTTACTAGTTTTTGTCTGGATCAATGGTTTTGAAGTTAGTTTCGTTCCCTTCATGCTATAAGATGATTATTTTATGTGCTTGCTTTGGTTCCCGTAAACTGTTTGACTGTATAGGATTAGGTGTAGGTTAACTTTTATGTGCATTGCCATTTTGTTGTATTTTTAAATTATCTATGTGTTGTCTCCTTTTGATCAAATTTAATGTCTCCGTTTGAATGGATATTTGAACATTTCATGGATCATTTTGTTATGTTTATATAATCTCATATGCACTCCCAGGTCATTTATAAGTAATAAAGAGAGTTTACTGTGTATTGATTGTTCTTGTTATTTGTCTGCAGCAATATAGGTGATGGTACATACGTCTCTAACTTGATTGCCGATAAAGGTATGCACCTCTCTAACTTGATTTCCACATTAGGTTCTCTTTGCTCATTTTCGGAATGCCAATAAAAAAAAAGTCTTGGTGATTAAATGCCAAAAAAAATAAATAATGTCCTGGTGATTAATAGAGTAGCACTAGCAAGTTTTAACTGTAAAAGACTTGATGTAGCGGCAACCGTGGAAGTCTGTGTACATAGGGAATGCTTGCCTTCTGGTTGACATTTAGCAAGCTAATATGATATGGAGCTTTGACTTCCACTGAAGTGAAACAGAGTGGTACATTGTATGTCAATGAAGTTGTTTCTTACTAATATTAGTTTCGATAATCAGATCTACTATAAAAATGAAAGTGCCACTTGTTACATTTAAGGTTTGGATTTATATAAAATAAAGTTGTCACTTGGCTCCATTCTCAAATCATTACATATATGCGTTTCGTTTTGATTTTTCGACAAAATGTTACTAGGAAGATATGTAAACGAATTGTGGTATGCTGCATTTGTGGTGCAATGACAGCACGACTGACTCCTCGTCAGAAGATGCGTGTTCGATCCATGCCAGGTTCACTCATTTGTGATGCAATGGTAGACAACGTGTGTTAGTTTCCTCCATATTTTGGAGATAACTTGAACGAGTTGCCTCTAGATTTGGAACAACTTGGACTAGTTGGTTTCATTTTTATTTATTTTTTTGGCAACTTGTTTATATATATATTTTGCTATAGACAACTTGAGCTAGTTGCCTCTACTTTTAGAGACAACTTGAGTTAGTTGCTTCAGTTTTGGAGACAACTAGAGCTAGTTGGTTCCACTTGTATTAGATACTTATTCCTGTACACTGTTTGTTGTTCATATGTACTTTTGTTGGAAACACGTTATGCTAGTTGCCTCCAAATCTGGAAACAAACTTAAACTAGTTGACTTCATTCTGTTATAACAACTTGTTCCTTTACACTTTTTATTGGAGACAACGTTAAGTAAGTTGATTTTTATATTACTAAATTGGACTTGATTTGTGACATGAATGGGTTTTTATTTCATACCAATGAGTTTCTTAGGGTTACACAATCACTAAAAACAGGACCTTAGTATTAGAATAACACTTGAGCATGAAGAGACTCTCATGGTGCTATCATGGTGACTAGTGCATCAGACAAACTTGTCTTACAGGGGATATGCTTGGTGTTATATGCTTGGTGTCCACCACCACATGGTGTAGTTATTTGAATGTACTGAGTACACAATTTGATAACTAATTGGAAACCGTGTTTCGCCTGTATTATATGAAATTGTCATTTGGTTCCAGGGGATCTATTTTTTAACACGATAACATCTATATTTTTTTCCAGGGGATCCGTAATTCATAAACGGTATCTTTATGGTTCTATTTTCGCTGCTTCCAGTGACCGTTGCATGTGATGCAAGTATTTCTTGATTAATTTTTCTTGAGAAGCTTATTATGTACCCTTTTTGTTGGACAAAACTTCTGCTAGTTGCCTCCAAATTGGAGACAATTTGAACAAGTTGCCTTCACATTTGGAGACAACTTGGGCCAGTTGCCTCCAGATTTGGAGTCAAATTGAGCTAGTTGCCTTCGTATTTGGAGGCAACTAGCCCATAGTTGCCTCCATATTTGGATACTATCTGGAGTAGTTGAAGAAGTTTTGTAGGTAACAAGAAAAAATGGGGAAAAATAGAAAGAACTGATACTTCATTTGGGCCAGTAGAGAAGCATAGAGGATGGTTGGCGGTGGTAGTGGTTGATTTAATAAGAGAACTGAAACACCTTGGGCTAGTTGCCTCCATTATTTTTTGATGTGTTTTTGGTATGCATTTTTCTTCCTTTTTGACGTGCCCTTTTATTGTATGTTTATGTGGTTAGAAAATTTTCTACTTCCGAATACAAGGGACTACTAAAGTTGATGTTTACACTTTAGAGTTTCCTTCAGTATGAGACGCCACTAGTGTCCTGAATCCTTGATTTCGGAGACAACTTGCATAAGTTGTCTGGAATTATTAAAACAACTTGCGCAAGTTGCTTCCAACTTTGAATACAACTTGAACAACTTGCTTCTGAAATGGTATCAAGTCTTCTTTGGTATTACTTTATTAAGTCGCCAAGAAATTTATCCAGGCTGCAGATAGTTCGCACTTGAAGGTATCTCTTCTCTAAGGCTCATTTGTGCGATCAAGTGTAGAAGTGAATCTGTAAACAAGCTTACATGGATACATTACATCCATTAGTCATTGGAAATATGTAGTAGGTTCAGCATTTATGAGATTGAGACATTGTATTCTTTCTGTATATTAATTGTATTAGGAGCATATGGATTATCTGCATTGTCCTTACTAGTTGAGTTCCCTTCTCCCCTGTAACGGATTTGTGTTAAGGATCTTTTTTTCCCTCTAAATGAAGTGTACCAAGGATATATGGTTTGTGATGGCATACCTTCTGTGTAATATTTGTGTAATCTCAAAAAGATTTTTGACAAAATGGTTGCGCATTTGTATGATTTTGGACCCAAATTGAGCTAGTTCACTCCACTTTTAAAGCCAAATTGTTTTCTGGACTCCAGATTTTTGGGGCAACTTATGCTAGTTGACTCCACTTCTGAGACCAACTAGGCCTAGTTGTCTCCACTTTTTCGAGCGAACTTGGCCTAATTATCTCCGCTTATTCCCGCACTTCAGATTTTAGAGCCAACTTCAGCTAGTTGATTCAAAACAAAATAAATAATTTGCATGGACTAGTTTGTATATTTAAGATATCTCCATAATTTTGTATGCCTGCAATGCATCATAGTGGTTCGTTCATTTCAGTTAAGAGTGTCATTCAACAGACACAAATCTAACAAAAGCAAAACCTTGGACTATTCCTAAGTGGATTTCTACAACTTTAACACATTAAATCATCTTCATCTGCATCTGTGTCAAGCCCATGAACAGTTCAAATCCTTTCTGTTCTTAGTACTGTGTCTTTCTGCAGGAGTGCCTGCATCTCTCTCATGATCATCTTCTCTCGGGTATCTACTTACAAATTCACTATCACGATCCAGACTTGGTGGCTGCACACTTATGCATGGTCTACATGTGTAAGAAGAGCCAAATCCACGTTCCTGCAATGTGATTAATATATACAAGATATCAATCTAGTTACATTAATTCTTATGTTAATTTGGTGTCAAAAAAAGAAGAATTGAAAAGAAAACTACTTGCTGCCAGCTATTGATTCAACGATGCTTGCAACTGACTTGATGCTAATGGAAAAGACTACTTGCTCCCATCATTGTTTCATCTTTCTACCATGCTATATTTTGGTCTCCAAAATACATGGAGAAATACTCTAACAATACTGTATGTGGGGTGACTTCGTGTTTTCTAGTTCATTCCCACTTCTATTAGCTGTCGCAAGATTCATTCTTTTGGCAAGCTATAACTAAAGGTCTAAATGTAACAATGAGACATATTATGCTTCTTCATATATTATCACCTATTAATTCTAACAACAAAATAAACCGGTAACTCCAATGCTTGTGTAAAAACCCTTTGCTTTTAATGTTTTCTTAATCTATTTTGACCAAAATAAATAGTTAGTATTGAATCAGTTTACTTCAATTATGAAAATTAGAACAACTTGTCTTCAGAAAGGAGACCAACAAGCACAAGTTGTCTCCAAAACTGGAAACAACTAACACAAAGTTGTTTCCAAGACTGGAGGCAACCACTACAGGTTGTTTCCAAACCTGGAGCCATAGCACAAATTGTGCTCCATATATAACCAACTGCTACTGCTCTTACACCTAGACCCTTCAAGACCAACACCCACAAGTTGAACAATACTACTAATACAAAACAGTAAATGAATGAAAATCAATATATGAAACAAAATCACTATGAAGCTGAACAAAAGCAAGTAAACCAGTATACCTTTTTTTACCTTTCCTAATTTCTTAACACCAAGAGAAGCCGATGATTTCTTTACACCAACAGAATCACTTGATTTTGTTGTTTGCTATCACAGCAAGTACTAAATTCCGCTTCACCTAAAAATAGGATGCACAACAACAACAAAAATTATGATACAAACTATTCTAAAAATGATATAACAATAAAGTTCTTTCTATATCTGGAACCAAATTTTGTAAGTTGTCTAAAAATGTGGGAGAAACTAGCACAAGTTGCCTCTAGAAATGAAGCTAACTAAATCTAGTTGCTTCCAAATCTGAGAACAACTGGCACAAGTTGTCTGCACATCCAGTAATACATTAGATTTTATTGTTTTCAATAAATCTCCTATAACAACAGACTAAAATATATTTCAGACTACTAGAACAATGCATCCATACCATCAACACCGACTAATCACAACTCTAAACTTACAATGATTCAGTATCAGAGATTTTAGAGAGTTACCTTTAAAGATGTTTTTGTTGATGAACAGACCTGTAGGAGATAAAGAAGATTTGAAACAAAATAATTAGATCGACGAAATTAGCAGTTAAATACATATCAATAAAAACTATCATCAATTTCAGTATAGAACTTGAAACAAACCTAATATCAAAATCAAGATATAAAACAAACGGCAGCAATACCAAATGATGAACAAAAAAACTAGAATTAGCATTTTGTCTTCAACGAATCGAACATGCGAAGTTTAGTATCTTTATATCTTCGAATCAAAACTAAATATCTGCAATTCTGATTTACAGAATTTCTTTTCAGATGAAAAAATAAAAACAATTTATGATGTCGTTCTATAAATTCAACCATAAATTGTTTCGTAGATCAACTCTAACCCTAAAAAATCAATATTTAAACTAACTGAGAGATAAAATCGTTTTTACCTTCAATTTTGTATCTTCAATTGAAGATTTACAGTAAAGTGGAGACCAAGCCTAGCTTTGATTCTGTTTTTAATTTTCTCTGATCTTCTATGTTTCAATTGATCTGTTAAATCTCTCTGATCTATCAACAACTTTTTTATCTGATTTTTAAGATTTTACTTCGAATTTTTCAATTGAATAGGTGATTTTGGGAGGTTCTTGGAGAGAGATAGAAAGAGGGGGCGGAGAAAAAGAGAAATGAAAAAGAAGTGCTGAGATTAATTTTCTACGGTTATGAGATTTTATAAAAGGGTATTTCGGTAATCTAACGATTCAGGTTATGGGCTTTTAGAAGGTAGGGGTATAATTTAAGTTTGAAAGGGTATATTTTAATGGACCTCATATTAGGGGTATATAGATAACGTTTTCTTTATTCAATTTATAGATTTTTTGTGTGAGGCAGACTTGTTTATCAAGTCTTCGACTTTATGTCGTAACAACTCTTGGTTGTGGGTGAGATCAACTAAGGGAATCAAGTGCGTAGTATCCTGCTGGGATCAGAGACGTAAAGAACGCAACTGTACCTTGAATCAGTGTGAGATTGATTTGGGTTCAACTACAGTCCATACTGAAGTTAATTGGTAGTAGACTAGAGTCTGTAGCGGCTTAATACGGTGTGGTGTTCAATCTGGACTAGGTCCCGGGGTTTTTCTGCATTTGCGGTTTCCTCGCTAACAAAATTCTGGTGTCTGTGTTATTTCTTTTTCGCATTATATTTTGTTATATAATTGAAATATCACAGGTTGTGCGTTAAGATCAATCAATTAGAATATCTAACCTTTGGTTGTTGATTTACATTGATTGACACTTGAACATTGGTATTTGGTATCGTTCAAGTAACTCATCTTATATTCAATCGGGCTCACAGATTTCTATTTGCTGATTCCGGATTGAATTAAGAGTTAGAGACATTAAACTTTTTGATATGCTTTACTCTATATTGAGTCTGACTGCCTATTTGATTTTCTAGAAAGTGTATTGGAGTAAGTCCTCTCAGAT
Source organism: Papaver somniferum (assembly GCF_003573695.1). Lineage (NCBI taxonomy): Eukaryota > Viridiplantae > Streptophyta > Magnoliopsida > Ranunculales > Papaveraceae > Papaver > Papaver somniferum. The sequence continues at coordinate 3,122,096 of NW_020621603.1, read as the reverse complement.
TGCAAAACGAATTGTTGGGTGTGGTTGTTAGACCCCCGCATTTTCAATTGGTATCAGAACAGACAAACACATTAAAAACCTCATAAGTCTGTGTTTGTAGCGATCTGATATGGACAGAGGTGATATCTCTATAAACGTACCACCAGTCTTCGATGACTCAAATTACTTGTGGTGGAAAATTGCTATGCGTGCCTTTCTTTAAGCGCGTGATTTTCAATCATGGGTTTATGTAGTTAATGGGTATGATGCTCCCATTGTGGCAGTAGGGAATGCGACAGTTCCTAAGGATATTGGTGCATATGACGCTGCTGAGATACTTGCTGCAAAGCAAAACTCCGACGGTTTGAATGCCATCATACATGCCATTACCCCAGATCTTCAGCACCATGTGACTACGTGCACTCGGTCTAAAGATGCTTGGGATATCTTAGAAACCGTATTCGAAGGTAATACCAGTGAAAAGGAAGCTAGGCTTCAAAACCTTAATTCCGACTGGGAAAACCTTCGTATGGCATATGAAGATTCATTTGATGAGTTTAATTACAAAGTCTCTGAAATTGTTAATGCATCCTTTGCATTGGGTAAGACTATTCCTGAAAAGGACATTGTGATGAAAATTCTCAGATCGCTGCCATCTAGATACGATTCTAAGAAGCATGCCATCGTTGAAGGAAATAACCTTGATGCTCTCTCCAGAAACACGCTGGTTGGAAAGCTAAAGATCTTTGATCATGAGCATACATCCAAAATCGGAAAGGATGTTGCCTTCAAAGCACAAAAGAACACTAAATTACTTTACAAATGTAAAAGTGTTCATGTCTCCGAGGATGATCTTTCTGAGGATGATTCATCAGATGAAGATCTTGACAAGTCAGTCTCTTTGATCACAAGACAGTTACCAGAGACAAACCTAGGTCACCAGTTAAACCTCACAATCGCATTCCTCCTAAAACAGGGATGATGACGAGGATATGCCATAATGCTTTAAGTGTAAATGTTTTGTTCATTTTGCAAATGAGTGTCCAACTGTAGAAAATACACTGGGAACAAAGGTCTTGCTGCAACTCTTGATGAAATGTCTGATGACTATGATTAAAATGAAGACGAAAGATCAAGGAAGGAGATTCAGCAAATAAAGGCTTTTGTTTTGAAAACTCTCAAAATTCAGAAGGCCCTGGTTCGACATCATCATCCTAGAAGGTGTGTTGGAATTGACTCCTTTCTCCACGAACCTTATGTTCCTATGGATGTTGACGACAAGGAGTTCGGGGACGATAAAGAGTTTTTCAGAGGTCTCAGTGTCTAGTAAATCTTCTTATGAGAATTTATTTCTTGTGTTTTTAGAAGAATAACTAGAATTTGGAATAACCATTATTGTAAGTACACATATCTATTTCCAACGATTTCATCTTCAATGTTTTTAGATTTATTTATTTAAATTCTAAGATTATTTGGAAGATGAGTTTTGCAATTTTAATCTTTATGATTTTATATATTGCAAATTTTTATGGGTATGTTGTTTACGACCGTGAACCTGTGACTGTCCCATACTTGTTCAAAAGTTATCTCTATTATGTCGGTATGAAAGTATTGATAAAAGATAGAATGAACTTTTGACTTACAAAAGTTAAAGCCTTTTATGTCATTATTTGATGGAAAAAAGGATAAAACTTTTGTTTACAAGGATTATGTCTATTGTATGTCATTGTACAAATAGTGAATGAAAATAGAATGAATCCTTGTGTATTCCACAGTATTGGTCGATCTCCGATCCACATTTTTGTGCACATACTGTGTTGCTCCGTAAGTTCTCTTATGTCGAGCATGACCAATTGAGTTGATAATTTTTGTGGTTGATTCAATTGAGATTTTTGGATACAAATTCATGTTTTCATGTGATTTGGTTATGTCCAAAGGAATCCTTCTTTTCTTGTAAAAGCAAGGTCTCCTTTGTTGTTCTTTCGAGAATGACATTTTATGGGGGAGAGTTCTTTTTGAACTTGTGCATAATTGCCAAATCTTTGTGGGGAGTGCGGCTGTGGAATATTAGGGGTCATCTTGCATCTTTATAAACTCCTTGATGAATGCATTTAGCTTCGGCTTTATGCGTGCATCTAAATTAGTTGGTATGTTATTCTCTTTTGGTCATGAAGTATCTCTATGAAAATTTTATGAGGATCCCACTAGTTTTCGTACCTTTTCCAATTTATATTGACAAAAAGGGGGAGAACTAATGTGTAGTTTCATACTACAAATACATATGGTTTACGGATCATTATGTAAGGGGGAGTGGTTTTCATGTCGAGAAGAAGTATTGACTAAGAGGGAGTGATACATATCACCACAGCATTGTTGTCAAAGTTGTGATACATTTGAACTTTGATGTTGTATAATAATACTATGACACTGTATAACAATGATTGAGAGCATTTGTTTTCTCATTGTAATCGCTACGGATCTTCAACAACTATGATGCTGAGTTGAACACGTTTAGAATCATGGAGTTCGAGTCGTGTTGAAGATGCCAAGGAGATCAAGCATTTGGATGAGAAGCTACAAAATTTTATTTATTTTGTAATCCATATGTATTGATAGTTTTGTCACTAAAATTGACAAAGGGGAGATTGTTAGAGCACTGCTCGGTCGAACTCGCATGCTTTGCTATCTCAAGCATGTTTGTCAATGTTAGTGATCAAAACTATAAGTCTTGATTTCTAAAATATTTATAGATGTCTCGGACTAGGACATAGATTGTGTAGTTGAGCTTAGTTTTCACGACGTTCATCATTTGAAGACGAAGAACTACTAAGGGGAGCTTGTGGAACTTCACCGACAAAAGGTATGTGGAGACTTAAACTCATCCATCACTTGGAAAGTCTATTTCTACTCTATCTCCTATATTGATACATAAGTCGTATTACAATACAGTTTTCTATATACACATTTGAGATTTCGAGCCGAGTTTAACTCGCTCACATATTTCTCGAAATATGTGTTGCCAAGCTTTCGCTTCGACCAAGTTCATCTTATATCATGTGAAAATTTTCGAGTAACATCTTGCATGGTTTGTGTGATACAATCATTTGGTGTTGTCTTGGAATATTTCGTAATGATTATTTCAATAACTTGAAAATTGCTTTGATGCTAATAGTGTGTGGAAAACGGCTATTGTCATCCTCTAAGAAAGTTTCAATGATTGAAATAAGAGTTTAGAACACTCAACCATTATTGGATATGTCATGTTGTAAACTCTTGCACATATGTAATCCATGTCCGGGAACCATAGTATGCGCATCCGTTTGCGTACCTGTTGGTTTGAGAAATCTTGGAACCTAAGTATGCGTACCCGTTTGCGTACTGGCGTAACTCAATCTTAGTCCGGGTATTTCAAGTATGCGTACCCGTTTGCATACTTGAAGGTTAAAGTTCTAAAATCGGTTTTAAACATGAACATAAACATTTATATAATAAGAAATGCAATCTTTGCAAACCGTGGCTATAATGTTCATGATTGATTCGAGTGAATCAAACCGATTTTGCTTCAATTGTGTTCTTGTATAATTCTATGAGAATATAACAATTTAACAACTCTTTAACTAGTTTCATTTGAGTCATTTGAACTAGCTATGGTTAAGATGAATAAAGTTGATATGAAAGTAATCATATGGCTAACCTCGGTTAACTATTTGTGAACCAACATGGTGTACACGTTTAGTACAGTTACATAAACCTAAATGAGGGTATATTTCATTTGTGTGTAACAAGCTAAGTTCGATCTAACAGTTGAAAGATATTAGCTTGGTTAAATCAGGTTTTTCATCTAATGGTGAATATTGAATACTTTGTTACCGAGGTAACTTGGATTGCAAACCCTAATTTGAAAACTATATAAAGGAGAACTCTAGCAATTGGGAAACCTAATCCCCACAGTTCTTGTGTGTTAATAGTTGCATAACTAGAGTCGATTCTCCTTTAACCTTAGGTTTCTATCGGGACGTTGTAGGTTAACGACTTCATTGGGATTGTGAAGCCATACCCAACTATTTTCTTTGTAGTTGCATGTTCTGATCTTGCCCGATTCTATCGTATTGAGTACAATTGAAATAATTGACTCGAGATTAATTTCTCCGATAGGCAAGATAAAAGTAATCAAAAACATCATCATCTCATTGTTTGTGATTCTACAATATCTTGTTTCGCTAGTCGATTAAGATTATTGTGAGGTGATTGATAATACTAGGATGTTCTTCGGGAATATAAGTCTGGTTTATCAGTTGGTTCCTGTTCACCTTGATTTATCAAAAGAGGGAACAAAACTTCTTGGGTATTTCTGTGGGAGACAAATTTATTCGATCTATAGACTTTTCTGTATGAGACAGATTTGTTTATCAATTCTTCGACTTTAGGTCGTAGCAACTCTTGGTTGTGGATGAGCTCAACTAAGGGAATCAAGTGCGCGGTATCCTGCTGGGATCAGAGACGTAAGGAACACAACTGTACCTTGTGTGAGTGAGGAAAAACGATTTGCTGGTTTTTACGGAATTGAAGAGTCGACCGTGTGGAGACTCCTTGAACCGAGCGAAATGTTGAACCTCACTCAGATGCACTGCAAGAAGGGAGTGCTTTAAGTTCGAGAGATCAATATGTAAGACCCCGGCCTAAACCAAGAACAATGGCCGTTCCAGAGTCAATTCGGTCACAAGAAAGGATGGGTTGATCTATAGGAGGGAAGCTGAGAAATGCGTAAGATCAATGGTGATCTGAGATTGTAGGTGTGTATGAATTCAGCGTGAAAATGTTCTAGATGATTGAATTTTGCTCAATTGAGAGTAATTTCTGTGAGTTCGTGTAGACGAAAGATTGTCTGTATGAAATTTGATGAGAAATTGCTCGTCTTGGAGAATGTCGTTCGAATGTTCAAAAACTTCTCTGTATTTTCAATCAGGATTCAGAGACATTTTATAATGCCGTAGTTGAAAACACCATGATCCCATGAAGTGTGACAGTTGATGGAATCAGAGAATGGGAAATGGGGAAATCATGCTAAAACCAATTACTCATCGTGCGGAGACTTGGTTAACTTTCCACCCACTACTTTGCTGACTCTTCCAACTGATTGCACGACTTGCTCACATTCTCATCGTGGGTGAACACACGTGCCGTAGACCGCCAGACCAAAACCTGGTTAATATCCCCCATGTGACACGATTGAAATCTCGTGATTGTGGAGTCAGTTGCAGACCAAAACCCAGTTCGCGGACTGCACTATCTTCGGTTTTCAATAAAACTGTTTTGGCCACAACTTCTTCATCCGAACTCGGAATGACCTCATTCTTTTTGCATTATTTTTATCTTTCAATTCTATTCAAGATGATGATGTAAATTATTAATTTGAATGAGTTAAGATCCGTCTTTGGCCTGTGTCTTGATTATGAGCGTTTTGCTCCTTTTCGTCCACTTCTTCCACTTCGCTTGGACTTAGGCACTTGGATACTTCGAATACTTCTCTTCCTGAGCTCTTTTCAGCACTTTGTAGCTCCTTTGTGGATGATTCACCTAATAGAGGAAAATAAGAGAAAACAAGAGTAATAATACGAAAATATGCAAGAATAATAGCTAAAATAAGTATGGAATGGACACTAAAATCATATGAATTATGCACTTATTAGCTTCACAATCCCAATGAAGTCTTCAAGTCATTAACCTACAGGGACTCGAGAAGAAACCTAAGGTTAAAGGAGAACGGACTCTAGCTAATACAACTAGTATCACACAGGAGGTGTGGGGATTAGGTTTCCCAGTTGTTAGAGTTCTCCTTTATATAGAATTTCAAATTAGGGTTTGCAATCAATGTTAGCTTAGTAACAAAGCATTCAATATTCACCGTTAGATGAAAACCTGATTAGGTTCAAGCTAATATCTTTCAACTGTTAGATCGAACTTAGCTTGTTACACACAAATGAAATGCAGGTTTATTTAGGTTTGTGTAACCGTACCCAAGCATGTACAGTTAGTTGGTTCAACATTATTTAACCAAATGGTTATCCATATGAGCACTTCCATATCAACCATATTCTTCTTTACCACAACTAGTTCAAATGACTCAAATGAACTAGTTAGAGAGTTGTTCAATTGATTAGATCTTATAAAAGTATACAAGACACAATCGAAGCAAAAACGATTTGATTCACTCGAATCAATTCATGAACTTTATATCCACGGTTTGCAATTATGCATTCCTTAGTTTATATAAGTTTAAGTTCACGAATAATCGTTTTTAGAAAATAACCAACTTAAGTACGCATACTGGTACGGGGACTTAAGTACCCGGAATGAGTTTGTTTTCAGTTCACAAACTCCAGCAGAAATTCTCGGGACGTGAACTTCCGACAGTGTGCGTGCTAGTACGCGGACTTTAGTTATGGTTTTCCTGAGCAGCAAAGTACACATACTTTGGTTCAAGGAATAAAGACTTACACACGTATGTGTTACCTCACAATGTTTATTGATGAGTGCTAAAAAGTACATATTTCTATATATTTTTTCTTGGCATTTAACTCATCTTTTGTGCATTAATTCTACATTTTATCCCATATTCTGTGTTTTCGTTGTTTTCAAGAATAAATACTTTTCTTAATTAATTTTGCATTTTTAGGTACTAAATAAAGCCTGGTTAACTCACGGAGCGAAAAGAGCAAAGGAACGTCAAAGACTCTCGCTAGGAGGAAGCGAAGAATGATGTTTGCAAGAGCCGGATCAACGAGAAGTGGGCTTGAAGAGGAAGAATTGTTCTTAAAGAAGATATGGGCTTGGCATACCCAAGGCCCAAAACCCTTACCCAAATCCATTTCCATTATCCATACCCATTTCCATGAGAGCCGTCAGATTGGATCCATCTCATCATCCAACGGTCGCCTCATCATTGTGCATCAAACTCCGAAGCTCCCGTCAAACACTATAGTACCTAACTCCATCTGAAGCCGTCAGTTTTGTTGTATCTCATCATCCAACGGTCGCTTCTATCGCGTCGTTGGATCATTCCATCACCTTTTCATCCTACACTTTCACTTTGCTGATCATCAACCTTTGATACACCCGCCTCACACCCTAGCATCAGAACCCTATACCCCTAACCAAACGGACCCTTCTTCTCCATCGAGTTCTTCTTCTCATCTTCCCCAAACTGCAGAGAGCTGCTCCACAGTTCTGCAACTCCATCACCTCCACCAGCTACACCTTCTTCTCGAACCACACAACCACCGACAACACCACGACATCTCTCCCTAGCCTAGACTTCTTTCCAAATTCACATCTCTGAACCCTAGGTGTGGGTTTGACAACAAAGCTCGAGCTAGGGTTTCACCAACAGCGAGGAGAAGACAAAATTGAGGGCAGGAAAAGCTTCAGAAGAGCAGAGGGGACATACCCAAAGCATGGGTCGATCTCAATTCAGGAAATTGGTGAGAGAATTTGATTTTCCCCAAAAAATTAGGGTTTCGAATTAGGGTTTTGTATTTTTGAAAAACTATAAAAGGGAAGCTGTAGAGAATGCAAAAGGGGTTCTTGGGTCATCCGAGATACCCCCTAATTGGGTTAATTTCATGTTTAATTTCAATTTCAATTTCATAATACTATCAGTACATGTTCTTCACTGTTAAATTTTGTTCTTGTGTTCTAAACTTTGTTCTGATGTTATGTTCATGTTCTTGTGTACGTTAATGTTCATGTAATTCCCCTGTTTGACTCACATGTTCTTGTTTTGAGTCTTAATGCTTGACAACACATGAAAACTCCTAACTTCAGCATGTTCTAAATCCACCACTAGGGTGAGAAGACCCTTAAGCCTTGTTGGTTAGCCTTTAGGTTGATTCTTGTAGAACTCAAAATAGTCTAGGCTAGCTAAATTCCTAAAAGCCTCACTGACTTGTGATTAGTGGTGCTGTAAAAAGACCACTAATGCTAGGGGTTAGTGGTAGTTCTAAGGGATTAACCAGCCATATTAGTTAGAGACCTAGAAACCTAAATGACCTGTGATTGTTTATGCTTTAATCAGATAGGCAATGCTAGGGGTTAATCTAAGGATTTTAGGTTAGATAACTTGCCACATGAATTGCCCTGGCCAAGAGACTAGCTTGAACTAGACCCTCTTGTCCATTAGGGACAAGGATTTATCCCAGGCTAACTAGCTAGGTGAAAGAGAATTCTCATCCATCTCCATACACTTCCATTCCCACTGTTTTCATTTTCTTCACTACTTTTCCACCTTGTTTCCCTGCCTTGGCCTATCCCTCATTGTCACTGCCTTGCATATAGAATTAGCTTATCTAGGAAAACTTCATAACACCCCAAGTCCCTGTGGATTCGACCCGTACTTGTGCACTCACTGCAACAACACCGTGCACTTGCGGTATCACTGTAGGCATCCATTTATTCATCTTATTTACACATCTATATTCGCCTACCAAGTTTTTTGCGCCGCTGCCGGGGACTTGGTGTCGTGTAGTGAAGTCTTTGCATCTTAGTATAAGTATTTAGTGCATCATAACTTGCATTTTCATCTTTGCATAATTTTTCATCTTTGCATCATTTTCCCTTGCTGTTCTTGACAGCTTCTGTTGAGATTTCCAGGTGCTCCTGTTGCTGTGCTGTTGTGACTCTGTTTTGCTTGGCTGAGCCCTTGCTGTTGCTGCTGATTGAGTTGCAGCTGGCCCTGCCACTTGCTGCTACTTTCTTCCTCTTCCCTGTGCTGCTGGCCTGTGCAGCTTGCTTCTGTGCTGAACCTGTAGAGCTGCTGCTGCCAAGCCTGCAACATTGCCCCTGTTCAGCTACTGCTTGTGGTGCTGCTGAACTTGTGGTGCTGCTGTTGCTGCTGAGCTGCTTCTCCTGCTGCTACCTCCTGCTGGAGCTGCTGTTGCTGTGATCCAAATCCCAACTGGGCTTTTGCAACCAAACTGAGCAGCTGGGCTGTGCTTAAGCAAGTAAGCCTAAACCCATTAAGAGAACCCAACCTGTGGGCTTCCATTTTTAATTTGTGGGCTTGTAATAATTTTTTCCATTTTTTTGTTGGGCTTGTAATTTAAGTTAACTTTTGGGTTTGTATTTGAGCTTAACTGTGGGATTTTCCCTATCAAAATTTTGGGTTTCAAAAACCCAACAAACAACCTAAACAAGTTTAACTGAACCTACCAACTCAGTTGGGCTTCGTTAGTTTCTGGGCTTGCTGAAGTCGTTAGTGGGCCGTGTACCCAAACTCTAGGCCGAAAGTTGGGCTCTGTTTCACAACAATTTTTCCAAAACCCAACAGTGGGCTTGGCCTTTTATCCCATAAAACCAAAGTTTTCAAAACCCAATAAACCAAAGTGTTTTCTTATCCCAATAAGAACCAAATTTTTAAACCCATAAAAACCAAATTTGCTCCCATCAAAACCAAAAGCTCCCAAATGGGCTTTGTCTTCAAAGTCTAAAACCAAAGTTTTCAAAACCCAATAAACCAAAGTTCTTCGAACCCATTATAGTCCAAATTTTTTCCAAAACCCGACAAAACCAAATGTTACCCATAAAAACCAAATTTTTCCCAAAAATCCAAACCCATTAAAAACCAAATTTTGGGATTTGTAACATAGTTACTTAGCTTTTGAGCCAAAACATGTCTGGATCTTGGTCTACAGTTGGGGAATACAACAAATCCCTTAGAGAACTTGCGTATGGACATACTCCACGTTATGAACCTCCCATAGACCATGATGTCAATAGTTATAGGAATTATTATGGACATTTTCAAAGTCCCGAGCCTCAATACATGAACCCTAATGACTATTCACACATGCATCATTCATCACAACGTGAAAATGAACATTTTGATAGTGCCTCACTCACACAATCATCACTGATCGATCAATTAGAAGCTCGAATCACAGCTTTAGAAATGCAATCACATGAGGAATCTGTCACATCTAATTTTCTTAGGCAACCTGAAATCTATGCATGTCCCGCATGTGGTAGTTTAGACCACCCTGTTGAGAATTGTCATATTTTGCATAATTTTAGGCAATCTAGAGAAAATCCAAGGTATGAAATGCCCATAAATTGTGAGAATGGTAGTCATTGGGACCATAATCAATCCTTTGAGGGTTGCGATCAATATTTTGTAAACCCTAATGACCATGCACGCATGTACCATTCACCACAATTTGAACATGAAGAATTTTGTACTCCCATGAATTTAGACTCCACCACAGAAGCTTTAAGACTCAGTAAGCAAAACTTTGATAGATCTACATCACGAATTCATGCATATTTAGATCATATTTTGCTTCACCTACAAAAGGAGGAAATTCATGAGGAAATGTATGTTGTCCCTAATGAAGTGTCTAGTCCCATTCATGTAAATGATGTTGAATATGAACCTAATTTAGAGGAACATGAATCGACTAATGACACCACCACTGTTAATGAGGACCAATATGCATGCCACCATGATGATGATTATGATGATTATGATGATATGTTAGAAGAACATGAAAATATTGTGGAACCTGTTGGTTCAATAACATATGGCTTCTCGCCCTCGACCTTCATGAATGTTGTTTTTTCTAATACTCATTGTAATTCATATGATTTTGATATTGACATGGGATTCGTACAATTATTCTGCGAAGATGAGCATGACATAGGAATAGTTGAATCTTCTGTAGACACTAATGCTAATATGCATGAAAATATATTTGATGTGTCTGATTCTCTACCTAGGTCACATTGTGATATTTCTCCTGATTTGCCGATGCATGAGAATAAATTTGTTGATGATGTTGATGACTCTGATTGTGATCTTGCCAATTTGTTTGATGATTGTGAGCATGTTGTGACACGTGTAGAAGACTTAGGAGATGTTGATGTGATTAGTAATGATGTGCCTATCGTCCTACATAAGTCACAATCTGATGGCCTTCCACCCAACCTAGATTTGGTTTGTACCCATATTGTCAAACCGACTTTTCTGAGAGTCCCTAATCTAGGTTTGGAACTGTGTGCTTCCCAAGTCCTTTTGGACTATTTTGCATCTAAGTATAATACATTTGAGGAACCACAGTTGGAATTAGCATGTTTGCCCGTCCCTAGCACAGTTCATTTCGAGCTAGACCTTGTACATGATGAACCCCCAAAACTGCGAGATTTTGTTTCCAAAATTTTATCCGTTGAAAAATCCAGGTTTGGGGGTAGCTCATTTTGTTTCACAGTTTCACTTGCGTTTATTTCCTGTTATATTTGTGTGAAGCTGTTGAAACCTCTACACTTTGTCTTTTGGGTTGATCCTCAACTCTTTAGATTGTTAGTGTATGGTGAATTTTTGTATATAATCCAGTAGATAAAATTTCTTAAAACCCTTTTGTTCCTTTTGTATATATTTTGCTAATCCAATATGATCTCGGCTGACATATGTTGGATTCTTGCCTTGAATAACGGAGTTCTAATATTGCTTTCGCCGAAATCGGGTATTCTCTTTCCTTTTTCTCTACTCAACATGATCCTCTTCATATGTCTTATTATAATTTTGTTCATATTTTGAAACATTGAGGACAATGTTTAGTTTAGGTTTGGGGGTGAAAAGTAGATACTTTGATAATATGCCATAATTGAAAAAAGAACTCTTCTTTTTGAAAAAAATGAAAAAAAAAATCAAATAAAAATAAAAATTGAAAAAAACATAAAAATGGAGCTCATTTACCTTGAAATGTTGACTCTTGTGCAAATATGTAATTATTAGGAGTCTTAGTCTAGATATTTAGGCACCCTGATTCTAGCACAATTCACATAGTGATAAGAAATTGCACGCGCACGATCTACCAATACATGTATAGCCTCATCCTTGAGGTGTTCTATCGGAAGTTTTAGTTGCCAATCACTTTAGAATACTGAACGAAACTTGACTAGCTTGTTCTTTGGTTGGTTGGGATAGAAGGTGGAGGTTACATTAAGAAAGACAACCATCGAATTTAACTGGGTGCATCAAAAAGGGCTACCTCTTGCAAAGTGTCATGTAATCTTTTGTTTCCTTTTGTATATGTATCAAAAGTGTTTCCTTATCAAAAAAAAAAAAAAAAAAAAAAAAAAAAAAGATGATATATTCAGAAAAATACAAAAAAAAATCAAGTATTTTTCAATTCCATCCTCTCTTGTTCCAAAATAAAAAGAGTAGTCAATGTAAATAAGAGTCATGTAAAGTCATTTTGTTGTTTCATTGTAATAAGCAAGGAGGGTGTATGCCATTGATGTACAACGCGAGTAATTGTGAAATACCTCCAACTCATTCACAATTCTCGTAAAGTCCGGACAGCTAGCTAGATTTCGACCTTGGTTCTTAGCCTGAGAAACTATCTCTTGGTGATTAGTAGTCATAACATCCGATCTTTCTTTACACATGTGTAGATACACTTTACACCTTATCACATGTCTTTATTTGTTATCAGTGCTAGGATTGTGCCTTCGATAGCTAGATTGACATCTCCATTTTGCTGTGAGCTTAAACTGACTTGCACATGTCACATTTGATGGAATCTGAGCTTATATTTGTCCTAGAACTTTGTAGGTACGTTCTAAGCAAACCTTCACGAGACTTCACTCGTCCACTAGGGACACTTAGTGGTTTAAAAGGCTTAGTGCATACGCTAAATGCATTCGAGAGACCAGCGACAGTGGTATAGGTAGGATTTCCTTAGTTTTGTTTTACTTGAGGACAAGTAAAATTCAGGTTTGGGGGTATTTGATGAGTGCTAAAAAGTGCATATTTCTATATATTTTTCTTGGCATTTAACTCATCTTTTGTGCATTAATTCTACATTTTATCCCATATTCTGTGTTTTCGTTGTTTTCAAGAATAAACTTTTCTTAATTAATTTTGCATTTTTAGGTACTAAATAAAGCCTGGTTAACTCACGGAGCGAAAAGAGCAAAGGAACGGCAAAGACTCTCGCTAGGAGGAAGCGAAGAATGATGTTTGCAAGAGCCGGATCAACGAGAAGTGGGCTTGAAGAGGAAGAATTGTTCTTAAAGAAGATATGGGCTTGGCATACCCAAGGCCCAAAACCCTTACCCAAATCCATTTCCATTATCCATACCCATTTCCATGAGAGCCGTCAGATTGGATCCATCTCATCATCCAACGGTCGCCTCATCATTGTGCATCAAACTCCGAAGCTCCCGTCAAACACTATAGTACCTAACTCCATCTGAAGCCGTCAGTTTTGTTGTATCTCATCATCCAACGGTCGCTTCTATCGCGTCGTTGGATCATTCCATCACCTTTTCATCCTACACTTTCACTTTGCTGAGCATCAACCTTTGATACACCCGCCTCACACCCTAGCATCAGAACCCTATACCCCTAACCAAACGGACCCTTCTTCTCCATCGAGTTCTTCTTCTCATCTTCCCCAAACTGCAGAGAGCTGCTCCACAGTTCTGCAACTCCATCACCTCCACCACCTACACCTTCTTCTCGAACCACACAACCACCGACAACACCACGACATCTCTCCCTAGCCTAGACTTCTTTCCAAATTCACATCTCTGAACCCTAGGTGTGGGTTTGACAAGAAAGCTCGAGCTAGGGTTTCACCAACAGCGAGGAGAAGACAAAATTGAGGGCAGGAAAAGCTTCAGAAGAGCAGAGGGGACATACCCAAAGCATGGGTCGAGCTCAATTCAGGAAATTGGTGAGAGAATTTGATTTTCCCCAAAAAATTAGGGTTTCGAATTAGGGTTTTGTATTTTTGAAAAACTATAAAAGGGAAGCTGTAGAGAATGCAAAAGGGGTTCTTGGGTCATCCGAGATACCCCCTAATTGGGTTAATTTCATGTTTAATTTCAATTTCAATTCCATAATACTATCAGTACATGTTCTTCACTGTTAAATTTTGTTCTTATGTTCTAAACTTTGTTCTGATGTTATGTTCATGTTCTTGTGTACGTTAATGTTCATGTAATTCCCCTGTTTGACTCACATGTTCTTGTTTTGAGTCTTAATGCTTGACAAACATGAAAACTCCTAACTTCAGCATGTTCTAAATCCACCACTAGGGTGAGAAGACCCTTAAGCCTTGTTGGTTAGCCTTTAGGTTGATTCTTGTAGAACTCAAAATAGTCTAGGCTAGCTAAATTCCTAAAAGCCTCACTGACTTGTGATTAGTGGTGATGTAAAAAGACCACTAATGCTAGGGGTTAGTGGTAGTTCTAAGGGATTAACCAGCCATATTAGTTAGAGACCTAGAAACCTAAATGACCTGTGATTGTTTATGCTTTAATCAGATAGGCAATGCTAGGTGTTAATCTATGGATTTTAGGTTAGATAACTTGCCACATGAATTGCCCTGTCCAAGAGGCTAGCTTGAACTAGACCCTCTTGTCCATTAGGGACAAGGATTTATCCCAGGCTAACTAGCTAGGTGAAAGAGAATTCTCATCCATCTCCATACACTTCCATTCCCACTGTTTTCATTTTCTTCACTACTTTTCCACCTTGTTTCCCTGCCTTGGCCTATCCCTCATTGTCACTGCCTTGCATATAGAATTAGCTTAGCTAGGAAAACTTCATAACACCCCAAGTCCCTGTGGATTCGACCCGTACTTGTGCACTCACTGCAACAACACCGTGCACTTGCGGTATCACTGTAGGCATCCATTTATTCATCTTATTTACACATCTATATTCGCCTACCATTTATATCCTTCTAAGGTTATATATTCTAAACTCTCATTTCAACCATTGAAACATTCTTAGAGGACGTTATATAGTTGTTGTTCACAAGATATTTTTCGTTAAAGCAATTTTCAAATAATTGAAACTAATATGACTTTCGTCACTAGTAAAGATGAACTTGGACAAAGCGAAAGCTTACCAACACATATTTCGAGAAATAGATAAGCGAGAAAAACTCGGCTCGAAATAGCAAATGTGTATAATCAAAGTCTATAACAATACGACTTTTATCTCAAGATAGGAGATAGAGTAAATAAACTTTTGAGTGATAGATAAGTTCAAATCTTCACATACCTTTCAGTCGATGAAGTTCCACCAGTTCCTTGAGTAATTCTTCGTCTTTGTATGATGATCGCCATGGAGTCTTGAACTCAACTACACTTTCTATCCTAGTCCGAGACTTAGAAAATAGTAGACTAGAAATCAAGACTTATAGTTTTGATCACTAACATTGACAAACATGCTTGAGATTGCAACGCATGCGAGTTCGACCGAGCAGTGCTCTAACAATCCCCCCCTTTGTCAGTTTTAATGACAAAACTATCAATACATATGGAATACAAAATAAATAAATAAACTTTGTAGCTTCTCTTCCACATGTCTGATCTCCTTGGTTCTTCAACATTACTCGAAATCTTCGTCACTTCCAAGTACTCCAATGATTCCAAAGGTTGTAGTTTAGTATCATCGTTGTTGAAAATCCGTAGCTAGAACAATGAGAAAACAAGAATTCTCAATCATTGTTACACAGTGTCATAGTATTATTACACAACATCAAAGTTCAATTGTATCCCAACTTCGACAACAATACTATGGTGATATGTATCATTCCCCCTTAGTCAATACTCCATCTCACATGGAAACCACTCCCCTTACATAATGATCCGAAAACCATATGTATTTGCAGTGTGAACTACACATTAATTCTCCCCCTTTTGGTCAATAAAATTGGCAAAGGTATGAAAACTAGTGGGGTCCTAATGAAATTTCCATAGAGACATTTCATGACCAAAAGAAAGCACATATCAAATTTTTAGATGTCATCATATGGCCGAAGCTAAATGCATTCATCAAGGAGTTTATAAAGATACAATATAACTCCTATAATATTCCACAGCCGCACTCCCCACAAAGATTTGGCAATTAAGCGCAAGTTCAATTAAGAACTCTCCCCCATAAAATGTCATTCCCGAAAGAACAAAAAGAGCGACCTTACTTTCACAAGAAAAGAAGGATTTCTTTGGACATAACAAATCACATACAAATATGAATTTGAATCCAAAAATAATCAATTAAATTAACCAAAAGAGGATGATTAATTTAGTTGGTTATGCTCGACATAAGGAACCTTACGGAGCAACAACTAATTTAATCATAAGAGAATGATCAACTCAGTCGGTTGTGCTCAACATAAGAAACCTTCTGGAACAAACACAGTATATGCACAAAAATGTGGATCGGAGATCGACCAAATATTGCGGAATAAACAAGGATTCATCCTATTTTCCATCACTATTTGCACAATGACATACAATAGACATAATCCTCGTAAACAAAAGTTTTATTCTTTCTTCCATCAAAAAATGACATAAAAGTCTTTAACTTTTGTAATGTCAAAAGTTCATTCATTCTTTTATCAATACATGCATATCGACATATGGACGACTTAACTTTTGACAAGGTATGGGACAATCATAGTTCACGGAAGCAAACACACATATCTCATAACAAATTGCAATATATGAAACCATAAATATTAATACTGCAAAAATCATCTTTCAAACAATTTTTAGAATTTAAACAAATAAACCTAAAAAATAAAGATGAGAACGTTGGACATAACTATGTGTAATCACAATAATGGCTATTCCAAACTCTAGTTATTCTTCCTAAAAACACAAGAATAAAATTCTCATAAGAATATTTACTATACAAAATAAAATCCATGAGCAAAACACTTACTCATCATTTTCATCATCGAAAACAATCCAAGATCCTTGAATCATGTTCAAGTCTTCCTTGATCTCGAGAAACTTAGTTACGACCAATGACAATTGTTCTTGCACGCAGTTCACCCTTGAATTGACCTTACACACACCCTTTTGAATTATTTGAAGAAGACTCAAGGTGGTAGGATCACAAGAATTGTCAAGGGAATCATCTCTTTGTCTTTTGCACACATTTCTCCCTTTTTCTTTTTTGAAAGTACAGGGACGAACAGGTTTGGGAGCTCCAAGGGAGTTGCCAATTGGGTCAAAACCACGTACACGGAAAATTTGACTAATAAAGCAAGGGAAACCTAACTTATTGTTGGATGAAGTCATCGAAGTCATTTGAAAAATGATGAAACCACAAATATCTAGACTCGGAACACCCAATTCAAGGAAATAGACCAATTCTGCAAACTCGCGACTCCACTGAGAATTCTCAATTGTGAAGGGACAAAGATTAGAGATACCAAGTTTTCTGAAAGCTATCAAGGCCACACTAAGAAAATTAGTAGGAAACTTCCCTTGATTCCAAGCAACCTTCTTATCACAAAGACCATGAGAGATGTCTTCATACGATGGTCGTTTATCACTTGGCCTAGGTAGACGAATATTACCCAACGGAATTTTGGTAATCTTCGAAATCAGCTCTCTATTAAAAAGAAAACTTTCTCTATTTATCATGGTTTTAAATTATATTTTTTCGAGATCAACATCATGAATGTTGGCATAGAAAATTCTTGTGAGAGTATCAAATCCTTGACCAAGACCATCAAAGATGTTTCCAAGATTGAATTTTTCAAAACAAACTAAATCCTCTTTATGTCCACTAGATGAATCCAATTTCTTTTCTAGAATAAAATCATTAGATGAAATCTTTTCAAAAACATCATCACAAGAATCATTGACAAAGCTAATTCTAAGAGAATTTTGGTTTAAAGGAAGATTCATGCTAGAGGAACCTAAACTTTTTGAAGTTCTTTTTGAAACCTTGAAATTCATCATGAGATCTAGAAATTGGAAAGAAACAAGAGGAAATCACTTACTTGGAATGAACTTTGACCACCCCTTTGTCTTATTTTCCTCCAAGAGATTTTAATGGAGGAAATTCATGAACCCTAGAAATTTCTCGTACGCTGACTGATGAGAGGAAGAAGAAGGTACGCGTACTTCTTCTTTATAAGCTCACTAATGGGCTTGGACCCGTTTATGAACCGCGACCCACAAAAGGAATGTGGGATTTTCTTTGATGTTCGCACATCAAGGTTGTGTATCCCGTGACAACATAATTTGTGAGAAGAAACATATGCAGTAGAAAGCTTATTAGAAAATCCAAGAAGGATATCATTTTAACCCAATTGTACACAAATCAAACTATTTCTTGCCCCATCTCAAGATATATACAAATGAGGTAGTACCAGGCTTGTTACCAAGAAGCATGATGTGCAAAGAGATCCTCATGCAACATTTTTGGTTGATATTTGTGAGCAGTCCCAGTGATATAATCAAAGGAATGATGATAATCAGGGTTTTCAGAGCTTTCTATCTTCCTTTTTATATGACTAGAAAGAAGATTCTTCCGATACCTTGAACCTGTGTCAAAAACATGCGAACCCGTATTGGATCTACTTGTGTTGACAGCGTGTCCAGTTCATACATCATTATTCCATGGTTTTACATGTACGGGACTTTTATCGGGTCGATTCTTAAACTTAACAAAATTAAGTTTTTCTAAGAATCTAAAAACGCTTTCAGACGCTCTGAATAGATCTTGGTCAATTGATCCATTATGATAGAATTTCTCAAAAAAATTAAGAGTTAATCTAGTGAGGGTCCATATCTTTGAGCATAACGAACGCTTTCTCAATCTTTCCTTCTTTTTAATTGTTCCTTTAGATTGTCCTCATCATCTAAGTTTTCCAAGATCTTAGATGAAAAGAGATTATCATGAGAAACCAGAGGTTTTGTCCATAATTATCATCGAACAATCTTTAAGGAGTCATGGCGTGCGTTACAGATGCCAAGAGCAAGTTTTCCAAAGAAATTTCCCATAGGGAAATTTTTAAGGATCAATCAAACACAAACTTATTAGGTTTATGGTGTTTCCTGCTCTGATACCAATTGAAAAAACGGGGGTCTAACAACCACACCCAATATTTCGCTTAGCAATCTGTATGGACAAACTCCAATATACTTTTAAGAGAATCAACTAGACAGTCAGATTCAATCTTAATAAAAGTATATCAAAGAGCTATATCTCACTTTCTCGATTCAATACTTACTCAAGCAAATAGAAATCTGCGAGTCTAATTGAATACAAGAGAAATCACTTGAACGGTACCAAAGACCAATGTTCAAGGATAATTCGATTTCAATCAACAACCAAAGGTTGGATTTCCCAATTGACCGATTCAACGCACAACCTGTGATATTTCAATTATATAACAAAATATAATGCGTAAAAGAAATAACACAGACACCAGAAGTTTTGTTAACGAGGAAACCGCAAATGCAGAAAAACCTCGGGACCTAGTCCAGATTGAACACACACTATATTAAGCCGCTACAGACACTATCCAACTACAAACTAACTTCCGTATGGACTATAGTTGAACCCCAATCAATCTCACACTGATCCAAGGTACAGTTGTGCTCCTTACGTTTCTGATTCTAGCAGGATACTATGCACTTGATTCCCTTAGCTGATCTCACCCACAACTAAGAGTTGCTATAACCCAAAGTCGAAGACTTTAATTAAAAAATTTGCATCACAAAGAAAAGTCTACGATAATAGATAAATCTGTCTCCCACAGAAATACCTACGAGTTTTGGTTCCGTTTTTTGATAAATCAAGGTGAACAAGAACCAATTGATAACCCAGACTTATATTCACAAAGAACAGCCTAGAATTATCAATCACCTCACAGTAATCGTAATCAACTAGCGAAAGAAGATATTGTGGAATCACAAACGATGAGACGAAGGTGTTTGTGACTTCTTTTATATCTTGCCTATCACATAAATCAATCTCAAGCCAATATTACGATTGTACTCAAATACGATAGAAACAGCAAAATCATATCACGCAACTACAAAGAAAATAGTTGGGTCTGGCTTCACAATCCCAATGAAGTCTTCAAGTCGTTAACCTACAGGGTCTCGAGAAGAAACATAAGGTTAAAGGAGAATCGACTCTAGCTAATACAACTAGTATCACACAGGAGGTGTGGGGAATAGGTTTCCCAGTTGCTAGAGTTCTCCTTTATATAGACTTTCAAATCAGGGTTTGCAATCAATGTTAGATTAGTAACAAAGCATTCAATATTCACCGTTAGATGAAAACCTGATTAAATTCAAGCTAATATCTTTCAACCGTTAGATCGAACTTAGATTGTTGCACACAAAGGAAATGCACGTTTATTTAGGTTTGTGTAACCGTACCCAAACATGTACACTTAGTTGTTTCAACAGTAGTTAACCAAATGGTTAGTGTAGGATCAGAATCTCGCAACGATAATGTCTCAGCGAAATTATCAACAACACAACACAACACAACAACATCGCAGAACAATTTCAGAAATGATACGATAAACGACGTCAGCTAGGATCACGAGAAAGATGTGATAGTCCTGCGAAAATTAGAGAGCTTGCGAAATTAACATTTGTAAGGTTGCGAGAATGTCGCAGACCATACCCGAAAATAAAGGACGGATTAGCTGTCATCCACTATGTATTTCCCTATAAATAGTCGTTCAAGTTGTAAAGAATAGGGAGAGATCTTTTTGAGTAAGAAACAAGTAAATAGGAGAGAGAAATTCTAAAGCAGAGGTCATTCTTGATTCCTTATCTTTTCTTGTAAGAACATTCAAAGATTGATCAATAAAATTAAGAGTGTAAACCTAAAAATGAGTTAAGTAATAATGAAATCATATGAGGGGTGTAGTGTAGGATTTCCTGCAACTACATAATGCTGAAGAAATTGAAAGAAATTATGCTGAACAAGCGCGTTTAATTTGCGAACGTGAATGATTGAGAGCGAAAATGGAAGAACAAGAGCTTCAGGAGACAGTTCGCCAGAACAATCACGACAATCGAGAAAGAAGACGTACACAAAACCGGAATAACGGTAATATCAATGAAGATTACGATAGAATAAAGAGAATGGTTGAAAGGCAGCGAATGGAATTAATAAGGAATGAACAAAATCATGAAGGGGAAAATGAGAGACATAATCATTTGCGAATTCAAGATAGAGATGAAGAACAAACTCGCAGAAGAAGACGAGATGAGAATAATGAAGAAGAAATGCAAAATTTCGCGAGAGAAGAAAGACATGAACGCAGAAGAAGAGAGGCGAAATTAAAAAGACTAATGGATCAAAATTCAGGTGTAAATAAACAAATCTTGAAAGAGTTAGAAGAAATGAGAGGAATGCTAAATAATAGAGGAGTAGTAGGCAGAAGACAATTGGATTAAGCTATAGAAGAAGCTGTGAAAACTCCATTTACAAGGGAAGTACAATTAGGAGGAATACCACCGAAATGCAATTTTCCCGCATTAACCAGCATTTTTGATGGAACAACTTGTGCAATTCAACACATCAAAGCCTATGTGAGGTGCATGTTACAATGGAAAAATCATGATCCATCTTAACAGGAGAGGCGTTAAAATGGTTTGAAAGTCTACCAAAGAATACAATAACATCCTTCAATCATTTGCAGACTACATTCCTAGGGGCATATATAAGTAATAATTCTTCGCGACCTGGTATAGAAGATGTGTTTGGATTAAAACAGAGAATTGGAGAAAGTTTGAAACACCTGACTAAAAGATGGAGAACAATGTGTAGATAAATGGCTGGCCGTGTAGATGAGAGATATCTTATATTATCATTTATCAATGCTATGTTTGCAACAAACCTATTGTACGTCCAAATTTTCAGAGTCAAGAATACGATAACAATGACTGAATTGCGAGAACTTAAAGAAGAATACATTGCTCTAGAGGAAAGGCAGAATGAAATGGAATCATATCCAGTTGCGAAAACCAACTCACAAACAGCGAATGCAAGCTTATTACCCAAGCTAATAAACACAGTAGCGAATACTTCGCAAGTACAACAAGAGAAGGTGACGGGTAACAATCAACAGAAACTGGTGGCTATGGGAAGCCGAGATCAAGAGGAGTATGAAAGAGAATTTTTTTTTACAATCGTGGTGGAAAGAACAAGATTCAAAGACTCGATCAACCACAAGAAAATTATGGATGTCAAAGACAAAATTATAATAGAGGACAAGGAAGTCACAAGGTAGTATGGGAAGAAATCAAGATGCCACCTCTAAATGAAAGTGTTGAGAAAATATGGGAAGCTATAATTTTGATGGAGAATATACCAACACCATGGAACATGGGAACAGAACCACCTCCAAACCACAGAAGCCATGAGTTTTGTTCTTATCATCATTTTCATGGACATACAACAAATGATTGCAGAAATGTAAAAAGAATTATTTTGAGAATGATAGATCAAGGAAATCTAAACCACTTTTTGGTAGGACACCCACAATCTCAACCATTACCACCACCACCAGAGCATCACAAAGTAAACACGATGAAAAAGAAGGAAACATTCTTCATAGAAGTTGGTGCAAAAGCAAAGAATCTATTCTGTCACTCTATCGTACATTCATAAGACAATTGAAGATTTTCATGAAATGTTTTGAGTAGAGTGTTCGCAAGAGATAACGATGGAAGAAATTATGAATATGCGAAAATCTCACTAGAGGAATGGCAGAAACAGATCATTTCTTTTACCGCAGAAGAATCCCGAAGGTGAAGAGGTACATGATAATCCATTGGTAGTAAAATTAGAAATTAATCCAAAACCGAAAGAAGATGAGGATGATGAAGCTGAAGATTCATGGGCAATTAATAGAATTCTAATCGATACTGGAAGCTCTGTGAACATCTTATTTTATCATACTTATAAAACTATGGGAGGAAGAGATGATGATCTTATACCATCAACATATAAGATATATGGTTTTAATGGTACTGCTAACAAGCCTAAAGGGGAGGTTACTATGCGAATTCCATTGAAGGGAATATCTTCCGAAATCTTATTCTGTGTCGTTGATGTAGAATCACCCTACAATGCGTTAATTGGTCGACCTTGGCTACATGGGATTCTAGGTGTAGCTTCAACTTTCCACCAGTGCATCAAATTCCCTCACCCCAGTGGTGTAGGAATCATAAAGGGAGATTGGGTTGAAGGAAAGAGGTGTTACGAAACTGAGATAGAATCTTGCGAAGGAAGAGCAAACAAGAAGGAAAATTGGCGCACAAAATCAAAGATACACAGAGAAGTGAGAGGTTGATGGTGGATGCAATCGAAAGAAAAGGAAAGGTGTTGCGAAACTAATGCTAGCTCAGAATAAAAATGATGAACATACCACTACCAAGGAAGCAGTAGTAGAAAATAATAAAGAAGCAGAGGATGGCAAAGGTAATAAAAACAAGAAATGTATGAATGATTAAGTTGTTGCGACACTCTCGCAATAAGTAAAATTCTCAAAATACATTTGATTGAATGACAAAATTGAGATTGCGAAATCCAAATACAATATGATGATGTGAGAGACTCTCGCAGAGATAATGAATTTTACAGAAAATAATCAGAGAAAAATGACAAAAGAGAAAGAGGCGAACCTTTATGGCGTACACCCTAATTCGCGAATACAATTTCGCAAGAGGAAAATGTAAGACCTAAAGTACGTCATATAAGGGGGTACCTGTTGCATGGCTCAGGGAAAGGCTACACCGCCACCGAAACCTGAGTCATGGAGATTTGGGGTCAATAAATCCCATCCGGGAGAGGCACCTTGGATTCTCGGCTTAAGCATATGACTTAGGTTGGGCGACTAAGGTAATAAGGACTCTCCAAAGGAGTGCAGATATAATCAAGGCGCCGAGGTACACGGTTGAGTCAAGAGTGCCAGGGACGTTTGAAGCGTACTTTGCCATTCTTGACAAGTCTTGGCTTATACTGCACTCGGCCTGAAGAAAACCCCACTTAGGGTGCAGTCTCGTAACCATAATCCGTATAGGTAAAAGGGATAAGAGGCTGCGAAAACAACTGGTTGTTGTTAAGACTGGATGGGAGGATCTAACCTTGTATGGTAGAAGTACGCCTCCTTGAAGGGGAAACCAGGGGGAGATAAGGGCGGAACCCTCCATTAGGGAGATGATAATTGTCTTAAGACGCAAATGTCATGAGGATTTTTATTCGCAAGGATATTAAGGCTTGTCATATTTGTGCAACAATCCTGAAGAGGCAATAATACAAAAGAAAAAGATAAGACGAGATCAATGGGTTTTCGTATGAAAGTGCGAAGACGTCCTGCGATTTCGTCGCAAGACGGCAATGTCATGGGGCTTTATTTTCGCAAGAATATTTAGACCTGTCATATTTTCGCAACATTCCTGAAGAGGCCATAATACAAAAGCAAAATTTAAGGCAAGATCAATGGGTTTTTGCATGAAAGTGCAAGGACGTCCTGCGATTTTGTCGCAATGACAAGAGGTGGCATAATAAGACCTTTAATTAGGAAGGCAAAATAAGACCACACAGGAATGAGATTTTGAAAAGAATCAAAATTCACTTCGCATAAGATAGCAAAATTATACATAATTAACTGCGAAATTGAGGCATAAAATAAGAAAAATTTATAAAATCTCTCATTTGGATACAAATAACAGAGGCAAGTATGGGAATGAATGAAATTAGAAAATGTTATTTGTCTCCATATGATAGATTTACTCAAAGATTCAAAAATTAATGATTATATTGACTAACTTTATTGCAAGGAAGAATTGTTTTAATGAATGCAGGTCAAAATGAAAGAAACAAAAATATACAGAAAGAAGGAATAAATGTACAAGTATTACAGAGAATCAAAGAAAGAAACAAAGAATACTTCTTAGTTGATCCTTCATTATCTTCATCAGACTTGTTCCCTTCTTCGTATGCGTCAGAATCTTCATCACCATTAGAACTTTCATCACCATCAGATTCTTCATCATCAGCTTCGCTATCAGAAATAATCAGACTGGGGTATTCTGTGGGATCTCTTCCAAGAGACAAGGATAATCAGAATGAGGAATATTATGATCGTCACAAACCATTTGGATAGTTTTATTGCGAAAATGCATGGCATCATTCTTGAAATTCACAACAGTGATCTTGATTTGATTCTTTAATCTAGAATACTTGTCGTTGCGAGAAGAAATATTCTTTGCGAGTTCCTCCTTTTCAGCTTCGAGTTCCTCAATCTTTTCACGATATCTATTTTCAGAATCTGCGAGCAAAAGACACTCAATTATTAACTTGATGAAAATTCATAAGAAGCAAAAGATTAGTAAAGAAGAGCATTTAGTAACCTTTTCTATCAGAAATCATATCTCTAATCAAGGTTGTATGCTCAACTTGGAGACTAACATTTACACCTAAATCTTTTCTAGCATCATCTAAGATTTTCGCAGCCCGAACAAATTCATCCTCATTACTTATAAGAAGACGAGAACGAATTTCATTTTACCTTTCGCAGAGTTCGATGTTCTTGCGGTTAGATTCATCTCTTTCAAGTTGAACTTCAAGAAGAGTATCTTGGAATTTCGCCAAAGCCTTAGCACCTTGATCAGAGATGCGATCCTTATCATCTATGAGACCGCTAATTTTGGTTCTTAACTCATTGGTTTTCTCTTTAGAATCAAGAAGGAGACGCTTAAATCGGTTGGCTAAGCCTAAACTAGATCTATGGTCAATTTCTAAGAGGTGAAATTTAGATCTAAGCTCATTTAGAGAAAGAGATGAAATTCTATCATTTGAGAAGCTATTTAAGGAATTGTTAAGATGCTCAAGAAGGGTATCATTATCCAAGGCATTAGGAAATGAACGAAGAAGGGTAGCTTCATCAGAAAGACCATAAATGTCTGCAAAAAGGATCATTTAAATAAGATAAAACAACAGGATGAATGAATGAAGGGAAAAGAGAAAAGTAACATACCGTAAAGCTGATTATTAGCTTGCTGAAGACTAGATATTTTGTTCTTATACGAAGAAGAATCAATTTCTAATTGTCTATTTTTCTCGCGAAGACACTTAACTTCAGCTTCCAATTCTTCATTCTTTGTGCGAAATTGAAGATTCTTCTTTTCAAGATTTTCGCGTCTCCTCTCTAGATCCGAGGCAACAGCAAAAGAAGCTTTTCCAGCCTGCGAGAAAATATAAAAAATATTAATATAGAAAGAAATTTTGAGTTATGACAATGAAGAAATAAAAGGATAAAAATATACCAAACTATTGAGGGAATGCAAGAAGTCGGGAGTCAGTGATCTAGAAACTCCACGAAGAGAACTATCACCATCCATCAAAGGGACATCGCAAATTGTAGCGAGAGCCTTCCAGGTGTTAGTGAATTGGCTATCTCCCATTCCTTGCAGAGAATCAGAAAAGAGGCCAGAGAGCTTAGCCATAGAAGATTCAGGTGGAAAATCTTCACTTGCGGCAAGATCATCATTGTCCTCATCATACTTGTCACTTTCGGAATTTTCTTGAGGAGGAATATTTGAAGGGGAAGAAGAACGGACTTTCCTTTTCTTTGAAGGAGGAGCAGTTGATTTTTCTCTGCGAAGAGCACCTTTACCTTTATCACCAGTCTTCGCAACATCAGCGGGTTCTTCTATTTCAGCAATATTCTTCACACACAGATAGAAATAAGAAATGGAAGCAACAATATACAGTTCAAAATCATAAGAGAAAGTTTATTACCTCATCTGTGTATGAGCGAAGAGCTAACATAGTACTAGGTTTCCCAGTCCTGTTATAACTATCTTTTAATTTTTGGATCTGAAGAATGTCGCAAGAGTTAGCGAACAAAATAATAAAAAACAAATAAAGAAATATAAAGTAAGCTAAATGGGAAGAAACATACCTCTTTCTCCTTCTCGGCCAAGAGAAAACCCAAGGTTGATAAGCAGCGAGATTCGCAGGAAGAACATTTGACCCAGCAATGTAAGGTCCTTTTAGCATTAAAGGAAAAACACACCATTTATCATCTTTGGATTAGCGAGGAGTTGTGTTTTTACCAGAATGCCAGTCAATATCTTGCATGAGAATTTTAGCTTCATCAATGTTATCTTTCCTTTTTAAGCGAATACCCCAACGAGTATTCTCTTTTTTCATGGAGATAAGTTCATAGTTCTCAAAGAAACTCGCTACTGTGTATTTCTCAGCAATTATCTCTAGGTCTGTGAATTTAGGATCTCTAAGTTCTTTGGAGTACAGAGATCCTTTACCAACACCACGGTTAGCGAACTCTAGCATCAGATGGATGCAGTCCCCACTCAGTTGGAAGATAGCTCGCGAAAATCCCGAGTGAGCGAGAATTTCATAGAATAAAGGAAGATCTGGGTCATAAAGAGGAATAGGGAGACCTGCGAGAATCTGACCTAGCAAAATTATGATTGATTGATCATCACAATACTGATCAGAGAAAAGTTTGACAGAAAGAATTGATTTGGCATTTTCACCAGGAATGGTAGAGAGTGTGAAACCTTTTTCAGCAAGATTTTTTTGGACATCTTTTAAATTCTTCTCATGTCTATGACCAATTGGAGCCATATTTGAATATTGAGTATGGGAATGAATAAAAAGTAAGAGGATTGAAGGGAGAAAAATTACAGCAGCAGAACTTGCAGAAGCATAACAGAGTTGCAGAGATGAGAGAATAAAAATAGAAGAGAAAGTAAAAAGAAAGTGGAAAGAAGAGCAAGAAGAATATATAAAGGAATTTTTTTTTACTCGAAGAAATAAACACCATTAAGACAAAAAGACGTGAGCGGTTGAAAAGCAGTGGTTACAGAAGACGTGTCAAGAAACAAATGGAAGAAAGAATACGTGTGATAAATGCAGAATATGAAGAGATGAACAGCTGCGGCATTTCTCACATCATTCTCTACTTTGCAGAGAAGATATGAGAAGAGGAAAGATATAGGATCAGAATCTCGCAACGATAATGTCTCAGCGAAATTATCAACAACACAACACAACATCATCGCAGAACAATTTCAGAAATGATACGATAAACGACGTCAACTAGGATCACGAGAAAGATGTGATAGTCCTGCGAAAATTAGAGAGCTTACGAAATTAACATTTGTAAGGTTGCGAGAATGTCACAGACCATACCCAAAAATAAAGGACAGATTAGATGTCATCCACTATGTATTTCCCTATAAATAGTCGTTCAAGTTGTAAAGAATAGGGAGAGATCTTTTTGAGTAAGAAACAAGTAAATAGGAGAGATAAAGTCTAGAGCAGAGGTCATTCTTGATTCCTTATCTTTTCTTATAAGAACATTCAAAGATTGATCAATAAAATTAAGAGTGTAAACCTAAAAATGAGTTGAGTAATAATGAAATCATATGAGGGGTGTAGTGTAGGATTTCCTGCAACTACAGTTAGCATATGAGCACTTCCATATCAACCATATTCTTCTTTACCATAACTAGTTCAAATGACTCAAATGAACTAGATACAGAGTTGTTTAATTGCTTTGATCTTATAGAAGTATACAAGACACAATCGAAGCAAAAACTATTTGGTTCACTTGAATCAATTCATGAACTTTATAGCCACGGTTTGCAATTATGCATTCCTTAGTTTATATAAGTTTAAGTTCACGAATAATCGTTTTTAGAAAATAACCAACTTAAGTACGCATACTGGTACGCGGACTTAAGTACGCATACTGGTACGCGGACTTAAGTACCCGAAATAAGTTTTTTTTTCCAGTTCACACACTCCAGCAAAAATTCTCGGGACGTGAACTTCCGACAGTGCGCATACTGGTACGCAGACTTTAGATCCGGTTTTTCTGAGTAACAAAGTACGCATACTTTGGTTTAAGGAATAAGGACTTACACACGTATGTGTTACCACACAATGTTTATATCCTTCCAAGGTTATATATTCTAAACTCTCATTTCAACCGTTGAAACATTCTTAGAGGATGTTATATAGTTGTTGTTCACTAACTATTTTTCGTCAAAGCAATTTTCAAATAATTGAAACTAATATGACTTTTGTCACTAGTAAAGATGAACTTGGCCAAAGCGAAAGCTTATCAACACATATTTCGAGAAATAGATAAGCGAGATAAACTCGGCTCGAAATAGAAAATGTGTATTATCCAAGTCTATATAGCAATACGACTTTTGTCTCAAGATAGGAGATGGAATAGATAAACTTTTGAGTGATGGATAAGTTTAAGTCTCCACATACCTTTTAATCAATGAAGTTCCACCAGTTCCTTGAGTAGTTCTTCGTCTTTGTATGATGATCGCCATGGAGTCTTGAGCTCAACTATACTTTCTATCCTAGTCCGAGATTTAGATAATAGTAGGCTAGAAATCAAGACTTATAGTTTTGATCACTAACATTGACAAACATGCTTGAGATAGCAACGCATGTGAGTTCGACCGAGCAGTGCTCTAACACTTATGTTTCTTCTCTAGACCCTGTAGGATAACGACTTGAAGACTTCATTGGGATTGTGAAGCCATACCCAACTATTCTCTTTGTAGTTGTGTGATATGATCTTGTTGTTTCTATCGTATTTGAGTACAATCGTAAGATTGGTTTGAGATTGATTTCTCTGATAGGAAATATATAAAAGAAGTCACAAACACATTCGTCTCATCGTTTGTGATTCCGAAATTAACAACACGTATTAACTGGAGGATCATAGCCATTAATGGAAAATCGCTATGGTGAAAAATCGTTAATGGCTATGATCGTACGGTTAATACGTATTGTTAATTGCGGAATCACAAACGATGAGACGAAGGTGTTTGTGACTTCTTTTATATCTTTCCCATCGGAGAAATAAATCTCAAGCCAATCTTACGATTGTACTCAAATACTATAGAAACAACAAGATCAGATCACGCAACTATAAAGAGAATAGTTGGGTCTGGCTTCACAATCCCAATGAAGTCTTCAAGTCATTAACCTACAGGGTCTCGAGAAGAAACCTAAGTGTTAGAGCACTGCTCGGTCGAACTCGCATGCGTTGTTATCTCAAGCATGTTTGTCAATTTTAGTGATCAAAACTATAAGTCTTGATTTCTAGTCTACTTATAGCTAAGTCTCGGACTAGGATCGAAAGTGTAGTTGAGCTCAACACTCCATGGTGATCATCATACAAAGACGAAGAACTACTCAAGGAACTGGTGGAACTTCATCGACTAAAAGGTATGTGGAGACTTGAACTTATCTATCACTCAAAAGTCTATCTACTCTATCTCCTATCTTGAGAAAAAGTCGTATTGCTATGTAGACTTGGATTATACACATTTGCTATTTCGAGCCGAGTTTATCTCGCTTATATATTTCTCGAAATATGTGTTGGTAAGTTTTCGCTTTGGCCAAGTTCATCTTTACTAGTTACGAAAGTCATATTAGTTTCAATTATTTGAAAATCGCTTTGACGAAAAATAGCTTGTGAACAACAACTATATAACGTCCTCTAAGAATGTTTCAATGATTGAAATGAGAGTTTAAAATATATAACCTTGGAAGGATATAAACATTGTGTGGTAACACATACTTGTGTAAGTCCTTATTCCTTGAACCAAAGTATGCTTACTTTGCTGCTCAGAAAAACCGGAACTAATATCCACGCACCAGTACGCGCACTGTCGGAAGTTCACGTCCCGTGAATTTCTGCTGGAGTTTGTCAACTGAAAACAAACTTATTCCGGGTACTTAATGTTATATCACATACTTTTGGTAGGATGGTGCCCCATAGCCAGTCAATTGTCTGCCGATAGCCGGTTGCATTTATCAGTGATTAGTGATAGTTTAGTTAGTTAAAAAGATAATTAGTTGTTAATAATTATTGTAACAGTTGGTTGTGATGTAACCATCTGGGAGACTTATCGCCGTAGATCTTAGGTCAGTGTAGTGAGGCTTTATAAGCTTGGAGTCTGTAGAGAGAAGGCTATGAAATTATTAATCAAAATAGTCGATTTCAATCGATTAGGATTTAATTCAGTGGAATCAAGGAGGTTACTATGTTCTCATCAAAGTCTCGATCCAATCTTGTTGTGGTAACACAACAATTGGTATCAGATCAGCCACGATCCATGGGGGATTTGAGGGTAAGGTTCGATTTTACTAATCAAATGATTATGGAGTTGAATGCTCAATGGGATCATGCAGCTGATCAAGATGAGCGGTGTGAGTTATTGAAACAAATTACTTCTCTATCTCGGCAATCAAACTGGATATTCGCCCAATGTATGGTATTGATCTGGTTGAAAAAGCTGATCCAGAAGAAGATAATAGAAGAGTTTAGGAAATAACTTCTATTAGAGCATAGCTCGGTCGACCTCGCGTGCATTGCTTATCAAGCATGTTTGTCAATGATAGTGATCAAAACTATGAGTCTTGATTTCTAGTCTACATAGCTAAGTCTCGGACTAGGATAGAAAAGTGTAGTTGAGCTCAAGGACTTCATGGCGATTCATCATACAACGACGAAGATCTACTCAAGGAATCGTGGAACTTCATCAACAAAAAGGTATGTGGAGACTTGAACTTATCTATCACTCAAAAGTCTATCTATTCTATCTCCTACTTCTTATGAGACAAAAGTCGTATGCTATATAGACTGGATCATATACATTTGATATTTCGATCCGAGTATATATCGCCTATCTATATCTCGAAATCATGTGTTGGTAAAGAGTTTCGCTTTGATCAGGTTTATCTTCACCTAATGACGAAAGTCATAATGTTTCAATCAATTTGAAAATCGCTTTGACGAGAAATAGTGTAACAACTATATAACGTCCTCTAAGAATGTTCCAATGGTTGGAATGAGAGTTTAGGTCAATATAACCAATGATGGATATAAGCATTGTGTGGTAACACATATGTGCATAAGTCCTATTCCTTAATCCGAAGTTTGCGAACTTTGTTGATTGAGAGAAACCGGAGGAATTGGATTTGCCAAGTCCGCGAACTCAGTTTGCGAACTCAGTCCGCGAACTGACAGAAGTTCTCTTACCGAGAATTTCTGCTGGGATTTCCAAAAACTCGTTTGCGTGTTTAGTCCGCGAACCTAGTCTGCGAACTGGCGGAAGTCTCTTTGCCGAGATTTTCTGCTGAGTTTGGAAGACTCTGCCGGTTGCTTTAAGTCCGCGAACTTGTTCGCGAACTTGAGTGGGTTATGATCTAAAGATGTGCTCTGAACATGAAACTTAAATTACTAAGGAATGCAGTATGCAAACCGTGGCTATAAAGTTCATGAGCCGATTCAAATCGAATCGAATCATCTTTGTTTCAATTGTGTCTTGTGTAGTTACATAAGATATCATAGCAATTCAACAACTCTCTAACTAGTTCATTTGAGTCAATTGAACTAGTTATGGTGAAGAAGAACAAGGTTAATATGAAATGCTCATATGGTTAACCTTTTGGGTTACTATGTTGAACCAACATACACGTACACGTTTGTGCAAAGTTTTCACAAACCCAGTAAACGTATATCTCAAGTGTGTGTGACAAGCTAAGTTTTCGATCTAACGGTTGAGAAATATTAGCTTGAATCTAAATCAGGTTTTCATCTAACGGTGAATATTGATTGCTTTGTACCTAAGGCAAAACCCTGATTTGAAGACTATGTAAAGGAGACATCTAGCATGGGGAAAAACTAATCCCTACACGTCTGTGTGATACTAGTGCGCTCGCTAGAGTCGATTTTCCTCTAACCTTTGGTTTTCTTCTCTAAAACCAGGTTAACGACTTAAAGACTTCATTGGGATTGTGAAGCCAGACCGATACTACTTTTATCGTAGTTGTGTGATCTGATCTTGCATCTTCTATCGTACGAGTACAATATTATTGATTGTCTTGAGGTAGTGAGAGTTCTCTGATAGGCAAGATAAAGAAGTCACAAACATCTTCATCTCACTGTTTGTGATCCTCGACATCCTCTTGTTTATACAAGTAAGACTGTTGAGAGGTGATTGATTAATCTAGGTTGTTCTTCGGGAATATAAGACCAGATTATCAATCGGTTCCTGTTCACCTTGATTTCATATCATAATATGGAATAAAAACCTAGGGTTCTTCTGTGGGAGACAGATTTATCCATTGATAGACTTTTCTGTGTGAGACAAATTTGTTTATTATCAAGTCTGCGATTTTGGGTTCCAGCAACTCTTAGTTGTGGGTGAGATCAGCTAAGGGAATCAAGTGCGCAGTGTCCTGTTGGGATCAGAGGCGTAGGGAGTACAACCGTACCTTGAAATTAGTGGGAGACTGATTGGGGTTCAACTATAGTCCAGTCCGAAGTTAGCTTAGAGTAGGTTAGTGTCTGTAGCGGCTTAATACAGTGTGTATTCAATCTGGACTAGGTCCCGGGGATTTTCTGCATTTGCGGTTTCCTTGTTAACAAAATTCTGGTGTCTGTGTTATTTTTATTTCCGCATTATATTTGTTATATAATTGAAATAATACAGGTTGTGCGTTTGTGATTATCAATTGGAAATCCGACCTTTAGATGTTGATTGATATTGATTGATCCTTGGACATTGGTCTTTGGTACCGTCCAAGTATTCCTTGTGTTTGATTATGACTCGCTGATTTCTATTAGCTTGAGTAATATCAAAAACAAGAGAGAGATATTAACACCTTGAGATACTTTTATCTAGATTGAGTCTGACTGTCTAGTTGATTCTCTAGCAAAGTATTTCCGAGTTAGTCCATACAGATTGCTAAACGAAATATTGGGTGGTGTTATTAGACCCCCGCTTTTTTAATTGGTATCAGAGAAGGAAAACACATTAAAGACCTCACAAGTCTGTGTTTGTAGCGAATTGACTCTATGGACCAAACCGCTATCTCAAGAAACGCAATACCAGTTCAGGGTCACTCGGTTGGGATTCAAATACCGAAAACTACTGAGAATAACTCCAACCCAAGTCCTTCAACTGAAGCTGCACTCAACTGGGAAAAATCGCTTGATGAGCAGTTGGATGAACTTTCACATGACAGTGATTCAGAAGAAGGACAGAGCGTTGATGAGGAAGTCTCTCAATATATCATGATGTTTGATCGTGCCCTGAAAGAAAATAGGTCAACACATGTTTGAGAAAATACATGGGTCCTCTCTGTCTAGAAAACATAAAGTTAAGAAAACTCTTCAAAAGATATGATGGCGGATATAAACTTTTACAGTCCACTGTTGAAGATCACAAGGAAGATGTTCTTCTAAAAATAACTGAATGTGATAATCTCCTTCGAAATCTTTCCATAATGAAAGATAAGCTTGCAGAATCTGAAGCAAGATATGAATCTCAACGTAAATGTTTTGATGACAAAGAACATCAGTTTCTTGCCAAAGAAAAATCCTTGGAAACTAAACTTCCAGCTTCTCTTAAGAAGATAAAAGCACTGGAGGAAAATCTGAAGAGATTCAATTCTAGCTCTATACAATCCATCATCTATGCTTGGAGAATGTAAAGAACATTGCGATACACGTGGTCTGGGATATAAAGGAATAGACGCTCCAAGTACTGGTAAGATTAACTTTGTTAGAGCCGTTAATAATTGTTCATGTGAAAAACCTGTGTCACCCTGCAAGAACAAGGATTCTACTCAGACAAAATCTGCTCATAAGAGAACCACTGAATGTAAGTCCTTTTAATGCTATTTATGCGGAAACAAAGGACACTCTGAGCAAAGCTGTCGTCTTCGGAAAAGGAATGAAAAACTTCATAACATTCTTACATGGATGTCTAAAGAAGTTGTTAAACCTGTATCACAAATTGGTAGAATTAAGGATTCTCGCTATCAAGGGAAGTGTGATAAGTTTGCTTCTAACCATGTCTTTTCGAAGGATACCTATAATGGGAGAAGAAAGAATGGAAACAGTGTGACGGATCTTGTAAATTAGTCTGAAAAGAGAAAAAGGAACAGGAGGAAGAAAAATGAGTCAAGTTCTAATCTTCTCAAAAAGGACTACGGATCCAATACTTCAAATTCAGATTTTCTACACGTCAACAATAGGGTGTCTGATTTGAAGATCTGTATAAACAAACTAAGACGGAATATCAAGAAAACATGGAATGTTGTTAACACATGTACTTATAAATCTTCTCTTGATAATGCTTCTTCAACTATACCAGGTAGTTTTATAAATACCGATGAAAAGAAAAAAGGAAAAGTAAATAATAATGATCAAGATGGTCATCTTATTACACACTGACATGTTCATGTCGCATCTCTTTTTAATTACATTTAGTTAAAAAAGGATGCTCATGATTCTCAGGATTTTCATCTTGAGAAAGCTGTCAGGATTGTACTTCATTCGATGTTACATTATTCCGTTTGCTCCTAAACATCTATTTATTTTTACTTTTTGGGTTTCTTTGGTCTATCTTAGGCCCTATTCTCTAGTACACGCACCAATCCTCACGAACGTCATGTTTCCTAGGGTTTGATGGAATTCCTTATATATATAATGTGTTCCAGAAGTGCAAAAAGATTTTCTAAAAGTCTTTTTGGTGCACAATGGAGGGAAGCAACAAGGTTGATGATGTTGAGCTATGTCCTATTGATATCTCGTGCTTTCATGCTCTTGATCATGAAAACGAAGACAAACTACCAGTTCAGATTTCTTCACAACTGGTAGGAAATCTTCTTGGAGACATTAAGGTCGTACGAGAACAACTCGGTATTGCAACGAGGAACCTTGACTACCTAAAAGGCGAAATAAGGAAGGCAACTGAGGAACTCATTCATTTTCAATCCCTGGTTGCAGACAGGATTTAGTTTTTCGTCTGCTCTTGGTTCTAGTTTGTTACATAGTATGTCTTCTTTTTGGTTTAGTTAGAAGAATAACTTGTGTTTTGAATAGCAAAGACTGTGATTACACATATCTATTTTTGTTTTCATCTTCTTGTTATTTTTTAGGTTTATTGGTTTTGAATTTTAAAAATATTTGTAGGATGATGTTATTGCAGTATTAATCTGTTTGATTTTGAAGTATTGCAATATATTTATGGGATATGTATTGTTTGTGTCCGTGAACTTGAAGGTCCCATATGTTGTCAAAAGTAAAGTCGTTCATAAATTGGTATTCATATTGATGAAAGGACGAATGGACTTTTGACAAATACAAAAGTTATACCTATGCAGTCATTTATTTGATGGAAAATAGGGTAAACTCTTTTGTGTGACAAGGATAAAGTCTATTATGTCGTTATGCAAATAGTGATGGAAAAATAGAATAGATCCTTGTATGTATTCCACAGTAATGATCATCACTGATCCATATCTTACGTATCACTGTGAGGCTCCGTAATGTGTCTTATGTCGAGCACGATACAACTAAGTTGATTATTGTGATTAACTTTGTTGGTTGTTCTGTAAGGTACTTTATGACGAGCATCTTTGAACTAAATTAATCATCTTGGTTGGTTATTTAGTTATTTGCTACGAAAGTGTTCTTTTGTCGAGCAAAACATTTGAAAATTAAATTGATTACTTCTGTGATTAGTTTGGTTGAGTTTTCCAATTAGATTAATTGTAGGTTCTCTTGTAATTAGTCTAGTTGAGTTTTCATATATTCCACAAGTCCTTGTGTTGAGTATATGAACGAATGTACTAATCATGTTCTATTAGTTAATGTAGTCGTATATTCCATAAGGTTTTTCTTATGTTGAGTATGTGAACGATTAAATTAGTCATCTCCGTATGATTATCTTAGTCGTAGCTCCGTAAGTTTATTTATGTTGAGGACAATCAATTAAATTGATCACTTTTGTGGTTTGATTTAGTTGTGTATTCCAATTATATTAATCATGGGTTTACTTGTGATTAATTTGATTGAGTATTGGATATAGAAAATCATTTCTATGGTTTTTGGTGTCCAATTAAAAATCATTATTTTCTTTCGAAATTAAGGTCGCTATTGTTGTTCTTTCGGGAATGACATCAAATGGGGGAGAGTTCTTTTGAACTTGTGCTTAATGGTAATATCTTGCGGAGTGTGTGGCTGTGGAATTTTATAGGGGTTATCTTGTATCTTAAAACTCCTTGATGAATTTATTTAGCTTCGGCTTTATGATTGCATCTTAATTAAGTTGGTATGTATTTTTTCTTTTAGTCTATGAAACGTCTCTTCTCGGAAATTTCATTAGGATCCCATTCTTGTACCTTTGCCAATTTTATTGACAAAAAGGGGGAGAATTAATGTGTAGTTCTACTACACATACATATGGTTTTCGGATCATTATGTAAGGGGGAGTGGTTTCCATGTGAGATGGAGTATTGACTAAGGGGGAGTGATACATATCACCGTAATATTATTGTTAAAGTCGTGATGCAATTGGACTTTGATGTTACATAATAATACTATGACACTGTATAATGATGATCGAGAATCTCGATTTCTCTCATTGTTATATCTAGGGATCTTCAACAACGGTGGTGCTAAACTTACAACCTTTGGGATCATTGGAGTACTTGGAAGGATGAAGATTTCAGGGAACATTGAAGATTAGACTATGGAATAGGAGCCACTAAAGTTTATCTTTTTTGTATTCCATATGTAGTAATAGTTTTGTCACTAAAATTGACAAAGGGGGAGATTATTAGAGCATAGCTCGGTCGACCTCGCATGCGTTTCTATATCAAGCATGTTTGTCAATGTTAGTGATCAAAACTATGAGTCTTGATTTCTAGTGTACATAGCTAAGTCTCGGACTAGGATAGAAAAGTGTAGTTTAGCTCAAGGACTTCATAGCGATTCATCATACAACGACGAAGATATACTCAAGGAACCGTGGAACTTCATCAACAAAAAGGTATGTGGAGACCTGAAATTATCTATCACTCAAAAGTATATCTATTTTATCTCCTACTTCTTATGAAACAAAAGTCGTATGCTATATAGATTGGATCATACACATTTGATATTTCGAGCCGAGTATATCTCGCCTATCTATATCTCGAAATCATGTGTTGGTAAAGCGTTTCTCTTTGATCAGGTTTATCTTCACCTAATGACGAAAGTCATAATGTTTCAATCACTTTGAAAATTGCTTTGACGAGAAATAGTGTAACAACTATATAAAGTCCTCTAAGAATGTTTCAATGGTTGGAATGAGAGTTTAGGTCAATATAACCAATGATGGATATTAACATTGTGTGGTAACACATATGTGCATAAGTTCTATTCCTTAATCCGAAGTTTGCGAACTTTGTTGATTGAGAGAAACCGGAGGAATTGGCTTTGCCAAGTCCGCGAACTCAGTTTGCAAACTCAGTCCGCGAACTGACGGAAGTTCTCTTACCGAGAATTTCTGCTGGGTTTTCCAAAACCTCGTTTGCGTGTTTAGTCCGCGAACCTAGTCCACGAACTGGCGGAAGTCTCTTTGCCGAGATTTTCTGCTGAGTTTTGAAAACTCTGCCGGTTGCCTGAAGTCCACGAAGTTGAGTGGGTTATGATCTAAAGATGTGCTCTGAACATGAAATTTAAATTACTAAGGAATGCAGTATGCAAACCGTGGCTATAAAGTTCATGAGCCGATTCAAATCGAATCGAATCATCTTTGTTTCAATTGTGTCTTATGTAGTTACATAAGATCTTATAGCAATTGAACAACTCTCTAACTAGTTCATTTGAGTCAATTGAACTAGTTATGGTGAAGAAGAACAAGGGTAATATGAAATGCTCATATGGTTAACCTTTTGGGTTACCATGTTGAACCAACTATACGTACACGTTTGGGCACGGTTTTCAAAAACCCAGTAAACGTATATCTCAAGTGTGTGTGACAAGCTAAGTTTTCGATCTAACGGTTGAGAAATATTAACTTGAATCTAAATCAGGTTTCATCTAACGATGAATATTGATTGCTTTGTACCTAAGGAAAAACCCTGATTTGAAGACTATATAAAGGAGACATCTAGCATTGGGAAAAACTAATCCCCACACGTCTGTGTGATACTAGTGCGCTCGCTAGAGTTGATTCTCCTCTAACCTTTGGTTTTCTTCTCTAAAACCAGGTTAACGACTTAAAGACTTCATTGGGATTGTGAAGCCAGACCGATACCACATTTATCGTAGTTGTGTGACATGATCTTGCATCTTCTATCGTACGAGTACAATATTATTGATTGGCATGAGATCGTGAGAGTTCTCCGATAGGCAAGATAAAGAAGTCACAAATATCTTCGTCTCACTGTTTGTGATTCCTCGACGTCCTCTTGTTTATACAAGTAAGAATGTTGAGAGGTGATTGATTAATCTAGGATGTTCTTCGGGAATATAAGACCAGATTATTAATTGGTTCATGTTCACCTTGATTTCATATCATAAGACGGAACAAAAACCTAGGGTTCTTCTGTGGGAGACAAATTTATCCTTTGATATACTTTTTTGTGTGAGATAGATTTGTTTATTATCAAGTCTGCGATTTTGGGTTGCACCAACTCTTAGTTGTGGGTGAGATCATCTAAGGGAATCAAGTGCGCAGTGTCCTGCTGGGATCAGAGGCGTAGGGAGTACAACTGTACCTTGAATTAGTGGGAGACTGATTGGGGTTCAACTATAGTCCAGTCCGAAGTTATCTTTGAGTAGGCTAGTGTCTGTAGCGGCTTAATACAGTGTGTATTCAATATGGACTAGGTCCCAGGGTTTTTCTGCATTTGCGGTTTCCTCGTTAACAAAATTCTGGTGTCT
This sequence comes from Papaver somniferum, assembly GCF_003573695.1. NCBI lineage: Eukaryota > Viridiplantae > Streptophyta > Magnoliopsida > Ranunculales > Papaveraceae > Papaver > Papaver somniferum. The sequence continues at coordinate 3,082,533 of NW_020621603.1, read as the reverse complement.
GCGTTATTTTTATTTCCGCATTATATTTGTTATATAATTGAAATAATACAGGTTGTGCGTTTGTGATCACCAATTGGAAATCCGAACTTTGGTTGTTGATTGATATTAATTGATCCTTGGACATTGGTCTTTGGTATCTTCCAAGTATTCCTTGTGTTTGATTAGGACTCGCTGATTTCTATTAGCTTGAGTAATATCAAAAACAAGAGCGAGATATTAACTCCTTAAGATACTTTTATCTAGATTGAGTCTAACTGTCTAGTTGATTCTCTAGCAAAGTATTTCGGAATTAGTCCATACAGATTGCTAAGCGAAATATTGGGTGGTGTTATTAGACCCCCTCATTTTCAATTGGTATCAGAGCAGGCAAACACATTAAAGACCTCACAAGTCTGTGTTTGTAGCGATCTGACTCTATGGACCAAACCACTATCTCAAGAAATGCAATACCAGTTCAGAGTCACTCGGTTGGGATTCAAAAACCGAAAACTACTGAGAATAACTCCAACCCAAGTCCTTCAACTGAAGCTGCACTCAACTGGGAAAAATCGCTTGATGGGCAGTTGGATGAACTTTCAGATGACAGTGATTCAGAAGAAGGACAGAGCGTTGATGAGGAAGTCTCTCAATATATCATGATGTTTGATCGTGCTCTGAAAGAAAAGATGCCAACAACATGTTTGAGAAAATACATGGGTCCTCTCTGTCTAGAAAACAGAAAGTTGAGAAAACTCCTCAAAGGATATGATGGAGGATATAAACTCTTATAGTCCACTATTGAAGATCACAAGGAAGACGTTCTTCTAAAACGAACTGAATGTGATAATCTCCTTCAAAATCTTTTCATAATGAAAGATAAGCTTGCAGAATCTGAAGCAAGATATGAATCTCAACGTAAATGTTTTAATGACAAAGAACACCAGTTTCTTGCCAAAGAAAAATCCTTGGAAACTAAACTTGCTGCTGCTCTTAAGAAGATAAAATCACTGGAAGAGAATCTGAAGAGATTCAATTCTAGCTCTACAAAGATATCATCTATGCTTGGAGCATGTAAAGAACATCGCGATACACGTGGTCTGGGATATAAAGGAATAGACGCTCCAAGCACTGGTAAGATTAACTTTGTTAGAGCCGTTATTAATTCTTCATGTGAATAACCTGTGTCAGCCTGCAAGAAAAAGGATTCTACTCAGACAAAATCTGCTCATAAGAGAACTACTGAATGTAAGTCCTTTTACTGCTATTTCTGCGGAAACAAAGGACACTCTGAGCAAAGGTGTCGTCTTCGGAAAAGGAATGAAAAACTTCATAACATTCTTACATGGATGTCTAAAGAAGTTGTTAAACCTGTATCACATATTGGTAGAATTAAAGATTCTCGCTATCAAGGGATAAAGTGTGATAAGGTTGCTTCTAACCATGTCTTTTCGAAGGATACCTACAATGGAAGAAGAAAGAATGGCAACAGTGTGACAGATCTTGTAAATCAGTCTGAAAAGAGAAAAAGGAACATGAGGAAGAAAAATGAGTCAAGTTCTAATCTTCTCAAAAAGACTATGGATCCAATACTTCAAGTTCAGATTTTATACACGTCAACAATAGGGTGTCTGATCTGAAGATTTGTATAAACAAACTAAGACGGAATATCAAGAAAATATGGAATGCTGTTAACACGGGTACTTCTAAATCTTCTCTTGATAATGCTTCTTCAACTATACCAGGTAGTTTGATAAATACCGATGAAAAGAAAAAGGAGAAGTAAATAATGATGAGCAAGATGGTCATCTTATTACACTCTGACATGTTCATGTTGCATCTCTTTTTAATTACGATTAGTTAAAAAGGGATGCTCATGATTCTCAGGATTTTCATCTTGAGAAAGATGTCAGGATTGTACTTCATTCGATGTTACATTATTCCGTTTGCTCCTCAACATCTATTTCTTTTTACTTTTTGGGCTTCTTTGGTCTATCTTAGGCCCGATTCTCTAGTACACGCACCAACCCTCACGAACGTCATGTTTCCTAGGGTTTGATGGAATTCCTTATATATATAATGTGTTCCAGAAGTGCAAAAAGATTTTATATAAGTCTTTTTGGTGCACAATGGAGGGAAGCAACAAGGTTGATGATGTTGAGCTGTGTCCTATTGATATCTCGTGCTTTCATGCTCTTGATCATGAAAACGAAGACAAACTACCAGTTCAGATTTCTTCACAACTGGTAGGAAATCTTCTTGGAGACTTTAAGGTCGTACGAGAACCACTCGGTATTACAACGAGGAACCTTGAATACCTAAAAGGCGAACTAAGGAAGGAAACTGAGGAACTCATTCATTTTCAATCCCTGGTTGCAGACAGGATTTAGTTTTTCGTCTGCTCTTGGTTCTAGTTTGTTACATAGTATGTCTTCTTTTTGGTTTAGTTAGAAGAATAACTTGTGTTTTGAATAGCAAAGATTGTGATGACACATAGCTATTTTTGTTTTCATCTTCTTGTGTTATTTTTTAGGTTTATTGGTTTTAAATTCTAACAATATTTGGAGGATGATGTTATTGCGGTATTAATCTGTTTGATTTTTAAGTATTGCAATATGTTTATGGGATATGTATTGTTTGCGTCCGTGAACTTGAAGGTCCCATATGTTGTCAAAAGTAAAGTCATTCATAAATTGGTATTCGTATTGATGAAAGGACGAATTGACTTTTGACAAATACAAAAGTTATACCTATGCAGTCATTTATTTGATTGAAAATAGGGTAAAATCTTTTGTGTGACAAGGATAAAGTCTATTATGTTGTTTCAAATAATGATGGAAAAATAGAATAGATCCTTGTATGTATTCCACAATAATGATCATCACTGATCCATATCTTATGTATTACTGTGAGGTTCCGTAATTTGTCTTATGTCGAGAACGATACAACTAAGTTGATTATTGTGATTAACTTTGTTGGTTGTTCCGTAAGGTACTTTATGACGAGCATCTTTGAACTAAATTAATCATCTTGGTTGGTTATTTAGTTATTTGCTCCGAAAGTGTTCTTTTGTCGAGCAAAACATTTGACAATTAAATTGATTACTTCTGTGATTAGTTTGGTTGTGTTTTCCAATTAGATTAATTATAGGTTCTATTGTAATTAGTCTAGTTGAGTTTTCATATATTCCACAAGTCCTTGTGTTGAGTATATGAACGGCTATACTAATCATGTTCTATTGGTTAATGTAGTCGTATATTCCGTAAGGTTTTCCTCATGTTGAGTATGTGAACGATTAAATTAGTCATCTCCGTATGATTATCTTAGTCGTAGCTCCATAAGTTTTCTTATGTTGAGCACAATCAATTAAATTGATCACTTTTGTGGTTTGATTTAGTTGCGTATTCCAATTATATTAATCATGGGTTTACTTGTGATTAATTTGATTGAGTTTTGGATATAGAAAATCATTCCTATCGTTTTTGGTGTCCAATTAAAAATCCTTCTTTTCTTTCGAAATTAAGGTCGCTCTTGTTTTTCTTTCGGGAATGACATCAAATGGGGGAGAGTTCTTTTGAACTTGTGCTTAATGGTAATATCTTGCGGGGTGTGCAGCTGTGGAATTCTATAGGGGTTATCTTATATCTTAAAACTCCTTGATGAATTTTTTTAGCTTCGGCTTTATGATTGCATCTAAATTAAGTTGGTATGTATTTTTTCTTTTAGTCTATGAAACGTCTCTTCTCGGAAATTTCATTAGGATCCCGTTCTTGTATCTTTGCCAATTTTATTGACAAAAAGGGGGAGAATTAATGTGTAGTTCTACTACATATACATATGGTTTCAGATCATTGTGTAAGGGGGAGTGGTTTCCATGTGAGATGGAGTATTGACTAAGGGGGAGTGATACATATCACCGTAGTATTATTGTTAAAGTCGTGATGCAATTGGACTTTGATGTTACATAATAATACTATGTCATTGTATAATGATGATCGAGAATCTCGATTTATCTCATTGTTATAGCTACGGATCTTCAACAACGGTGATGCTAAACTTACAACCTTTGGGATCATTGGAGTACTTGGAAGGACGAAGATTTCAGGTAACATTGAAGATTAGACTATGGAATAGGAGCCACTAAAGTTTATATTTTTTGTATTTCATATGTATTAATAGTTTTGTCACTAAAATTGACAAAGAGGGAGATTGTTAGAGCATAGCTCGGTCTACCTCGCATGCGTTGCTATATCAAGCATGTTTGTCAATGTTAGTGATCAAAACTGCGAGTCTTGATTTCTAGTCTACATAGCTAAGTCTCGGACTAGGATAGAAAAGTGTAGTTGAGCTCAAGGACTTCATGGCGATTCATCATACAACGACAAAGATCTACTCAAGGAACCATGGAACTTCATCAACAAAAAGGTATGTGGAGACTTGAACTTATCTATCACTCAAAAGTCTATCTATTCTATCTCCCAATTCTTATGAGACAAAAGTCGTATGCTATATAGAATGGATCATACACATTTTATATTTCGAGCCGAGTATATCTCGCCTATCTATATCTCGAAATCATGTGTTGGTAAAGCGTTTCGTTTTGATCAGGTTTATCTTCACCTAATGACGAAAGTCATAATGTTTCAATCACTTTGAAAATCGCTTTGACGAGAAATAGTGTAACAACTATATAACGTCCTCTAAGAATGTTTCAATGGTTGGAATGAGAGTTTAGGTCAATATAACCAACGATGGATGCATTGTGTGGTAACACATATGTGCACAAGTTTTATTCCTTAATCCGAAGTTTGCGAACTTTGTTGATTGAGAGAAACCGGAGGAATTGGCTTTGCCAAGTCCGCGAACTCAGTCCGCGAACTGATGGAAGTTATCTTACCGAGAATTTCTGCTGGGATTTCCAAAACCTCGTTTGCGTGTTTAGTCCACGAACCTAGTCCGCGAACTGGCGGAAGTCTCTTTGCCGAGATTTTCTGCTGAGTTTGGAAAACTTTGCCGGTTGCCTGAAGTCCACGAAGTTGAGTGGGTTATGATCTAAAGATGTGCTCTGAACATGAAATTTAAATTAATAAGGAATGCAGTATGCAAACCGTGGCTATAAAGTTCATGAGCCGATTCAAATCGAATCGAATCATCTTTGTTTCAATTGTGTCTTATGTAGTTACATAAGATCTCATAGCAATTGAACAACTCTATAAGTAGTTCATTTGAGTCAATTGAACTAGTTATGGTGAAGAAGAACAAGGTTAATATGAAATTCTTATATGATTAACCTTTTGGGTTACTATGTTGAACCAACATACACGTACACGTTTGTGCACAGTTTTCACAAACCCAGTAAACGTATATCTCAAGTGTGTGTGACAAGCTAAGTTTTCGATCTAACGGTTGAGAAATATTAGCTTGAATCTAAATCAGGTTTTCATCTAACGGTGAATATTGATTGCTTTGTACCTAAGGCAAAACCCTGATTTGAAGATTATATAAAGGAGACATCTAGCATTGGGAAAAACTAATCCCCACACGTCTGTGTGATACTAGTGCGCTCTCTAGAGTTGATTCTCCTCTAACCTTTGGTTTTCTTCTCTAAAACCAGGTTAAAGACTTAAAGACTTCATTGGGATTGTGAAGCCAGACCGATACTACATTTATCATAGTTGTGTGATATGATCTTGCATCTTCTATCGTACGAGTACAATCTTATTGATTGGCATGAGATCGTGAGAGTTCTCCGATAGGCAAGATAAAGAAGTCACAAACATCTTCGTCTCACTGTTTGTGATTCCTCGACGTCCTCTTGTTTATACAAGTAAGAATGTTGAGAGGTGATTGATTAATCTAGGTTGTTCTTCGGGAATATAAGACCGTATTATCAATTGGTTCCTGTTCACCTTGATTTCATATCATAAGACGGAACAAAAACCTAGGGTTCTTCTGTGGGAGACAAATTTATCCTTTGATAGACTTTTTTGTGTGAGATAGATTTGTTTATTATCAAGTCTGCGATTTTGAGTTGCAGCAACTCTTAGTTGTGGGTGAGATCAGCTAAGGGAATCAAGTGCCCAGTGTCCTGCTGGGATCATAGGCGTAGGAGTACAACTGTACCTTGAATTAGTGGGAGACTGATTGAGGTTCAACTATAGTCCTGTCCGAAGTTATCTTGGAGTATGCTAGTGTCTGTAGCGGCTTAATACAGTGTGTATTCAATGTGGACTAGGTCCCGGGGTTTTTCTGCATTTGCGTTTCCTCGTTAACAAAATTCTGGTGTCTATGTTATTTCTATTTCCACATTATATTTGTTATATAATTGAAATAATACAGGTTGTGCGTTTGTGATCATCAATTGGAAATCCGACCTTTAGTTGTTGATTGATCCTTGGACATTGGTCTTTGGTACCGTCCAAGTATTCCTTGTGTTTCATTATGACTCGCTGATTTCTATTAGCTTGAGTAATATCAAAAACAAGAGAGATATTAACTCCTTGAGATACTTTTATCTAGATTGAGTCTGACTGTCTAGTTGATTCTCTAGCAAAGTATTTCAGAGTTAGTCCATATAGATTGCTAAGCGAAATATTGGGTGGTGTTATTAGACCCCGCTTTTTCAGCTTCTTCAATACCTACTCAACCACCACCTGAGGAACAGTTTGTTGAAGAAGATGTTACTGAAATTCAGGAAGTCAAATCAATCCCTCCTGTTGTTGAAGAGGAGACATTCGATTTGTCTAATGTTGTGAGTTCTTCATTAAAAAAAGTTGAAATAATTCCTGCTGGAGTTGAAGACAAGAATGGTTCGACTAAGGGTGAGAGTTTACAAATTGAAGAAGTGGCTGAAGCTAAAGTGAATAACTTCACCAGGATAAGTCAGGTCAAAAAGGATATGGTTAATGGTGAGGAACTGATGAGCTTACAGGTAACATCAACTACTACCCACAACCTACTAATCAGTGAAGGTTTTTACATTATTATCAATTCTTCTCACGCATTGTTTGATCGTGGTAAAGAGTTGGAAATTAAGAAGGGGTTTTCTGATTTTGTTAGGGATTATGTGTTCCGTTCTTTTACAAGTGAATATTCTTGTTCTTTGGTTCCCAATGTGTGTTTGATTCCACTGGATAAATTTGAGAAGAAATTTGTTTATGAGAATGTTTTAAAACATGGGTATCGACTCAATTTGTTTTGTATGGAATCAATTGCATCTGTTTTGGTTAAGAAGGGTGATACTGGTGATGGGGGTAATCTGTTTCGTAAAATGCTTCAGTTGAGTATTGTATGTCTCAAGAGCAAAGATGCTATCAATTACCAAATGTCTAGTGGGGAATCTTCTTACCCTTGTGTCAACTTTACTGGTGGAGTAATTGATCGTGTGAGAGATATTGAACTGATGGGAATGACTTTTGATCGAGGGAAGGAGGTAGACCTTATCATCTGGAATTCTTGTTTTGCTAAATGTGTTTCGAAATTTGAGTATGATTTTTGTGGGTGTATGAGATGGGGGTACAGTCAGGTACTTTTTGAACAACTAGCTCTTATATATTGGAACCAACTCAAACTTTTCAAATCGTCGTTTATGAATTCATATGAGTGGGTGCTTGTTATAGCTCTGGAATATAGTGATCATAGTAAGATGTTTATGAAATTGTCACTAAGAGGTAATACTAAATTGTTTGATCAAGGGCCTGGTACATTAAGAGAAAACTCTTTTGGGTGCAGCTTGAGTTGCTCAATACTGTCGTACTTAATCTCAACTCATTCAGCATCCTATGGGTTTTGTTAGCAAGTTTTGAAGCGGCACACGAGTTTATTTCATTTTCTTCTTTAACTATAGTTCTTCAAGGGGTCTTTGAGCTACAGCGATGGGATCTCTTTTATCGTTTGTCGTTGTTTTATGTAAACCATGGTCTTTGGTTTGGCCGAGTTATTAGAGCCTGTTACATACCGGCTTGGGAAATATCTTTACAAATGACTTTAAGTTCAGAAATTTTTAATGTCTTTGTAAGGATAACGGGAACTCAGGTCTTGCTCCTAGTGATTCAAATTCTGGATGTTCTAATGTTGGTGGATTACTTAATGTGGAAATTTAAATCACCTGCATCTGGGAATTTTGAGAATCTGGCCACTCGTCAAGAGGAAAAGAAAGTTTGTTGCGTGGAACTATTAATGGGTATAGTGGAAAGACGAGAAGGTGTTGATACGTTGCACATTCTGTTGAAGGAGTTTACACTTCTTCTCGTGCTAATATTCTCGAGAATCGTGTTTCTCTTATACTTCTAGATATGAGGCATGCGAGAATTTCTCAATAGCAGTATAGTATCCCAACCTAATTGGTGTACATGAATGTGATGCTGGTCAGAATTCTCGTCTTCGTTACCAGTATATGAGGAAACTGGGCTTATGAAATAAGGAAGGATTCTTGCTCTGTTGAATATGTGCGTGCAGGAAAGGTGGGAAGTGTTGATATAACAGTTCAATACTTAGCTTTGAGTTGTGACGAGAGAGGGATTTATAGGAGCAATGTGTTTTGCAAGGATGTGGTCCATATTCAACTGGCAGCCACTTTTATGAGATTACCCAGTTGGCACCTTGCTGCTACAAGTGGACTTTCCAGTATGGGAAAAGGTACTGGTATTTTGGGTGGTAGCCAATTATCGTTTGATGAGAACAACAGTTTGACTCCATATCATGGCCATCTCATTCTAAAAGCTGGAACTGTCCAAGTACTTCACATGTGGTCTATAGAACCACTCAAGTTTTCACTAATCTTATATAAATATTCAAGTTGTGGGTACATCAGAAGTGGGAATTGGTTCCAAACCCGTATGTGATGCCTAATGGGTCTGGACCTGGTTCTCTTGCCGTGGAATACGTTGTTTTCTTCACTCTTACAGTATGCTCTCAGGTGAGACTGCTCTATGCTGAAATTTGTGAGAAGTTGCAAGCTACCTTATGGGTTACAGCCGAGTGTTTTGTTCTCAACAAACTTTATGAAGTTCAAAGAGTGGATAATCTACATTCTGCGATGGCATACACGTTCCAGACCGATGATTCCAGAGGTACTTCTAGTAGTACTAGATTGAAAGTTGAAGGACTTAACGATCTCACAAGGGAATTGTATAGCTTTGAGGCTAAGTGTTTACTCATTTTGATTCAAATTCTTAAGGTGCTGGCATGGCTGAATCACTTGAAATGGAAATTCGAGTTGTTTCCATCTGATTTGTGTAGTAGGAGAAAGGTTAGCTGGGAGATATATGTGCAAATTGTTCTGAACAAGCTTATGGAGTAGGGCAAGGACAACAGTAGGGCAAGGACAACAGTAAAACAACTCGTGATCAATATTGTACACATTCCAAGTCTGTCATTGGTAGACTCCTTGCGACGGAAGTGGACAACAGATGGAGATGCTCATCTTGTGAGGATTTATGAATGGACCCCTACAGTCCATAAAGGTGAGTGTATTAACTTCAGTTCGATGGTAGCATTTATGGGAGAAACTACAACCATGCATGAGCATTATATTACGCAAGAAAAAGGTCAGTTGAATTCTGGGTTGGAGTTGAATTACTTAAAGGCTTCCGAGGCGAAATCTTTAGCTTTGAGGCTAAATATGTACTCATGGTAATTCAAATTTCTCATGTGTTGGCATGGCTTGATTATTTGAGATGGAAATTCAAATTCTTTTCAACTGTATTATGGAGTGTGGAAAGTGCCAGCGAGATCTATGACATTCAGGCTGTAAAGCAACTGGTGGAACATGAAAGGAGGCCAACCAAGCTCCAGCAAAACTTTAAGTGGCAAGTACAGGCTGTACCATTTCAGAGTTGCACTTCAACAGTTCAGCCAAAGGGGTGTCATTTATATGGTCAATCCAGTACAACAAAAACAGTGCACACTCAGCAATTTGATTTCCTTCTTGTAAAGATTTCTGGTGATGTGGTAGTTAAGAAATACAATGGAGAGGGGTGTATGGTGGTCAGCAAATTAGTGGGTAGAGCCATATTACAACTCTTGGGAGCTGAAATACAACTTATTTTAGTAAGTATGGTACAATTTCTGAGCGGAGCTAGTAAGAATTTCCATGATGGAGAACCGGGGGATTGTCTCTTGGAAGATGAGAATAATTCTTTGGTGGATTCCGAAAGGGAGACGGTGGCAAGTGGGCTTTTGAGCTTGGTGTGGAGGTGTGCAAATGTCCAACATGTTTTCTGGACATTTTGGTTGTTGGTCTTCTAATACACGACGCTGCAATACTCAGGTTGACTGATTTAACTCTCATCCTTGAGGACAAGGATGTTTTGAAGGAGTGGGTATTGTCATATCACAGACTTTTGGGAGGATGGTCCCCATAGCCAGTCCATTGTCTGCCGAAAGCCGGTTGCATTTATCAGTGATTAGTGATAGTTTAGTTACTTAAACAGATAATTAGTTGCTAATAATATTATAACAGTTGGTTGTGATGTAACCATCTGGTAGCCTTATGGCTGGCCGTAGATCTTAGGTCAGTGTAGTGAGGCTTTATAAGCTTGGAGTTTGTAGAGAGAAAGCTATAAAATTATTAATCAAAAGAGTCGATTTCAATCGATTAGGCTTTGGTTCAGCGGAATCAAGGAGGTTACTATGTTCTCATCAAAGTCTCGATCCAATCTTGTTGTGGTAACACAACACTTAAGTTCGCGTACCAATATGCGTACTTAAGTTGGTTATTTTCTAAAAACGTTTATTCGCGAACTTAAACTTATATAAACTAAGGAATGCATACTTGCAAACCGTGGCTATAAAGTTCATGAATTGATTCGAGTGAATCAAATAGTTTTTGCTTCGATTGTGTCTTGTATGCTTCTATAAGATCTAAGCAATTGAACAACTCCCTAACTAGTTCATTTGAGTCATTTGAACTAGTTGTGATAAAGAAGAATATGGTTGATATGGAAGTGCTCATATGGCTAACCATTTGGTTAACTACTGTTGAACCAACTAAGTGTACATGTTTGGGTACGGTTACACAAACCAAAAATAAACGTGCATTTCATTTGTGTGTAACAAGCTAAGTTCGATCTAACGGTTGAAAGATATTAGTTTGAATCTATTCAGGTTTTCATCTAACAGTGAATATTGAATGCTTTGTTACCAAGCTAACATTGATTGCAAACCCTGATTTGAAAGTCTATATAAAGGAGAACTCTAGCAACTGGGAAACCTAATCCCCACACCTCCTGTGTGATACTAGTTGTATTAGCTAGAGTCGATTCCCCTTTAACCTTAGCTTTCTTCTCGAGACCCTATAGGTTAACGACTTGAAGACTTCATTGGGATTGTGAAGTCAGACCCAACTATTCTCTTTGTAGTTACGTGATCTGATCTTGCTGTTCTATAGTATTTGAGTACAATCGTAAGATTGGCTTGAGACTGATTTCTCAGATAGGAAAGATATAAAAGAAATCACAAACACCTTGGTCTCATCGTTTGTGATTCCGCAATATCTTCTTTCACTAGTCGATTAAGATTATTGTGAGGTGATTGATAATTTTTTGGTTGTTCTTCGGGAATATAATTCTGGGTTTTCAGTTGGTTCTTGTTCACCTTGATTTATCAAAAGACGGAACAAAAACTCATAGGTATTTCTGTGGGAGACAGATTTATCTATTACCGTAGACTTTTCTGTGTGATACAGATTTGTTTATTAAAGTCTTCGACTTTGGGTCGTAGCAACTCTTAGTTATGAGTGAGATCATCTAAGGAAATCAAGTGCGTAGTATCCTGTTGGGATCAGAGACGTAAAGAGCGCAACTGTACCTTGGATCAGTGTGAGATTGATTGGGGTTCAACTACATTCCAGACCGAAGTTAGTTTGTAGTAGGCTAGTGTCTGTAGGGGCTTAATACAATGTGTGTTCAATCTGGACTAGGTCTCGGGGTTTTTCTGCATTTGCGGTTTCCTCGTTAACAAAACTTTTGGTGTCTGTGTTATTTCTTTGTCGCATTATATTCTGTTATATAATTGAAATATCACAGGTTGTGCGTTGAATCGATCAATTGGGAAATCCAACCTTTGGTTGTTGATTGAAATTGATTGATCCTTGAACATTGGTCTTTGGTACCGTTCAATTAGTTTCTCTTATATTTAATTAGACTCGTAGATTTCTATTTGCTTGAGTAAGTATTGAATCGAGAAAGTGAGATATAACTATTTGATATACTTTTATTAAGATCGAGTCTGACTGACTAGTTGATTCTCTTAAAAGTATATTGGAGTTAGTCCATACAGATTGCTAAGCGAAATATTGGGTGTGGTTGTTAGACCCCCGCTTTTTCAGTTTCGTCACATCATGTACGCATATCAAAACATATATCAATAACATGTGAAGTAAATTCAGCAATCAAAAGGTTAATATTTTCAACAAATTTCTTCAAAATATCAAATCTAAATATATTTTTAGTGAGTTTTTTTATAAGCAGGGTGAAGATAAGTTTGAATAAACTCTCCAGCTAAAGCTAAAGCTTTCTCGGACAATAGAATGAAATTAACTAATGATTTCCCCTTGTACTCTGACTATATATAAAATTACCCGCCCATGTACTACCTAATTTGAGTTTAACTTGCTTAGGATCATTTTCATCAAAGTGTGCAAGACAAAAATTTTAAGTAAATATCTAATCAAGTGACTAGTCCGACTATTTATTCTGTAGGACATCCCTTACTACAAAATTCCCTTTAAACATAATCTCTTTTATTTCAAAATGGCCACAAACATCAGAGATTCTTTTTCTTATTTTAATAATAGAGGCATGATCTTAACTAGAAAGGACTTGCTGGTTAGCCTCAAACATGTTCAAATCTGTAGTATTTAACGGGTCAGTAAATAGACTAGCACCAGACTTCATGTCTTACAGACGGACCTGATATGACTAGGGGAAAAACAATAAATTGATAAAATAAAAAGGAGTTAAACTATAAAGATTTTAATAAGCGATACTTGATTTAATAGCTTTTTCACCGTGTACTCCAGAAAATATCAGAAATAAGTGGTGTTGAACCAAGCACATTCAAATCAATAACCTAAACATGAAGAAAATATGTAAGGAAAATTAAAAAAATTAGTTTAAATCAATAACCTAAAAATGAATATAATAATGCAAAACTTGATTAATCTGCATTGACGTCTTCATCTTTTATGAAGAAACACTATGTCTGGAATGGCAAACAAGGACATAATATGTTTAGATGTAAACAAAATAGAAATGCAAACCAAAAAAATATGCCATTTCAAATTTTCAATAAGCAAATAATTTTTTTCCCGAAGTCATCACTCGAGTTAAAGCCATGTCACATATCCGGAAAAAACCAAAGAGAAAATCTCAAAAACATAATCTATAGAAAATGATGGTTCCTAAAACTACCTTTGAATCTATAGAAAAAATCCCATCATAATCAAACCCTACAAAGAAAAAAAGATTAGATTAAATCAGTAGGAGAAAAAAATACACATCATCGGATTTTTTTAAGAAAAATAAAAGGTACCTATAACTGCCTTTAAATCACTGAAAAATGCCACCAAATCCAAAACTTGTCAAAAAAAAAAATGTAAACAAGTTAAATAGAGGAGTGTCCAAACGAGTGTCTAGGGAAATTAACGTCTTCCCTATTTCCGTGGGGAGAGCAAATTTGATCAACTTTGTCACACTACTTCACTTTTGAAATAGTGTTATACTCTCGTAGCCTTTTGCTCTAGTACAAAAAGGTCATGAAACTGAAGTGTATCAATCGAATATTTTCTCCTTTCTTCTAGACAAGCAAAAAAACTAAACTACAGGCAAAATCTGGCCGATGCTCTCGTCAGAAATCGTTTGGAGTGATAGAGGAGAATGTGCCTAATGTCATTTGTGCTGAAGGGTTCCACCCTAAAAAAAATGATCCAAACACCCTGAAATTGTACTACCACATCCACCCGCTTACCTCCTTGATTCCACCATATTAACATACCTAATATTGTCCCAACAATGAATCACATTGGTCAACATAATGAAGTCTAAATGGTAAAGGTAAGACAAGATCAAATGGACGATGAGAGAACATGCAATATGCGATATGCGACGTTGCATTGATGCATGATGAGAGAACACAGAATATGCCAAGAGTTGGCCGATTTAGCCCAAGGATTAGACAAATCTTGGACAACGCACGGAAGTTAGTAATGCATGTGTATGCATTACTATTTTCCAACACTCGGCTAAGTAAAGCTTATGACGCATAGAACATATTTTGCATGACGCATAATTGACATTAATTGAAAAATTCTGGCATGACCTTGCTGTAGCTTAAGCATACAAGCAAGAACATCTCAAAGCCATAACGTAGTGATGCACAATGATGGCGCAACATATGGCTCAAAGATGACGATAATTAGTTGGTTACTAGCTCTACACGAAGGGAAGGGTATTGAAACAAGTTGTAAGCGGTTATAAATCAATTTATAACCTTAGTAAAGCATTCATAACTGTCTAAGGACAGGTGTAACTCGGCCTAGACAAAGGAAAAACGAAATGGTCAGCTATGCATCAGTTTTAGACGGTTATGAAATCTGTTATGCACGTTTTGACCATTGTTTCTGCTATATAAATGTTGTGCAATCATTGTAATTAGTAGAAAAGAGGAACTAGAACATAATTAGGCAGAAAAATAGAGTGAGTATAAAGCATCGTAGTCTATTTTCGTAAAGTCCGGAATGGACATGCTTTTGGTTATTCTCCCTTGAAACAATAAAAGAATTGTTACCTCATATCTTGTGTTTTTGTGTCTATTAATATTGATAGTGTTAGCATGGCCGAATCTTTTATGCTTAATGGGGACACGAAAAGTTAGAAAAGAAGTCTTTTGTTGCTATTTACCAAGAAGAGTTGGTGTTTCACTTGTATTCAAAGTGTTTAAGACTTGGCAGTAAAATGAATTATTGGGAATCGAACCACTGTTGCCGGTCATCAACTTAAGAAATTTGCAGAGAAATATTTTAGACAACACATTCAATGTAGTCAATCTCGGCCGAAATGGCCGAGATCTCGCCGTAAATTCCGCTTTCGGCTCACAAGGTAGTAGAATGCTTAATTCCGCCGATACGAAATTTGGCTGGAATTGGTTGGAATTTTTGGTTGAATCTCGGTTGACTCGGCTGAAATTGGTTGGAAATCTTGGTTGAAGTTTTTGAAATTTATATGGATCTAGAGTTTTCTATTAATTTGAAAAAAGAGTCGTTTCTATTCCAAAAAAATTGGTGGTATTTTCACACAACTATGTGTGAAAATGTAATACTCCCTCCGTTCCTTTTTAATAGGATGATTTCCTAAAATAGACGTTTCAAAAAAATAGGCCGGTTTCCTAATTGGGAAAGTCAAATGTTACTTTTGTTTTCTGGGACCACTTTTCTCTTAACTTCTTTTGATGACAAGTGTCATGTGACCATTTCACTTTACTTCTTTTGCTGACAAGTATCATGGGGACCATTTCACTTCACTTCTTTTATTGACAAGTGTCATGAGGACCACTTTCAATTTTAGTTCTCTTAACTTCCTTAATTTTCTCTAAAAACAAACCAGCCTATTATAAGAAACGGAGGGAGTAGTATTTAAAGGAAAAAAACGTAATTATGTGTCAAAACGTTTAAAAAATGCTTGATATACATACTATATAGAAAAAAAAGTTCATATAGTTATTTTGAGATTTCACCGAAAACCTTCCCGAGATAAATTTATTCCAGTATCTCGGCCTCGACATAGACGAACCGAAATCCAGAATTAACTACACCGGATACACTCCCTAGTTAGCAATTCTGGGTACGGGTAGTAGTTCGGGACGGTATACGTATGAGAATCATACGGATTCAGATAGGTCGGATTCGGTCAAAAATCCGGTCAATGGTTAATTGTTTGTACAGTAGTTCGGAACGGCATACACACATGCATATTCGTTTTATAAATGTAAGTTCGGCACTTAAAATTCGGCTTACATATATGATAAATTGATAAGTACTATGACCTTGTTACGAGACTAATTTTATTTGTATATGATTTATAATATGGAAAAAAACATTTTAGCGTGATTATTTAACAAGAAGTAAACAATTTAATCGCATAAATGTATTATAAAAACGAGTTTATAGACTTTTAAACAAAAATTAACACATAAAACACTGGTTAAACAACTACCAATAAAAAATTTTAACTGAATAATTGTATTTAAATATAAAGTATATACAAAATCAAATAAAAACCAATCAACAGAACTCTGATCAGAGAATAACCTATGGGAGAGCGAGGTTGGGCCTGAACTAGGTTCGAAGTTCTAGTTCGAAAATATCATTCGGATTCGGTTAGTTAGGATACGTTCGCGAGTCATTTGGTAATGATTCGGAGAATTACTAAGAGCAAGTCTTATGGTGGAAGCCAAACTATTCCAAGTGTGGAAAAACCATGGAATGTCAAGTCTAGTGGCTTCCAAGTTGGGGTCTTCCACAGAAAATTCAAGCAAGGTTCCATGATTTCGCGGAAGGGTTTGTGGAATCCATCTGAACGCCAATAAGAATAGCGCTAAACGCTAATAAAAATAGCGCTAAAAAAACGCCATTAAGAATTGCGTTTTTTTTTATCCGTAGATTTAAAATGAGTTGTTGAAATCTAACGGCTGAGAAAAAAGCTCCATTCTTAATAGCGTTTTTTTAGTTCCATTCTTAATTGCGTTTTTTTAGCTCCATTAAAAATAGCGTTTCTACTATTCCACCATTACACTTACGCTTCCATCCACAGTTCCAAGTGCTGAGGTGGCGTGGAAGATGGATGGATTCCACCACAAGACTTGCTCTATCAAGGATACACTCCACCCCTTTTCCTCCCATGTCAAACACAACCGTTCCTAGGTACACAAAGGTCTTATTCACTCCTTTCGCCCAGGCAAGCAAAAGCACTGAAGAAGCTGAACGTGTTTTCAAATGTTCCTTTTCTTCAAACAGATCTCCTCAAAGAGAAGAAACAACCATTTCCTTCTTCTTCAACACTCATTTAACCACTCTAAATCCCCAGTAAACCCTCCACAACCACAACCATTACAAGAAGAATCAGTAATAGCTAATCTAATCATACAAAACTCAACAAACACCTTAACCCAAACCCTAGAAAATTGCTCAATTTCATGGTCACCTGTCTTGGTCAACCGAGTTCTCAAACGTTTATGGAACGACGGACCAAAAGCCCTAGCTTTTTTCCAATCCTTAGAAAATCATCAAACATACAAACATTCATCACCTTCATATGATCATGCAATTGACATTGCAGGTAGATTAAAAGATTACAGAACATTATGGACTCTTGTTTCTCGAATGCGTGCCCAACGTATTGGTCCTACACCCAAAACGTTTGCTATAATTACTGAGAGATATGTTTCAGCTGGTAAACCTGATAAAGCTGTGAAAATTTTCTTATCAATGCATGAATATGGATGTCCTCAGGATTTGCATTCATTCAACACAATTCTTGACATTCTCTGTAAGTCGAAGAGGATTGAAATGGCTTATCATTTGTTCAGAGCTTTTAAGTTTAAATTTAGAGCTGATGTTATTAGTTATAATATAATTGCTAATGGTTGGTGTTTGATAAAGAAGACTTCAAAGGCTTTGGAGGTTTTAAAGGAAATGGTTGAAAGAGGATTGGAGCCGAGTTTGTCTACTTATAATGCTTTGCTTAAAGGTTATTTTAGAGCCGGACAGATTAAACAAGCTTGGGACTTTTTTAAGGAAATGAAGAGAAGGGGGTGTGAGATTGATGTTGTTACTTATACTACTGTTATTCATGGATTTGGGATTGTGGGGGAAATTGGTAAAGCTAGGAAGGTGTTTGATGAAATGAATAGACGAGGTTGTCTTCCTACAGTCGAGACTTATAATGCTTTCATTCAGGTTTTGTGTAAGAAGGATAATGTGGAGAATGCCATTGTGATTTTTGATGAGATGGTGAGCAAAGGGTATGTACCGAATCAGTCGACTTATAACGTGGTGATCAGAGGGTTGTGTCATGCTGGGAATGCGGAAAGAGCAATGGAGTATATGGGGAGAATGAAAGAGGATGAGTGTGAGCCGAATGTGCAGACGTTTAATGTGGTTATTCGGTATTATTGTGATACTGGGGAGCTTGAGAAAGCATTTGAGGTTTTTGATAAGATGGATGGTGGAACCTATTTGCCTAATGTAGATACTTATAATGTTTTAATAGGAGCGATGTTTGTGAGGAAGAAGCCGAATGATATGGTAATAGCAGGGAATTTATTAATGGAGATGGTGGAGAAAGGGTTTATGCCTCGAAGGTTTACCTTTAACAGGGTCTTGAATGGACTTACGGTGATTGGGAATCACGAGTTAGCAAAAGAAATTTTGAGAGTGCAGAGCAGTTCTGGTCGACTTCCTCGTGCATTTAAGATGTGAATTGGCCAATATGGAACCCAATTCACCAAGCCTTCAAACTGGTTGTTGTGTGTAAATGTATGAAATCCTTCTTGTCCCATCTGTAACATAGCTAGCATACAGGAGTTAAGAAAAATAATCTAAGAATCGGTTTCATGGCGTTCAACGTGTTCACTATATCAAATATTCCTGTACTTTAGTTCCCTTTTTAAGGTGCTAGCAGGTCTAGGTCAATGTTGTACACCTGGATCAGGCTGCAATGGGATGCTGAGCGAAGAAGAATAGCTGGTAATGCCTTTTTTTTTTGTGTGTGTGTTTGCATTTGATTCCTGAACATGAAAGTCTGATTATTGAATTTCATGGTTTTGCATCCCTGATGAATGGTTGTGCTTGGTATCCCCCCACTAAACACAAGAGGCATATTCTTTTGTTAAGTTAGGTCACGGTGTCTTAACCAATAAGGGTAAAGACCATAAAGTTGAATTTCCACCAAGAAAATAACGTTAATGCCTCCTGGTGGAGGTTAGGACCATTGATCTCCTATAATGAAGTGGTCCTCAACAAAAAGTGAATACTTTCCACTTTCTACTGGAGGGAGAATGGGGAGATTGTACCACTAAGGAGTGAAGCAACATGGTTAGAGGTATAAAAAGAACCTAGGAAGGTTAATACTTGTTAAAGGTCCCTAGAATCTAGAATTGTATGGTCAAATTTGTTTAAAGCAATGGCTTCACAGTATGAACACATTTTTGTGACTTTACTCTAAAGTCTATGTCCTGGGTTTTAAACACCTAAGACTGAAAAGTGTAGTTAGATGTTGAGCTGTAGCCCACATCCTTCATTCTGTGAGTTCATTGATTGGGTTTGCAAATTTTTTGTGTAACATCTTTCTGCACTAACAGAGTGTCAACTTAAAGTCGTAAACCTATGACATTTAGTCTGTGCAGAGGAAAGATGGATCAACTCTTTTATTTCAGTTTTTGTAGAGGACAGGTCTGAAAATTCTATTTAGTGATTAGAATTTTGCTTGGACAAGTTCTCGTTGCAATTTTTTGTAAGTGTGATTTTGAGATCCTATCGAGGAACATTTAAAATTCTGTCACGCAGTTTAGGCTGCTGAACATTTCCTGTTACACAAAATTGGATCACATGATATCTTGATTAAGTACTACTTAGAGAGTCAGAGTTATATAACTTATTTATGAAAGATGGATCTGGAGTACATCGTTTGAAATAACAGAAAAAAAGTAGATCAAAGTAAACTGTACAACATGCTGAAACTAATATATGCAACTTTTGAAAAAAAAAAATATTTTAAGGAAAGTAGCAGATAATGATAATGGAAGAGCTCCCCTTGCTAATTTACTAAGAAGTAACCAAAGCCTAGAATTTCACCAATTTTTTGTATTTTATCTTCTCATTAGTTGAGCATGTTGAAGGGTGATGAATTTTCAATTCATACAAAAACATCAAATACACAAAAAGCTATGAGTGTTAATCTGTGGAAATACATAATTGTTAGAAACACATGGCTAGGCAAACAAACATGTACATGGACATTCATTAACCAAACCTATATAACTATGACCTGTACCAGCTAACCTGCAAACCTGCCACCCTTCTGCTTCCCCAGAAGCTAGTGGCATACGCATAACTGCAGATAACCATTTGGCCGAGCTGAAGGACTTGCAGCTTCCATGATCACTTGAAATAAAGCCAAAGTACTGCGTTAGGGAAAGATATCTGTTTCACAATATTGTGAATGTATTGTCAGTGGTTCTGATGCAGTGCACTGGTTCTGCTTTCTAGGTCCCGCCTCTATCACATCATTGAAATTGAGAAGTGTTAAGGATGTAGAACTCTAATGAAGATGTTTACTGAATTTTGTCATATTCCACTTCTAGACCGGTTGGACTGCGCGTTGAGCCCTAACTGAAGATCCAAGCTTTTGCAGCTTTGTTTGGGAACAGGTATAGGGGAAGGCCTGATGACAGCTGGGTTGTTCTCATGAGATCCATGTGATCGTATGAGGTTAAACTTACAGTTGTCTTGTTGCACAGGAACATGAGAAGGCACAGGGTATGACTTCGAGACAAGGGGACCATTCAGGTAGCCGTTCATGAATGCATTTTGATCGTAGTGGTTGAAGCTAATCTGAGACTCTCCGAAGGACGTGAATTCTGGAACATACGAAGAGTGGTTGTAAAAGGCTGGGGAACTGTAGAAGCCGAAACCATGGGGACCTTGAAATGGTTGAAGGTAATGATTGATGCTTGCTTTTCTTGCTTGAAGCTGTAACTTCTTTTTCTTCAGTCTCTCTTTTTTGTGGGCATTCTGATGACCCCCCAGTGCTTGCGAATTCCCAAACTCCTTCAAACAAAATTGACACTCGTACTTCTTGTCATCCACTATTGAGCTTTTCTCTTTGGCAGGTTTATCCCTTCGAAATAAGATCCCGTTTGAAGAGTTAACACTTTCATCTCTTTCTTCTGACCCTTTCAAACATCTTCCATTATTTGCATAGGGATCCACCTCGAAGCCGAATAACCGGAGCTTCTTTTCCACACCTCGTGTTTCTTTCTCATAAGCACTGTCAGTGCTCCATCTCGGAGAGAGAATATCAGAAGCAGCTGGAGTTTGTTCCTGAACATCATGCCTCTCCATTTTTCTCACTAGAAAGGTAAGGATATCTCTCTATAACTGGTACAGATTATTGGATTAGCTCTCTTCCTTATATAGAATTAGTTCCAACTGTGCATTGCACCCTCAAACAGGGATTAATTTTATATTTATTAACAGCATAGAGATACCCAAGGAGTCGATAAAAAGAAGAAAAAAAATATTTAGTCAAGATTAAAAGAGCCGTCATGCAATATTGGCTTAAAACTTTCGTTTATTATACTAAATACGCCTAAACTTTACCCATCGAAGAGGATTCAGTCTTTTTTTGTTTATTGTAAAGTTAAAATGCATACTCTATATGCAACTTGATTATATATTGAGTTTACAACAAACTATATAGGCAAATGCTAGTACAAATAAGGGCATTAAAAACACATATTCCATGCTTAAAGTAGTAGAGCATGATAATAAAAGTTTTGTTGATAATCACTAAACAAAAGTCAAAAAGAGATGGAGATGCAATCACCTGGGAAGATAGATCCCCCGATTAATAGTTCTTTTAGTTTTGTGTTTGTTGATGATTTTTTAAATACAATTTTGCTTGACCAACTCATGACCCAATTGAGATTTTAGATGCATTACAATTTTTTCTACCTTAGTTTAATCATCATAAAGCTAATATTATAAAAGTATCGCATCTGAGCCTTGCAGGTAAGCCAGGTTCATTCACTTGGAAATCCTAAACAAATATATTAGATTATGTTTAAATTATTTGAGTTCTCTGTAGTACTTTGATTATCTGGCATCATATGTTTATAAAGAAAGAAATTGCTTTGTAACCTCTCCTTCAAGCAAAAAATTATAAATAAAAGATTAGATTTGACATTGTTTTTGGATGCCTATTAGAATTTTATAAAGAAAGTGGCAAGTTTTAACAAAGGAATATTAAGAAGTGGATTATGAGGTAAGCATATGTGTATATATACTGATAAGGGTAATGAAATGGGATCTAGGCATATCTTCATAGAGCCGGCAAAACCTTATATTTTATGCCCTAAAAGCATAGATTTACCTGTTGAATGAAGTCATCAGCTTCTATTATTGAATAAACAAACCTAATTTCAATTTTTTGATATTTGATTGACAATGGAGAAAGGAATTTTGTGTTAGACAGTTGTTGTGATTGGACCCCCCCACACTTTATTTTTGTTATTAGGTTTCAGACATGTTAGAAACTATTGGATTGTGCTGTTATTCCATTGTCTCTTTAACCAGATCTTGCAAATGTGTAGACTTCTTTTCACCAATAGCATTTCCTCCAGACATCTCCCACTCTTTCTTCTTTCTTTCTTTTCACTGTAACCATTTTCATTTATTGCTAGATGGAAGTCGGAAACTACTTAGTTAGCATGTAAAGTCATCATGTAAAGTTAAGCACATGAGCCCTTGGCTCTCGTTCATGCACCCTTTCTGACATGCGAGTCCCTGCTGTACCTTTTATGACAGATTTCTATAACCTTTTGGGCTTGGTTTGATTTGTGGACTGCAGACTAGGTTCCAGAGCAAGTCTGGAAAGTGTAGTTATGTTGTTTCGCTGCTATGGAGACAATGTGGATGCTTAGGTGGCACTGGCTTTCTCCAGTAGGCCACGATTTGCGCTGATGCACCAATCAAACATGGAGTCTAGTATGATTAGTATTTTTATTTTATTGAAGTTTTTGGTGAAACTGAATGAAGGTGTCGAGGAAAAAACATAGTTGTGGATGAGTGAGTGGGTTGGTTGGATGTTCAAGTGCATTTAGCTTCATCTCTTGACATTTGAATGATCGTAAGAGTTCAAAGTTTCAGACCCTACTAGTAGTAGTGAGTCACCAGCAAATCAGAACCCTGATCTTCTCTTGTTTCTTTTTATGATTTGTTTTGTTCTTCCTAGTTTGAGATAGCAAAAACTAATGATAACCAAAGATAACTTAAAACTTCAAAAGAATGCCAATGTTGACTTTAAATGTCCAAAATTGACAATTAAGGCAAATCAAGATTATGGATCTCATTAATTTAATTGCTTCTTTTTTAATTAGTGGCTTGATAAGTAATCTGATTAGGATAGGGTTGGTCATCAAGAAGATCTTCTTTGTTTTTTCTCACAAAGAACTCCCACAGCACACAAAATAGACAATTTAGATCTTATTTTTTAAGTGGGTCATAATCTAATATTTATTTTTGACATGAAGTGTTACTTATCTGGTTAATAGCTGTTACGATCAAAGAATTCATCTGAAGAAAGAACACAGACCATTTCAGAGCTTTTCATGGTATTTGGAAAAACAATTTATAAATGAAAATTAACAACAACAAATCTTATAAGAGATCTTGGTAGGCTTGAATTCAATCCACGTTATATCACAGAAAGAACGAATTCAATCCACGTGAATTCGAAATATAGTTTTTTAAGACTTGGTTCCAAAAGTTCAAGACTAGGTCGACACTGCCAAATTTTAAGAATTGAAAAGCATTTTTGATGCGTCTAGACTTGATTGCGGGCAACATACGTCGTGTAAGATGAGTTGGCACAGAGGTCGCGGTTGATAAATACGACGGTGATATGGCCGCGATATATGGTGGCAGTGGTGACATTGTTGAAAAAGAATGATCAATTCATATATGATTGATTGTTTCACAAATGGGTTTCGTTTGTTGTCCATATAAAACCGACGTGATCTAAATCACATTTTTTTGTTTATAAACCAATCGAAAATCGAAAGTAGATTATGACGTGGATACATTTAGAAGCATGTTTATCTACATGTAAGACGTTTATGGCTGTTTCTCTATCACACAAGCCCGTGATGATGTCCAATGTCCTTGGTAATTTCTTTACATTTCTCACATGTAGAGAACAATAACTTCTCAGTGCCTAATGCCTATGACATTTCAGTATCTCATTTAGAGTAACAACTTTCACGGTGACATTTCAGTATCTCATTTATGTAAGGAGTTATCTCAGTGCCGTCAAATCGTTAAGTACTTACCAATCAAATGACTGTCAAACTGGGTTGCACGGACACGAAAGCGGACACGAACGAATTCTCAAAAAACTAGGACGCAACTAGGACGTGGACACGTTATGAAATTAATAATATTTAGCACTAAAATGTATTTCCTCAGTTTTTTTTTCTATCTATCCTATATTCTATTTTGGTTTATGTTTCTTTATCTGTCCACTCTGTTTATAAACGTATTTTTTCTTTAAACTATCAAATATATACCCTTTATTTTTTATAACCATAAAATCATTTTTAATATAAACACAATCCAAAATCTTAAATAATATCACCATATATAAGGGAAAAAAATATATTCAATATCTTTCATATTAATCGTCATTCCTCTCTAAATAAAAAATATTAATGAACATCTATAAATCTAATAAAGCTTCTACCTATTCCATAATAAAACCAATATATTTTGTTTTTATTTTTCTCAAAACATTTCCTAGAATAATAGTATTACCCAATTTATATTTTTCAATATATTAATTTTATATTAATCATAATAATAACATCACATTAAATAGGGTCAGTAATGGCATTTCATATAATTCCCTTATATCAATTAAGACTGTTAATAAAAGACAGAGGGAGTATATATTATGGATGTAATTCCTCATCAATGTTGGTAAATCTTTGATACATAACAAATTTGTATAAAGATAAGCATATTTATTAATAAATCAATACATATACAAAAAATTCAAGCATTATTAGGAGACATTTATATTAAAATAGTGTGTGACATATGCATGTGATGTCACCGATGTATATGTCCTGGAAACGTGCACGTCCAAGTGTCGGCCGCGTTCTGATACAGACACGTGACCATTTTAAGCGCGTCCGTACTACCCAGCTGTCAAATCAACAATCTTTAGATTAATTCTTATGGGATCCAACTAATTGAGAAGCCACGTGGATGGGAAATTTGGCTTTTTTCACCATGAAAAGAATGCGTGAATGACAAAGAGTTCGATCGTCCACGAGTTCTGTCTGGCTCTAGTATAACTCTTGATTATATATTTGAAAACCAAGACCGAGATCACAACCACAAATTCAGAAGTAGATGATCAGAAATTGTTGAAGTGTGGGGTAGTTACCTAATGTTGTTAAGAAACAGTCTGAAGATACTCTTAGTGTCATTTCCATAATATAACTCATAAAAAACTACAGGTCCCTATGTATACAAGTACCCTATCCAACTCAAAAATCTTCAACAAGAACATATGAATGTTAACTCTATTGGGGACATGGGTAAACTAATTGGAGAAGTGTTAGCATTGAGTCAAAAAGATGCAATTTTAGAAGGAGGAGTCCCTGTGAAGGTTCGTGTGAAAATTGATCGGTTAACCCCCTTCAAAAGAGGTATGCTGGCAATCACTACCGCTGGAGTCACATAGTGGGTAAGATTTTTCTATCAAAAACAACCACATAAATTATGCCCAAAGTGTTTTATCATAAATCATTGTAAAGGAGCATGCAAAAAAACATATGAATATGTAGAGGCTCTTCATAAATAGCCTTATCTTTTTGGGGGTATTGGGAGATCGAAGAAGATAATTTTTGCTAGACCTAGTGCTTCTATAATTCCTAAACAGACTCTAGGATAAATGGTAGCGATAATTCCTTTATTCCTCCTCAAGATGGGAGGGTTGTCAAGTTTCTTACTGTAACCGAGGCAGATGAAATTCAAGCTAGATTTGGAAAGAGACAAAGGTTTGTGGATATCAACCAGGATGATGATAAAACAGAAAATGATGATATAAATGCAAATAACAATGGAAGGAAAGTAGAGAATCAAACAACAACTATAACCATACAAAAAGACAAGCAATCTGGAGTCACTGGTGGGGAAAATGAGGTAAATTGTTTTCCTATTTTGAAAAATAATCATTTAAATCTTCATTTTTCATTCTTTGAGATTTCATATCAGTCTTTTGAAAACATGAAAATCTTGTCTTGGAATGTGCGGTTTGGACTTTGGAAATAAAACACTACGAATCATCTAAGAGACATTTTTAGATCTAATAACCCACAAATATCTAACGGATATTGAAAGCGTTTAAAATATGATAATTATCGCAGCGGAATAAAAGTAGAAAGAAAAAAACCGATAGATTTGTTCGGACCTCATATTATTCTTATGAATAATAATTATGAACATAGATAATCCAGACTTCGCAACTCTGAAGAATCACAACTATGGATATGATGATTATTTATACCTCAGGAATAACCCGACTATAAATAAAAATTAAAATAAAGCTAAACAAAGTTTAACAATAACAAAATAAATTCATAATCAAAAGAGTCTTGAATTTTCGTTTTTGGAGCTCCTTATATGGATAACTCCCTTACAAAAACCCTAAAGTTAACAAAAAAATATAAAAAAACTTGTTTCCCAATGTATCTACTACCTTTAGGCAACTTTATTAATTTATTAAAACATTTAAAACAAACTTCTAGACTATCTTAAAATTACCCAAATTAACAAATCCGAAAATTAATTATTATTTTTTATTAGAATTATCATTAATAAAATACAATTAATAGGAAAACAATAGATTTAGTTTCCATAAATCTCTCTTCACCAATATCATATTTTTGATTGAAAATTTGAAATCAAAAATATTTCTAACAAAATGAGGAATTATACTTCAAACCTGAAGTTCCCAAATATTTTCTAGTAGGTTACCTGGGGTCTTTGCTTGATGTGGAAGGATGGAAATGATCTGCAAATTTTAGAAGATAAACTAAATTTTATCAATTGAAAAATCAGGATGGATGCAAGAACTAATTTTTCTCTTTTAACTTTTATCTATGGTGCTTTAGAGGATAAACAGAGAAATACTTAATGGTCTTATATGAATAATGTTGTTACTCATCTTAATTTTCCTTGGATAGTAGTAGGTGATTTACATTTTGTGCTGACTCCAGATGAAAAAGAAAGGGGTAACTTGATATCTCAAACTGTTTTTGATGATTCTAATAGACTATTATCTTCAAATGGTCTTAATGGTATGCCTTTTATGGGGAAACCTTTCACTTGGACAAATAGAAGAATAATTACCTTAATTATATCTCCTTTCATCCCGTTCCCTTAGCAAGAGATCGCTGCCCTATTTTGCTTGTTACTGATAGAGGTCATAATAACACCTACAAGCGTTTTAGAATGTGTAGAACTTGGCTAAGTGACCCTTTTTGTAAGGATGTCATTGCAAAATAATTGGAATACCTCTGATTCTGGTTCTAATGCCTTTAGTGTTACCAGGAGCCAACATTACACCAAAGTTGCTTTGAAGAATTAGAACCATAATAACTTTGGAAATATCAACTCACCCAAATAACTAAGACTAAAGCTTAAATAGAAGCCCTTTCTAGTAGTAAGGGTATTGGTGATGACACTGAACCTCCTGAGCAAATTGAGAAAAAAAACAGATATATTAGGTTGATGCTCAAGTTGATTTTTGGAAACAAAAAAATAAGGATGAAGACCTTAGAAATGGAATTATAAACACTGCCTACTTTCAAAACAAGGTTAACTTCAAGAAAAAGAGAACCAATATAGATACCTCGAAAAACTCTATGGGTGTTTAGGTTACTGACAAGAAAAATATTGGTGACTCATTAAAAGATCATTTTTTAGCATGAGTAGAACTACTTTCCATGATTCTGCCGAGTATTTTGATTTTGTTACTCCTTGCATTAAAGATATTGATAATAGCATGCTTACTAGGATTCCTACTATTGATGAAGTTAAACATGTTATGTTTAGTATGCAACGTTGGACTACTCCAGGGCCTGATGGGTATCCACTTGGTTTTTACTAGCAAATATGGGATGTTGTAGGTGGGAACATTGTTAGAATGGTTCAATCCTTTTTCATTCTAAGCATATCCTTAAACAGATCAATCATAATTTCACTGCTTTGATTCCTAAAAAGAATTATCCCACTAATCCTGTTGATTTTAGACCAATTAGTCTATGTAATGTCACTTCCAAAGTTATTTTAAAACTTTTAACTACCAGACTAAATCCTTTACTAAATAAGATCATTTCTCCATCCCAAACTGCATTCCTCTCTGGTAGAATTATAACTGATAATATTGTCATAGCTCATGAGCTTATTGACACCACGAAAAAATGAAAAAAAAAAGATGGTTGGATGGCTGTGAAACTAAACATGTCTAAAGCATTTGATAGGTAGAATGGAGGTTTTTGATTGCTTCCATAAAAATTTTAGGCTTCCCTGATGATTAGTGTGCTCTA
Organism: Papaver somniferum; assembly: GCF_003573695.1. Classification (NCBI taxonomy): domain Eukaryota; kingdom Viridiplantae; phylum Streptophyta; class Magnoliopsida; order Ranunculales; family Papaveraceae; genus Papaver; species Papaver somniferum. The sequence continues at coordinate 3,054,165 of NW_020621603.1, read as the reverse complement.
ATAAATCAATGCATTTCCACAGTGACTACTTCAATTGCTTAATGGTTCTCCTTGTGATGTCTATAAACCCCAAAGGGGTTTGAGAAAAGGTGACCCATTATCTCCAAACTTTGCATAGAGTCTCTTTATAGAGATCTGTCCTCTGCAGAAAGAAAAAGTGAAAATCCATGGTATTACTGCAACAAAAAATAGCTCTTTTATCTCTCACCTATTTTTCGCAGATGACTGCTTAGTTTCACTAAAGCTAAGCCTAATGAAGTTGTTGCTTTGGATAGAGTTATTGAGAAATTCAACAAATTCTCTGGTCAATCAGTGAATTTTTATAAGTCAGGTATAACATTTAGTTTCAAAGTGCAGGACAATGTCAAGCAGCAAACTGCAAATATTCTGAACATAAAAAGAATGGTTTTACAAGAAAAGTATCTTGGTGATCCTCTTTTGATGAATAGGAGTAAGAATGAATATTGAATATATGAGATCGGAAATAAAGGTTAGCGAAAACCGAAATAACATCTCATAACCGAAAGCAAAGCACAAAAGACATTTATTCACATCAAGCAATGCAATCGTAACTAAAAAAAAATGAGACAAAAGATGTAAATAAAAGCTTAATCATTTATATTATTGATAGTTTGAATAATAAAAGCTTAATCATTCATATTATTGATAGTTTGAATAGACTTTACACAAACATTGAAATAAATCAACAATTTATTAGTCTATACTTATAAAAACATAAGAACTGAATCTTATTCATCTTTTCATGCAACTTATTCTTTCATATATTCAGTACTTGATGAAGGTGGGTTATTATTTCCAATCTTGAGTTTGTGGATTTCCTCAAGAAGATAATCTTGTTTCTTGACAAAAATCTCTTGCAATTGAGATGTTTTGGTGAAGGATTCTACAAGTGCATGCAATTTTTTTTTGGATCGAACGCAGAATTGTGTGTCAATATCTCAATACACTAATCTTTCTTTAGTATATTTTGTCTTTCCTTCTTGATAACCCAATCTCTGTTTTTGATATTCTTGTTCGGCTTCTTAGCATCAACGGATGATGCAGGTTTATTTAAAAAGAACTCTTTCAGATCAAACACCTTTGCAAGAGAAGACACTTGATCCTGATTCATAGTTCTGACAATTTATAAACTGTGAATCAAACAATTCCTTTAAATCTCTGAAAAAGATATTTCAGGGATATCATACTACGGAAAATATAATATTCCAAAAATAAGGATATTTCCAATATATATATCTCATGTATATCTGAGTTCAATTCACAAAACTAAAGGACATGTATATCTCATAAGACTTCGCAATATATTAAACCAAAAATGATTAAATACTGCAAGTTCATCTTCCAAAGACTTTAATTTAAATAAATAAATCTAAAAACGTGCAAGATGAAAATCGTTGAAAATAGCTTGTGTACTCACAATATTTACTATACCCAACCCTAGTTATCCTTCTTGAACGCAAGAATAAATTCTCACAAGAAGTTTCCTGGTACATAGACGAAAACAAAATAAGCTAGATTTTTCCGGACTCTTCATTGGTATTGAGACCCTTGAATTTGTCATCAACTGTATCCACGAACTCTTCAGAGAAAATATACTCATTGAGAAGATCATGAACATGAGATATCATGAGAACAAGGTCAGCAGAAACCTTTTTCAACTCAGTTCGCACCATTTCTAAACATTTTAGTGTTTCAACAATTTCCATCTTTGCTTCCTCAAATTGTTTAAGAAAATCATAAACAACATTAGCAGAGATCATCTCTTGACGCTCAACACCTTGATGATCATAGGAGAAATAACAATTCACACCAGGAAGATATTCAGATGATTCAACCACTTCGTCATCAACCAGAGTTTTCTTCTTTCCTCTTGTTTCAATTCCACCGCAAAAGTTTATAGCTTCTTCCATGCTTTCAAAGGTTCGTGACATAGAAGACTTGCTTGGTTGCAGAACTCCTTGGATGAGAATTTCTCAACACAATTTAGGATATATAAATTTTTTTGTAAAAGGTATTCTCTGGGTAAAGGGTCGGTTTGTGACCTTTCCTAGAAAGTTTGGTTTTTATATGGAATCTCTAAAACACAGGTATTACCTAGGGTACGCAAACCAACGTCCATAAATTGTTTTAAAACGAGGACTTTTTTAGAGAGAAAAGGAAATCTTATAGAGAGCACAGAATACTTTTCAGTACTGTAATTTTCTGCATTTTTCTATGATATATATTCCTTCTTGAATATAAAAATAGTTTTTAGCTCAATAAACAAATAAGTTTAGAACACAAGAGTATTAATATTCATGAACGGAAAATCATTGAATGCTTATTTTTTTCTGGAACCTGGTTCAATAAGAAATTTTAGCAATCTTGTCTGACATGGATAATCATAGATATACGTAAAAGTTGCAACATGAAAAATATTATGGCTCATCACTTAAAGCACTATTTAAAACAAATAATACACCTGTTACACAACAATTCCTTATCCAGCGGGATTTTTATGGATAAGGCTTTAAGACTTGTGACTAGTTTGCACAAGAATGAGCCGAACTCTAACCAGAGGGATTATACTGACGTTTACCCTTGTTTTTACCTCTTCCTTTTGTAGAGAAAATTCTTTTTGGATACGAAAAGTGATCATAGAAATTACTGCATCATGGAAAGAGACAAGATTAGAAACCTTACCCGAGGTTGATTGTCTGGAATGATGATAGTTTATCAATAAGATATTTATATCCTGTAATAATCAATCCATGTTAGCTCATTGAACCGTTTCATTTATGATAACACCAATTTTCTCAGGAGGAGAATGAGTACCCTTACGAACCCATATTTGTGACGCATTTTTTAAGTTCTTCTTCAACCGATTTTGCATACTACCTTTTTTTCTTGTTCGAATATTTATAGACCAAGCAAAACTGGCATTCCTAGAAGCAAATTGGCTTGAATGTGTTTTCACCCCAAGTGGTTTAGACATCCGAATATCAGTCACACCCTTCAGAATTAAATCTAAGGTGTTTTGGAGACGACTAAACTGATAGTTTTCCAACCTCAGTTTACACTTTCTTTGAACATGTCCTTTAGTGTTGCAATGGAAGCAAACTTTCTGAGTTTTAATGAAATCAAAATAGGTAGTTTTATCATACTCATTTTGTGAAGAAATCTTCCTCCTTAAAGACAGTTTTTTCTTGGTCAGAGAAATTTAACTGATCATCTTTTTAAAAAGGACTAGTACTTTGTTTATCAGTTTCTGGGTGCGATTTTGTTAGCTTATCATGAACAACTAATGTTCTTACTTTTTCTAACTCATCGCCATTTTTAGAAGCTATGTTAATGGTAGTTTCTTTAGATTCACTATCGAAATATGGAGTAGTGTTCTTACTCAATAATCATTCGATTTCTAAGGCATTATCTTTAAGTTTAGCCTCGAGAGAAATAATTTTTAATTTCACTTCGGCATGTTCTTCAAGAAGAATCCTTGTTCTAGAATCACGTTCAGAAATTATACCAATGTGATTATTGACTTTGTATTTCAGCCGATTGACCTCAGAAGACTCAAATCCTACACATTTTAATATTTCAGTACTTTATATGGTTGCTTCCCGTTCTACTTCTAAGTCAGACTCATCAACGACATAATAGGGATAACACTATCAATATTCAATTGTTTTATGGGAATGAAGTGTTCATCTATATGAGATTTTGCAAGTTCATACGCTTTTACAGAATCCATAACAACAGTTTCTTTTAAACTGGTGGGACGTTTATCAGAGATTTCGTCTCTGTCCATATAGTCAGATTGCTTTAAACACATACTTATTAGGTCTTTCGCGTGTTTGGCTTATCTGATACCAATTGAAAACGTGGGGGTACCAAAATACACCACCAACCTTTTCTTACGAAAATGGACTAAACTCAATTACAATTCTGAAAGTTACAACTTAATGAATCTCAATCACGAATTATAAGAAGAGCTTATATATCTTTCTCTCACAATAAGAATGTAAACAGGGACAAGACCGTGAACCTTATTATTCCGCGAGAGTACTTGGATGATTCTTAAGATCAATATCCAAGATCAATCAAGTCGTATCCAACAATTGCGATGGACTTATCTACTTGAATTGATTTTAACGTACAACCTGTGATATTTCAATTATAAAGATAAACAATATAATGCGGAGAATAAATAACACAGACACCAGAAATTTTGTTAACGGGAAATCCCAAATGCAGAAAAACCCTGGGACATAATCCATGTTTGAACACCAAACTGTATTAAGCCGCTACAGACTCTAGCCTACTATCAGAACTTTGGAATGGAATGTAGTTGAGACCGAATTTACCGTTACAAAGATTCAGTTATAGTCGCACTCCTTATGCCTCTTGAATCCCAGCAGGACTCCGCATAATTGATTCCCTTAAATGACGTACTTTACATCCTAAGAGTTTCTTCAACTCAATTGAAGACTTTAAACCAATATGCCTCCCACAGATAAGCATATATGTGATTTCTGTTCTGATCAAAGATCAAGGTGAGGTAGGAAATCGATTGCAATAGACAAAGTCTAGTAAACCTCAAAATCCGGTCTTATGACTCCCGAAGAGCAGCCTAGATTAATATTCACCTCACAAGTATAAAATTGTGGAATCACAAAATCTGAGACGAAGAACTTTGCGATTTATATCTATCTTGTTTGTTGGACCTAAAGGCCCAACAATCAAAACAAGATCAGGATACACGAATTATCAAGATAACGATAGTTGGACCTGGCTTCACGAATCCCTAGGTGAAGTCTTTTTAGTCGCTAAACCCTAACAGGATTTGTAGGATATGACGACTCTAGTTTACAACTAGGACACACAAGAATAGTGTCGGGGATTCAAAGATCCCAGTTGTTTGAGGTTCTCCTTATATAGACTTTCAAGATCAAGGTTACTTTAGATTTAAACTAAGGTATCTTTGGAATCAAGCAATCAATAATCACCGTTAGATGAAAAACTTGACTTGAGATTAACATAACATAATATACACTCTGGTTAGGATGAACCATAACCGAACAGTGTACAATGAATTTTTCATGATAGGGTAGCCGAAACTAGCCAATTGAACGATAAACTTAACCATTTTCATATAAAACTTTAAGACTTTAATCTTGAGTCACAAATGTGATCAAACATGTCTAGATAGTGTTTTTAGAGAGTCGTTCAAATGCCGATTATCTTATAGAAATAATTCTGATGCATCTGAAAATATTCGACAGGGTAAGTACGTGTACTATGTACCTGTTCATGAATATTTTTGTCATAGTACGTGCACCGGGTATGTGTACCCTTAAGACAAAAACGGATTTAGGAATCCACAGATCTTTTATGGTTTGCATACTTGGTATGCATACCTTTTCGGTTTAGAAACCAACAGATCTTTTCCGGTTTGCATACTAGATATGCGTACCTTCCAGGTTCACGAATCAACATACTTTTTATGGTATGGATATCTGGTATACGTACCCAAAAGACGCTTCCGAACTATAGCTTCCGGTACATGTACTGAGTACATGTACAACGACTCCGGACTTATAACAGTTCTCCCAGTATGCATACTGTCCTGTATCCAGATTTATAGTAGTTTTATATCTCTCTAAAAATCGATTTGAAACATTCCCGAATAACATCAATGACACATATCACTGTTTCAGACTATTTTCAAATGATTAATCTTGAATCACGATTTAGGTCATAAACAATAAATTGCTCTTCATCGAATTCATCAAGTATGAACAAATGTTCTTAAACTTAGTCAATATATTTTGAGTATAATTAACAAGATAAACTTGACTCGAAATTTTTGTTATGCATGTAAAGTACAATTTAGTTATGCGACACTGTCCCATAGATAGAAAAGTGAAAACTTGAGTAACAGGTAGTTCAGTCTTCACTTACCTTTTGTTTATGAGTTCTACAAAATCTTCGGTTGATATTCGCATTCAAATGGTAGAACCCAGTGATGTCTGGCACTCAACTACACACTTCTATCCTAATCCGAGACTTGACTAAATGTAGACTAGAAATCAAGATATAGTTTTGATCAACTAAATTTGATAACAAATTTGAGATAGAAACACTTGTAAGTTCAACCGAGCAATGTTCTAACACTTACTGTTGAAGAGGTACTCATTCCTTAAAGAAATGCCCATGACGGTAGATATAGATTCTTATACCATGATGAACTTCTAAGGTTGAAGATTTCTATGAAGCTTTCTCTCTCACACAATTTACCTCTTATATTCACCTTCACTATTGCTTATCTTCTCTTGAAATTTTCGTGCTTGAGAGACCAATTTATGTGGATGTAGACACTATTATCAAGACACTATTATCAATAGTTGTCCGATACTCTCTTTCTCTGTACTTCGTTACATTTGAGTGTGTTGTATTATTTCTATCAACTATATTTTGGCTTCGACCCACTCCATGAAAACCACCCCCTGCTGGGGAACGGGGAATCCCACTCGCCGTGAGGGGCAACACTAAGCACGTGGTCGAACCTGAGGTCAGTCTATCAGTTTCTGGCACTAAAGATGGAAAAACAGACTAATATAGTAACATGTAAAGTCGATTCAACATACTACTCCTTCATAGATCAAGTTTATGTATTTAGAAGTGAAATAATTTTGTTTGATCATGTAATTGGAATAATTTAATTCAATATTGTAAAATATAAATTAGTTTTCCCAAGTCAGCATGATTTGAGGTGATTATTTGCATTATCTCTAAACACAGGAGATCAATTCACCTATATACTAAATGTTCGTCTAGAGTTTAATTTATGTGAACTTAACATTGGATCATTAGCTTGGAGAATGAATTAATTTTGAGATGAACCTCGATTAGACTTCACTCCTGATGGAAAACACACGTTCTAGTATAATTCTTGGGCAACTCTAACCTTTCAAGCAGGTTTTCGAGATTAGTTAGGTACATGGACTTCAATATGGTATAAGAACAGGAAATTTGTGATAATTTTTTTGGCCGCATATTTTTTTCGCGTGTCTGATTTAATGTCCACATATTAGACTCAAAGAGGCTACACATGAGGAGGGATGTTGAGATTAATCCCACATTATATTGGTTATCTAAGATCTTGCGGTTTATATTATTCGGAAATCCTAACTTTGCAAGTCGGTTTTCGAGGTTAGTTAGGCCCATTAATCTTTGAAATTGACTACTATTAGGAATAAACTTACCATCATTATCAAGCTTCGCCTGACGATCAATAGGTGTATCAGATGATTTTATCCCCAAGTTTCATGTTTCCTTTAGTAAATCCAATATATATTTATTTTCTTTGATTTATAAAAATACCTTTCTTAGAGTAGGCAATTTCTAAACCAAGAAAACACTTTAAGATTTTAAATCTTTTATAAAAATTTTGGTGTACAAGAGAGCCTTGAGTCTTGTAATCTCAGGATGATAATCGCCTGTTATCACTATGTCATCTATCTATTAAAACCAAAACAATACATGGAGAGCTTCGTTTGAAAAATTATGTCGGATTTTCACCACTTTGTTTGAGACCATTCATCATAAGAACTAAAATAATCTTTCCGTACGATGCTCGTGGTGATTTCTATATCCCGTATATTGCCTTATTAAGTTTACATACTGCACCTAGTTTATATTCATCAGGATGGTCGGGTGACACACTCATAGAAACTTTCTTTTTTAGACTTCCATGCAAAAACACTTTTTTTTACATCAATCTTGAACAGTTTTCGTCCTTGATTTGCAGCAAGTGACATTAAAACTCTAAAAGTATTCATTTTCGATGCAGGAGCAAATGTTTCTTTATAGTCTTCTGCGTATGGTTGAATGAATCCTCTTGCAACAAGCCTTAATTTGTATTGTTCAATAGTTTTATCACTCTTGTACTTTATTTCTTATACCCAACGACAACCGACAACCTTTTTTCCTGGTGGTAGCCAAAAAATATCCCAAGTTACATTCTCGTCGTGAGTTTGTAATTCTTCTCACATGGATTTCCTCCAAACTTGACTAAAATTTGCTTCTTTAAAATTCTTTGGCTCGTCCTCCATGGATAGGGCAATAAGAAATGCAGAATAAGTTTGTGAAATACTATTAAATAGATACGTGGTTGCATAATAAGTAAAGAGTTTTTTTTACCTTTTCTAGAGTTTTTGTTCTTTTTAATTGATCTTCTTTCTATTGGTGCAGTAGCTTGAGAAAGAGTGGTTGGTGCAGCAACTTGAGAAGTAGTAGTTGATTTTCTTTTTGGTTACACAGTAGTTTGAGAATTAGTGGATGGTGCAGTAGTTTGAGCAATATTGTTCGATTCATAAATTATTGGTAATCGTACCAAATAAAACATTAATTAAAATATTGGTAGCTGGACCAAATATTATATAATTAATCAAGATGTTGATTACTGGATCAACATAAAATTATTAGTTCTTAAACTTATGATTTGCAGAGTATTTGGTTTGAAAACCTAATTTTGCTCGATTGTTGATCAATTGATGATTTACTAAAAATCAATCACCGAGTGAGAGAGGACTGGCTACATGAGATGATGTGCCAACCATGTGGCGTCAGGTTCTCGAATGATCATGCACCAAAGTCCTCTTCAGACCAGTTGGTGAAAAGATGATTAAATGTTGGGTTTAATCATTTATTAAAATTATGCTCGTTTGAGCATTAGGAAATAAAACCTAATTATAGAGAGATAAGGGACTGACCAAGGGGCATGAAACAGGCCATTGGTAGTCGTGGGACTAGCTGGTGGTCGGTTGAGCAAGTTACAGGTGGCTTGGAAAGAGTTTAAACCCAATATGGAATGTAGAAGATTAATTAAGTCAAAATTGTTAAAATAAGTGGGACCGGCTCTTTGCAAGCCTAAGGGCCGACCTTGGTCGGTCAAGGAGGCATGTCCGTATCTAATTTTGAGAATTTTGATATTTTCTGACGCGCGTTCGAGCAATATTTTGGATTTTCAGAAGAGTTTGATCTTGACTGAAGACTCTCGATTTTGCTCGAATGAGCGAGTAGAACTTTGCTCGTGAGATCAATATTTTAATATTTGCATGAGAAGCCTAGTCGGTCATGTGACCATTTGAATTTTTCGCTTTTGACGGTTTGAGCAATATTTGAGAAAATATGAAAAACCAGGGTTTTTGCTCGAACGAAGGATTTCCATGAGATGAAGGAAATAATAATAATAATAAAATAAGGGATAATAGGGTATGGGACCGACCACAGCTAGGGCATGGCCGGTCGGCTAGTAGGCCCGGTCCCGTGACACCTTTCCCTATTTTTTATTGTTTTTCCATCGTGTGAAGGAAATATGGAGAAACTAAGAGTTTTGCTCAAACGAGGGAGTTTGCTCAAATGAAGGAGATTTCATGAGATTAAGATAAATAATAAAATAAGGTAAAATAATGGAAGAAGCGTGGGGCCTGCCACGACGACATGACCGGCCGGCCGGTGGGCCCGATCCCCTAGACGCCCCTTTTATTATTTTATGAATATTATTTTTCTTCCCTATTTTGCATAGGTTTCCTCGTTCGTCCATATTTTTGAATGCGCGTTCGTGCATTCGGGTGCTCGTTCGTGCATTATTGCTAAGTATACTCACACCATTTTCTCGGGGGTTATTTGGTGGTGCCTCAGATGCCCGATCAATGGATATTCATTACTAATTCATGAAATTCAGCTGAGAATCAGTCATGAAATAGAGTAATAAAATAAATTGAGTATCTATTACTAACCCATGTAATTCAGCTGAGAATCAGCCATGAAACAGAGTAATGGGATAAAATGATTATCTATTACTAATCCATGGAATCCAGCTGAGGATCAGCCACAGAACAGAGTAATGAGATAAACAGATTATTTTCTAGGAATTCAATTGATGAATGACACGCTAGAATTAATATATGAATTGCTATATACTAGCATGAGATATGTCTAGGAGCAGGTTTATTCGAGAATCGAGGTATGAGATAATGGAAGCATCGTACTCGTTCTGAATATTGGGGGTGTATAGTCAGGGAACAACAAACAGTGCGACGTCCTGAAGGCGTTAGCGCTCTATACTAGCATGCAATATGTGTAGGAGCCGTCCAATAGTTAAGAGATTATATACACGTTCTCTCTACATAGTCAGGGAACAACAAACAATGTGACGTCCTGAAGACGTTAGCGCTCTATACTAGCATGCAATATATCTAGGAGGCTTCCAATCATTTTGATTCTACGTAGAGGTGAATGTGTGAAGTGTCGAAAGCTCAGCTGAGAGGATTTTCGAGGAACATATTCATCATAGCTCTGAGAGGATATTCGCCCAGTCAGAGATCGTGAAATAGTTCATGAATCATAAAATATGAGTTTCACATAGATTTCTGAAGTCGGGTCAGAAACAAGCAATATCATGATTTTACGATTTTAGCCTTTGTCGAAAATCCACCATCAATATTAAGTCCCCTGCTTAGTGAGGACAGTCATGTTCCGCAGTAAGCACTAAATGGTGATTTTTCTGTAGACGAGACAAGTAGTTGAACTCAGTCGTAAAAGGCGTTACCCGAATCCTCGATTTGCTCCAATGATGTAATATACGGGAAAATGTCTGGAAAAAACTCCGGCGGCATGATAGGGTGTCATCACGTGAGTACGGAGATGTGAGGCACTGCTGATTCGGGCGGTCGGACGCTTAATTTTGGTCGGTTTAGCGTTTACGGTCCCGGGCACAAAAAAGAAATCCTTGTTTTAGGAACAGACGTTCGTTCGTTCGTTAGTTCAAGAAATAAAAAATAATCTCTACCATAAGAGAGATTTTTTTTAATAGACCTGCGTCTAATGATAAAATTTTTATCTATGAGCTTTCACGAAAACCAAAATTTTATTTTTTAAATAAGCGAGATTTCACAAAAAGAGGAAAAGACCCTCGTTTTATAGACGAATGCTCGTTTGAGTGGATTTTTTTTTTAAATACATGATGCGTTAATGAGTTGCTTTCAAAAAATATATATAGACATACATGCATGCACGTTTTTCTATAAAAGTTTGTGAAAAAGCGGGGGTCTAACAACACCACCCAATATTTCGCTTAGCAATCTATATGGACTAACTCCGAAACACTTTCTAGAGAATCAACTAGACAGTCAGACTCAATCTATGTAAAAGTATCTCAAGGAGTTAATATCTCTCTCTTGTTTTGATTCACTCAAGCTAATAGAAATCAGCGAGTCTATAATCAAACACAAGGAATAACTTGGACGGTACCAAAGACCAATGTCCAAGGATCAATCAATATCAATCAACAACCAAAGGTCGGATTTCCAATTGATTGATTCAAACGCACAACCTTTATTATTTCAATTATATAAACAAATATAATGCAGAAATAGAAATAACACAGACACCAGAATTTTGTTAACGAGGAAATCGAAAAATGTAGAAACACCCCGAGACCTAGTCCAAATTGAACACACACTGTATTAAGCTGCTACAGACACTAGCCTACTCCAAGCTAACTTCGACTGGACTATAGTTGAACCCCAATCAGTCTCCCGCTGATCCGAGGTATAGTTGTACTCCCTACGCCTCTGATCCCAGCAGGATACTGCGCACTTGATTCCCTTAGATAATCTCACCCACAACTAAGAGTTGCTACGATCCAAAATCGTAGGCTTTAATAATAAAAAAATCTGTCTCACACAGACAAGTCTATCAAAGGATCAATCTGTCTCCCACAGAAAAACCTGAAAGTTTTTGTTCCGTCTTTTGATAATAATCAAGGTGAACAGGAACCAATTGATAATTCAGTCTTATATTCCCGAAGAACATCCTAGATTAATCAATCACCTCACAACAATCTTAATCGTATGGTAGAGAAACAAGATGTCGTGGAATCACAAACTATGACAAGATGGTGTTTGTGATTAATTTTTATATCTTGCCTATCGGAGAACTCTCACGATCTCAGGACAATCAATATGATTGTACTGTTACGATAGAAGATGCAAGATCAGATCACACAACTACGAAAGTAGTATCGTTCTGGCTTCACAATCCCAATGAAGTCTTTAAGTCGTTAACCTGGTTTTAGAGGAAGAAAACCAAAGGTTAAAGGAGAAACGACTCTAGCACGCAAACTAGTATCACACGTAAGGTGTATGGATTAGTTTTGCACAATACTAGATGTCTCTTTTATATATCCTTTCAAATCAGGGTTTTGCCTTAGTTACAAAGCAATCAATATTCACCGTTAGATGAAAACCTGATTTGAATTCAAGCTGATATTTCTCAACCGTTAGATCGAAAACTTAGCTTGTCATACACAAATGACTGTACGCTTATAGGTTTGTTAACCGTACCCAAACGTGTACATTGTTGGTTCAACAATAGTCTACCCAAAGAGGTTAGCCATATGAGCGTTTCATACCAACCATGTTCTTCTTCACCATAACTAGTTCAATTGACTCAAATTAACTAGTTAAGAGAGTTGTTCAATTGCAAGGAAATCTTATGTAACTACACAAGACACAATTGAATCAAAGATGATTTGATTCACTCGAATCGGTTCATGAACTTTAATATCCACGGTTCGAAAATGCATTCCTTAGTATTTTAAGATTAAGTTCAGAAATCATCTTTAGATATATAACCTTCTCAAGTTCGCAGATTAGGTTCGCGGACTTAAGACACCGGATAGAGTTTACAAACTCCAGCAGAAATTCTCGGGTTTGAGAACTACGCCGGTTCGCGGACTTGGCTCACGCAAGTAGTTTGTCAACTCCAGCAGAAATTCTCGGGTTTGAGAACTTCGGCAGTTCGCGGATTTGGCACTTGCCATAATTCTGGTTCTCTTGATCAACAAAGTCCGAAAACTTCGGTTCAAGGAATCCATTGGTTATGTAATCTAAACTCTCATTCAATCATTGAAACATTCTTAGAGGACGTTATATAGTTGTTACACTATTTATCGTCAAAGCAATTTTCAAAGTGATTGAAACATTCATGACTTTCGTCACTAGGTAAAGATAAACTTGTTCGAATCGAAAAGCTTACCAACACATATTTCGAGATATAGATAGGCGAGGTATACTCGGCTCGAAATACCAATTGTGTATGATCTAGTCTATATACATAGCATACGACTTTTGTCTCAAAGAGTAGGAGATAGAATAGATAGACTTTTGAGTGACAGATAACTTCAAGTCTCCACATACCTTTTTGTCGAGAAGTTCCACCGGTTCCTTGAGTAGATATTCTACTTATGTGATGAATCGCCATGAAGTCCTTGAGCTCAACTACACTTACTATCCTAGTCCGAGACTTAGCTATAAGAGACTAGAAATCAAGACTTATAGTTTTGATCACTAACATTGAAAAACATGCTTGAGATAGCCATGTGAGTTTGGCCGAGTAGTGCTCTGAAAATCTCCCCCTTTGTCAATTTTAGTGACAAAACTATCAATACATATGGAATACAAAAAAGATAATGAAACTTTTGTAGCTCCTATTCCACATGTCTAATCTTCAACATTCCTCGAAATCTTCGTCACTTCCAAGTACTCCTATGATTCCAAAGGTTGTAAGTTTAGCATCACCGTTGTTGAAGATCCGTAGCTATAACAATGAGAAAGCATCGGTCTCGATCATTGTTATACAGTGTCATAGTATTATTACATAGTGTCAAAGTCCAATTGTATCACAACTTCAATAATAATACTATGGTGATAGGTATCACTCCCCCTTAGTCAATACTCCATCTCACATGAAAACCACTCCGCCTTAGACAATGATCCGAAAACCATATGTATTTGTAGTGTGAACTACATATTAATTCTCCCCCCTTTTTGTCAATAAAATTGGCAAAGGTACAAGAACGGGATCATAATTAAATTTCCGTAAGAGACATTTCATGACTGAGATAAAGAAACACACATCATCTTATTTAGATGCAATCATATAGCCGAAGCTAACAACATTCATCAAGGAGTTTAAAGATACAATATAACCCCTCTAAAATTCCACAGCCGCACACCCCTCAAGATATGACCATTAAGCACAAGTTCAAAAGAACTCTCCCCCTTTTGATGTCATTCCCAAGGGAACAACAAGAGCGACCTTAAATTCCAAAGAAAAGAAGGATTTTTATTGGACACCAAAACCATAAGAATGATTTTTATATCCAAAACTCAATCAAATTAATCAAAAGTAAACCCGTGATTAATTTAATCGGAATACACAATCAAATTAAACACACAAGGTGATCAACTTAATTGTTTTATGCTCAACATAAGAAAACTTACGGAACATATGACTAACATAATCATTAGAAAATGATTAAGATAGCCGTTCATATACTCAACACAAGAAAAAAATCATGGAATATATGAAAACTCAACTAGACTAATTACAAGAGATCCCAATAATTGATCTAATTGGAACACACAATCAAACTAATCACAAAAGTAATCAATTTAATTGTAATTTGTTTTGCTCGACATAAAAGAACTTACAGAGCAATAACTAAATAACCAAACAAGATGATTAATTTAGTTCACAAATGCTCAACATAAAGTATCTTACGGAACAACCAACCAAGCTAATCAAAAATTAATCAACTTAGTCGTATCGTGCTCAACATAAGACACATTACGGAGCCTCACGGTAATACAAAAACATGGATCAATTAAGATCTATACCGTGGAATACACAAGGATTCATTATTTTGCACAAGCATATACAATAACAATAATCCTTGGATACAAAAGATTTTAACCTATCTTCCGTCAAGCGGTTGACAATATAGGCTTAATTTTTGTATATGTCAAAAGTATATTCATTCTTAAACCAATAAACGAATACCGATCGTGAACGACTTTACTTTTGACAAAAATATGGGACAACAAAGTTCATGGACGTAAACACAAATATCCCATAACAAGTTGCAATATAAAAAAATCAAAAATATTGCAAACCATCATCCTCCAAATAGTTTTAGAATTTTAAATCAAAAAACCTAAAAACAAGAAGATGAAAATAATAGCTATGTGAAGTCACAATCATTGCTATTCAAAGCACTAGTTATTCTTCCAACTAAACCAAAAAGAAGACTTACTAGGCAACTAAACTCAGTTTTCCTTGATGATTTCATACCTTTGAAATGGTCCATCGAAATAGGAATCACTGATATCCTTGATCCTGTTGACCGTAGAGACACCATGTTCATACGTTAGAACGTTAGTTTTTCGATCAACAATGCAAGCATAATGACGAGCCTTTGCGCAGTCAAGGATAACTTTCTTCTGATTTCTGTTCAAGATATTCTGAGTACCAAGGATTTTTGTCTGTCCATCAATGAGCTGGTTTATCTGCAGTTGAAGGTTAGCAAGTTCGCTCTTGACTTCATTCTGAACGCGAATTAGATCCTTGACGGATTCTCCAATTCAACAGTTATACTCTTTCCTTTCAAGCATCTTCTTCATGATGAACTCTTGAGCAGAATCACATCCTTTGAGATCATCCTCCATGTTGGGGTTAACTTCTTCTTTTGGAACAGTTTCCATCGAGTTCCTTTCTGAAGATTAATGAACACCTATAAGAATTATATGTGTTCAAGTATACACCCTAGATAGAAACCTTAGAGTTCCTTAAGGAGATATGGACGTTCGTGGGCCGATCGAAATGCCAAAGTAACTAGACCCAATTCGGAACACTGTCTACTGTATTCTTTTCAAGGATCCTTTATCTCTAAAGAGTCATAAGAAAGAAAATACAAAAAAAATATCAAACATACAAACCGAAAGAAAATCAACAATCATACTTGAGCATCTCTCAGACATCATCCTTGTATCTCTCAAGTTAGATACAAGAATGGAGATTTTCTACTAGGTAGTAGAGGGAGACAGAGTCTCACCAAAGGTTCTGAGAGAATATTTTTGATTTCCTCCAGAATATCTGATTTCAACATTTCCTAACTTTTCATGGCAGTCTCCAGATTTAGAGAACTGTCTCACAACCCTTCCTGGAAGCACATGAGAGGAATCTTTCTGATTACAAAGTCTAGGACCTCTAGAGATTGGTTCTAGGGGATCTTCGGAAACGGGTCTCCATACTCTAGACTTAGATTTACCAGAGTTATTCTTATAAACACATGACATGCTTTCATGGGTAGCACAAGAAATTTTACCACTAGAATGCAACCCAGTCATGTAATGACTTCTAGGAAGAAGATCATTTTTATAAGAAGTCTGATTCCTTGTGAAGAGATCACTGCAGTAGTCGTCTGACTATTTACTCCAATGACAGTGGAAAGAAGCAAATTGCGAAGTCTAGAATTTTTTTTCTTCCTGGCAAAACAATGGACATCATAGTGATTTCCTTTTCCACAAAAAGTACAAGTTCGTGGAGAAGACGCAACAGTTGGTATCTGTTTTAACTTTTCATCCCTATGAGAAGATTGTAAGTTATATAAACTTTTCTCGACATAATCTTCTCTTGGAGGATATTTCTTCATGTACTGTATGTCAAGAGGAACAGTTGAAACAGAAGAAATTTTCCTTAAGACAGAGTTTTTCTTTTCCAAGGTCATACACTGTTCATGGGCTAGTGAAAGTGATGCATCTAGCTTTTCTTTCTCAACACGAAGTCTGTCAAGATCAGATGAATGTATCTTGATCAAACATTTTTCTCTAATTGAGCCTTCTTTGATCAACTTTTCAAAAATAATAATCTTTTTATGCTGAAGATTATTTTCTTGAAGAAGTTTCTCAATATTCTTAGAGAATGACTCTATGATGTTATAGAGCACATGTTCACGATCAATAGACTTTTCAAATTCATCAATGAGCTGTTCATGATTCTGAAGATCCACAAACTCAGTAGCATTTTTTGAAATTCTGGTGAGATCCATTTCAGCTTTTGCCATTGTGTCCAATGTCTTATTGGAGGAAGAGTGATCAACACAGGATGAGTCAATCTTCTTACCTCGGGATTCAGAAGAATCAACTAAGGAGCAATCCTTTGAGGTATTCCCGAGACAACTGACATAGTTGAAAGCTTTGGGAGGCTTCTTGGTATGCGTAAGAGATTCTGACCTCAGACTCAGATTGCTACAAACATAGACTTGTAAGGTCTTAAACGTGTTTGCCTGCTCTGATACCAATAGAAAAAGCGGGGGTCTAACAACACCACCCAATATTTCGCTTAGCAATTTATATGGACCAACTCCGAAACACTTTCTAGAGAATCAACTAGACAATCAGACTCAATCTATGTAAAAGTATCTCAAGGAGTTAATATCTCTCTCTTGTTTTGATTCACTCAAGCTAATAGAAATCAGAGAGTCTATAATCAAACACAAGGAATAACTTGGACGGTAACAAAGACCAATGTCAAAGGATCAATCAATATCAATCAACAACCAAAGGTCGGATTTCCAATTGATTGATGCAAACGCACAACCTGTATTATTTCAATTATATAAACAAATATAATGCGGAAATAGAAATAACACAGACACCAGAATTTTGTTAACGAGGAAATCGCAAATGCAGAAAAACCCCGGGACCTAGTACATATTGAAACACTGTATTAAGCCGCTCCAGACACTAGCCTACTCCAAGCTAACTTCAGACTGGACTATAGTTGAACCCCAATCAGTCTCCCACTGATACAAGGTACAGTTGTACTCCCTACGCCTCTGATCCCAGTAGGATACTGGGCACTTGATTCCCTTAGCTGATCTCACCCATAACTAAGAGTTTCTACGACCCAAAATCGCAGGCTTTAACAATAAACAAATCTGTCTCACACAGACAAGTGTATCAAAGGATCAATCTGTCTTCCACAGAAAAACCCTAAAAGTTTTTGTTCCGTCTTTTAATAATAATCAAGGTGAACAGGAACCAATTGATAATTTCGGTCTTATATTCTCGAAGAACAGCCTAGATTAATCAATCACCTCACAACAATCTTAATCGTATGGTAGCGAAACAAGATGTCGTGGAATCACAAACGATGAGACGAAGGTGTTTGTGATTACTTTTTATATCTTTCCTATCGGAGAACTCTCATGATCTCAAGCCAATCAATATGATTGTACTGTTACGATAGAAGATGCAAGATCATATAACACAACTATGATAAAAGTAGTAACGGTCTGGCTTCACAATCCCAATGAAGTCTTTAAGTCGTTAACCTGGTTTTAGAAGAAGAAAACCAAAGGTTAAAGGTGAAACGACTCTAGCACGCAAACTAGTATCACATTAAGGTGTGGGGATTAGTTTTGCACAATACTAGATGTCTCTTTTATAAAGCCTTTCAAATCAGGGTTTTGCCTTAGTTACAAAGCAATCAATATTCACCGTTAGATGAAAACCTGATTTGAATTAAATCTAATATTTCTCAACCGTTAGATCTAAAACTTAGCTTGTCATACACAAATGACTGTACGCTTCTACGTTTGTTAACCGCACCCAAACGTGTACATTGTTGGTTCAACAATAGTCTACCCAAAGAGGTTAACCATATGAGCGTTTCATACCAACCATGTTCTTCTTCACGATAACTAGTTCAATTGACTCAAATGAACTAGTTAAGAGAGTTGTTCAATTTCAAGTAAATCTTATGTAACTACACAAGACACAATTGAAGCAAAGATGATTTGATTCACTCGAATCGGTTCATGAACTTTAATAGCCACGGTTTGCAAATGCATTCCTTAGTCTTTTAAGATTAAGTTCAGAAATCATCTTTAGATATATAACCTTCTCAAGTTCGCAGACTAGGTTCGCGGACTTAAGACACCGGATAGAGTTTACAAACTCCAGCAGAAATTCTCGGGTTCGAGAACTACACCGGTTCGCGGACTGGGCTCACGCAAGTAGTTTGTCAACTCTAGCAGAAATTCTCGGGTTTGAGAACTTCGGCAGTTTGCGGACTGAGTTTGCGGACTTGGCACTTGCCATACTTCCGGTTCTCTTGATCAACAAAGTCCGAAAACTTCGGTTCAAGGAATCCATTGGTTATGTAATCTAAAATCTCATTCCAATCATTGAAACATTCTTAGAGGACGTTATATAGTTGTTACACTATTTCTCGTCAAAGCAATTTTCAAAGTGATTAAAACATTCATGACTTTCGTCACTAGGTAAAGATAAACTTGGTCGAAGCGAAAAGCTTACCAACACATATTTCGAGATATAGATAGGCGAGGTATATTCAGATCGAAATACCAAATGTGTATGATCTAGTCTATATATATAGCATACGACTTTTGTCTCAAAGAGTAGGATAAAGAATAGATAGACTTTTGAGTGACAAATAAGTTCAAGTCTCCACATACCTTTTTGTCGAGAAGTTCCACCGGTTCCTTGAGTAGATCTTCTACTTGTATGATGAATCGCCATGAAGTCCTTTAGCTCAACTACACTTACCATCCTAGTCCGAGACTTAGCTATAAGAGACTAGAAATCAAGACTTATAGTTTTGATCACTAACATTGACAAACATGCTTTAGATAGCAACGCATGCGAGTTTGACCGAGCAGTGCTCTAACAGTTTGCTTTTAGAAACGTCTGTCCATCCGTTAGTTTGAGAAACGAACAATAATCCCATGAGAGAAAGATATTTTTTGAATATACATGGTCTAAGAGTAGTGATGAAAATTTTGTTTATGAGATTTTATGAAAACAAAACTTTATTTTGAATATGCGGATTTTTCACAAAAAAGAAAGACTCTCGATTCATAGGCGAATGGTCATTCGAGTGAAAACAAAAAATTTTGTTTATGAGATTTTATGAAAACAAAACTTTATTTTGAATATGCGGATTTTTCACAAAAAAAAAGACTCTCAGTTCATAGGTGCATGCTAGTATAGACTCTCGATTCTATACTAGCATGCAATATGTCTAGGAGACTTCCAATCATTTTGATTCTACGTAGAGGTGATGATGAAATGTGTGAAGTGTCGAAAACTCAGCTGAGAGGCTTTTCGAGGAACATATTTATCATAGCTCTGAGAGGATATTCGCTCAGTCAGAGATCGTAAAATGGTTCACGAATCATAAAATATGAGTTTCACATACATTTTTGAAGCCGGGTCAGAAACAAGCAATATCATGATTTTACGATTTTAGCCTTTGTCGAAAATCCACCATCAACATTAAGTCCCCTGCTTAGTGAGGACAGTCATGTTCCGCAGTAAGCACTGGATGGTGATTTTATTGTAGACGAGACAAGTAGTTGAACTCAGTCGTAAAAGGCATTACCCGAATCCTCAATTTGCTCCAATGATGTCATGTACGAGCAAATGTCTGGAAAAAGATTCTGGCGGCATGATAGAGTGTCATCCCGTGAGTACGGAGATGTGAGGCACTGCTGATTCGGGCGGTCGGACGCCCAATTTTTGTAGGTTTAGCGTATACGGGCCGGGCACAAAAAGGAAATCCTCGTTTTAGGAACAGACGTTCGTTAGTTTAAGAAATAAAAAATAATCTCTAGCATAAGAGAGATTTTTTTTAATAGACCTGCGTCTAATGATAAAAATTTATCTATGAGCTTTCATGAAAACCAAAATTTTATTTTTTAAATATGCGAGATTTCACAAAAATAGGAAAGACCCTCGTTTTATAGACGAATGCTCGTTTGGGCGTTTTTTTTTTTTTTTTGAAATACATGATTCGTTAATGAGTTGATTTCAAAAAATATACATAGACATAAATACATGCATGCACGATTTTCTATAAAAGTTTGCTTCTAGAAACGTCTGTCCGTTCTTTAGTTTGAGAAACGAGCAATAATCCCATGGGAGGAAGATATTTTTTGAATAGACATGGTCTAAAATAAAAAATAAATTTTTTTATTAATTTACGTGAGCTATTCACGTCCAAATTTTTGTTAAAATAAAATTTTGATTTTTTCGAATGATCGTTGAAAGTATGTCGAAACTTTCACAATTTGATAGTGGATGTTCACATAGTATAGAATTACGTGAGTCGTTCACGATTTTATAAAAATCAAGTTTTGATTTATATTTTTTGAATAATGAATTTTGCTCGTCTTTGCAGGTTTGAAGAAAGGAGCAAGTTCTCGAATTTTTCGCGTTATAATCACTACAGTTAGTGATATTGTAAACAGGTAAGAATTGAGTTGTTACCATTTTAACGCATATTGTTGCCAACTTGTTTTGACTCTGCACCTTCGGTAACAGCTAATGGCGGCTCCTGGTGATGAACATGTCTCCGACTCTTCTGGGGAATGCTCTAGAAATACTAAACTGAAGATGAAAGATTTGGCAGATGTTCATGCGAAGGTGGATCAACCTTTAAACAAGGCAAGAGAGTTGGTATGCGGCGTGCCTCTAAACCATCTAGGAGCGGTTCGAGTTAAAATATGCGAGTTCTTGAATTTTGTGGATGCAGAAGCAAAACTGAGACGTGATGAAATTGTTAGAGCATTGCTCGGTCAAACTCGCATGCGTTGCTATCTCAAGCATGTTTGTTAATGTTAGTGATCAAAACTATAAGTCTTGATTTCTAGCCTATTTGTAGATGTTTCAGACTAGGACATAGATAGTGTAGTTGAGATTAAATCTCTCGACGTTCATCTCTTGAAGACGAAGAACTACTAAGGGGAGCTTGTGGAACTTCTTCGACAAAAGGTATGTGGAGACTTGAACTTATCTATCACTTGGAAAGTCTATTTCTACTATCTCCTATACTGAGACATAAGTCGTGTTACAATATAGTTTTCTCTACACACATTTGAGATTTCGAGCTGAGTATATCTCGCTTACATATTTATCGAAATATGTGTTGGTAAGCTTTCGCTTCGACCAAGTTCATCTTATATCATGAGAAAAATTCCGAGTAACATCTTACATGGTTTGTGTGATACAATCATTTAGTGTAAGACTTGGAAGGTTTCAATAATGATTATTTCAATATCTTGAAAATAGCTTTGATGCTAATAGTGTGTGAAAACGACTATTGACATTATAGAAGAATGTTTCAATGATTGAAATAAAGAGTTGATGATGTAACCATCTTTGGATACAAGCATATATAGTGTGTTCGCACATTAGTGTATAAGTCCATAAACCGGAAGGCAAGAGTGTGCATATGTGTGTATACGGAATTGGTGAAGGAGACAGGTTAAGTATGCGTACCCGTATGCATACTGGCGGAAGTTCTCAAACCAAGAATTTCTGCTGAGTTTGGTTTTGGAAAAACTCTTAACTAGTCACCTTAAGTATGCGTACCCGTACGCATACTGGCGGAAGTTTTTGAACCGAAAATTTCTGCTGAGTTTGGAAACTTTACAAACTCAAATCCGGTTGCTTAAGTACGCATACTTAAGCTGGTTACTTTGTCAAATCGGTCAAGTCCCTGAACTTAAACATTTAATTCATAAGGAATGCTATCTTTGCAAACCGTGGCTATAATGTTCATGACTGATCCAAGTGAATCAAACCGATTTGATTTCAATTGTGTTTTTTAAACAATTGAACAACTCTTTAATTAGTTTTATTTGAGTCATTTGAAATATTTATGGTTGAGATGAATAAGGTTGATATGAGAGTAATCATATGGCTAACCTCGGTTAACTATTTGTGAACCAACATGGTGTACACGTTTAGGTACGGGTACATAAACCTAAATGAGGGTACATTTCTTTTGTGTGTAACAAGATAAGTTCGATCTGACGGTTAAAAGATATTAGCTTGGTTGAATCAGGTTTTTCATCTAACGGTGAATATTGAATACTTTGTTACCAAGGTAACTTGGATTGGAAACCCTGATTTGAAAACTATATAAAGGAGAACTCTAGCAATTGGGAAAACTAATCCCCATACCTCCTGTGTGTTACTAGTTGCATAACTAGAGTCGATTCTCACCTTAGGTTTCTTCTCGAGACCCTGTAGGTTAACGACTTGAAGACTTCATTGGGATTGTGAAGCCAGACCCAACTATTATCTTTGTAATTGCGTGATATGATCTTGCTGTTTCTATCGTGTTGAGTGAAATTGAAATAACTGGCTCGAGATTTTATATCTCCAATAGGCAAGATAAAAAATTAATCACAAACAAACTTCGTCTCATCGTTTGTGATTCCACAATAACTTGTTTCGCTATTCGATTAAGTTTATTGTGAGGTGATTGATAATACTAGGTTGTTCTTCGGGAATATAAGTCCGGTTTATCAATTGGTTCCTGTTCACTTTGATTTATCAAAAGACGGAACAAAAACTCTTGGGTATTTCTGTGGGAGACAGATTTATTCAATCTTGTTGACTTTTCTGTGTGAGACATATTTGTCTATCAAGTCTTCGACTTTGGGTCGTAGAAACTCTTAGTTGTGGGTGAGATCAACTAAGGGAATCAAGTGCGTAGTATCCTGCTGGGATCAGAGACGTAAGGAGCGCAACTGTACCTTGAATCAGTGTGAGATTGATTAGGGTTCAACTACAGTCCAGTCTGAAGTTAATTGGTAGTAGGCTAGTGTCTGTAGTGGCTTAATACAGTGTGGTGTTCAATCTGGACTAGGTCCCGGGATTTTTCTACATTTGCGGTTTCCTCGTTAACAAAATTCTGGTGTCTTGTGTTATTTCTTTTCCGCATTATATTTTGTTATATAATTGAAATATCACAGTTTGTGCGTTAAGATCAATCAATTAGAATATCCAACCTTTGGTTGTTGATTTACATTGATTGACACTTGAACATTGGTCTTTGGTACCATTCAAGTAATTCCTCTTATATTCAATCAGGCTCGCAGATTTCTATTTGCTGATTGCGGATTTAATTAAGAGTTAGAGATATTAAACTATTTGATATACTTTAATCTAGATTGAGTCTGATTGTCTAGTTGATTCTCTAGAAAGTGTATTGGAGTAAGTTCTCTCAGATTGCCAAATGAATTGTTGGGTGTGGTTGTTAGATCCCCACATTTTCAATTGGTATCAGAGCAGGCAAACACATTAAAGACCTCATAAGTCCGTGTTTGTAGCGATCTGAGGATGAACCATATAGTCACTGATAAACGCATCGCCAGAAATAAAAGTTCTATTTCCTTAAAGTCTATTAAAGAGAAATATTTTTCAATCTCGAATATAGAAGAACCTTGTGTTCAAAAGAAACAAACAAACATTGACAAGTGTTTTCCTGACTACCTTACAGAAGAGTCTTTCTCTGAATATGAAAGGAATACAACCAAAGAGAGTGATGTGATTCTAAAACTTGCTAGAATCCAGGTTGATAATGTCAACCGGTTGAAACACAAAGTCAATGTTCTTGTTGGTATGATAAGTGAGCGCGACTCTTGTTCAAAGATCCTTCAAGAATTAAATCTCAAAAAGGATGCTTTGAAAATTGAACATCTCTTAAGTAAACTCTCAATTCAAGAGTGTTCAAAAGAGTCCGCCATACCAACTGCTTCTGGTTTAACTGAAAGAGAATCAGGTTCAAAAGAAAAACCGAAAATCCCTTCTGTTGAAAAAGATGTGCCTGTATCTTCTCCTAATCAAGGAAAGCCCACATCACACAGAATGAAGAATTCTCCAAACAATGGTGTTAAGACTGTTTTATCTAATCAGTCAGGTGATCAGAAAGTGTGTAACTTTTGTGATTCAAAAGGACCAAGTCAACACAAGAGGAATTCTAGGTTGAATGACAATTATATTATTCATCTTCAACACACCTTAGATTTAATTCTCAAAGGTGTCACTCACATTCGTATGTCTAAACCAATTGATTTTTGTACTCATCCTGTGTACCCCACCAAGAAAGTCGGTTCAATGTGTTCCTCGAATGTTCAAATATATAACAGTCTGCCTAAGCCATTTCGACGAAGAATAACTCATGGATATTCTTCGGTTAAGAAGAGAGATTATGTTGTTCATGATGTGAAAAAGGTCCCAGAAGAAGAAAGCAAAATTGGAGGAATCAAAGACAACTTAAAAACGATATTTGAAGGATATAAAGAAATTATCAACAGGTTGTCAATTCCCTCTGGCCTAAATTCTTCAGGTAAGAATCAAAACTATGTGTCATATTTTGATGATAGTAAGTTTTATGATAATTTTTCACTTCAAAATGGTTTTCCTCCAAAGATCAGGAAAAAAAGGCTTAACCATAAGCAACAATCATTTAATGAGCTCAAGGCTCTGTTGATGGTGGATTTTCAACAAGGGTCAAAATCGTAAAATCATGATATTGCATGTTTCTGACCCGGCTTCAGGAACGCGTGTGACGATTCATATTTTACGATCCGTAAACCATTTCACGATCTCTGATTGAGTTCCTCTCAGAGCCATGATGAATATGATTCTCGAAAAGCCTCCCACTAGCCGAGCGTTCGATGCTGTGCATTTCATCATGACCTCTTTACATAGAAGAATGATCGGCGGTCCTCCATACATAATTGTTGAGAAGGAAAAACGCCTTCAGGACGTCGGTGACACTCACTGTTCCCTGACTATGTAGAGACACCGTGTATAGATTCAGGCGGTTCTCCATACATAATTGTTGAGAGGGAAAAAAGCCTTTCAGGACGTCGGTGACACTCACTGTTCCCTGACTATGCACCTTTCAGAACGGGTATGACGCTTTAACTGGATAATATTCCTTCTGCAATAGATTAATTCTACCGTGACATTCACCACTGAATTCCTAGAAGATAATCTATTTTATCTCATTACTCCGATTTCATGATCGAATCCACGCTGATCTCATGGAATGGTAATAGATAATCTCAATACTCCGATTATATGATCGAACCCACGGCTGATCTCATGAAATGGTAATAAATAATTTTATTACTTCAATCATGTAGTCGAATCCACGATCCTATAGGTTGGTAATGCTTATTTTATTATTCCAAATCCGTAATCGAATCCACGATTGATCTTATGGATTGATAATAAATAACTATTCACTTTTATTACTCGGTTTCATGAATCATTCTTCATGAATTAGTAATAAATACTCAACAATCGGGCATCTGGATCATCACTGAGTAAGCCCCAAGAAAATGGTGCAAGTGTACTCAACGATGATGCACGAACAAGCACCCAAATGAACGAACGAGCATTCGAGAATATGGACAAACGAGGAATCCTACACAAAACATGAGAGAGAAAATAATAATATTAAAATAATAAAGAGGCGCCCAGGGACCGGGCTCATCGGCCGCCCGACCATGCCTTAGTCGTGGTCGGTCCCCATGCCTCTTCCATTATTTTTTTTTATTTTATTATTTTCATGAACTCATGAAAACTCCTTCATTCTAGCAACTTTCCTTGTTTGAGAAAAACTCATGGTTTCTTCATATTTTCACGGTTTCATGAAAAACAATAAAAATAGGGAAAGGTGTCGCGGGACCGGGCTACCTGGCCGGCCGGCCATGCCCTAGACGTGGCCAGTCCCACACCTTACAATCCCTAGTCTTTTATAATTGCTAGTTCCCTCATCTCATGAAACTCCTCAGTTTGAGCAAAAATCATGATTTCTTCATATTTTCTCAAATATTGCTCAAACCATGAAAAAACCAAAAAGTCAAATGGTCACATGAACAACTAGGCTACTCACGTCAAATATTAAAATATCATTATTTTAATATTTCCAAATTTTGATCAAATGAGCAAAGTTCTACTTGCTCATTCGAGAAAAATCATGAATTTCAGTCAAAGATCGAACTCTTCTAAAAATTCAAAAATTGCTCAAACGCACATCAGAAAATGCCGAAATTCTCAGGACTGAGACACGAACATTATGGTGACATGGGAATGCTTCCTTGACTGACCAAGGCCGTCCCTAAGGCTTGCAAGGATCCGGTCCCACACATTCTTATAATTTTGACCTAATTTGCTCAATTGCTCATATTGGGTCCAAACTCTTTCCAACCAACTTGGAATTTGCTCAAATGACCATCCGCTGGTCCCACGACCACCAAGGGACAGATTTATGCCCTCTTTGTCTATCCCTCACTTTTCCATAATTAGGTTTTATCACCTAATGCTCAATCGAGTACTATTTCGATAAATGATGAAACCGACATTTAATCATCATTCTTTCACCAACTGGCCAACTAAGGACCTAGTGCACGCTCACTCAAACACTTGGGTGCCACATGAACTCCCTCATTCCATGTGGTCGGTCCCTCACTCACTCATGACCTATTTTCAACAATTCATCAATTCACGAACAATTGATCAAAAATTAGGGTTTTGAACAAACGCTCCACAAAATCATCATTCTGAGCAAGTTCAAACACTGATAAATCTATGTTGATCCAGCAATCAACATATGGATTAATTATATAATATCCGGTTGTCTACCAATATTTTATTAGGTTACTTCACCAATAAAATAATTCGTCGAATTGAGCAATACTTGCTCAGTTACTCGAATATTGATCCAACTATCAATATTCAGTAATTTATCAGTAATCCGTCGAATTGAGCAATACTTGCTCAGTTACTCGAATATTAATCTAACTATCAATATTCGGTGATTTATCAGTAATTCGTGAGCAATACTTGCTCAGTTGCTCGAATATTGGTGCAACTATCAATATTCAGTAATTCGTCGAACTGAGCAATACTTGCTCGGTTACTCGAATATTGATCCAACTATCAATATTCAATAATTTATCAGTAACCCGTCGAATTGAGCAATACTTGCTCAGTTACTCGAATATTGATCCAACTATCAATATTCAGTGATTTACCAGTAATTCGTAAGAAATACTTGCTCATTTGCTCAAATATTGATCCAACTATCAGTATCGGATGCTCAGTTGCTCGAATTTACAACATTTGCTCAGACGAGCAACATCTAAGAGCGTCTAACATGTTCAATCCATGAATCATCGAGCATTCGATCACTCATGCTCGAGTCAACAAAACTTAGATTCTAATCAGTCAACAACTGACTAATTAAATACACGTCTTTCATGCAGACTCCACGATTCGTGAGACATCAATTACGTCACATGGGGGGATATCAATTAGGGTTTTGGTCTGGCGGTCTACGACATGTGGATTCATCCACGATGAGAAATGTGAGTAAGTCGTGCAAACGGTTGAAGGAGTTAGCAAAGTAGTGGGTGGACAGTTAACCAAGTCTCACTTACAGGGATCAAGGTGTTTACTATTATGACAATATAAATAAGTCTCTGAATCCATGATTGAAAGGACAACATTCGTCTACACAGAATTTCTCGAGCAATTACTCTCAAGAATTCATCAATCTACCAGAACTTATTCGAACTTATCAGTTCACAGAAATTGCGGAAACCTTCAACACATCCACAATCCTTGATCATCATTGATCCCACACAATTCTCAGCTTCCCTCCTACAGATCAACCCATCTCCCTCTTTGCGACTGAATTGACTCTGGAACGGCCATTGACTTGGCTTAGGCCGGAGTCCTACATATTGATCTCTCGAATCTAAGCACTTCCTTTGCAGTACATCTGTGTGAGGTTGAGCAGTTTTCTCGGTTGAGGAGTCTCGACAACACGCTCGTCTCTTCAATTTCCTGAAAAACCAGCAAATCATTTTCCCTCATCTACAGATTGGCGACCACAGTGGGAGATTAATCTCTCGGTTGTAATACCAAACTTTCACAAAATGGTTCATCTTAGGTCAGGTTTAGTCACAAATCCTAACACAAACAACGCTAGCACTAGCAACAATGATGGTACTCCAGAAACCATTCTCGAAACTATGCAACACAGAAAGAGCTATGCAATTATCTCAAAAATCTCACCGACAAGATGTCAGAGAAGACTCAAGAGAAAAGAAAAGTCAAAGAAACATCTTCGGATGCTGATCCTGAAGTCACTCCAATCCATGTAGTAGATGATGATGAAGTCCACAAGGATGCAAACAACCCACCAACAAAGGACCTGCAGGCTTCATCACTCGTGAGGACCTGAAACACTTCATGGAGGATCTAGGAAAAGACAAGACACCATCTGTCCACCGTCATCAACCTCCATATCCTCCTGCTGCTACTCTCCCGAAGGGTTACACCTCTCCAACGTTCACACTGCACAAGGAACGGGGAACGCTCGAGAACATGTCTCTCGATTCCTGGAAGCACTAGGAGAACATAAACACAACCATGTCGTCCGTCTGAAGGAATTCTCGGAATCTCTGACAGGTCGAGCATACACATGGTACAACAACATTGCACCTGGGAGCATCACTGGCTGGGGAGAAGTGGTTAATGATTTCTACCGGAAATACTTCTTCGTCTAAGAGCGGATTACTCTCTCCGATTTAAGAAGAATGTCTCAGAAAATCAATGAACATCCGTACGATTATATGAAGAGGTTGAGAGTCCAAGCTTTGTATTTTCATGACCCGAATGTCACTGAACAAAAACTGGGGGACTTGTGCATCAACGGAATGATCCCGGTCTACAGATCCTTCCTGGAAAATCTCCGGTTCTAGACTTTCTCACAGCTTCATGAAGCAGCCAAACGATCAGCGACTACTGCGCCAAAGAGAAAATTCTGCAAAGTCGAGGAACCTCGAAGCAGCCGACGCCTAGTCAACAATCAGTACAATCTCCAGCCTTTAACAAACGTTGTTTCTAAAAGTAATGAAAGGAAAGCCGAGACACAGCATCAGAGCGCTTCTCCAACATCACATGATCCTCTGAAGGCGCAAAGAAAAGATAACCAATCATGAAATGCACAAACCTCGACCCGACATCAACGAACGGGGAAATGATCATACAGACTCAAACTTCTCTCTTCTCATGAAGGAGTGATCGAATTACTGGAAGTCTGGGTTCAAGATGATGCAATCAAATTGTTGTTCATCAGGAGAGAGCCAACTGAAGAAGAAATGGAGAATCCCAGGTAATGTCGCCTTCATAGGTTCATCGATCATCCAACAAGTAAATGCAATATTTTGAAGCACATCTTCAAAGAGAAGGTTGATCCATAATAGCTTCAACCTGGGACTGAAGGAGTACACAAGAATCCTCTCTCAATCAGAACATTTACACTCTCTGAACAACCAGTCAAAGAAGCAGTTCAATCGTTGATTGAGCATATATGTGAAATTGCTCATATGTCTAAGGCACAAAAAAAAGACATGTTCACAACACCGAATTACATTGTAACAGACGTATGTCCATCCTGAAAATATTCCTTGAACCTTCATCCATAGACAAGGAGATGCACGAACTGGGGACTGCTTACCACAGTCCATCTAAGAGGAAATGAATTCGGAAGAATGTTGATCGATGCTGACACCGCCATCAACGTCATTTCAACTGAAAACCCTCAGATTCGCAGGCATCACTCGACAAGAAGCTACCCGTGATCCCATCTCAATCAGAGACCTTGAAGGAATGCTCGAAAACACTTATGGCTACATCACTCTCAAAGTGAACATAAGTTCAACTTGGACAGAAACCAAGTTTCACATAATCAGGAAGATCCAGGATATAACATGTTCTTCAGACGAGCGTGGATCTACGCTGAAAATATGGGTACTGACAAAGCGCCTTTGGTTGAACATCTCTCCAACAAAGAATGTTCTGATCCAGAAGATTTGGCGGACATTCCATTATCAGAGCACTTGGAGGAATTTCGAACTTTGACAAGGTTAAAGCAAGAACCTGCAAAAGATGCATATACATTCATCAAGAGGTTCCGCACTCAGGCAAGTCTCATTCCTTCCATGTCCATGTCATCTATTTCCTCACATGTTATCCTAGCATGGGGACTTCTGTTAGCAACTCTGCAAGACGTTATGAACGGTAGCTTCACCGCATTAGTATTCTACCAAGTGGATGAATCTGACATTCCTCGGAATCGAGCACTGAGACATTCATTACTGAGATAATTTCCAAGCATGGAAAAGAACACTTTGGGCGTTTCTCCATAGCCTTGCAGGAGTGTCCATGTGTTCCACAAAATCAGAAAGCTCTGATGTCTGCACAAGTGTTGAATTCCACTACCGCAACGAAAGGGATGCTAAATCAACAAAAGATATTCAGGTCCGAGACGATCAAACCTAAGATATTCAATGCTTAAGGGATACGACGCTTCAACTCTCAAGCATCTAAGAAGCCTTCAAATTGTACACCGAATCAAAGAGTACAGTTCGATAATGACGCATCTGGTTTCAACACAAATATCTCGATGATGACACACTGATTCAACAACGACACGATCAAAGTGTAACTGAACTACAATCGATAAGTCTTCATTATCCCATGATAATACTTCTGAAGCAGATGCAACATCATTCATCCATGGATGGCACAAACTCCTTCAACATACACTGGGGACTTGATCTTATTGGAAAGATCGATTCAAATCTATTTATTGCAACCTGACGTGATTCCATGAAACTTTATCGACGAGACCTCTCTACATCACAAAACCCCTGCACGACTGAAGAACTTCCACTCTTTACCGATCGCATTCAGAATGAAGACTATGCTGCTATCTGCCGCAACAACATCAATTCCCTGACAAAACCACTTCACGGTAAAGTCATAATGTTCAGGAGAATATAGGTTGAACTCCTAGTACACCTTAATCTTAAGAATGCTGAACCCATCAACTAGTTCGTGAATGTAAAGGCTCACTGGATGGAAGACAAAAGATTATCGATAATCATGGTTCTAGCCTTTTCGGTCTTTGGAGCGACTCCAACCATAGTATCGGCATCAACAAGGATATGTAGAGGAGCTCCATTCATGGTTTCAGCATTAACAAGAATTTCTGGAGAGAATTCAATCGTGATCTCAGCATCAACAACGGTCTCAGGAGCAACATCCTCATGACAGGGCTTCATCAACTAACCATCCTCTAAAGTGTTACACATGAAGCGGACTTCTCCAAGAACTAATGATTCATATCAAGCTGTGTAGACCCGATAACATGCTCACATGAAAGTCTTCCCAAAGCTTGCACGACTGGTGGGCACAATCCAAAGTCTTCTACAAGATGTTCTCATCACCTCTACAAATGAGATACAACATATTTCAGGCCATGGGTTTACAAAAACGTACCAACAGGTGAGGAATGGGACAATTCTTACTCAACGAAAGATTTTCGTCTATGTCTCTTCTACAACATACCAAAAGGGCGCATCAATCATACATACGAGCTGAAAGATACGGCCTTTACCGTCAAGTCTATGAAATCTGAAAAAATTTGTACGGGATTACAAATCACAAATGTACACGCTTCGTTGGCTGACCTCTACAACTCCAAATTGAGTGATTCGTTTCTCATGTGATAACTCAGCCTCTTAGCTTCAAAAGTTGGGATCAATCATCGAATTACGACGTCGTATGAGGTTCCTACATCTCCCAGAGCATACAACACGCAAGCAGTAATTCTTGGGCGGGATTCATAACTTCCACAGTCGATCGGTGTCTACCAGGTCTTTCCACTAAGTCCTTCATCAAGGTACATCCAACTTCGACCACCTAGGTATTTAAATCAATTTTTCTACCTAGGTCCTCTATCTAGGTTTTGCCAGAAGAAGGGAAAATGAAAAGGAGAGATTTAACAAAATACTAGGGACTGACGGTCCACTGATCATGGCGATCAGTTTCACAGTCCAAGACTCGTAGCACCGGGATCTCTAATGCTAATCATTCATCGTAAAAGGAATGATACCACCGGGACATGCAACCATGGTCATTACATCATCCTCTCTTGAGAGCAACGTCAGTTATGGTCCCGTGACCAGGGTTTCAGAAGTGATGTTTCTACGACTGATAGAAACAAGATGGCACTGCAAGCACCATGCTCATGTATCAATCAAAGGGTCCTGATCTCAAATGAATGAAAGACATTAAAATCCTTCACCAACCGTTCAAGACACAACAAGAGTGTTTTACAACAAGCGCGTCTGAGATGATTTTACAGTGTCCCGCACAAAGCAGTGAGCTTGGAGAAATTGGTGAAGAATCTAGGGATGGGTCATATACCATTCTGTTCGTATGGATGTCCTCTACAACATATCCAAAATTCACAGAAATTGGATTAACGAGCAAAACGATGTGGCCGAAACATCAAACTACATGACAGCTAAAGTTTCTGAAAACCTCCTGGAAGTTTACTGTTTCGTCAATTTCGTCCCTTAAACGTGCTCAAAATCCGAAAAACATCTTTCAAAAAGCTTGGAAATTTTTTGAAGATGAAGAAACATGGGTAGATCACAAAAATCCGACATCGGACGAAGATTCTACAGCAATTTCAATGAAGACCTAACTTCTGAATTTTCTGATGACGAATTATGACAAAATTCTTCATTCATCCACATCTGAATCAGGAGCTACACCATCAACGCAAAACCGAACTTCATCTTCAACAGATAGTCTCACTTACTGAAGTCGGCGGTGCTTCTGCTGATGAGATATGAGTTTTTCATCTTCAACTCTTTTCTCTGTGATATTTCATCACGTCCCTGCTTTCCCTCAACATCTAATAATACCAAGAAAACATATATCTTATAATGGACGACTCCCAGATGATCGAGAGACATACAATGTGTCATCCTTCCAATGTCTCTGAAAGGTTGATCCACCTCGGCATGAGCATCTGCAGAAGTCTTCATCTTCGACTTGATATTTTTGGAGCGTTCCCCGGAAGAGCCAGAAGAGTGGTTGTAACCATAAGTCACCACTATCTGAGGCGAAATACATGGAGTCATGGATATACCAATAACATACGCGTAATAGAAATGGTAACAATTCAACTCTTACTTATTTACAATTTCACTAGATGTAGTGATTATAACGTCAGAATTTCGAAAACTTGCTCGTTCCATCAAACCTGCAAAGACGGGCAAAGTTCATTATTCAAAAATCATAAATTGGTTTTCATAAAATCGTGAACAACCCACGTAAATTTTTACTGAGTGAACATCCACTGACTTTTCAATAATTGGATAGATGTCCATTCTACAATTGTGAAAACTCACATGCATACATTATTTCACCATGTATAATTGTCTACTTTCAACAATTGTTCAAAAATCAAAACATTGATTTTACAAAAAATATATTTTAACGTGAAACTCACGTAGAAAAACATATATATATATATATATTTGGCTCCCTCGCGTGAGCATCCGTCATTGAAGTGAGTATATTTTCAAAATTTATGAAAGATCACATATCGAAAATAAA
Source organism: Papaver somniferum (assembly GCF_003573695.1). NCBI lineage: Eukaryota > Viridiplantae > Streptophyta > Magnoliopsida > Ranunculales > Papaveraceae > Papaver > Papaver somniferum. Next base: position 3,019,939 of record NW_020621603.1, on the reverse strand, counting down.
AAAATTCATGAAAGCTCATGGACTACTAACAGACGCACGTCTATTAAATTTTTTTTTCTCTCGTACGAGCATAAACCTTTGAAACGAGAGTTTATTCCATTTTGTGAGATCTTATAGATTTAAAAAAAAATCTCTCTCATGTTAGGGATCATTGTTTGTTTCTTAAACTAACGAGTGAACGCATATTCCTAAAAAAAAGATTTCTTCTTTTGGGCCTGGGTCCGCAAATGCTAAACCGACCAAAATTGAACGTCTGACCGACCATATCAGCAGTGCCTCATCTCTTTGTGCTCATGAGATGACACTCTATCTTACTATCATGATACTTACCTGAGCATTTACTCGTACATGACACCATTGGAGAAAATCGAGGATTCTGAGAATACCTTTGTACGACGAGTTCAACCACTGATCTCGTTGACTGGAAAATCACAATCTAATGCTTACTGCGGAACATGACTGTCCCTCACTAAGCAGGGGACTTAATGTTGATGGTGGATTTTCAACAAAGGTAAAAATCGTAAAATCATGATACTGCATGTTTCTGACCCGGCTTAAGGAACGCATGTGACGATTCATATTTTACGATCTGTGAACCGTTTCACGATCTCTGATTGAGTTTCTCTCATAGCCATGATGAATATGATTCTCGAAAAGCCTCCCAGTAGCTGAGTGTTCGATGCTGTGCATTTCATCATGACCTCTTCACATAGAAGAATGATCGTCGGTCCTCCATATATAATTGTTGAGAGGGAAAAACGCCTTCAGGACGTTGGTGACACTCACTGTTCCCTTACTATGCACCTTTCAGAACGGGTATGACGCTTTAATTGGCTAATATTCCTTCTGCAATAGATTAATTCTACCGTGACATTCACCACTGAATTCCTAGAAGATAATCTATTTTATCTCATTACTCCGATTTCATGATCGAATCCACGGCTGATCTCATGGAATAGTAATAGATAATCTCATTACTCCGATTTCATGATCGAATCCACGACTGATCTCATGAAATGGTATAAATAATTTTATTACTTCTATCCTGTAGTCGAATCCACGATCCTATAGGTTGGTAATGCTCATTTTATTATTCTGAATCCGTAATCGAATCCACGGCTGATCTTATGGATTGATAATAAATAACTACTTACCTTTATTACTCAGTTTCATGAATCATTCTCTACTAAATTTCATGAATTAGTAATAAATACTCAACAATCGGGCATCTGGATCATCACTGAGTAAGCCCCAAGAAAATGGTGCAACTGTACTCAACAATGATGCACGAACGAGGAATCCTACACAAAACAGGAGAGAGAAAATAATAATATTAAAATAATAATATGGACAAACGAGGAATCCTACACAAAACAGGAGAGAGAAAATAATAATATTAAAATAATAAAGAGGCGCCCAGGGACCGGGCCCACCGGCCGACCGGCCATGCCTTAGCCGTGGCCGGTTCCCATGCCTCTTCCATTATTTTTCCTTATTTTATTATTTTCATGAACTCATGAAAACTCCTTCATTCTAGCAACTTTCCTTGTTTGAGAAAAACTCATGGTTTCTCAATATTTTCACGGTTTCATGGAAAACAATAAAAATAGGGAAAGGTATCGCGGGACCGGGCTACCTGGCCGGCCGACCATGTCCTAGCCGTGGCCGGTCCCACACCTTACAATCCCTAGTCTTTCATAATTGCTAGTTCCCTCATCTTATGAAACTCCTCAGTTTAAGCAAAAATCATGATTTCTTCATATTTTCTCAAATATTGCTCGAACCATGAAAAAACCAAAAAGTCAAATGGTCACATGACCGACTAGGCTACTCACGTCAAATATTAAAATATTATTATTTTAATATTTTCCAAATTTTGATCAAACGAGCAAAGTTCAACTTGCTCATTTGAGCAAAATCATGAATTTCAGTCAAAGATCGAACTCTTCTGAAAATTCAAAATATTGCTCAAATGCACATCAGAAAATGCTGAAATTCTCAGAACTGAGACACGAACATTATGGTGACACGTGCATAGTTCCTTGACCGACCAAGGCCGGCCCTAAGGCTTGCAAGGAGTCGGTCCCGCACATTCTTATAATTTTGACCTAATTTGCTCAATTGCTCATATTGGGTCCAAACTCTTTCCAACCAACTTGGAATTTTCTCAAATGACCATCCGCTGCTCCCACGACCACCAAGGGCCGGATTTATTCCCTCTTGGTCGGTCCCTCACGTTTCCATAATTAGGTTTTATCACCTAATGCTCAATCGAGCACTATTTCAATAAATGATGAAACCGACATTTAATCATCATTGTTTCACCAACTGGCAAACTAAGGACCTAGTGCACGCTCACTCGAACACTAGGGCGCCACATAGACTCCCTCATTCCATATGGTCGGCCCCTCCCTCACTCATGACCTATTTTCAACAATTCATCAATTCACGAACAATTGATCAAAAATTAGGGTTTTAAACAAACGCTCCACAAAATCATCATTCTAAGCAAGTTCAAACACTAATAAATCTATGTTGATCCAGCAATCAACATCTGCATTAATTATATAATATTTGGTAGTCTACCAATATTTTAACTAATATTTTATTGGGTCACGTCACCAATAAAATAATTAGTCGAATTGAGCAATACTTGCTAAGTTACTCGAATATTGATCCAACTATCAATATTCGGTGATTTATCAGTAACTCGTGAGCAATACTTGCTTAGTTGCTCGAATATAGGTCCAACTATCAATATTCAGTAATTCGTCGAACTGAGCAATACTTGCTCGGTTACTCGAATATTGATCCAACTATCAATATTAAGTAATTTATCAGTAATTCTTCGAATTGAGAAATACTTGCTCAGTTACTCGAATATTGATCCAACTATCAATATTCAGTGATTTATCAGTAATTCGTGAGCAATACTTGCTCATTTGCTCAAATATTGATCCAACTATCAATATCGGATGCTCAGTTGCTCGAATTTACAACATTTGCTCAGACGAGCAACATCTAAGAGCGTCTAACATGTTCAATCCATGAATCATCGAGCATTCGATCACTCATGCTCGAGTCAACAAAACTTAGATTCTAATCAGTCAACAACTGACTAATTAAATACACGTCTGTCATGAAGACTCCACGATTCGTGAGACATCAATCACGTCACATGGGGGGATATCAATTAGGGTTTTGGTCTGGCGGTCTACGACACGTGGATTCATCCACGATGAGAAATGTGAGTAAGTCGTGCAAACGGTTGAAGGAGTTAGCAAAGTAGTGGGTGGACGGTTAACCAAGTCTCTGCATGACCTAAAACTGGTTTCACCACGATTTCCCACTTCCACACTCTTTCACTCGAGAAACCGTCACACTTACAGGGATCAAGGTGTTACTACTCTGACAATATAAATAAGTCTCTGAATCGATTATTGAGAGGACAACATTCGTCTATACAAAATTTTTCGAGCAATTACTCTCAAGAATTCATCAATCTACCAGAACTTATTCGAACTTATCAGTTCATAGAAATTGCGGAAACCTTCAACACATTCACAATCCTTGATCATCATTGATCCACACAATTCTCAGCTTCCCTCCTACATATCAACCCATCTCCCTCTTTGCGACCGAATTGACTCTGGAACGACCATTGACTTGGTTTAGGCCGGAGTCTGACAGATTGATCTCTCGAATCTAAGCACTCCCTTTGCAGTGCATCTGTGTGAGGTTGAGCAGTTTTCTCGGTTGAGGAGTATCGACAACACGCTCGTCTCTATAATTCCCTGAAAAACCAGCAAATCGTTTTCCCCCATCCACAGGCTCATACTTGTGCTAATTGATCATAAGTTTGAAACCTCACTCTCAATAAAATCCTGACTAAGTGAGATGTATTCAGGTATAGTTATGGTAAAGAATTTGTTTCTTGACTTCTCTATGATGATTTCTTATCGTTCTTAGCTGATTCATAAACAAGTCTTGCATAAGTATTTGTTTGTTTCAATAAGTGTTAGGTTCTACAAATTTCTTCTTGAGATTTCTTTTGTGTAAAAACTGCTACACTTTTATGCTCTGAATTTTTCTCATATGAGAATGTAAGATTTATTGAGCCTATGTCTGTGAATCATTTCACGTAGCAAACATGGAATAAACGACTTTCTTGGTTGTTTGATCACTTCACGGGTCCTTTTTGGTAAATGGGCAAGTTTGTGTACGTGCGAGTACCTCCTTTCACATTGGCCCTGACCAAACTTGAAAACCCTAATTTCTGGTTTATGCAAAACCAATAAATACCAAACCTTCTATAGAGTACGCATACTCTTGTTGTGCTCTTTTAAGGATGGGGGTCCACTTCAAGTTCTTAGAATTTAGCAGCCGATTCAATTGATGATTCGGTCTATTTGGAGTTTGTTTTGAAGAAGAAAAGAACCCTTTTTAAGCCAGACGAACTCGAATCCTGTGCCTCATGCTATTATGCGTTTCTCATCAAGATCGAGAGAATGCTGAGATTGTCTCTGCTGAAGTGGTTCATGTTTTTCTCACTGATCTCGGGAAGACCCAACTTAAGCTCGAGAACTCTGTAAAGGATCTTAACCTGTTACGAGCTGAGTTGAAAAAGATTGATACTGATCTTGTTCTCATGAAGTCACAGGTTAAGGATCTTCTTAATGAGGATATCTTCTCCGAAGATACAATTGATACGGTTAGTCACAAGTTTGAAGGTCTTGGTACCAGTGAAGCTTCCGTACCGGAACTCTAATTATCACTTGTGATTACTCTTAGAGTTTGTTTTGGTTTGATTTTGTCTAGTAAATCTTCTTTATTATTTTTTAGAAGAATAACTAGGGTTTGGAATAGCTATTATTGTGAGTACACATAGCTATGTCCAACGATTTTCATCTTCATGGTTTTTAGATTTATTTATTTAAATTCTAAAGTATTTTTTTTTTTGGAAGATGATTTTTGCAATTTTAATATTTATGATTTTATATATTGCAAATTGTTATGGGATATGTTGTTTACGTCCGTGAACCTGTGACTGTCCCATACTTGTTCAAAAGTTATCTCTATTATGTCGATATGAATATATTGATGGAAGATAGAATGAACTTTTGACATTACAAAAATTGAATCCTTTTATGTCATGTTTTTGATAAAAAGAGAGAATAAAACTTTTGTTTACAAGGATTAAGTCTATTATATGTCATTGTGCAAATAGTGATGAAAAATAGAATGAATCCATGTCTATTCCCCAGTATTTGGTCGATCTCCGATCCACAATCTTTGTGAATATACTGTGTTCTTCCATAAGGTTTCTTATGTTGAGCACAATCGATTGAGTTGATTATTCTCTTATGATTAACTTAGTTGTTGCTCCGTGAGGTTCCCTATGTCGAACATGTTCAACTAAATTAATCATTGTCTTTTGGTTATTTTAGTTGTTGCTCCGTAAGTTCGCTTATGTCGAGCATGACCAATTAAATTGATCACTTTTTGTGGTTAATTTGGTTGTGTATTCCAATTGAACTAACTATGGGTTCTCTTTTGGTTATTTCAATTGAATTTTGTGGATACAAATTCATGTTTTCATGTGATTTGTTTGTCCAAAAGAAATTCTTCTTTTCTTGTGAAAGTAAGGTCGTCTTTGTTGTTCCTTCGGGGATGACATTTTATGGGGGAGAGTTCATTTTGAACTTGTGCTTAATTGCCAAATCTTTGTGGGGAGTGCGGCTGTGGAATTTTTAGGGGTTATCTTGTATCTTCATTAACTCCTTGATGAATGCATTTATCCTCGACTTTATAATTGCATCTAAATTTGTTGGTATGTTAATACACCTTTTGGTCATAATGTATCTCCGTGTAAATTTCATTAGGATCCCACTAATTTTCGTACCTTTGCTAATTTTGTTGACAAAAAGGGGGAGAATTAATGTGTAGTTCATACTACAAATACATATGGTTTACGGATCATTATGTAAGGGGGAGTGGTTTTCATGTTGAGATACGTATTGACTAAGGGGGAGTGATGCATATCACCATAGTGTTATTTTCAAAGTTGTGATACAATTGAACTTTGATGCTGTGTAATAATACGATGACATTGTATAACAATGATTGAGAGCATTTGTTTTCTCATTGTTATAGCTACGGATCTTCAACAACTGTGATGCTGAACTTACAACCTTTAGGACCATGGAGTACTTGGAAGTGACGAAGATTTCGAGTCGCGTTGAAGATGCCAAGGAGATCAAGGATGTGGATAAGAAGCTTATTTTTTTTATCTTTTTTGTAATCCATATGTATTGATAGTTTTGTCACTAAAATTGACAAAGGGGGAGATTGTTAGAGCATTTCTCGGTCAAACTCGCATATGTTGCTATATCAAGCATGTTTGTCAATGTTAGTGATCAAAACTATAAGTCTTGATTTCTAGCCTATTTATAGATGTCTCGGACTAGAACATAGATAGTATAGTTGAGCTTAAATCTCTCGACGTTCATCTCTTGAAGAATAAGAACTACTAAGGGGAGCTTGTGGAACTTCTTCGACAAAAGGTATGTGGAGAAAATGAACTTATCTATCACTTGGAAAGTCTATTTCTACTATCTCCTATAGAGAAATAAGTCGTGTTACGATATAGTTTTCTCTATACACATTTGAGATTTCGAGCTGAGTATATCTCGCTTACATATTTCTCGAAATATGTGTTGGAAAGATTTCGCTTCGACCAAGTTCATCTTATATCATGAGAAAATTGTCGAGTAACATCTTACATGGTTTGTGTGATACAATCATTTAGTGTAAGACTTGGAAGGTTTCAATAATGATTATTTCAATATCTTGAAAATTGCTTTGATGCTAATAGTGTGTGAAAACGACTATTGACATTATAGAAGAATGTTTCAATGATTGAAATAAAGAGTTGATGATGTAACCATCTTTGGATATAAGAGTGGATGGGGGAAAACGATTTGCTGGTTTTTATGGAATTGAAGAGTCGACCGTGTGGAGACTCATTGAACCGAGCGAAATGTTGAACCTCACACAGATGCACTGCAAGAAGGGAGTGCTTTAAATTCGAGAGATCAATCTGTAAGACCTCGGCCTAAACCAAGAACAATGGCCGTTCCATAGTCAATTCGGTCACAAGAGAGGATGGGTTGATCTGTAGGAGGGAAGCTGAGAAATGCGTGAGATCAATGGTGATATGAGATTGTAGGTGTGTTGTGAATTCAGCGTGAAAATTCTCTGAATGATTGAATTTTTCTCAATTGAGAGTAATTTCTGTGAGTTCGTGTAGACGACAGATTGTCTGTATGAACTTTGATGAGAAATTGCTCGTTTTGGAGAAATGTTGTTCGAATGTTCGAAAACTGTTGTTCTTTCAATCAGGATCCAGAGACATTTTATAATGCCGGAGTTGAAAACACCATGATCCCATGAAGTGTGACAGTTGCTGGAATCAGAGAATGGGAAATGGGGAAATCGTGTTAAAACCAATTACTCATCGTGCGGAGACTTGGTTAACTTTCCACCCACTACTTTGCTGATTCTTCCAACTGATTGCACGACTTGCTCACATTCTCATCACGGGTGAACACACGTGCCGTAGACCACCAGACCAAAACCTTAGTTAATATCCCCCCATGTGACACGATTGAAATCTCGTGATTGTGGAGTCAGTTGCTGACTTTATGGGACGATGAGTCCATGTAGCGCTGAGTCGAACATGATTAGCAAATGTTCTGAAACTCATGAGTTTAACGTGTCTGCTGGGACAAGGTATCATTATAACCTAAGACGAAAAAAACTGTGTTGCTAGATTGTTGAATATTGATAGTTGAACCAATATTCTTTGATTTGAGAAAATATTTCTAGTCTGAGCGAATATTGCTAATTGAGTAAATATTGCCGGTTCGAGCGAATATTGCTAGTTCGAGTAAATATTGCTAGTTTGAACAAATATGGTTCTTTTGATGAATTGTTGGTAGCTGAACCAAATAAAATATTAATTTAAGTTACTGACTGCTGAGTCAAGCAAAATAAATATGAATGTTAATCATGGAATCAACATAAAATTATCAGAGTGTTCGAATCTGCTCAGAATCACGTTTCTGCAAAGCTCTGGATTCAAAACCCTAATTTTACCGAGATAATGATTTATTACAAACACATGAAACCAGATACATGGGATGACGGGTTCACCATATAACGCCTAGATGCTCGAATGAGCAAAAACACCAAAGTCTCTTGAGGACCAGTTGGTGAAAGAATGATTAAATGTTGGTTCAATCATTTACTGAAATAATGCTCGTGTGAGCGACAAATCATAAAACTTGTTTTATGGAAAATATGAGGGACCGGCCAAGAGGTCATGATACCGGCTCTTGGTGGCCGTGGGACAAATAGATGGTCGTTTGAGCGAACTTCGAATTGTTTGGAAAGAGTTCGAACCTAATATGAGCAGCTGGGCAAATTAGGTTAAAATCATTAAAGCACGCGGGACCAGCTGTTTGCAAGCCTCAGGGTCACACTTGGTCGGTCAAGGGGATGTGCTCGTGTCACCATGATGTCCGTGCTTCAGTCCTGAGAATTTTGATACTTTCTGATGCACGTTTGAGCAACATTTGGAGAAAATATGCAAAATCCATGGTTTTGCTGAAACCGACAAAAATACATGAGATGATGGAAATAATAAATAAACATGAAATCACAAGGTGTGGGACCGGCCACGGCCAGGGCATGGCCGGCCGGCTGACACGCGGTCCCACATGCTTTCCCCAGTTTTATGTGATTTCATGTATTTTTCTTTGATTTTAAGGGAAATTCCATGAAACTGGAGAGTTTGGAGAAATTAGGGAACTTCCATGAGATGAGAGACATAAATTAAAATATAAATAGAGAATGAGAGTGTAGGACCGGCAATGGCCGTGGCATGGCCGGCCGGCCAATGGGCGCGGGTCCCAAGACACTCTTCCCAATTTTATGTAATTTTGATGATTCTAGATAACTTTTCATAAAATCAAAGGGATTAGTTGAAAACCAAGATATTTTGTTGAAATCATGGAGTTTTGATGAAATCAGGAAACCAAACACCAAATAATAATAAAATAGTGGGCGTGTGGGACCGGCCAGGGCATGGCCGGCCCACTAGAGCCCGGTCCCACAAGTTTTCCTAATTTTTTAATATTTTTCATGATTTTAGAGAAAATACATGAAATTAGGTAATTTTAGGGAAAATTCATAAAAAAATCAAGGAATTTTCATAATTTGAGAAAGAATAATAAAATAATGGGACGTGAGGTGTGGGATCGGCCACGGCCAAGGCATGCGGCCGTCCGGTGCTCGGTCCCGTGACACCTTTCTCTAATTTTATTATTTTTTGATAAAATCATGTGATTTAGATAAAATACATGAAATTAGGTAATTTTCTTGATTTTAGGGAAAATTCATAAAATCAAGGAATTTTCATAATTTGAGAGAAATAATAAAATAATGGAGACGTGAGGTGTGGGACCGGCCACGGCCAAGACATGGCCGGCTGGTGCTCGGGCACGCGACACCTTTATCTAATTTTATTATTTCTTTGATAAAATCATGTGATTTAGATAATTTCTTTGAAATAAAGGAAATTTGCTCGAACGAGAGGATTTTCATGAGATCGTGAAAATAATATTATCTGCTAATTACACTTGCACCATTTTCGTCAGGGCTTATTCGATGCTCAGATGCCTGTTTCGTCGAATATTTATTACTAACATGTGGAATTCTGCTGGGAAGAACCATAGATTGAAGTAACGAAATATAACGAGGAATCGTAGAATATTGCTGGATATTCAGGCGATTAATTGACGACTCGTAAAATATTGCTGGATATTCAGACGGATGGCTCAGAAAATATTGATGGATATTCAGACGATTTGAGATAATTAATTGATGGCTCTACACTAGAAGGGCTTCCTGTGTAGGAGCATTAATTATCTGCGGGTTGAGCAATATGAACTTGCTGGAGTGTCATATTCCTCTTGCATAGTCGGGGAAAACCTGGTTACATCACGAAGACGTTGTCGCTCTATACTAGCAGACATGATGTCTAGGAGCCGCCCAATCTTTTGATTCTATACAATATGGGATGTGCCGTGGCCTCAGCTGAGAGACTACACATCTTCATCTTCTCTGAGAAACTGTCTCCATGAGAGGTGGCATGAGCTTTCATGCATAGAGACATGAGTCTCGATACTCATCCGATTGCCCGATCTGGAGTAATTACTGAAATTGCTCAGTTTTCGTAAGATATGCCGCGGTCTCAGCTGAGAGACTACACATCTACACGTACTCTGAGAGACAACCTTCTCAATCATAGATTTATGGCATGAGCTTTCACGCTTTAATGAGAGACATGAGCCTCAATACTCATCTAGTTGCCGAATCTGGAGTATAGTTTTATAATTCTACCCTTTGTCGAAAATCCACCATCTACATTAAGTCCCATGCTTAGTGAGGAACAGTCATGTTCCTCAGTCAGCATTGAATGGTGATTTTCCAGGTATAAATAAAAATAAGTAATTGAACTTGGTCATAAGATAAGATATTACCGGATTTCGACTGAATGAGCAAACCATGGTTTGAGAGGAAACCTCTGTGGCATCATAAAGTGTCATCCAGTAAACATAAAACTGTGTAGAACCGCTGGTTCGATGGTGGAACCTTGGTTGGTTTAGGATTCACGGGTCGGGCCCAAAAGGGAAATCCTTATGGAATTAGGTTTTGGAAATAAAATTAGGTATAAAAGGTATTAATTCTCTCTTTTTTTTTCCACGGCCGACCACCATCATCTTTTCCTCCCTCTCCTCACGTCCAGCATAGAACAAGAGGTTTCGTCGGCGCACCACCAACCGCCGACCGGATCTAGCACCGTACGACCGACTTCCGGCCGGCACCGACCAGGTACGCCGCTAAATATTTTTTTTTTGTTTGCCGATTTCATGAGTTGTTCATGTTTTGATCATGTTGAAATTCTATACATGCGTATAAATTAGCGTGAGTTTTGTAGGAAAACCCCTGTTTTATCAAACATATGTTTGTTAGATCGTTAGTTTTGAAAACTAATAAAAACCCTGATTTATGAGGGATTTTTTTTATATGTGGACTTAGGTCCAGTGATAAAACTTAGTGTATGAGCTTTCATGTGAACCAAGATTTTACCTTAATAGATGTGAGCTTTCACAAAACCGAAATAAACCCGTTTTTAGAAGACGATGCTTATTCGAGGAAAATATGTATATACTTTTATGTATGTGAACTTATGTCCAGTGATAAAACTTTATTTATGAGCTTTCATGAGAGTTAGTATTTATCACAATAGGTGTGAGCTTTCACAAAACTAGCATAAACCTTCGTTTTTAATAAACTCTAATACGAAGGAAAATAGATTTTTTTTATATATATATGTAGCCGTGACATATTTTATGTGAAACATGATGACATATTTTATTCACATGGATTTGTTCTTATTAGATAAATTCTGAAAATTTATATGAACAAATTGCATTAATTGTTGCTTTGTAAAATCAAGACGTGGGTTTTGAGTAACCTTCAAACTAGATAATTTATTTACGATGAAATAGTGTCTTGTTGTAAATTTCATGAGGTCAGTTGTGTGAATGTTCACATTATGAAAATTATGTCTATGATTTTATGAGAAAATCATTTTTCATGAACTAATGAAGTGTTGTTCGTTATTGCAGGTTTCAAGGAACGAATTGATTTCGTGTGTTAACTCTTGTATTGCAACCACTATTGTTAGTGAAATTGAAATAGGTAAGATTCAAGAATTACCATTTTGTGGATGAATTTTTCTGCATGTCGATAACTCCATGCTCCTGGTTTCAGAAAATGCCGGCTTCCAGCGGTCATAGTTATTTCTCCGGTTCTGAGAAAGATCCCAAAGATCCCATAGCTAAGCCGAGAGCCAAGGTAATTCGCGATGATGGAGCAAATCCCAGCGTACCCTCTAATGAGAGGAGAGTTACTTTCGCCGAACTCATGAAAATAAAAGCCGAAGACGATGAGAAAGATGCTCGTCAGCGCACAAAGGATCGAATCCGGCGCAAAATACAGAGAGTTGAGGAAAAACGCCAGTTCTTGGACGGGGTACCCTCTGATTCTGATGTTGATGCTACTGAAGAAGAAACCTCCCGGGGTTTGCCTGATCAGTGTGCCAAAGAATTCGAAAGTCCCATGAACATTGCAGATGAAGCGGAAGAAGATTCAGATTCAGATGATGATTTTCATGCTCATCCAGACATCACCAATAGTCATGACAGTGATTCCGAAGAAGAGGATTCTGAGAAGGATAGTGATGAAAACTCCGAGAAAGACAATGATGACGAATCTGACAACTCAGATGGATCTGACGAGTAGCTTTACTTTCGATCTCTTTTTTTCTTTTTTAGTATTTGATTACTCTCAATATTCGTAGTAGATGTCTTCATTCCAACAACTTTATTGAAGTATTTAGGTCTTCCTTTTGAACGAGAGATTTTATTAATGCAAGTTCTTCTTGATTGAATTAAGCAAACCGAGCCACTCTTCATGCCAAACTCATTGTAATCTCCCTTAACCCTTGTGGTTCTTCATCTTATGAAAATATCCAAACATAAGCTGTATAGTACATGGGGCCGTGTGACTTGCCGATCACAATTAACCTTGGTCAGTCCCAGTGCACTATTTTACTTCCGCATCTCCAGTTTGACCTTGTTCAAGACTTAGGGTTTCAGTAAAACTCGTAACTGAATCGGAGATAAGTGCCTGCTGTATCTTGTATATATTTTTGTAGATTTAGGGTTTATCACTTGCGCCAATATTTCCTCCATTCCTAAGTTAGTTTCATCACAGAAGAAATTTCGATCATCATACCTCTCATATCATGTCTGCTGATAATACTTCTTCTCAAAACGGATTTCGGTCGAAACATGGAGTAGAAGCGCCCATCTTGGTAAGTTGCGCATCTTATCCATCTTGTTCAGTTGAGGTTACTGATCGTAGAAGATGATTTGTTGCAGGATGACCAGAAGAATCTTTCTTCTCATAATTCAAGGCCCAAGCGGACTGCTAGAACTCCTGCACGGTATAGGTCGTCTCCTGCTGAGACTGGATCATCTGTAAGCAATCTTATAATCCTTGAAATTTTACCATGTCTAATTCAGGCGAAATTAAACACTTCCCGTTCATCACAGGCGGATGTTCGTGTCGTTGTTGATGCTAGAAGGAGAAGGAGTGGAAAGTCCGTGACTGTGGTCGAGGTTGAAGACAGTGGTGTAGATAGGGAAAAATGATTTGCTGGTTTTTAAGGAATTGAGGAGACGACCGTACGGAGGAGACTCCTCGAACCGAGCGAAATGTTAAACCTCACACAGATGCACCGCTGCAAAGGGGGTGCTTTAGATTCGAGAGATCAATCTGTAGTACTCAGACCTAAATCAAGACAATGACCGTTACAGAGTAAATTCGGTCACAAGAGAGGATGGGTTGATATGTATGAGGGAAGCTGGGAAATTGTGGAATCAATGGTAATCAAAGATTGTGGGTGTGTGAATTTTGAATATGATAAGCTCTGAATAATTGAAATTGCTCAATTGAGAGTAGTTGCTCAATTGATGAGTTGATGATCTCGTGTTGTCGATGAGACGTGAGATTGATGATATTGTTGATGCTGATGATTCAATCATGATTCAGAGACTTATTTATATTGCTAGAATTTTAGACACCATGACCCCATGAAGTGTGACAGTTGATGGAATCAAGGAGTGAGGAAGTGGAGATCGTGTTTGAAACCAGTTTATCAACGGGTGGATACTTGGTCGATTTTCCACCCACTACCTCGTGAATTCCTTCAACTGATTGCACGACTTGCTCACATTCCATCGTGTGTTTGAACACACGTGCCGTAGACCGCCATACCAAAACCCTAAGTGATATCCCCCAAAGTGACACGATTGACGTCTCGTGGTATGTCAGTCAATTGATGATTTCGTGGGTTGATGGGACGATGAGTCCATGTAGTTGCTGAGTTGAACATGATGTTCTGAAACTCATGAGTTGAACATGTCATGAGACAGAGGTATAGTTCTTACGATGAAGTGAGCAAGTATTTCTCATTCGATGGATTGTTGAATATTGATTGTTGAACCAATATTCCTTGGTTTGAGCAAATATTTATCATTTGAGCAAGTTTTTCTCATGTGATGAATTGTTGAATATTTGATCGTCTGAGCATGTGTTGCTCATCTGATGGATTATTGGCAGCGTACCAAAAATATTAATTAGAATACTGGTCGTTGAACCGAGCATAATTAATAAAATTAATGACCATGAGGTCGTCGTAAAATTATTAAGGTTGGAATCTGGAATGATGATCCTTGGATTCAGAAACCCTAATTTGATCAATTGATGATCAATTCATGGTTCTTCAGAATTTTAACCATGGGACGAAGGAGGGAGCGACTACATGGGACCGTGGATCAACCATGTAGTGTCCATATGCTCACGTGAGAAAATACAAAGAACTCCTGAAGAGTTGACGATTTGTTGGTGAAAGAATGATCAAATGCCGGTTTAATCATTTATTCGAAAATGCTCGTCTGAGCCTTAGGTGAGAAAACCTAATTAATTATGACGGAGTGAGGGACCGACCATGGGGTCATGAAACCGGCCCTGGTAGTCATGTGACCGCCTAATTATCACTTCATGAAAATCCAAAGTGTTTGGAAGAGTCTTGGACCTAATACGTGCAATTGTGCAAATTAGGTCAAAACTGTGAAACTTGATGGGACTGGCTTCTGTAAGCCAAAGAGACAATCTTGGTCGGTCAAGATATTGTGCTCGTGTCCCCAAGGCGTCTGCATCTAAGTCCTGAGAATTTTGATATTTTCTGGCGTGCAATTGAGCATCCATTCGAGAAAATATGCCAAAATTAGGGTTTCGACGAAACTGAGGAAAACACCATGAGATGATGGAAAATAATTATAAAATAAGGAATAAGGAGGAGTGGGACTGCCGAGGCCAAGGCATGGTCGGCCGGTCATATCCACGGTCCCGTGGTGCCTTTTCCTTAATTTTATAATATTTTGATGATTTTATGAAAATTTCATGAATTTTGAGAAATTTGATGAATTTAGGGAGTTTCCATGAATTGAAGGAGTTTTTATGAGTTCAGGGAAGCCAAAAAAATATTAAAATAATAAAAACAAGGGCGTGTGGGACCGTGGAGGCGCGGCCGGCCGGCTAGGGCTCGGTCCCACGAGTTTTCATAATTTTTAATATTTTTTTAGGTATTTTTTCATGATTTGAAGGGATTTTCCTAATTTGAGAGAAATACCATGAAATCAAGGAGTTTCATGGGATGAAGGAAACCCTAAAAATAATAATAATAAAATACATGAGCGTGTGGGACCGGCTGAGGCATGGCCGGCCGGCTGGGGCCCGGTCCCACGTGTTTCCCTAATTTTATATTATTATTTTTTATGTATTTTGAAAATACCATTATTTGAAGGAATTTTCATGAAATCAGGAAAATAATAATAAAATAATGAGGAACCACATGGCATGAGGCCGGACGGGATCGAGGCATGTCCGGTTGGCCAATGATCATGGCCCCATAATGTTTACCTTAATTTTATATTATTTCCTTCCTGCGAAGGAGCACTATGAAATTGAGGAGTTTCCTCAAAACGAAGGATATTCGTTCAAATGAAAGGATTTTCATCAGATGAAGGAAAATAATAATATGATAAAATATAAAACTGGCGTGGGATTGGTCATGGCACGGTCGGCCAGTCAGTGAGTCCAATCCCTTGGTGCCTTGGTAAATATTTTTATTATTTATTATTTTCTTCCTATTTTGCAATAGGTTCATCGTTTCGTCGTATTTTGAAATACTCGTTCGTGCGGTGACTTGTTAGTGCATTGTTGTTGAATACACTTACACCATATAAATCGGGGCTTACTTAGAGGTAGCTCAGACGCCCGGTTGTTGATTACTTATTACTAATTTATGAAATTCAGTGGAGAATAATTCATGAAACTGAGTAGTAAAATAAATAGACGTTTACTATTAATTCATAGGATCAGCTGGGGATTCGACTACGAACTCATAATAATAAAGTGAGCATTACCATTCCATGGGATCGTAGATTCGACCATAGAATCGGAGTAATTAAGATTTATATATTACCATTTATGAGACCAGTTGTGGATTCGATCATGAAATCGGAGTAATGAGATAATATAGTTATTGTTATTCTATGAGATCAAGCCGTGGATTCGATCGTAGAATCAGAACAATTGCTTATTGCCATTCCATGGGACCAGTCGTGGATTCGACCATGGAATAAGAGCAATAATAGATTATTCTGGGAATTCAGTAGTGAATGTCACGACAAAATTAATCTTAATTAGGAATAATTAACTTGGTGGCTCTATACTAGCAGAGTAAGCTGTCGAGGAGCATTAATTATCCCGATATGAGCTTGTCGGTAACTCATATCCTTTATATAGTCAGGGTAAACTCGTTGTTCGTTCCTGAAGACGTTATCGCTCTATACTAGCAGAGCAAGCTGTCTAGGAGCCGTCCATCTCGTGATACTATATAGAAATAATCACTGAAAGTGTTCAGTATTCATGAGATATGCCGTTGTCCAGTCGTGAGACTACATATCTACATGTACTCTCCGTTGAGAATTCGATGAGAGACCCGTGTCTCAATACTCATGTCTGATTGCTGGATCAGAGCTTCGTATAATTATGAGTTTACGATTTTAGCCCTTGTCGAAAATCCACCATCTATATTAAGTCCCCTTCTTACTGAGGAAAGCTGTGTTCCTCAGTCAGCATTAAATGGTGATTTTCCGGCCATAAATAACAATACCAGTAATTGAACTTAGTCGTAAGTTGAGACGTTACCGGATTTAGAGAGCATGAGAAAACCACGACTTGATGAAGGCTACAATGTCATGATTGGAGTGTCGTTTGATGAGCATAAATTGGTGTTGAACCACTGGTTTGGACGACGAGTCCGTGGTTGGTCAGGATTCGCGGGACGGGCCCATGAAAACAAATCCTTGTTTTATGAATAGACGCTCGTTCGTTCGTTAGTTTAAGGAACAAACAAAATAGACCTGAGTCTAATGATATAAAATTCGTCTATGAGCTTTCACGAAAACCGGAATTTTATATTTTAAATATATGAGATTTCACAAAGTGGAATAAACTCTCGTTTCAAAGGTGGATGCTCGTACGAGAGAAAAGTTTTTTTTTTTGATAGACGTGCGTCTGTTAGTAATAAAATTTTGTTTATGAGCCTTCATGAATTTTTTTATCTTCGAGCTTTCGGAAATCTTTGAAAATATACTCTCGCTTCAAAGACAGATGCTCGTGCGAGGGAGCAAAAATATATAGATATATTTTTCAAATTTACGTGAGTTTCACGTTGAATATATATATTTTGTAAAATCAATGTTTTGATTTTGAACAACTGTTGAAAGTAAACAATTATACATGGTGAAATAATGTCTATATGTGAGTTTTCACAATTGTAGAATGGACGTCTGTACAGTTTTTGAAGATCAGTGAGTGTTCACATAGTAAAAATTTACGTGGGTTGCTCACGACTTTATGAAAATCAAGTCATGATTTTTGAGCAATTGCTGAAAGTAAGCAATTGTATACGTGATGAAATAATGTATGTATGAGTTTTGCGATTTTATAGTGTATGCACACATGTAGAAAATCAGTGAATGTTCACATGAAAGGTTATGTGAATTATTCATAGTTTCACGCAAAGTCAGATGTTGACTTTAAACAATGAATTTTGCTCGTCTTGGCAAGTTTGAAGAAGCGAGCAAGTTTTTCGAGGTTTTTACGTTATTATCACTAGGTTCTTGAAACCGTAAATAAGTAAGAGTTGAGGATTACCATTTTGTTGCGTGTTTGTTATTGGTATATCCATGACTCCATGCCTTGCGCCTCAGATAGTGGTGACTTCTGGTTACAGCCACTCTTTGGGATCTTCCGTGGAGCGCTCCAAAAATATCAAGTCAAAGATGAAGACTTCTGCGGATGCTCATACTGAGGAAAATCAACCTTTCAAAGACACTGGAAGCTGACATATTGTATGTCTCTCGATCATCCGAGAGTCGTCCTCACTAGCATAAGCACCAACGACTTCATCAAGTGAGACTATCGGCTGAAGATGAAGTTCGGCTTTCTGTTGATGGTGTAGCTCCTGATTGGATGAAGAATTTCGTCATCAGAAAATTCAGAAGTTAGGTCTTCGTTGAAATTGTTGTAGAATCTTCATCCGATGTCGGATTTACGCGGTCAACCCATGTATCCTCATGCCCAGGAAATTTCCAAACTTTCACAAAGAATCCTTTTGAGTTCCGAGCATGTTTAGGATGCGAAATCGACGAAACAGTAAACTTCCAGGAGACCTTCAGAAAAGTTTCAGCTGGCATGTGGTCCAATGTTTTGGCCACAACTCTTTGCTCGTTTATCCAATTGTTTTGAATTTTGGAAATGTTGTATAGGACATCCGTGTGAAGAGAATGGTATATAACTCCTCCTAAGATTCCTTGTATATTGCTCCCAGTTGGTCATATTGCACAGGGAAGAGTAAAGTCTCTTCAGACGAGCTTGCCGCAAAACGTATTTTCATGACTTTCATGCTATTTGCTCGTGCCTCGAGTGTATAATGATGAACCCTGATGATGTTGGAATGCTTGTATAATGTATTTTTATGATCTCATTTAGTCTCATGTTTAGATTGCTCTAACCTCATGTAATCTTCGTATTAGGTGGCAAATACCGAAGTTGAGGATATTGAAACCAATAAGGATAACTCGAGCTGTTCTGGAGTTGTTGATGAAGAGACAACCATCCCTGCACTTCAAGTCCATGAGAAGGTTGTCACTGAAGTTATGGAAACTTCGATTGTTGCTGCTTCAGTGATAGAAGAAACCGAGCCACCAGAAGAGAATACTGAAGAAACTGTTGCCCTGATTGTAGAGGCTGCCCTAGTAACTGAGAATCGTGTAGTGGTGTATTAACACCCAAGTGCAGGGGTTGTTTTGGTCCTCCATTCGATGCATCACTCCCATACCACGAACTGGTTAGTGGAGGATTTCAATGCTATTGATTCATTTGAGATCAGGACCCTTGGATCATGAGCATGGTGCTTGCAGCCATCTTGTCTTTCTCAACCGTAAAACATCACGTCTTAAACCCGGGACCATAGTTGACGTTGCTTTCGAGAGGGGATGATGTAATGACCATGGTTTCATGTCCCGGCGGTAGCATCAATTTATGATGAATGATTAGCACAAGAGAGTCTGGCGCCACGAGTCTTGGACTGTGAAACTGATCGTCATGATCAGCGGACCGTCAGTCCCTAGTATTTTGTAAAATCTCTCCTTTTCGTTTTCTCTTCTTCTAGCAAGACTTGGATAGAGGACCCAGGTAGAAAAATTGATGTGAAGACCTAGGTGGTCGAAGTTGGAGGTACCGTGATGAAGTACTTAGTGGAAAGACCTGGTGGACACCGCTCGACTGTGGAAGTCATGAATCCCGTCTAAGAATTGCTGCTTGTATGTTGTACGCTCTGGAAGCTGTAGGGACCTCATACAAGGTCGGAATTCGATCCTTGACCCCAACTTTTGAAGCTAAGAGGCTGAGTTATCTCATGAGAAAAGAATAATTCAATTTGGAGTTGTAGATATCAGACAATGGAGCGTGCACGTTTGTAATTTGTAATCCCGTACAAAATTTTCAGATTTCGTAGACCTGACGGTAAAGGCCATATCTTTCAGCTCGTATGTCCGATTGAATCAATGTGTCATCGTCGAGATATTTGTGCTGAAGCTGTACTTTTTGATTTAGATGCTTGAGCGTTGAAGTGTATATTCCTTAAGCATCGAATGTTTGATCATCTCGGCCCTGGAGTATCTTCCATTGATTCATCATCCCTTTCGTTGCGGTACTGGGATTCGACACTTGTGCAGACATCAGAGCTTTCTGATTTGTGGAACACATGGACTTGCAGGAGAAACACCCAAAGTGTTCTTTTACATGTTTGGACATCATCTCGGTAATGAATGTTTCAGTGCTTGATTCGGAGGAGCGTCAGATTCAACCACTTGGTAAAATACTAATGTGGTGAAGCTACCATTCATAACGTCTTGCAGAGTTGCTAGCAGAATTGAGTCCCCATGCTAGGATAGCATGTGAGGAAATAAATGACATAGACATGGGATGAGACTTGCCTGAGTTAGGAACCTCTTGATGGATGTATATGCATCTTTTGCAGGTTCTTTCTTCAACCTCGTCAAAGTTTGAAATTCCTCCAAGTACTCTGATGATGGAATGTCCGTCAAATCTTCTGGATTAGAACTTTCTTCGTTGGAGAGACGTGTAACCAAAGGCGCTCTGTAATTACCCATATTTTCAGCGTGGATCATTGCTCGTATGAAGGAAATGTCATATCCCGGTGTAGATGGGGAAAAACGATTTGCTGGTTTTTAAGGAATTGAGGAGACGACCGTACGAAGGATACTCCTCGAACCGAGCGAAATGTTAAACCTCACACAGATGCACCGCTGCAAAGGGGGTGCTTTAGATTCGAGAGATCAATCTGTAGTACTCTGTCCTAAATCAAGACAATGACCGTTCCCGAGTAAATTCGGTCACAAGAGAGGATGGGTTGATCTGTAAGAGGGAAGCTGAGAAATGTGTGGAATCAATGGTAATCAAAGATTGTGGGTGTGTGAATTTCGAAAAGGATAAGCTCTGAGTGATTAAAATTGCTCAATTGAGAGTAGTTGCTCAATTGATGAGACGTGATATTGATGATACTGATGATGCTTATTCAATCATGATTCAGAGACTTATTTATATTACTGGAATCGTAGACACCATGATTCCATGAAGTGTGACAGTTGATGGAATCAAGGAGTGGGGAAGTGGAGATCGTGTTTGAAACCAGTTGCTCAACGTGTGGAGACTTGGTCGATTTTCCACCCACTACCTCGTGAATTCCTTCAACTGATTGCACGACTTGCTCACATTCCATCGTGTGTTTGAACACACGTGCCGTAGACCGCCAGACCAAAACCCTAAGTGATATACCCCCAAGTGACACGATTGACGTCTCGTGGTTTGTTAGTCAATTGATGAATTCGTGGTTTGATGGGACGATGAGTTCATGTAGTCATTGAGTTGAACATGATGTTCTGAAACTCATGAATTGAACATGTCACGAGACAGAGGTATAGTTCTTACGATGAAGTGAGCAAGTATTGCTCATTCGATGGATCGTTGAATATCGATTGTTGAACCAATATTCCTTGGTTTGAGCAAATATTCCTCATCTGAGCAAATGCTGCTTATGTGATGAATTGTTGAATATTTGATCGTCTGAGCATGTGTTGGTCATCTGATGGATTATTGGCAGCGTACCAAAAATATTAATTAAAGTACTGGTTGTTGAACCGAGCATAATTAATAAGATTAATGACCATGAGGTCTTCGTAAAATTATTAAGGTTGGAATCTGGAATGATGATCCTTGGATTCAGAAACCCTAATTTAATCAATTGATGATCAATTCATGGTTCGTCAGAATTTCAACCATGGGACGAAAGAGGGAGCGACTACATGGGACCAT
Organism: Papaver somniferum; assembly: GCF_003573695.1. NCBI lineage: Eukaryota > Viridiplantae > Streptophyta > Magnoliopsida > Ranunculales > Papaveraceae > Papaver > Papaver somniferum. The sequence goes on along the minus strand of NW_020621603.1, from coordinate 2,998,213 downwards.
GGATCAACCATGTAGTGTCCATATGCTCACGTGAGCAAATACGAAGAAATCCTGAAGAGTTGACGATTTGTTGGTGGAAGAATGATTAAATGTTGGCTTAATCATTTATTCAAAAATGCTCGTCTGAGCCTTAGGTGAGAAAACCTAATTAATTATGACGAGGCGAGGGACCGACCATGGAGTCATGAAATCGGCCCTGGGTTGTCCCGTGACCGCCTGACGATCACTTCATGAAAATCCAAAGTGTTTGGGAGAGTTTTGGACCTAATACGAGCAATTGTGCAAATTAGGTCAAAACTGTGAAAATTGATGGGACCGGATTCCTTGAGCCAAAGAGCCAATCTTGGTCGGTCAAAATAGCACGCTCGTGTCCCCAAGGCGTCCGCGTCTCAGTCCTGAGAATTTTGATATGTCCTGACGTGCGATTGAGCTTCCATTCGAGAAAATATGCCAAAATTAGGGTTTCGACGAAACTGAGGAAAACACCATGAGATGATGGAACATAATTATAAAATAAGGAATGAGGAGGCGTGGGACCGCCGTGGTCAAGGCATGGTCGGACGGTCGTGACCACGGTCCCGTGGTGCCTTTTCCTTAATTTTATAATATTTTGATGATTTTATGAAAAATTCATGAATTTTGAGAAATTTGATGAATTTAGGGAGTTTCCATGAATTGAAGGAGTTTTCATGAGTTCAAGGAAGCAAAAAATATTAAAATAATAAAAACAAGGGCATGTGGGACCGAGGAAGGCATGGCCGGCCGGCTAGGGCTTGGTCCCACGAGTTTCCCTAATTTTTTTGATATTTTTAAGTATTTTGATGATTCGAGGGAATTTTTCCTAATTTGAGAGAAATACCATGAAATCAAGGAATTTGATGAATTCAAGGAAAACTAATAATAAAAAATAATAAAACAAAGGGGCATGTGGGACCGGCTAGGGCATGGCCGGCCGGCCAAGGCCTGGTCCCACAAGTTTTCATAATTTATTTTATTTTATTTTATTATTATTTGATGATTTGTGCAAAAATACCATGAAATCAAGGAGTTTTTTCATGAAATTAGAGAAATAATAATAATAATAATAAAATAATAAGGAACCGTGGGGTATGGGGCCGGTTGGGACCAAGGCATGGCCGGTTGTCCAATGGTCACTCCCCACACTCCTTTCCTTAATTTTATATTATTTTTTATGGATTTATGGAAGTACCATGAAACCGAGGAGTTTCCTCGAGACGAAGGAAATTTGATAAAATGAGAGAATTTTCATCAAATCATGAAAAATAATAAAAATGCATTAAAAATATAAATCTGGCGTGGGATTGACCACGACACGGTCGGTTGGTCGTGTGTCCGTGCTCCCAGCACCCTGGTTAATATTTTTAATTATTTATTATTTTTTCTCTATTTTGCATAGGTTCATCGTTTCGTTGTATTTTTGAAATACTCGTTCGTGCGGTGACTGTTAGTGTATCGTCGTTGGATACACCTTCACCATTTGAATCGGGGCTTACTTAGAGGTAGCTCAGACGCCCGGTTGTTGATTATTTATTACTAATTGTGGAATTCAGTGGAGAATAATTCACAAAACTAAGTAATAAGATGTTTATTATTAATTCATAGGATCGACTGAGGATTCGACTACGAATTCAGAATAACAAAGTGAGCATTACCATTCCATGAGATCGTAGATTCGACCATAGAATCGGAGTAATTAAGATTTATCTATTACCATTTATGAGACCAGTTGTGGATTCGATCATGAAATCAGAGTAATGAGATAATATAGTTATTGCCATTCCAGGGGACCAGTCGTGGATTCGACCATGGAATAAGAGCAATTGTAATTAGGAATAATTAAATTTGTGGCTCTATACTAGCAGAGCAAGCTGTCTAGGAGCATTAATTATCCCGATATGAGCTTGTCGGTAAGTCATATCCTTTATATAGTCAGGGTAAACTCGTTGTTTGTTCCTGAAGACGTTATCACTCTATACTAGCAGAGCAAGCTGTCTAGGAGCCGTCCATCACGTGATGCTATATAGAAATAATCACTGAAAGTATTCAGTATTCATGAGATATGCCGTTGTCCAGTCGTGAGACTACATATCCACATGTACTCTGAGAGAAGGTACTCCTCGTTGAGAGTTCGATGAGAGACCCGTGTCTCGATACTCTCGTCTGATTGGTGAATCAGAGCTTCGTATAATTATGAGTTTATGATTTTAGCCTTTGTCGAAAATCCACCATCTACATTAATTCCCCTGCTTACTGAGGAAAGCTGTGTTCCTTAGTCAGCATTAAATGGTGATTTTCCGGCCGTAAATAATGATACTAGTAATTGAACTTAGTCGTAAGTTGAGACGTTACCGGATTTGGAGAGCATGAGCAAACCACGACTTGATGAAGGCTTCAATGTCATGATTGGAGCGTCATTTGATGAGCATAAATTGGTGTTGAACCGCTGGTTTAGACGACGAGTCCATGGTCGGTTAGGATTCGCGGGTCGGGCTTAATAAGGAAATCCTTAGAAAATTAGGTTTTGGAAATAAAATTGATATAAAAGGAATTAATCCTTTTATTTTTTTTTATTTTCCCACAACCGACCAGTGCTTCATCACCTCTCCACCACCTTTACATTAGCAGCAGGAGGAAGAAAAAAATTTTCGTCGGTGCTCCACCGTCCGCCGCCGTCCGATCACCGACCGGCCAGATTTTGGCCTGCGCCGACCAGGTAAGCGCCGATTTTTTTCTTCTTCCAGATGTTATGAACTTCATGATTTTTTCATGTTTTGATCATGATGAAGTTATATATTAGTGTGAGTTTTATGAAAAACCCTCGTTTTTGAAAACGTATGTTCGTTCGATCGTTAGTTTTGTAAACTAACTATAATCCCTGATTTAGGAGATTTTTTTTTTAGTATATGAACCTAGGTTCAGTGATAAAACTTAGTTTATGAGATTTCATGTGTACCAAGGTTCTATCATAAAAGAAGTGAATTTTCATGAAATCGGAATAATCCTTCGTTTTAAAGACAAATAACGATGACACGAAGGAAAATATGTATGATGAACTTGTGTTCAGTGATAAAATTTTGATTATGAGCTTTTATGTAAATACAAAACTTTATCATATGTATGAGATGTGAGATTTCACAATATTTTTTGAAATAAACCTTCGTTTTAAAGACAAATAATGACGATACGAAGGAATTTTTTTTTTTATATATATGCAGCCGTGACATATATTGTGTAAAATATGATGGTATATTTTATTTGCATGAATTAGATAAAATTATTGAGAATTTATGTAAGCAACGTTGCATTAATTGCTGCTTTTTCGAAAAATCAGAAACGTGGGTTTTGAGGAACCTTCGAAGATAGACAATATATTTATGATGAAATATTTTATTGTTGTAAACTTCATAGGTCAGTTGTGTGAATGTTCACATTATGAAAATTGTGTTCGTGATTTTATGAAAAATCAGTTTCAAAATTAATAAAGTTTCGTTCGTTTTTGCAGTTTTCGAAGAGACGAACGATTTTGAGGTGTTAACTCTAGCATTACTATCACTATTGTTAGTGGAAGTATAAAACCTAAGAGTTAAGAGTTACCATTTTTTGCTGATGTTGGTTTGTTTACATAGTAGTAATCTTTGATCTTCCGGTTCCAGAAAATGTCGACCAACAATAACAGCAATTACGATTACTGGTATTCCTCTTTTTCCTCTGGCTCTTCTGATAAGGATTCCGATGCTCCTGTAGAGAAATCAAAGGCTAGGGTTACCCAGGAATGGGCGAAGCCTAATGTTACTTTGGGTGAGCGAAGAGTCTCTTTTGCTGAACTAGAAAAGAAAAGAGCTGAAGACAAAAAGGAGGATGCCCGTCAACGTGAAAAAGATCGCACCCGACGTAAGAGACAGAGGGTTGAGGAGAAGCGTCAATTCTTTGATGGGGTGCCTTCTGATTCCGATGCTGATGCTTCCGAAGGAGAAATCACATGGGAACCATCCGAGCGTTACATTAAGCCTGATCGATATGAAAGAGGGCATCGGAGGACGATGAAGAAAATTGAAGCTGAAGCTGCAGCAGAAGATAATTCGGATTCAGATGATGATGTTATCTTCCGTCCACTAGACTTCACCAATGATCCTGACAGTGACTCTGAAGAAGATGATTCCGAGAAGGACAGTGACGATGAAGCTGACAATTGGGATGAGTCTGACGAGTAGTTTTACTTCCATCTTCTTGTATATGGTAGAGCATTCCCTTTTTAGTCTTCATAGTGGATATCTTTCTTTTGACTGTTTAAACGACTTTACTTCAATTAGAATTTTCTTCTGAATGATGAACATTTTGTTAACGTCGATTTCTTCTAATCCATTACATGGACCAATATCCATATATCCAAATTCATCATGACTTGTCGATTTTCATGAGAAGTAACACAAATCCGAGAATTCATGACGTGTACAAGGCCGCGTGTCCTATCCTTTGACCCATGATGTTCAGTCCCCAGTGTGTTATTTTCCTCCGCGTCTTCGGTATCGATCTTTAAAGCCTAGGGTTCTAGTGAAACTCGTAACTGAGTTGACCATATGACTATCGCATGATATAAATATCTTCAAGACTCCAAATCTATGATCCATGCAGATATTTCTTCCATTCCTGAGTCAGTTTCATCGTGCAGAGAAGTTTTGATCCTAACCTCTTGCCGTCATGTCGAGCAATAACATTTCTTCTCAAGATGATCTTCAGTCGAAGCGTGAAATAGGAACGTCTATCTCAGTAAGTTGTACACTTCTTCTTCTTCCCCTTTCTTGTCTTGTTCAATCGAGATTGTTGATCACAAGAGAATGATTTGTCGTAGGACTGTAAGAAGAATGATACTCCTCATAATGCAAGGCCTAAGCGGAATGTTAGAGCTCCTTCCCGGTATGGATCGGCTCGTGCTGAAGCTGGATTTTCCATAAGTAAACCTATGACTCTTGAGATTGTACTGAGTCCCGGGACTAACACTCCTTCGTTTCATCGTAGGCGGATGTCCGTGTCGTCGTTGATGCTAGAAGACGAAAGAGTGGAAAGTCCGTGACCGTGGTTGAGGTTTAGGAAAGCAGTAACCAGGCATGTGAAGATTTTGTAGGATCCGTGGAGACCGGAGACGGTGTCCATGCTCATGAATACCCAACCGCTGGACTTTTATTCGAAGCCCCATTGATTAATACCTTCCCAGACAATGAAATGGTCGGCGGATTCGTGGTTCCCAAATGTCATGCGTCTCTGTACACCAAGATCTGGAAGAAGTATGGTCACATTGCTACCACAGAAGTGTGGAAAGGTTTTCTTCCAACCCTTTTAACAACAGTAGCGGGGCTATCGCCGATCATCGAGGAAATGAATCAGATGCACTTGCGAGACGTCAAAAACCATGAACTGCACCAATGGGATGAAATTATCTCGAATTGTGAGGTATTGCGATTCAATGTAAGCTGGCTCCGTCATCGTCTTGAGATAATCAAGGTTCATAAGGCGGCAGAGGTTGCTGATGCAATTTACATGAATGCAACTTTACTGGATGAGGAAAGGATACTGGCTCTGGAGTCGGCAAGGGTTGAGAAAGCGGTCGAATACTTGAAGGCAAAGACCAAGATTTTTCAGAAGAAGCTTGACGAGGCTTCTTACAGGGATTATCCGTTGTTGGATGGTTTGCTCTGAGTGAGCATTTGTGGTTGTTGTTTTTTGAGTAAATCTGAGTTTCTAGTTAGGTGAAACAGTTGATCATGATATGAATGAATTTTGCTCATTTTTGAAATGTTTAATGAACAAAGGAGCATTCGCATGCTCTTTGGAGGAATGAAATTACATTTTTGAAAATGCTTGAAATGATAAAGAGGTAGTTTGTTTCATGGATCAGGCATAATAAGCTTTGTGCCATTTTCCATTGATGATGTTTCCTTCCTTTCCTCCATTGATTGCTAAAATTTTGTAGTATCCGGTAGACACTGCTTTGATAACAACATATGGCCCTTCCCATTTAGGAGAGAACTTAGGAGCGGACATGTCTTGTTGAATGTGTTTTGTCGTCTTTAATACCAAATCTCTTACTTGAAATGTTCGAGGTCTTACCATTTTGTTGTAGGATCTGGAAATCCTCTGTTTGTAGGCTTCCACATATTTTTCCACCTTGGTTCTCCTTGATTCCAGCATATCTAGCTCAGCGATTCTTGATCTGGATATTTCGGCCTCATCCCATTGTACACTGCTGGATGCTGCAATTCTGACTGAGGGAACTTTGGTCTCTGCTGGAAGTATGGCGTCGGCTCCATAGACAAGGGAATATGGCAAAGTACCGATCGATCTCCTTGGTGCATTTATGTAATCCCATAGAGCCATGGGTAATTGCTCATGCCATGATCGAGGATTGTCATGAATCGTCCGACTGATAATCCTGACCAAAGTCTTGTTGGTACTTTCTGCTTGACCATTTCCTTGTGGATAGTAAGGCGTGGAGAAGATTTGTTTGATCCCATATTTATTGAGCAGCTTCTCAACATCTTGATTGGCAAAAGGAGTTCCGTTATCTGTGATGATATGCTTAGGAACTCCGAATCTGCATATTATGTGCTCTTTGATGAAGGCGGCAATCGTAACTCCAGTGGTGCTTCGAAGAGGAATAGCTTCGACCCACTTGGTGAAGTACTCTGTCGCAGTGATGATGTATTCATGTTGTTTTGAAGATGCTGGATTGATCTTCCCAATGATATCTAGTCCCCAGCTGTAGAAAGGCCACGACTATTCACAGAATTCAACGGGAGACAAGGAGTGTGGATGAGATTACCATGGGTTTGGCATTGGTGACACCTCTGAACGTGTGCGGCTGCATCATCTTCCATGGTTGGCCAATAATATTTCTCATGAATTTGAAGAAATAGTTTCCTCTTTCCTTGATGTTCTCCATCATGTACTTCCTTCAGGATTGTAGGGATTTCATGTTCGGCTAAGCACCTCAGTAAATTTCCACCAAAGCTTTTGCGGTATAAGATCCCATCGAGATAGACGAATCTCTTAGCTTTCTGAATGAGTTTGACTGCTTGCTTCTTTTCCAGTGGTAGTTCGTTGTCCCGGAGGTATTTGATGTAAGGCTCCCTCCAGTCCCCAGTGTGGTGGACCGTCAAAACCTCCAAGTGATGAGGAGGTGTTTGGCAATCAGGACAAGATCCTTGTAAAGCTCTTGACTGAGTCTCCATGGATGGCCAGTAGTACCCCATTCTTTGAAGCTTTCTGTAAAGTGTTACCACTAACGTTTGCCCACAGACTTCCTCATGTATGCGCTTGAGCTGTTCTTCCGCTTCGTCGCTCCCAAGACATCGTGATAGAGATCCATCAGGGTTTCGATAGTATAGCCCTCCATGAAGCAAGAAGTAGTTCTTCAATTCCTTGAGGCTGACTTGGCCTTCTGAATAGAGCTGCTCAATTCATGAATGATGGTGCTCGCCAATCGTTCGCTGGAATGTCTTCGATCTGAGTGAGCCAAGTTGAAGATACGTACCCTCTGTACAGTGATCGTTTTCTGTGCTCCTTCGAATTGCAGCTTGGAGGCGAGAGTTGCTAGGCAATCACATGCCTATTGTTAGTCCGTCCAGTATGGACGATCGTTGCGTCAGCAAAATAGGTCAACAGTCGCTGAGCTTCGGTTCTGAATGGAGCAAGTGTGATTTCTTTGAGAGAATACGTTCCATTCATCTGGTTGACCAATAATTTTGAATCTCCCCTTATCTCGAGGTGTGTTGCTCCTGCTTGCTTGGCCAAGGATAATCCTAATAGGAAGGCTTCATATTCCGCTGAGTTGTTGGTGCAGTGGAAATCCAACTTGAACGAATGTGAGAAAACTTCACCAGATGGAGACACCACACTATGCCCGCTCCTCCGGTGTCACTACTAGGGGTGGAGATCCATCAAAGTATAGAAGCCATGTTTCTTCCTTGATGACCAAGATGTCTGGGAATTCGCCGGGCACTTCTTCATGTAGTGTTGTGTCTTCCCCTGGAAAAGCGGCGAGCAAGTCTGCGGCTTGACCTTTGATGGCTTTAGGTGGCGTGCAAGCTATGTCAAATTCTGACATCTGGAGTAGCCACTTCGCTGGTCTCCTATCAAGGCTGGCTTTGATAGCAAGAACTTTATGGGATCAGCTTTGGAGATGAGTACGACCCTGTTAGATAGTAAGTAATGTCTGAACTTCTGGATTGCATGTACCAATGCCAGGCATGCCCTTTCGGCCTTTGGATATCGGAGTTGAGCATCTCTCATTGTGCGGCTGAAGTAGTAAATCGGTCGTTCGACGCCTTCGTCGTCTTCCTGAGCGAGGAGTGCGCCGATGGCGACGTCACTGGAGGCTGTGTAAAGAATCAGGGTCGTCCCTGCACTGGAGACCTCATGACGGCCGGTGACAATAATATCTGTTGTATTTTATGGAAAGCTTCTTGTTGAACAGCTGTCCAGGTGAAGCTTGCTCCTTTCTTCAGCAGAGGTGTGAACGAAGCAATGAGTTGAGCTAATCCAGGAATGAAGCGTCGAATATAATTTACCTTGCCCATAAAGCTCTGTAGTTCCTTCACGGTACGTGGAGGAGGCATGGTGGTAATAGCTTTTGCCTTGGGTCGACTTTGATCCCTTCAGCCGTGACCAGGAATCCTAAGAATTTTCCGGAAGAAACTCCGAATGCGCACTTTAAAGGATTCATTTTTAATTTGTATTCTCTGCACCTTTCAAACACCTGCCTTAGAACTTCGAGATGAGATGCTCGAGTCTTCGATTTTACCACCACATCATCAACATAGTCTTCTACTTGCTTGTGCATCATGTCGTGGAATATGGCAGTCATGGCTCGTTGATAGGTGGCACCAGCATTCTTTAATCCAAAGGGCATCACAGTGTAGTGAAAATTCCCAATGGGAGTACGGAACGCAGTCTTGTTGGCGTCATGTTCATACATCTTGATCTGGTTGTACCCACTATAGCCGTCCATGAATGAGAACATACCGTGACCACTGGTTGCATCGACGAGCATGTCAATGTTGGGTAGAGGAAAATCATTTGGACAACATTTATTCAAGTTCCTGAAGTCGACACAACATCTGATTTGACCATTTTTCTTCTTAACAGGTACCACATTTGCTAGCCACGTTGGATGAAGAATAGGTTGATGAACCCTGCTGCCAACAGTTTCTGGATTTCGACCTTGATTTGCTCCCTTCGTGTCTAAATTGTCTGGGCGGTTGTTTGACAGCTTTGGAACCAGGGACGATGTGCAGGTGATGGGTGACGAGTTTGTCATCCAGACCCGGCATTTCTTCGTACGTCCAGGCGAAGACATCTTGATATTCTTTCAATAATTTTACCAGCTCGGTCCGCTCCTCTGGTGATAGCGCTGAACTGATCAGGATTGGCCTTGGATCGTCTTCAGTCCCAATGTTGATTGTTTCAAGATCGTCAGTGGTAGAGTCAGTGTCGTCCTGTAGTTGTCGTGGGGCATCTTGGACTTCTTCTTCAAGTGAGCTCACTCTGACACGATTCTTCATGGTGGGGAGACTTTTCATCGTTCTCCCCGATTAATTGCTAATCTTTCCGTCGGCGATAAATGACTCTCCCTTCTACGTCTCGATCGGTCGTGAAGTTTGTCCCTGGAGTTGAGACTTGATCATTATGGCGTTTAGTCGGTGTAGTAGGTGACTTGATCATTTTAGCAGCTGAGGATGACGGATCGTTATCAGCCTTCTCGATAGTCTTCCAGCTTGGAAGTGGAGTACTGCGAATCCTGCTTGGAGGTTCCGGGACGCCTTTTTGAGATTCAAGGAACTCAGTATCATAGACGGGAGCATAAGGAGATGATGAAGCCGGAATGCGAACGATCTTGTTGTCGAGCAGGGCCTTCATGCATTGATGGTATGTTGAAGGAACCACCTTGTTATCATGGAGCCATGGGCGTCCCAGTATTATGGTAGTCAGGTTCTTGCTCGATCACATGAAACTTTGCTTTCGATCGAATCGGCCCCACCCTCAAATCTATGTATGCATATCCATATGTATGGCTTTGACTTCCTTCAAATCCTGTCATTAGGATGGGATAGCGAACGATTTTACCTTGTGGGAATCTGGCCATCCTGAGAGTCTTCATAGTGACAATGTTGGTAGAAGCACCGGTGTCAACAAGAGCTCTTCTAAATTCGGTGCCTTTGATGAAACCAGTGACATACAATGCTCGGTTGTGTCCTTCATCCGTCATGCGATCTTCTTCTCCAAAAGAGATGTTGTCGATCGAATGCCAGGCACTAGGGAGACTTCTTCAACTGATGGTGTTGGTGGCGTTATTTGCACGCTGGATGATATCTGGTTGAGTGCTGAAAATGTGTCTGTGCGCTGATCCCTGGAGAAGTGCAGGAGTTCACATAGATTTTCAATCAAATGTGTGACCTCTTGTTCCACCGGCTTCTCGTATGTGGTGAAGCTGTTGATTTGAGGGTCAGATGACGCTTCAGTCCCCGGTGTTGAGGCTTCTGGAGCGGAGATACGCCTAACTCGGATGTTAATCTGATGAGAAAGTCGAGGATGTGGTTTATCGTCTCCTTCATCAGGTCCATGTTCCTGGTATGGACCTCTAGGATTTGAGCCAACTCTGCCAAAGTCGGGATCCCTCTGCCTCCATGCCGCCGCCGAGTGTAACATGAGGAATGTTGCCGTTTGAAATATTCTGATCTGAATTAGTTGAATTAGTCCTAAGACCAACCATCTTGTGAGATTGTAGATTGCAACCGAGAGATGATCTCCCACTGTGGTCGCCAATCTGTAGATGGGGAAAAACGATTTGCTGGTTTTTAAGGAATTGAGGAGACGACCGTACGGAGGAGACTCCTCGAACCGAGCGAAATGTTAAACCTCACACAGATGCACCGCTGCAAAGGGGGTGCTTTAGATTCGAGAGATCAATCTGTAGTACTCCGGCCTAAATCAAGACAATGACCGTTCCAGAGTAAATTCGGTCACAAGAGAGGATGGGTTGATCTGTAGGAGGGAAGCTGAGAAATGTGTGGAATCAATGGTAATCAAAGATTGTGGGTGTGTGAATTCGAATACGATAAGCTCTGAGTGATTGAAATTGCTCAATTGAGAGTAGTTGCTCAATTGATGAGTTGATGATCTCGTGTTGTCTGAGACGTGAGATTGATGATACTGATGATGTATTCAATCATGATTCAGAGACTTATTTATATTGCTGGAATTGTAGACACCATGATTCCATGAAGTGTGACAGTTGATGGAATCAAGGAGTGGGGAAGTGGAGATCGTGTTTGAAACCAGTTGCTCAACGTGTGGAGACTTGGTCGATTTTCCACCCACTACCTCGTGAATTCCTTCAACTGATTGCACGACTTGCTCACATTCCATCGTGTGTTTGAACACACGTGCCGTAGACCGCCAGACCAAAACCCTAAGTGATATCCCCCCAAGTGACACGATTGACGTCTCGTGGTTTGTTAGTCAATTGATGACTTCGTGGTTTGATGGGACGATGAGTCCATGTAGTCGTTGAGTTGAACATGATGTTCTGAAACTCATGAATTGAACATGTCATGAGACAGAGGTATAGTTCTTACGATGAAGTGAGCAAGTATTGCTCATTCGATGGATCGTTGAATATTGATTGTTGAACCAATATTCCTTGGTTTGAGCAAATATTATCATCTGAGCAAGTGTTGCTCATGTGATGAATTGTTGAATATTTGATCGTCTGAGCATGTGTTGCTCATCTGATGGATTATTGGCAGCGTACCAAAAATATTAATTAGAATACTGGTCGTTGAACCGAGCATAATTAATAAAATTAATGACCATGAGGTCGTCGTAAAATTATTAAGGTTGGAATCTGGAATGATGATCCTTGGATTCAGAAACCCTAATTTGATCAATTGATGATCAATTCATGGTTCGTCAGAATTTCAACCATGGGACGAAGGAGGGAGCGACTACATGGGACCGTGGATCAACCATGTAGTGTCCATATGCTCACGTGAGCAAATACGAAGAACTTGAAGAGTTGACGATTTTTTTGGTGGAAAGAATGATTAAATGCTGGGTTAATCATTTATTCAAAATGCTCGTCTGAGCCTTAGGTGAGAAAACCTAATTAATTATGACGAGGGGACCGACCATGGAGTCATGAAACCGGCCCTGGGTTGTCGTGATGCTGACGATCACTTCATGAAAATCCAAAGTGTTTGGAAGAGTTTTGGACCTAATACGAGCAATTGTGCAAATTAGGTCAAAACTGTGAAAATTGATGGGACCGGCTTCCGTGAGCCAAAGAGCCAATCTTGGTCGGTCAAGATAGCGTGCTCGTGTCCCCAAGGCGTCCGCGTCTCAGTCCTGAGAATTTTGATATTTTCTGGCGTGCAATTGAGCATCCATTCGAGAAAATATGCCAAAATTAGGGTTTCGACGAAACTGAGGAAAACACCATGAGATGATGAAAAATAATTATAAAATAAGGAATGAGGAGGCGTGGGACCGCCGTGGTCAAGGCATGGTCGGCCGGTCGTGACCACGGTCCCGTGGTGCCTTTTCCTTAATTTTATAATATTTTGATGATTTTATGAAAAATTCATGAATTTTGAGAAATTTGATGAATTTAGGGAGTTTCCATGAATTGAAGGAGTTTTCATGAGTTCAGGAAGCAAAAATATTAAAATAATAAAAACAAGGGCGTGTGGGACCGTGGAGGCATGGCCGGCCGGCTAGGGCCGGTCCCACGAGTTTCTAATTTTTTAATATTTTTAGGTATTTTGATGATTTGAGGGAATTTTTCCTAATTTGAGAGAAATACCATGAAATCAAGGAATTTGATGAATTCAAGGAAAATAATAATAAAAATAATAAACAAAGGGCGTGTGGGACCGGCTAGGGCATGGCCGGCCGGCCAAGGCCCGGTCCCACAAGTTTTCATAATTTATTTTTTTTATTATTATATTGATGATTTGTGCAAAATACCATGAAATCAAGGAGTTTTTTCATGAAATTAGAGAAATAATAATAATAAAATAATAAGGAACCGTGGGGTGTGGGGCCGGTTGGGACCAAGGCATGGCCGGTTGGCCAATGGTCACGCCCCACACTCCTTTCCTTAATTTTATATTATTTTTATGGATTTATGGAAGTACCATGAAACCGAGGAGTTTCCTCGAGACGAAGGAGATTTGATAAAATGAGAGAATTTTCATCAAATCATGGAAAATAATAAAAATGCATTAAAAATATAAAACTGGCGTGGGATTGACCACGACACGGTCGGTGGTCGTGTGTCCGTGCTCCCAGCACCCTGGTCAATATTTTTAATTATTTATTATTTTCTTCCCTATTTTGCATAGGTTCATCGTTTCGTTGTATTTTTGAAATACTCGTTCGTGCGGTGACTGTTAGTGTATCGTCGTTGAATACACCTTTACCATTTGAATCGGGGCTTACTTAGAGGTAGCTCAGACGCCCGGTTGTTGATTATTTATTACTAATTGTGGAATTCAGTAGAGAATAATTCGCAAAACTAAGTAATAAGATGTTTATTATTAATTCATAGGATCAGCTGAGGATTCGACTACGAATTCAGAATAATAAAGTGAGCATTACCATTTCATGGGATCGTAGATTCAACCATAGAATCAGAGTAATTAAGATTTATCTATTACTATTTATGAGACCAGTTGTGGATTCGATCATGAAATCGGAGTAATGAGATAATATAGTTATTGTCATGCCAGGGGACCAGTCGTGGATTCGACCATGGAATAAGAGCAATTGTAATTAGGAATAATTAACTTTATGGCTCTATACTAGCAGAGCAAGCTGTCTAGGAGCATTAATTATCCCGATATGATCTTGTCGGTACGTCATATCCTTATTTAGTCAGGGTAAACTCGTTGTTTGTTCCTGAAGACGTTATCACTCTATACTAGCAGAGCAAGCTGTCTAGGAGCCGTCCATCACGTGATGCTATATAGAAATAATCACTAAAAGTATTCAGTATTCATGAGATATGCAGTTGTCCAGTCGTGAGACTACATATCCACATGTACTCTGAGAGAAGGTACTCCCCGTTGAGAATTCGATGAGAGACCCGTGTCTCGGTTATTTCTATATAGCATTCCAGTGGACAACTGCATATCTCATGAATACTGAGAGTGATGTAGCCGTGTCCAGTGTTGAACTTATGTTCACTTTGAGAGTGATGTAGCCATAAGTATTCCGAGCGCTCCTTCAAGGTCTCTGATTGAGATGGGAGCATGAGTAGCTTCTTGTCGACTGATGCATGCGGCTCTGAGGTTTTCAGTGGAATGATGTTGATGGCGGTGCCGACATCGATCAACGTTCTTCTAAATTTGTTTCTTCGACTGTGGTAAGCAGTCCCCAGTCGTACATCTCTTGGTTTGTGGCTTGAGGCTCAAGAAGTATTTCTGGAATGGACTTCTTGACACGATGTGGTTCAGTGCTGTGAACATGTCTCTCTTTTGTGCCTTCGACAGATAGAGAAATTCACGTTCGACAAAGGATTGAACTGCCTCTTGATAGGTTGTTCAGAGAGTGTAAAGGTTGTGATTGGGAGAGGATTCTTGTATACTCCTCCAGTGCCAGTTGAAGCTATTGTGGATCAACCTTCTCTTTGGTGACGTGCTTCAAAATATTGCAGTTACTTGTCGAATGATTGATAAATCTATGAAGGTGACAATACCTTGGATTCTTCATGTTGGCTCTCTATGATGAGCAACAGTTTGATTGCACCGTCTTGAACCCAGACTTCCAGTAACTCGATCACTCCTTCATGAGAAGTTTAGTCTATCCGATCATTTTCCCGTTCGTTGATGCCAGGTCGAGGTTTGTGCAAGATTGGTTATCCTTCCGTGATGCTTTTGTAGGAAGAGGTGTTGGATGTCGCATGTTTGAGCAGAAGCTTTCCTTTTTCTTCCTTGAGCAACAACGTTCATGGAAGTTTGGATATCGTACTGTTTAGAGCTGTCAAACGGGCAAGCTAGGGTCAACCCGGCCCTAGCTTGCCAACCCGTACTAGGGTTAGGGTCAACCCTAGCCCTAGTACTATTCACGAACAAGCTCAAAACCCCAACCCTAGCCCTAGACGGGTCAACCCTGACGGGTTGGCGGGTTGGATTGTTAATGTTATCAATTTAAAAATTAAATTTAAAATTTGGGATTGTTTAGGATTATTCATTTAGTAAAGGTCGAACCTAGGTCAATTTGGTGTTTAACTAGAAGCCCCACCACTGAGTTGTAAAGTGGACGTTTTTATTGCCACTTAATCAACGATATAGCCGGTTACGGCGCTTTAGTTTTCTTAGGAAGAGAACCCTAACATCAACTAAGCATTTTACTTTTTTTTTTAATCATTTTATAAGTTTAAATTAATGTGAGTAAGACTAACTCACTGTTTAAATTATGCTAGTCCTTTTATCAATTTAGGACATCCCGAATAAATATGTGATTGATGAATCTAAGTTGTAATTTAATTTATTGATTGATTATTTAAAATCTAAAAATTGTTATATTTGTTTGGGTAGATCCAAAATTAGCTTTATTTATTGATTTAAAATTAACTAATTCTAATATATGTTTGCAAATCATGGATTTTAAAGAGTTGGTGGGATTGAGGGATATATTTATTAATTTTGACGGGTTGACGGGTAACCCGCGGGTTGGCCCTAGCCCGGCTTGTTTTCTAGTAGGGTTGTATATGCCAACCCTAACCCGGCCCGTTTAGACAACAAGCCAAGCCGGGCCGGGTTGAAACAATCCGGTTTAGGGTCAACCCGCAAGCCGGGTTATAAATTGACAGCTCTAGTACTGTTTGTTGATCAGACGTCGGCTGCTCCGAGGTTCCTCGACCTTGTAGACTTTGCTCAGTAAAGCAGGTAGTCGATGATCGTTTTGGCTGCTTCATGAAGTTCTGAGAAAGTGTGGAACCGGAGGTTTTCCAGCAAGGCTCTGTAGATCGGGATCATTTTGTTGACGCACAAGTCTACAAGTTGTTGCTATGTGACGTTTGGGTTGTGGCAGTCCAAGGCTTGAATTCTGAACCTTTTCACATAATCATAAGGATGTTCGCTGCTCCTTCGAAACATCCTTCCTAGATCAGAGAGAGTGACTTGCTCTGACACGAAGAAGTATTTTCTGAAGAAAGCATTAATCATCTCTCCCCAATCGGTGATACTTCACGATGCGATGTTGTTGTACCAGGTGTATGCCCTGCCTTTCAAGGATTTTGAAAATTTCTACAGCCGGACGACATGGTTTTGCTCGTGTTCGCCCAATAATTCCAGAAACCGAGAAATATGTTTTTGAGTATTGCATGTTCCATCATAAAGAATGAATGTTGGAGCGGTGTAACCTTTTGAAAGAGGAATCCTCTGTATGACAGATGGAGGTTGGTGACGATGGACGGATGATGTCTTGTCTTTTCATCGATCCTCAAAAAAGCACTCCATATCTTCACGAGTGATGAAACTTGCAGGTTCCGTTGCTGGAGAGTCATCTGCAGCTTTGCGGAATTCTTCATCATGTACAACATGGATTAGAAAGATTTCAGGATCAGCGGTTGAAGATGTTTCTTTAGATTTTCTTTTCTCGCGCTGAGTCTAAGTTTGTTCAGACGCAAGCTTGTATGTGAGAGTTTTAATATAAACAACAAATTCTTCTGTGTTGCAGCCACGTCAGTCTGAACCTTCGTGAGATCAATTATGGTAGGCTGATTTCCTCTGGTTTCTTCAGGAGACCGACCAAAGAGTGGATTGTTGATGACGCCAGTGCCGTCAATTGCAGGGGTGATCACTGGAGCACCAGTACTTGGAGGACTAGTAGTAACATGTGGCATGACATTGCTGGCTGGAGGAGTGGTATTAGCGGTACCACTGAAGCCTGCAATGTTGAGAGGAGTAGTACTTGCGATTGAAGTATCACTATAAATTGCGATGCGAGATCCGGGTGTTGAACCCGGATTGGTAACTGAACCGGACCTAAGATCAACCATCTTTGTGAGATTGTGAGATTACAACCGAGAGAATGATCTCCCACTGTGGTCGCTAATCTGTAGATGGGGAAAAACGATTTGCTGGTTTTTAAGGAATTGAGGAGACGACCGTACGGATGAGACTCCTCGAACCGAGCGAAATATTAAACCTCACATAGATGCGCCGCTGCAAGGGGGTTCTTTACATTCGAGAGATCAATCTGTAGTACTCCGGCCTAAATCAAGACAATGACCGTTCCAGAGTAAATTCGGTCACAAGAGAGGATGGGTTGATCTGTAGGAGGGAAGCTGGGAAATGTGTGGAATCAATGGTAACCAAAGATTGTGGGTGTGTGAATTCTGAATATGATAAGCTCTGAATGATTGAAATTGCTCAATTGAGAGTAGTTGCTCAATTGATGAGTTGATGATCTCGTGTTGTCGATGAGACGTGAGATTGATGATACTGTTGATGCTGATGATTCAATCATGATTCAGAGACTTATTTATATTGCTGGAATTTTAGACACCATGACCCCATGAAGTGTGACAGTTGATGGAATCAAGGAGTGGCGAAGTGGAGATCGTGTTTGAAACCAGTTGATCAACGTGTGGATACTTGGTCGATTTTCCACCCACTACCTCGTGAATTCCTTCAACTGATTGCACGACTTGCTCACATTCCATCGTGTGTTTGAACACACGTGTCGTAGACCGCCATACCAAAACCCTAAGTGATATCCCCCAAAGTGACACGATTGACGTCTCGTGGTATGTTAGTCAATTGATGACTTCGTGGTTTGATGGGACGATGAGTCCATGTAGTTGCTGAGTTGAACATGATGTTCTGAAACTCATGAGTTGAACATGTCATGAGACAGAGGTATAGTTCTTACGATGAAGTGAGCAAGTATTGCTCATTCGATGGATTGTTGAATATTGATTGTTGAACCAATATTCCTTGGTTTGAGAAAATATTTATCATCTGAGCAAGTGTTGCTCATGTGATGAATTTTTGAATATTTGATCGTCTGAGCATGTGTTGCTCATCTGATGGATTATTGGCAGCGTACCAAAAATATTAATTAGAATACTGGTCGTTGAACCGAGCATAATTAATAAAATTAATGACCATGAGGTCGTCGTAAAATTATTAAGGTTGGAATCTGTAATGATGATCCTTGGATTCAGAAACCCTAATTTGATCAATTGATGATCAATTCATGGTTCGTCATAATTTTAACCATGGGACGAAGGAGGGAACGACTACATGGGACCATGGATCAACCATGTAGTGTCCATATGCTCAAGTGATCAAATACAAAGAACTCCTGAAGAGTTGACGATTTGTTGGTGAAAGAATGATCAAATCCTAGTTTAATCATTTATTTGAAAAATGCTCGTCTGAGCCTTAGGTGAGAAAACCTAATTAAATATGACGGAGTGAGGGACCGACCATGGGGTCATGAAAATGGCCCTGGTAGTCACATGACCGCCTGATGATCACTTCATGAAAATCCAAAGTGTTTGGAAGAGTTTTGGACCTAATACGTGCAATTGTGCAAATTAGGTCAAAACTGTGAAACTTGATGGGACCGGCTTCTGTAAGCCAAAGAGCCAATCTTGGTCGGTCAAGATAGAATGCTCGTGTCCCCAAGGCGTCCGCGTCTCAGTCCTGAGAATTTTGATATTTTATGGCGTGCAATTGAGCATCCATTAGAGAAAATATGCCAAAATTAGGGTTTCGACGAAACTGAGGAAAACACCATGAGATGATGGAAAATAATTATAAAATAAGGAATAAGGAGGCGTGGGACCGCCAAGGCCAATGCATGGTCGTACGGTCGTGGCCACGGTCCCGTGGTGCCTTTTCCTTAATTTTATAATATTTTGATGATTTTATGAAAAATTCATGAATTTTGAGAAATTTGATGAATTTAGGGAGTTTCCATGAATTAAAATAGTTTGTATGAGTTCAGGGAAGCAAAAAAAATATTAAAATTTTAAAAACAAGGGCGTGTGGACGGTGGAGGCGCGGTCGGCCGTCTAGGGCCCGGTCCCACGAGTTTTCATAATTTTTAATATTTTTTTAGGTATTTTTTCATGATTTGAAGGGATTTTCCTAATTTTAGAGAAATACCATGAAATCAAGGAGTTTCATGGGATGAAGGAAACCCTAAAAATAATAATAATAAAATACATGGGCATGTGGGACCGATTGAGGCATGGCCGGCCGGCTGGGGCCCGGTCCACGTGTTTCCCTAATTTTATATTATTATTTTTTATGTATTTTGAAAATACCATGATTTGAAGGAATTTTCATGAAATCAGGGAAATAATAATAAAATAATGAGGAACCACATGGCGTGGGGCCGGACGGGATCGAGGCATGGCCGGTTGGCCAATGATCATGGCCCCACAATGTTTACCTTAATTTTATATTATTTCCTTCGTGCGAAGGAGCACTATGAAATTGAGGAGTTTCCTCAAAACGAAGGATATTCGTTCAAATGAAAGGATTTTCATCAGATGAAGGAAAATAATAATATGATAAAATATAAAACTGGCGTGGGATTGGTCATGGCACGGTCGGCCAGTCAGTGAGTCCAATCCCTTGGTTCCTTCGTCGTATTTTGAAATACTTGTTCGTGCGGTGACTTGTTAGTGCATCGTTGTTGAATACACTTACACCATATAAATCGGGGCTTACTTAGAGGTAGCTCAGACGCCCGGTTGTTGATTACTTATTACTAATTTATGAAATTCAGTGGAGAATAATTCATGAAACTGAGTAATAAAATAAATAAACGTTTACTATTAATTCATAGGATCAGCTGAGGATTCGACTATGAATTCAGAATAATAAAGTGAGCATTACCATTCCATGGGATCGTAGATTCGACCATAGAGTCAGAGTAATTAATATTTATCTATTACCATTTATGAGACCAGTTGTGGATTCAATCATGAAATCGGAGTAATGAGATAATATAGTTATTGTTATTCAATGAGATCAAGCCGTGGATTTGATCATAGAATCAGAACAATTGCTTATTTCCATTCCATGTGACCAGTCGTGGATTCGACCATGGAATAGGAGAAATAATATATTATTTTGGGAATTCAATAGTGAATGTCACGGCAGAATTAATATTAATTAGGAATAAGTAACTTGGTGGCTCTATACTAGCAGAGCAAGCTGTCTAGGAGCATTAATTATCCCGATATGAGCTTGTCGGTAAGTCATATTCTTTATATAGTCAGGGTAAACTCGTTGTTTGTTCCTGAAGACGTTATCGCTCTATACTAGCAGAGCAAGCTGTCTAGGAGCCGTCCATCTCGTGATACTATATATAAATAATCACTGAAAGTGTTCAGTATTCATGAGATATGCCGTTGTCCAGTCGTGATACCACATATCTACATGTACTCTGAGAGAAAATACTCTCCGTGTAGAATTTGATGAGAGACCCGTGTCTCAATACTCACGTCTGATTGCTGGATCAGAGCTTCGTATAATTATGAGTTTACAACTTTAGCCCTTGTCAAAAATCCACCATCTACAAGTGGCAATCGAGCATGTGAAGATTTTGCAGAATCTGTGGAGACAGAAGACAGTGTTCACGCCTGTGAATACCCGACAGCTGGACTTTCGTTCAAAGCTCCATTGGTTAACACTTTCGCAGATAATGATATGGTTAGTGGATTTGTCATTCCCAAGTGCCATGCACCTTTGTATACCAGGATATGGAAAAAGTATGGGCATATTGCTACTACAAAAGTGTGGAAAGGTTTTCTACCCACTCTCTTGACTACAGTTGCAGGGCTGCTACCGATCATTGAAGAAATGAACCAAATGCACCTGCGAGACGTCAAGAATCAGGAACTGCATAAGTTGGATGAGATGATTTCCAATTTTGAGATATTGAGATTCAACGTGAGCTGGCTTCGTCTTCGTCTTAAGATAATTAAGATCCATAAGGCGGCGGAAGCTGCTGATGCGATTTCCATGACCACTGCTTTACTGAAGGAGGAAAAGATACTGGATTTGGAGCCAGCGAGGGTTGAGAAGGCGGTTGAGTATTTGAAGGCAAAGACTAGGATCTTCCAGAAGAAACTCGATAGGGTTTCCTATAGGGATTATCCATTGCTGGATGGTTTGTTCTGAGTGAATATTCAGGAGAGTTGTAATGTTGGTTTCTGACAAGGTAGAATAATCTGATAGTATGAGGAGTTTTTGTTCAATTGATGAATATTTGATGAACGAATGAGAATCTTGCATGCTCTTTGAAGGAAATAAATTACATTTGAGATGTATTTTGAAAAAGGTTAATTATTGCTATTGATCAAGCGTAATAGGCTTTGAGCCATTTGCCTTGATAAATATTTCCTTCCTTTCATGAGTGATAAATTTTGTAGTATACACTAGACACCGCTTTGATGATAACATACGGCCCTTCCCATTTCGGAGAGAATTTGGGAGAAGACATGTCTTGTTGAATGTGCTTTGTTGTCTTTAATACCAAATCTCCTACTTGAAAAGTTCGGGGTTTTACCATTTTGTTGTAAGCCCTGGATACCCTCTGTATAAGCCTCCATGTACTTTTCTACTTTATCTCTCCTTAATTCAAGCATGTCTAGTTTAGAAACTCTTGACTTGGACACTTCGCTTCATCCCATTGTATTCCGCTAGCCTCTGCAACTTGCTGAAGGAATTTTTATCTTGGCTGGGAGTATAGCATCAGCCCATAGACGAGAGAATACGGTGACGTCCAATTGAGCTCCTTGTTGCAGTTCTGTAAGCCCACAAAGCCATGGGAAGTTGCTCATGCCACGATCGTGGATTGTCATGAATTGTTCGACTGATAATCCGGATCAAAGTTTTGTTGGTACTCTCCGCTTGGCCGTTTCCTTGGGGGTAGTATGGTGTGGAGAAGATTGTTTAATCCCGTACTCCTTGAGTAATTTCTCGACATCTTGATTGGCGAAAGGAGTCCCATTATCCGTGATGATATGTTTAGGGACGCCGAATCTACATATAATATGCTCCTTGATGAAGGCTGCAATAGTTACCCCTGTGGTACCTCTGAGCGGGATTGCTTCGACCCACTTAGTGAAATACTCAGTAGCTGTGATGATGTATTCATGCTGCTTTGAGGATGCTGGATTGATCTTCCCGATGATATCAAGTCCCCAGCTATAGAAAGGCCATGGACTATTCACAGAGTGTAATGGAAGACAAGGGTATGAATGAGATTACCGTGAATCTGGCATTTATGGCACTTCTGAACGTATGCGGCTGCATCATCTTCCATAGTCGGCCAGTAGTATTTCTCGTGGATTTGGAGAAACAACTTCTTTTTCCCCTGATGTTCTCCTTCATGAGTTTCTTTCAGGACTGTCAGGATTTCATCTTCGGCTAGGCATCTCAACAAGTCTCCTCCAAAGCTTTTGCGGTATAAGATTCCGTCAAGAAAAACAAATCTCTTAGCTCTCTGTATGAGTTTGATTGCATCTTTCTTTTCTGGTGGCGATTTGTTGTCTCGAAGATATTCGATGTAAGGCTGCCTCCAGTCCGCGGTGTGAAGGAGTGTTAGCACCTCCAAATGATGAGGAGGTGTCTGACAATTAGGACAAGCTCCCTGCAAAGTCCTCGACTGTGCTTCCATGGAAGGCCAATAGTACCCGAGTCTCTGGAGTCTTCTATAAAGTGTTATCACCAGCGTCTGTCCGCACACTTCTTGATGCACACTTTCGAGTTTTTCTTTCGCTTCTTCATCACCCAGGCATCGTGAT
The DNA here is from genome assembly GCF_003573695.1 of Papaver somniferum. NCBI lineage: Eukaryota > Viridiplantae > Streptophyta > Magnoliopsida > Ranunculales > Papaveraceae > Papaver > Papaver somniferum. The sequence continues at coordinate 2,975,358 of NW_020621603.1, read as the reverse complement.
AGAGAGGCATCCGGGTTACGATGGTATAAGGCTCCATGAAGCAAGAAGAAGTTCTTCAGTTCTTTAAGGCTGATCGTCCCTTCTGTAATGGAGCTGCTCAGTTCATGAATGATAGGTGCTCTCCAGTCATTTGCTTGAGCTTCTTCAGTTTGATTAAGCCACGTGGATGACACAGCTCGTCTTTGCACTATGATGGATTTCTCTGATCCTTCGAATTGCAACTTGGAGGCAAGAGTCGCTAAGCAATCATGCCTATTGTTGGTTCGGCCAGTATGGGTGATGGTCGCGTCGGCGAAATGAGTCAGGAGTCGCTGTGCTTCAGCCCTGAATGGAGCAAGTGTTATCTCTTTGAGAGAGTACACCCCATTCATTTGATTGACTAGTAGTTTTGAATCTCCTCTGATCTCCAGATGCATTGCTCCTGCTTGTTTAGCTAAGGATAATCCTAGCAAGAAGGCCTCATACTCTGCTGAATTATTTGTACAGTGGAAATCCAGCTTGAATGAGTGTGAGAATACCTCTCCTGATGGCGAGACCAAGACTATGCCCGCTCCTCCAGTATCATTACTAGGAGTGGCGGATCCATCAAAGTACAACAACCATGTTTCTTCTTTAACGACTGAGATTCCTGGAAGTTCTCCTGGTACATCATCTGGTAATGTCGCGGAATCTTCTCCTGGGAACGCTGCTAGTAAATATGCTACTGCTTGACCTTTGATTGCTTTGGGGGAAACACATACTATGTCGAATTCCGACATCTGAAGCAGCCACTTTCCAGGTCTTCCTATCAGAGCGGGCTTTGAGAGTAAAAACTTTATGGGATCAGCTTTGGATACAAGCACAACTCTGTTGGATAGTAAATAATGCCTGAATCTTTGCATTGCATGATCTAACGCCAGGCATGCTCTTTCAGCTTTCGGGTATCTGAGTTGAGCATCCTTCATGGTTCGGCTGAAATAGTAAATCGTATGCTCGACGCCTTCTTCGTCTTCTTGAGCCAGTAGTGATCCAATAGCAACATCACTGGAGGCTGTGTATAATATCCGTCCACGTGAAAGTATCTGTTGTATTTTCTAAAATGCTTCCTGTTGAACATCCGTCCACGTGAAAGTCGCTCCCTTCTTCAGCAGAGGGGTGAACGAAGCAATAAGTTGAGCCAATCCTGGTATGAAGCGTCTGATGTAATTCACCTTACCCATGAAGCTCCGCAGTTCCTTCACAGTGCGTGGAGGAGGCGTCGTGGAGATGGATTTTGCTTTGTCCGGATCGGCTTTGATCCCTTCGACAGTGACCAAGAATCCCAGAAACTTTCCATAAGAAACTCCAAAAGCGCATTTTAGAGGATTCATCTTCAACTTGTATTCTCTGCATCTTTCAAAGACTTGTCTCAGAATTTCTAGATGGGATGTTCGAGCTTTCGATTTCACCACGACATCGTCAACATAATCTCTACTTGCTTGTGCATCATATCATGAAATATTGTGTCATGGCTCGTTGGTAGGTGGCGCCAGCATTCTTCAACCCAAAGGGCATCACAGTGTAATGAAAATTCCCAATGGGAGTGCGAAACGCGGTCTTGGCGGCATCATGTTCGAACATTTTGATTTGGTTGTACCCACTGTAACCATCCATGAATGAGAACATACCGTGGCCGCTGGTCGCATCAACGAGCATATCAATGTTGGGTAAAGGAAAGTCATCCTTCGGGCAGCATTTATTTAGGTTTCTGAAATCTACACACATCTGATTTGGCCATTTTTCTTCTTAACTGGGACACATTAGCCAGCCAGGTTGGATGTTGAATAGGCTTGATAAATCCTGCTACCAGCAATTTTTGAATTTCGGCCTTGATTTGTTCCTCGACCTCATGCCTGAACTGCCTGGGCGGTTGTTTGACAGCCTTGGAGCCGGGAATGATATGTAGACGGTGAGTGACCAGTTTGTCATCCAGGCCAGGCATTTCTTCATACGTCCAAGCAAATATATCCCGATACTCCTTCAGTAGCTTACCAGACCTGCACGCTCTTCCGGTGATAGCGCAGAACTGACCAAGATCGGTCTTGGATCTTCCTTGTGCCGATGTTAACCGTCTCAAGATCATCAGTGGTAGAATTCGTGCCATCTTGCAACTGTTGTGGAGCTTCCTGAACTTCATCCTCGGGTAGTTGTTCATTCTGACACGATTCACCAGTGCGGGGAGACTCTTGATCAATCTCCCCTATTAATTGCTAATCTTTGCGTCGCCGGTAAATGACCCTTCCTTCTGCGTCATGAGTGGTCATAAAATTGGATCCTGAGATCGTAGTTTCATCTTTTCGGCGCTTGAACGATGTAGCAGGCGATTCGACTGGTTCCGCTTCCGAAGATGGTGATGATGCGGATGCCTCAATAGCCTTCCAACTTGGAAGTGGGGTAGTAGATTTTCTTAGGAGGTTCAGGGGCGCTCTCTGGGATCGATGAATTCAGCATCGTAGACAGAGCATAAGGAGATGATGAAGCAGCTATGCGGACGATCTTGTTATTGAGTAAGCCTTCATGCATTGATGGTAGGTTGATGGAAACCTTGTTGTCATGGAGCCAAGGTCGCCCAAGTATCAGTGGTAGTCAGGTCTTGTCGATCACGTGGAATTTCACCTTTGATTGAATTGGTCCTACCCTCAAATCTATGTACGCGTATCCATATGTGTGGCTTTGGCTTCCTTCAAACCTGTCATTAGGATGGGATGGCGAATGATTTTACCTCGTGGGAATCTGGCCATTCTAAGAGTTTCATAGTACAATTGGTGGAAGCACCGGTGTCGACAGAGCCTTCTAAATTCGGTGCCTTTGATGAAGCCAGTCACATAAACGCGCGATTGTGCCCTTCGTCTGCGATGCGATCTTCCTCTCCAAAAGTGATGTTGTCGATTGAATGTTCAGATATCAGGGATACTTCTTCAACTGCTGGGGTTGGTAAAGTTATTTGTACGTCAGATGATATCTGGTTGAGTGCGGCAAACGTGTCCGTACGCTGTTCCCTGGAAAAGTGTAAAAGTTCACACAAATTTTCAATCAATTGTGCAACCTCTTGATCCACCGGCTTTTCATAAGTAGTGAAACTGTTGATTTGAGGGTCAGTTGAGCCAGTCCCCAGTGTTGGGACTTCCGAGACACCGCCCAACTCAGATGTCAGCTTGATGAGAAAATCAGTATGTGATCTATGTGTTCTTCATCAGATCCATGTTCCTGGTGTGGACTTCCAGAATTTGAGATAGCTCTGCCAGAGTCGGGGTTCCCCCTTCCGTGTCGTCAGGTGTAACATGAGGAATCCTGCCATTTGAAAGATTCTGGATTGGGTCTGGATCAGTTGAATTAGTCCTAAGACCAACCATCTTGTGAAAATGAGATTGCAACCGAGAGATTAATCTCCCACTGTGGTCGCCAATCTGTGGATGGGGAAAAACGATTTGCTGGTTTTTACGGAATTGAAGAGTCGACCGTGTGGAGACTCCTTGAACCGAGCGAAATGTTGAACCTACACAGATGCACTGCAAGAAGGGAGTGCTTTAAGTTCGAGAGATCAATCTGTAAGACCCCGGCCTAAACCAAGAACAATGGCGTTCCAGAGTCAATTCGGTCACAAGAGAGGATGGGTTGATCTGTAGGAGGGAAGCTGAGAAATGCGTGAGATCAATGGTGATCTGAGATTGTAGGTGTGTTGTGAATTCAGCGTGAAAATGCTCTGAATGATTGAATTTTGCTCAATTGAGAGTAATTTTGTGAGTTCGTGTAGACGAAAGATTGTCTGTATGAACTTTGATGAGAAATTGCTCGTTTTGGCGAATGTTGTTCGAGTTCGAAAACTGTGTTCTTTCAATCAGGATTCAGAGACATTTTATAATGCCGGAGTTGAAAACACCATGATCCCATGAAGTGTGACAGTTGCTGGAATCAGAGAATGGGAAATGGGGAAATCGTGTTAAAACCAATTACTCATCGTGCGGAGACTTGGTTAACTTTCCACCCACTACTTTGCTGACTCTTCCAAGATTGCACGACTTGCTCACATTCTCATCGTGGGTGAACACACGTGCGTAGACCGCCAGACCAAAACCCTAGTTAATATCCCCCCATGTGACACGATTGAAATCTCGTGATTGTGGAGTCAGTTGCTGACTTTATGGGACGATGAGTCCATGTAGCGCTGAGTTGAACATGATTAGCAAATGTTTCGAAACTCATGAATTTAACGTGTCTGCTGAGACAGGTATCATTATAACCTAAGACGAGCAAAACTGTGTTGCTAATTGTTGAATATTGATAGTTGAACCAATATTCTTTGATTTGAGCAAATATTGCTAGTCTGAGCGAATATTGCTAATTGAGTAAATATTGCCGGTTCGAGCGAATATTGCTAGTTCGAGCAAATATTGCTAGTTTGAACAAATATTGTTCTTTTGATGAATTGTTGGTAGCTGACCAAATAAAATATTAATTTAAGTTACTGACTGCTGAGTCGAGCAAAATAAATATGAATGTTAATCATGGAATCAACATAAAATTATCAGAGTGTTCGAATCTGCTCAGAATCACGTTTCTGCAAGCTCTGGATTCAAAACCCTAATTTTACCGAATATGATTTATTGCAAATCACATGACCGGCTACATGGGATGACGGGTTCACCATATAACGCCCAGATGCTCGAATGAGCAAAAACCAAAGTCTCTTGAGGACCAGTTGGTGAAAGAATGATTAAATGCTGGTTTAATCATTTACTGAAATAATGCTCGTGTGAGCACAAATCATAAAACCTGTAGAAAATATGAGGGACCGACCAAGAGGTCATGAGACCGGCTCTTGGTGGTCGTGGGACCAGTAGATGGTCGTTTGAGCGAACTTCCAATTGTTTGGAAAGAGTTCGAACCTAATATGAGCAACTGAGCAAATTAGGTTAAAATCATTAAACGCACCAGTGCAAGCCTCAGGGTCACCCTTGGTCGGTCAAGGGGATGTGCCCGTGTCACCATGTGTCCGTGCTTCAGTCCTGAGAATTTTGATATTTTCTGATGCACGTTTGAGCAACATTTGGAGAAAATATGCAAAATCCATGGTTTTGCTGAAACCGGCAAAAATACATGAGATGATGAAATAATAAATAAACTGAAATCACAAGGTGTGGGACCGGCCACGGCTAGGGCATGGCGGCCGGCTGACACGCGGTCCCACATGCTTTCCCCAGTTTTATGTGATTTTATTTTTTTTCTTGATTTAAGGGAAATTCCATGAAACTGGAGAGTTTGGCGAAATTAGGGAACTTCCATGAGAGAGACATAAATTAAAATATAAAATAGGGAATGGAGTGTGGGACCGGCAATGGCGGCGGGTCCCAAGACACTCTTCCCAATTTTATGTAATTTTGATGATTTTAGATAATTTTCATAAAATCAAAGGGATTTGTTGAAAACCAAGATATTTTGTTGAAATCAGGGAGTTTTTGAAATCAGGAAACCAAACACCAAATAATAATAAAATAATGGGTGTGGGACCGGCTAGGGCATGGCCGGCCGGCTAGAGCCCGGTCCCACAAGTTTTCCTAATTTTTTAATATTTTCATGATTTTAGAGAAAATACATGAAATTAGGTAATTTTAGGGAAAATTCATAAAATCAAGGAATTTTCATAATTTGAGAAGAATAATAAATAATGGGACGTGAGGTGTGGGACGGCCACGGCCAAGGCAAGCGGCCGGCCGGCGGTCCCGCGACACCTTTCCCTAATTTTATTTTTTTGATAAAATCATGTGATTTAGATAAAATACATGAAATTAGGTAATTTTCATGATTTTAGGGAAAATTCATAAAATCAAGGAATTTTCATAATTTGAGAGAAATAATAAAATAATGGAGACGTGAGGTGTGGGACCGGCCACGGCCAAGACATGGCCGGCTGGTGCTCGGTCCCGCGACACCTTTCCTAATTTTATTATTTTTGATAAAATCATGTGATTTAGATAAAATACATGAAATTAGGTAATTTTCATGATTTTAGGGAAAATTCATAAAATCAAGGAATTTTCATAATTTGAGAGAAATAATAAAATAATGGAGACGTGAGGTGTGGGACCGGCCACGGCCAAGACATGGCCGGCTGGTGCTCGGTCCCGCGACACCTTTCTCTAATTTTATTATTTTTTGATAAAATCATGTGATTTAGATAATTTCTTTGAAATAAAGGAAATTTGCTCGAACGAGAGGATTTTCATGAGATCGTGAAAATAATAAAAATATGATAAAATATAAAATTGGGCGCGGGACTGGTCACGGCATGACTGGCCGGCTGGTGAGCCTAGTCCCCTGGCGCTTTTGCTTAATATTTTATTATTATTATTTTCCCTCCCTATTTTGCATAGGTTCCTCGTTCGTTCGTATTTTTGAAATGCTCGTTCGTGCATTCAAAATGCTGGTCTGTGCATTATATGCTAATTACACTTGCACCATTTTCGTCAGGGCTTATTCGATGCTCAGACGCCTGTTTCGTCGAATATTTATTACTAACCTGTGGAATTCTGCTGGGAAGAACCACAGATTGAAGTAACGAAATATAACGAGGAATCGTAGAATATTGCTAGATATTCAAGCGATTAATTGACGACTCGTAGAATATTACTGGATATTCAGACGATGGCTCGTAGAATATTGCTGGATATTCAGACGATTTGAGATAATTAATTGATGGCTCTACACTAGAAGGGCTTCATGTCTAGGAGCATTAATTATCTGCGGGTTGAGCAATATGGACTTGCTGGAGTGTCATATTCCTCTTGCATAGTCGGGGAAAACCTGGTTACATCCCGAAGATGTTGTCGCTCTATACTAGCAGACATGCTGTCTAGGAGCCGCCCAATCTTTCGATTTTATACAGTATGGGATGTGTCGTGGCCTCAGCTGAGATACTACACATCTTCATCTTCTCTGAGAGACTTTCTCCATCAGAGGTGGCATAAGCTTTCATGCATAGAGACATGAGTCTCGATACTCATTCGATTATCGGATCTGGAGTAATTACTGAAATTGCTCAGTTTTCGTAAGATATGCCGCGGTCTCAGCTGAGAGACTACACATCTACACGTACTATGAGAGACAGCCTTCTCAGTCAGAGATTTATGGCATGATCTTTCACGCTTTAATGAGATACATGAGCCTCAATACTCATCCGGTTGCCGAATCTGGAGTATAGTTTTATAATTCTACCCTTTGTCGAAAATCCACCATCTACAATAAGCATATATAGTGTGTTCGTACATTAGTGTATAAGTCCATAAACCAGAAGCCAAGAGTGTGCATATGTGTGTATACGAAATTGGTGAAGGAGACAGGTTAAGTATGCGTATCCGTACGCATACTGGCGGAAGTTCTCAAACCGAGAATTTCTGCTGAGTTTGGTTTTGGCAAAACTCTTAATTAGTCATCCTAAGTATGCGTACTCGTATGCATACTGGCGGAAGTTTTTGAACCAAAAATTTCTGCTGAGTTTGGAAACTTTACAAACTCAAATCCGGTTGCTTAAGTACGCATACTTAAGATGGTTACTTTGTCAAATCGGTCAAGTCCATGAACTTGAACATTTAAATCATAAGGAATGCAATCTTTGCAAACCGTGTCTATAATGTTCATGATTGATTCAAGTGAATCAAACCGATTTGATTTCAATTGTGTTTTCAAAACAATTGAACAACTCTTTAACTAGTTTCATTTGGGTCATTTGAACTAGTTATAGTTGAGATGAATAAGGTTGATATGAGAGTAATCATATGGCTAACCTCGGTTAACTATTTGTGAACCAACATGGTGTACACGTTTAGGTACGGCTACATAAACCTAAATGAGGGTACATTTCATTTGTGTGTAACAAGCTAAGTTCGATCTAACGGTTTAAAGATATTAGCTTGGTTGAATCATGTTTTTCATCTAACAGTGAATATTGAATACTTTGTTACCAAGGTAACTTGGATTGCAAACCCTGATTTGGAAACTATATAAAGGAGAACTCTAGCAACTGGGAAAACTAATCACCACACCTCGTGTGTGTCACTAGTTGCATAACTAGAGTCGATTCTCCTTTAATCTTAGGTTTCTTCTCGAGACCCTATAGGTTAACGACTTGAAGACTTCATTGGGATTGTGAAGCCAGACCCAACTATTATCTTTGTAGTTGCGTGATCTGATCTTGTTGTTTTTATCGTGTTGAGTGCAACTGAAATAATTGGCTCGAGATTTTATATCTCCGATAGGAAAGATAGAAAATTAATCACAAATAAACTTTGTCTCATCATTCGTGATTCCACAATAACTTGTTTCGCTGGTCGATTAAGTTTATTGTGAGGTTATTGATAATACTAGGTTGTTCTTCGGGAATATAAGTCCGGTTTATCAATTGGTTCCTGTTCACCTTGATTTATCAAAAGACGGAACAAAAACTCTTGGGTATTTCTGTGGGAGAAAGATTTATTCAATCCTATAGACTTTTCTGTGTGAGACAGATTTGTCTATCAAGTCTTCGACTTCGGGTCGTAGCAACTCTTAGTTGTGGGTGAGATCAGCTAAGGGAATCAAGTGTGTAGTATCCTGCTGGGATCAGAGACGTAAGGAGCGAAACTGTACCTTGGATCAGTGTGAGATTGATTAGGGTTCAACTACATTCCAGTCCGAAGTTAATTAGTAGTAGGCTAGTGTCTGTAGCGGCTTAATACAGTGTGGTTTTCAATCTGGACTAGGTCCCGGTGTTTTTCTGCATTTGCGGTTTCCTCGTTAACAAAATTATGGTTTCTGTGTTATTTCTTTTCCGCATTATGTTTTGTTATATAATTGAAATATCACAGGTTGTGCGTTAAGATCAATCAATTAGTATATCCAACCTTTGGTTGTTGATTTACATTAATTGACACTTGAACATGGTCGTTGGTACCGTTCAAGTAATTCCTCTTATATTCAATCAGGCTCGCAGATTTCTATTTGCTGATTGCGGATTGAATTAAGAGTTAGAGATATTAAACTCTTTGATATACCTAGATTGAGTCTGACTATCTAGTCGATTCTCTAGAAAGTGTATTGGAGTAAGTCCTCTCAGATTTCCAAACGAATTGTTGGTGTGGTTGTTAGACCCCCGCATTTTTAGAAATATCTCAAAGAAAAGAGCTGGCATAAAGGCTGAACAGTTGGCCAAGGATGATCTCCGAGTCGAATGTGAAGAAGATGAATATTTAGACGCAATGTATGATGATCCTGAAGACCAATTGGAAGAAGTTCTCGGTAAAGATTCTGACTCTGAGAAAGTGCGTGAAGAAAATTCCATGGGGAATGATGATCAGGTAGACGATGATGAATCTGATAATTAATCTTTCTTGCAATCTTTCTAAGTAGTTGATCATCTTCTTAATTTATTTCTATAAATATTATCTTGATCATTTGAGCAACTTTTCTTCATTGATACTGAATTAGGATTTTTTGAGTGATAATCCTTTCACTGTGTTTTTCTGCTTTTCTCATCAAATAAAATGCATATGCACGAATGATCTATTCCATCGACCCGGGACCCTGTTTGCTAATGTCCGCTTACCCATGCTCTGAAAATTATAATTGTGCTGGAAGACCTTGAGATGATGAAGAAATGAGCAACATTTGACTGAACAATCAATTTGAATTGGGAATGACCACAACCGTGTCTGGTCATGGTCTGCCAGTCCCTAGTATTTTTTTTAAATGTACTTTTTGTGTTTCCTTCTTCTGGCAAAACCTAGATAGAGGACCCACGTAGAAAAACTTGATGTAAAGACCTAGGTGGTTGAAGTTGGAGGTACCTTGATGAAGGACTTAGTGGAAAGACTTGGTGTACATCGATCGACCATGGATGTTATGAACCCCGTCCAGGAATTACTTCTTGCATATTGTATACTTCGGAAGTGGTAGGAACCTCATACGACGTCGTAATTCAGTGCTTGACCCAAACTTTTGAAGCTAAGAGACTGATTGTGGAGGACATATATTTCAGCTTGTATGTCCGATTGATGCGCCCTTTTGGTGTGTTATATCAAAGACATAGACGAACATCTTTTGTCAAAGAAGCATTGTCCCATTCCTCACCCATTGGTACGTTTCTGTAAACCTATGGCCTGAAATATGGTGTATATCATTTGTAAAGGTGATGAGAACATCTTGTAGAAGACTTGGCTTGTGTCTGTCCGTCGTGCAAGCTTTGGGAATACTTTCATGTTTACACATCTTGATATGAATCGTTAATGCTTGGAGAAATTCCCTCTATCGAGTAACACTTCAGAGAATGGATAGTTGGTGAAGCCGGTCATGAGGATGTTGCTCCTGAGACCGTTGTTGGTGCTGAGATCACGACTTAGTTTTCTCCATACGTTCTTGTTGATGCTGATACCATGGACGGAGTTCCTCCAGATATCCTTGTTGATGTCGATACTATGGTCGGAGTTGCTCCAGAGACCGAAAAGGCCATAACCATATAACCATGATTATTGACATAGTCTTTGCTCCTCCATCCAGTGAGCCATTACATTCACGAACTAGTTGGTGGGTTGAGCAATCCTAAGATGAAGGTGTACTAAGAGTTCAACCCGAATTATCCCGAAAAATATGACTTTACTGTGAACTGGCTTCGTCAGAGAATCGACGTTGTTTCGGTAGATAGCAACAGCGGTCTTCACTCTGGATGTGATCGGTGTAGAGAAAAAGTTCCTCAGGTATGCAGGGGTTTGTGATGTTGAGAGGTCCTGTTTGATGACGTTTCATGAAATCACATAAGGTTTCAATGACTTTTTATGTGGATAACATTTATTTAAATATATTGAATTGATCTTTCCAATAAGATCAAGTCCCCAGTGCATCCCAGAGGTGTTCATTCACTTAAAAGAGTTGAAGGATTTTGTAGCATATATTGATGAATGGTGTTGCATCTGTTTCAGAAGTATCGTAATGGGGATAGTGAAGACTTATCTATTGTAGTTCAGTTACACTTTGATCGTGTTGGTGTTGAATCAGCGTGTCATCATCGAGATATTTATGTTGAAGCTAGAGGTGCCATTATCGAAGGTGTACTCTTTGATTGGGAATACAATTGGAAGGCTTCTTAGATACTTGAGCGTTGAAGCGTCACATCTCTTAAGCGTCGAGTGTCTTAGGCTTGATTATCTAGGCCCCGAATATCTTCTGTTGATTCAACATCCCTTTTGCGGTGGGATTCCAAACTTGTGCATACATCAAAGCTTTCTGATTTTATGGCACATATGGACACTCATGCAAAGGTTACGGGGAATACCCAAGATATTCTTTCTCGTGCTTGAACATCATCTCAGTAATGAATTTCTCGGTGAGATGCTCGATTTGGAGAGGTATCAGATTCACCACTTGGTAAAATATTAGTGTGGTGAAACTACCCATTCATAACGTCTTGCATTAGTATAATTGCTATCAAAATTGAGTCCCCATGCTAGGATAACATGTGAGGAAATAGATGACATAGACATGGGAGGAATGAAACTTGCCTGAGTGCGGAACCTCTTTATGAATGTCCATGCATCTTTTGAAGGTTCTTGTTTCAACCTCATCAAAGTTCAAAATTCCTCCAAGTTCCCTGATGATGGAACGTCCGACAAATCTTCTGGATCAGAACTTTCTTCGTTGGAGACATGTGCAACCAAAGGTGCTTTGTCAGTAGCCATATTTTCAGCGTGGATCCACGCTCGTCAGAGGATCATGTCATATCTTGAAGCTTTCTGATTATGTGAAACTTGGTTTCTGTCCAGGTTGAACCTATTTTCACTTTGAGAGTGATATAGCCATAAGCATCTCTGAGCGTTCCTTCATGGTCTCCGATTGAGATGGGAGTATGATTAGATTCTTGTCGAATGATACATGCGGATCTGAGGGTTTTCAGTGGAATAATGTTGATGGCGGTGTCAGCATCGATCAATATTCTTCCTAATTCATTTCTTCTGAGATAGACTGTGGCAAGCAGTCCCCCAGTCGTGCATCTCATTGTCTGTGGATGAAGGTTCAAGGAGTATTTCCTGGATGGACAAACGTCTGACACGATGTGATTCGGTGCTGTGAACATGTCTTTCCTTTGTGCCTTAGACAGATAGAGCAATTCACATATATTTTTGTCCAAGGATTGGACTGCTTCATTGAAAGGTTGTTCGGAGAGATTGATGTCCTGATTGAGAGGGTCCTTGTTTACTCCTTCAGTCCCCATTTGAAACTCTCCTGGCTCAACATTCTCTTTGAATATGTGCTTCAAAATATTGCAGTCACTTGTTGAATGATTGATGAGCCTATGAATACGGCAGTACCTTCTTCTTCGGTTGGCTCTCTCTCGATGAATGGAAATTTGATTGCACCATATCGAATCCAGACTTCTAGTAACTCGATCACTTCTTCAATGGGAAGAAGAAGTTTGAGTATCATTTCCCCGTTTGTTGATGTTGGGTCGAGGTTTGTGCATTTCAGGATTGGTTATCCTTTCTTTGCGCTTTCGGAGGAGCCTGAGAGATTGGAGAAGCATGCTTGTGCTGTGGTGCCCCGGATTTCCCTTTGCTTCCTTCAACAACATCGTTTATGGAAGATTGGAGATTGTATTGTGCGTTGACCAGGCGTTGGATGTTGCGATTTTCATGAGGTTACTCAATATTTGTACACTTTGCTCTTTCCAGTAAAGCAGGCGCGGTGGTTGCTGATCGCTTCACCACTTCATGAAGTTATGAGAAAGTTTGGAATTTGAGAGTTTCCATTAAAGATCTGTAGACCGGGATCGTTCCATTGATGCACAAGTCTATAAGTTTTTGTTCAGTGACATTTGGGTCATGACAATCCAAAGCTTGGACTCTGAATTTCTTCTCATAGTCGTTCGGAAGCTCATTATTCTTTTGAAATATTCTTACTAAATCAGAGAGAGTAACTTGTTCCGAGACGAAGAAGTATTTTCCGTAGAAAACATTAATCATTTCTCCCCAACAGGCGATGCTTCCTGGCGTGATGTTATTGTACTAGGTGTATGCTCTGCCTGTCATAGACTTTGAAAATTACTTCAGACGGACAGCATATTCATGCTCGTGTTCGCCCAATGATTCCAAAAATCGAGAAACGTGTTCTCGAGCGTTGCATGTTCCATCAAAGCGTGAACGTTGGAAAAGTATAATCCTTTGGAAGAGGAATTCTTTGTGTAGAAGCAGGGTATGAAGGTTGATGACGACGGACAGAGGATGTCTTATCTTTTCCATGGATCTCCAAGAGGCGTTCCAAATCTTCACGAGTGATGAAACTGGTTGGCTCTTTCGCTGGTGTGTTGTCCGCAGCAACTTCATCATCTTCTGGAATCTGGATCGGGGAGATGTTAGGATCAGAAGTTGAGGGTACCTCCTTGGCTTTTCCTTTTGTACGTTGAGGCCGTGCTTGCTCGGATGTCAGTCCCCAGTGTTGGAATTCCCGGGGCGGGTGAACCGCTCAAATCTGATGTAAATCTGATAAGAAAGTTAAGTATGTTGTTTATCGTCTCCTTCATCAGGTTCATGTTCCTTGTGTGGATTTCCTGAACTCGTGCCAATTCAGCCAACCTTGGAATTCCTCCATCGGCTGCGCCATTAGGTGTCGTGCTGGGGAAGGAGACATCGCCATTCGCTAGAGTCAGAGCGGAATTTGGGATTCTAAGACCTACCATCTTCTGGGAATTGAGTTGAAACCGAGAGATTTGACCTCCCACTGTGGTCGCCAATTTTTTGTGGGTGAAAACTGTTTCTGCTAATTTTGGTAATTTCGGGTGTGTGGATGAGAAACGAGTCTAGACCCTAAACGATGCACTGCATGGGAGTACTTTTGATTCGAGAGATCAATCTGTACAATCCTGGCCTAAACCAAAAAATGTTCGTTCCAGGCTTGCTTCGGTCACAAACTGAAGGAGAAGGGTTGGCCTTAGGGAGAGAAGCGAAGAGAGTGTTGAGACCAGAATAGTTGATTATGAAGATGTGGTTGTTTATGACTCGTATCCGAAAGTAGAACTGGATAGCCGAATGGAAAGCTACCAGGTGATTTCTAGATACTGTGTTGTTGCCGGCCAAACTTGTTTTTTGGTGAAAATAGGTGAAGCCTATTTATACAAGTCATATTGAAACGTACCATGGTCTCGTAGGAAGTGGAAACGATTGAGTGGTGGAAGAATAGAGTAACGTGTAACCGTCAGGCATTATGCTTCCATGATGAGGGAAGTGAATTCGTGTAACCGTCAACCATTACGCTTCCATGATGAAGGAAATGAATTGTTTATACCATTACATTTCACCACCACTAATTTTCCTACTTCACGACACTTTCTTGTAACGGGTGCATTGCACGCCGCACGCTGTAAACCGCCAGACCAATACCCTGATGAGTATCCCCCAGTTTGTGACATGTTTGATGTCTCGAGTGCTTTCGTGGAAAACGTGTATAAGGTTGCTATGTGTGGCAAGTCAAAGTCAAGAGACTTTGCCATAAGAAAATAGCATGTGATGCTATTAGGCTTGCCTTAGTCGGCCGCCTTAAACTTGCCACAAGTCCGTCAGTTTGGTGGAGAACTTGAATGGCTGAGATTACATCTCATGAGGAAGGGTAGTCGTTGATTATGGACACATCTTTGTTGTATAACAAAGTGGCGCCATTAGCATAGTGGTGCCTGTCATAGCCGTGGCGTAGCGGGTTGCCTGGGACTTTCCGCAAGTCCGCCAGTTCAGTGGCGAACTTGGATGGATGAGATTGCATCTCATGAGGAAGAGTGGCCATTGATTATGGCCGCATCTTGTTGTATAGCGAAGTGACGCCATTGGCATAATAGCGCCTGGTGGAGCCATGGCATAGCGGCATGCTAGTGGCATGCCAGTGGCGTGGCATCGTGGCATACTAGTAGTCGTGGCATGGTGGCATTCCAGTGGCGTTATAGCATGGTCAAAGCTAAGGTTTGGCTTCGTGACCAAAATTAGGGCTTGGCGGCGTGGCCAAGGCTAGGATTTGGCGCCGTGGTAAGAATTAGGGCTTGGCGGCGTGGCCAAGTCTAGGATTTGGCGTCATGGTAAGAATTAGGGCTTGGTGGCGTGTCCAAGCCTAGGTTTTTGGCGTCGTGGTAAGAATTAGGGATTGGCGGCGTGGCCAAGGCTACCGTGGCATGCTACCATGGAAGATTGTCATGTTGGCATGCCGATCAATATGTTGTTGTGGTAAGGCGCGTTTGGCTTTCCAGTTAGTATGGTGGCGCGGCAGGGTGCGTTTGGCCTTTAATGTATGGTGGCAAGTTTGGAGTGGCTTGATTGGCCGAGGAAAGGGGTCGGCCAATCATAAGGCGCGGCTACACTTCTGGTGAAAGTGTGGCGGATTTAGAGCGACCTGATTGGTCGATTAAAATAGGGTCGGCCAAGCATGGGCGTGGCTACACTTCTGGTGAGAGTGTGGCGGCTTTAGAACGACCTGATTGGTCGATGGGAAGTGGGGCCGACAAGTATGGGCCCAGCCAAAACTTATGTGCGCGTGGCTAATTTGAGGCGACACGATTAGTCGAGAGAAATAGGGCCGGTTTAGGAAGGGGCGTACCAATGGCAAGTGGCGCCAGTTGGCCCAAGGCATGGCCACGCCTCCCTTTGATGCCGCGGCTCCCTGTTTTATGATTCTGGGCAAGGTTTTGCACCTGCTAATCCATGGAGGATTGATTACCTAGTTCACCTAGGCTTAATTTCGACAAGCAAGGTCTGATATACTGTGCGAGGCACAAAACCCTAACTTCTGCAAGTTAGTCGGGGCATTTGATTGAACTCTATGTGTTGACACAGAGTTCTTTTAAGTTCATTGCCAGAGAGTAGCATGCTTTTCTGATTGAATACCTTATGCAAAGACCTTATCCTTGATATTTGGAAATTCGTGCTACTCTGCTGTGAGCGAACACAAATCGTCATGTCATATCAACATCAAGGGTTCATCCAGAGAACATAGTATAGAAGTAATTCAAAGGAACTTATATTAAGTGAATATAGGCGAGGCGCCGAAATTTACAGAACATCTGGGGTGGTTGCTACATTCACCAGTCTGGATAAATTTCATGTAAGTATATTGAACGGCTCAATAAATATGCCGGTGGAGAGGTTAGCACTCACGGAACCGTTTCCTTACAGAGTAACGTCACATCAGATGCAAGGTTTTACGATTTCAACCCTAAGCTAAAAACCACCATCAACAATGGGGAAAAACGATTTGCTGGTTTTTTAGGAAAGTGGAGAGACAACCATGCGGACGGGACTCCTCGACCGATAAAACTACTTAACCTCAAACAGATGCACTGCACGGGAGTTCTCTGAGCTCGAGAGATCAATCTGTAGGACTCCGTCCTAAACCAAGACAATGGCTATTCCAGAGTCAATTCCGTCGCAAAGAGGGAAGAGGGTCGATCTGTAGGAGGGAAGCTGAGAAGTGTATGGGATCAATGATGATCAAGCATTGTGAATGTGTTGATGATTTCTACAAGTTTCATGAACTGCTGGGTTCGGATGAAAGATAAGTTCTAAGTGATTGAGTGAATTCTGCTTTGTTCAGAGTTACTGAGAATTCTTGTATTAGACGAACGTTGTCTATCTTGTTCTCGATCACGAGTTCAGAGACTTATTTATATTGCCAGAATGTAGACACATTGATCTCCAGTAAGTGTGACGGTTGCTCGAGTGAAAGAGCGGGAAAGTGGGAAATCGTGGTTACACCAGTTCCAGGTCATGCAGAGACTTGGTTTCCACCCACTACTTTGTAACTCCCTCAACTGCTTGCACGACTTACTCACATTTCTCATCGTGGATGAACACATGTGTCGTAGGCCGCCAGACCAAAACCCTAATTAATATCTCCCCATGTGACGTGGTTGATGTCTCATGAATGTGGAGTCTGCAAGGAAACGTGTATTTAATTAGTCAATTATTGATTTGACTAGACAATGAGTTTTAGCCTTGATGAGTCGAGCATAATGAACGAATGTGATATGCTCTAAGACTCATGGATTGAAGATAAGATGTCTGCTGGGACAGTAATGATGTTCAGACGTTGAATCTTGATATCATTTTACCGGTCGAGATAATAATGATATTTTGGTAATTTGGATCGCTCGTCCGATGAAGTTTCTCGATCGAGGACTTATTTTGATATGTCGAATATTCGATAGGAAATCAAAGGTATTGCTAAATTATACAAAATGCTCTAATATTTCATGAACGATCGAATGATGTAGTAGCAAAAAATTTTGGATGGTCATCCGTTCGAACCATGTTGCTCGAACAAAAATGTTGGTAGCAGGACCAGACATTAAATGTAAATTAGAATATTGATTGCTGGATCAATATGATTCTCGAATGTTGAAAGTTGAACCCAAACATGAGGAATACTATTAAGTCGAGCAATTGATAGTTGAGTCAATGAGTCCTACACCCAGTTGATCGTGTGGATGAGCAAAATAAATATTGCTCGTTTAAGCGAATATTGCTTGTTTGAGCAATATTTCTCGATTCATGAATTATTGGTAACCGGAAAAAATAAAACATTAATTAAAATATTGGTAGCTGGATGGAATATTATATAATTAATCAAGATGTTGATTGTTGGATCAACATAAAATTATTAGTGCTTGAACTTGCTCAGAATTATGATTTGCGTAGCATTTGGTTCGAAACCCTAATTTTGCTCGATTGTTGATCAATTGATGATTTACTGAAATCAATCACCGAGTGAGAGAGGACCGGATACATGAGATGATGGGCCGACCATGTAGCCTCCAGGTGCTCAAATGAGCATGTACAAAGTCCTCTGCAGACCAGTTGGTGAAAAGATGATTAAATGCTGGTTTAATCATTTTATTATAATTGCGCTCGTCTGAGCATTAGGCAATAAAACCTAATTATAGAGAGATGAGGGACCGACCAAGGGGCATGAAACCAGCCATTGGTAGTCGTGGGACCAGCTGGTGATCGGTTGAGCAAGTTCCAGGTTGGTTGGAAAGAGTTTGAACCCAATATGGACTGTAGAAGATTAATTAGGTCAAAATTGTTAAAATACGTGGAACCGGATCTTTGCAAGCCTAAGGGCCGACCTTGGTCGGTCAAGGAGGCATGCCCGTGTCACCATATTGTCCGTGTTTCAATTATGAGAATTTTGATATTTTCTGACACGCGTTCAGCAATATTTTGGATTTTCAGAAGAGTTTGATCTTGACTGAAAAATCTCGATTTTGCTCGAATGAGCAAGTAGAACTTTGCTCGTGCGATCAGTATTTTAATAATAATATTTGCGTGAAAAGCATAGTCGGTCATGTGACCATTTGATTTTTGGCTTTTGACAGTTTGAGCAATATTTGAGAAAATATGAAAAACTAGGATTTTTGCTCGAACGAAGGAGTTCCATGAGATGAAGATAATAATAATAATAATAATAATAATAATAATAATTATTATTATTCAAAAAGGTGTCGGCGCCCAGCTTGTTGCTAGGTTTCCTTCTACCGACTTGTAATATACACACTTTCGACTTGCTAATAAAATACCCTGAGTGGTTTTTATAATAAAAAAAATACTGATAATAGTAATAATAATAATAATTTAGGCAGTTTTTTGTTTGATAGGTTGGGTATCACTATTCAGAAAGGCATTGGGGCGCAACTTGTTGCGCGTCTCCCTGCCAAATCTTTGTAAACTTCTTATTGTTGTTTATTTTAATAAAAGCCTTCGTGGCCCCCTTTAATCATCATAATAATAATAATAATAATATAAGGGATAATAGGGATTGGGACCGTCCACGGCTAGGGTATGGCCGACCGTCTAGTAGGTCCGGTCCCGTAACACATTTCCCTATTTTTAATTGTTTTTCCATCGTGTGAAGGAAATATGGAGAAACTAAGAGTCTTGCTCAAACGAGGGAGTTTTCTCAAATGAAGGAGTTTTCATGATATTAGGAAAAATAATAAAATAAGGTAAAATAATTGGAGAGGCGTGGGGCCGGCCACGATGGCATGATCGGCCGACCGGTGGGCCTGGTCCCCTAGACTCCCCTTTTATTATTTTATTAGTATTATTTTCTTCCCTATTTTTCATAGGTTTACTCGTTCGTCCATATTTTTGAATGCTCGTTCGTGTGTTCGGGGTGCTCGTTCGTGCATTATTGATAAGTACACTCATACCATTTTCTCGGGGCTTACTCGGTGGTGGCCCAGATGCCCGATCAGTGAATATTCATTAGTAATTCATGAAATTCAGCTGAGAATCAGTCATGAAACAGAGTAATAAAATAAATTGAGTATCTATTACTAATCCATGGAATTCAGATGAGAATCAACCATGAAACGAAGTAATGAGATAGAATGATTATCTATAACTAATTTATGGAATCCAACTGAGGATCAGCCACGGAAATGAGTAATAAGATAAATAGATTATTTTCTAGGAATTCAATTGATGAATGACACACTAGAATTAATTTATGAATTGCTCTATACTAGCATGCGAAATTTCTAGGAGCAGGTTTGTTCGAGAATCGAGGTATGAGATAATGGAAGCATCATACTCGTTCTGAATATTGCGGGCGTATAGTCAGGGAACAACAAACAGTGTGACGTCTTGAAGACGTTATCGTTCTATACTAGCATGCAATATGTCTAGGATCCGTCCAATCGCTAAGAAATTATATACACGTTCTCTCTACATAGTCAGGGAACAACAAACAGTATGACGTACTGAAGACGTTAACGCTCTATACTAGCATGCAATATGTTTAGGAGCCGCACAATCATTTTGATTCTACGTAGAGGTGATAATGAAATATGTGAAGTGTTAAAAGATCAGCTGAGAGGCTTTTCGAGGAACATATTCATCATAGCTCTAAGAGGATATTCGCTCAGTCAGAGGTCGTGAAATGGTTCATGAATCATAAAATATGAGTTTCACATAATTTCTGAAGCCGGGTCAGAAGCATGCAGTATCACGATTTTAAGATTTTATCCTTTGTCGAAAATCCACCATCAACAAGTAGCTTTAGTAGTTGTAGTGGGTGTAGCATCTTGGGAAGTTTTAATTGATCTTGTTTGTACTGGTACAATAACTTGATAAGTAGTAGCATCTTCACATGTAGATGGAGATAAAACTTGAGCAGTAACATGGTCATACTCATGATTAATTGGTAGGGCGTAAATATTGATTAGTAATAGGTTCGACCATTATCCTTGGTTCACTCAATTGGAAATAACTGCTTCTTAATTTATTGGTGTAGTTGACGACTCTTTTGTTATAATTTCTCTATGTGTCATTAGTACAATAGGCGATAAATCACATAAATACTCCCCTACAAGAAATTCTTTTAGTTTATTTGAAGTTGAAAGTACGGTGCATATTCATCAAAACGTACATCTGTAGAGATAATAAGTTTACGTGACGCAACATTGCAGCATTTATATCCTTTTTGTATGGAAGAGTACCCAAAGAACATCACAATGAGCGCATATCAAATTTATCCTGTTGAGGTGCTTGTACACAAACATAGCATACATATCCCAACACTCGTAAATGAGACAAGTCAATCTTTCGGTCTTTTAAAACTTCTAAAGGAGACCCAAACTGAACTACTCGAGCAGGGAGCATATTAATTAAATATGTTGCAGCCAACACTCATGAACCCAGTATTTTTCAGAACATTCATATGAAGCATTATAGTCTGCCCGGTTCCTAGGATATACCTATTTTTGTTTCATCCACACCATTTTGTTGTGATGTTCCCACATAACTTGTTTGGTGGAAAATTCCATTTCCACGAAGATACCCACGTAAGAGTCCTCTTCAAAATACAGTTTTATTATTTGTTCGCACCAAACTATTTCATTGGCATATCATGAAAAAGTTTGAAAATAGGGAAAACCTCAGTTTTAGATTTCAATAAATATAAAAAATTACTACGAGAATAATCCTCAACAAATATTGAAAAAGCGGGTGTCTAACAACAACACCCAATATTTCGCTTAACAATCTGTATGGACTAACTCCGAAATACTTTGCAAGAGAATCAACTAGACAGTCATACTCAATCTAGATAAAAGTATCTCAAGGAGTTAATATCTCTCTCTTGATTTGATTTTTACTCAAGCTAAAATCAATAGCGAGTCTTTATCAAATAAAAGGAATAACTTGGACGGTACCAAAGACCAATGTCCAAGGATCAATCAATATCAATCAACAACCAAAGGCTGGATTTCCAATTGATGATCACGAAAGCATAACCTGTATTATTTCAATTTTATAAAATATAATGCGGAAAAAAAATAACACAGACACCAGAAGTTTTGTTAACGAGAAAACCACAAATGCAGAAAAACCTCGGGACCTAGTCTAGATTGAATACACACTGTATTAAGCCGCTACAGACACTAGCCTACTCCAAGCTAACTTCGAACTGGACTATAGTTGAAAACCAATCAATCTCCCATGGATCAAAGGTACAGTTGTACTCCTACGCCTCTGATCCCAGCAGGATACTGCGCACTTGATTCCCTTAGCTGATCTCAGCCACAACCAAGAGTTAGTGCAACCCAAAATCGCAGACTTGATAATAAATAAATTTGTCTCACACAGAAAAGTCTATCAAAGGATAAATCTGTCTCCCACAGATAAACCCTAGGTTTTGTTCCGTCTTAAGATATGAAATCAAGGTGAACAAGAACCAATTGATAATCCGCTATTATATTCCCGAAGAAAAGCCTAGATTAATCAATCACCTCTCTACAATCCTTCCTGACTACACAGGCGGTTTGTTGAGGAATCACAAACAGTGACACGAAGATGTTTGTGACTTATTTATCTTGGCTATCGGAGAACTCTCAAGATCTCAATCCAATCAAAGATTGTACTCGTACGATAGAAGATGCAAGATAAGATCACACAACTACGATAAAAGTATTATCGGTCTGGTTTCACAATCCCAACGAAGTCTTTAAGTCGTTAACCTGGTTCTAGAGAATAAAACCAAAGGTTAAAGGAGAATCGACTCTAGCGAGCGCACTAGTATCACACAGACGTGTGGGGATTAGTTTTGCACAATGCTAGATGTCTCCTTTATATAACCTTCAAATTAGGGTTTTTCCTTAGTTACAAAGCAATCCGTATTCACCGTTAGATGAAAACCTGATTTAGATTCAAGCTAATATTTCTCAACCGTTAGATCGAAAACTTAGCTTGTCACACACACTTGGGTAGACGTTTACTGGGTTTGTGAAAACCATGCCCAAACGTGTACTTGTATGTTGGTTCAACATAGTAACCCAAAAGGTTAACCATATGAGCATTTCATATTAACCTTGTTCTTCTTCACCATAACTAGTTCAATTGACTCAAATGAACTAGTTAAAGAGTTGTTCAATTGCTATGAGATCTTATGTAACTACACAAGACACAATTGAAACAAAGATGATTCGATTCGATTGAATCGGCTCATGAACTTTATAGCCAAGGTTTGCATAAAGCATTCCTTGGTAATTTAAGTTTCATGTTCAGAGCACATCTTTAGATCATAACCTCTTAATCTCACAAACAAGTTCGCGGACTTAAGACAACTGGTGGAGTTTTCCAAACTCAGCAGAAAATCTCGACAAAGAGACTTTCGCCAGTTCGCGGACTTAGACGCAAACGAGTTTTTGGAAAATCCCAGCAGAAATTCTCGGTACAAGAACTTTCGTCAGTTCGCGGACTGGGTTCGCGGACTTGGCAAAGCCAATTCCTCCGGTTTTTCTCAATCGACAAAGTTTGAAAACTTCGGATTAAGGAATACATGGTTATGTAGTCTAAACTCTCATTCCAATCATTGAGACATTCTCAGAGGACGCTATATAGCCGTTATTCACAGACCGTTTCACGTCAGAGCAATTCTCAAAGTAATTGAAACTTTTCATGACTTTCGTCACTAGGTGAAGATAAACTTGATCAAAGCGAAACGCTTTACCAACACATGATTTCGATATATAGATAGGCGAGATATACTCGGCTCGAAATATCAAATGTGTATGATCCAGTCTATATAGCATACGACTTTTGTCTCATAAGAAGTAGGAGATAGAAGAGATAGACTTTTGAGTGATAGATTAGTTCAAGTCTCCACATACCTTTTTGTTGATGAAGTTCCACGGTTCCTTGAGTAGATCTTCGTCGTTGTATGATGAATCGCCATGAAGTCCTTGAGCTCAACTACACTTTTTTATCCTAGTCCGAGACTTAGCTATGTAGGCTAGAAATCAAGACTTATAGTTTTGATCACTAACATTGACAAACATGCTTGAGATAGCAACGCATGCGATGTCGACCGAGCTATGCTCTAAAAATCTCCCCCTTTGTCAATTTTAGTGACAAAACTATTAATACATATGGAATACAAAAAAGATAAACTTTAGTGGCTCCTATTCCATAGTATAATCTTCAACGTTCCCTGAAATCTTCGTCATTCCAAGTACTCCAATGATCCCAAAGGTTGTAAGTTTAGCATCACCGTTGTTGAAGATCCGTAGCTATAACAATGAGATAAATCGAGATTCTCGATCATTATTATACAGTGTCATAGTATTATTATGTAACATCAAAATCCAATTGTATCACGACTTTAACAATAATACTATGGTGATATGTATCACTCCCCCTTAGTCAATACTCCATCTCGATTATGGAAACCACTCCCCCTTACACAATGATCCAAAAACCATATGTATTTGTAGTGTGAACTATAATATTTCTCCCTCTTTTGTCAATAAAATTGGCAAAGGTATAAGAACAGGATCATAATGAAATTTCCACAAGAGACATTTCATAGACTAAAGGAAAATACATACCAACTTAATTTAGATGCAATCATAAAGCCGAAGCTAAATGCATTCATCAAGGAGTTTTAAGATACAAGATAACCCCTATAAAATTCCACAGCCGCACATCCCGCAAGATATTACCATTAAGCACAAGTTCAAAAGAACTCTCCCCCATTTGATGTCATTCCTGAAAGAATAACAAGAGCGACCTTAATTTCGAAAGAAAAGAAGGATTTTTAAATTGGACACCAAAAACCATAAAATGATTTTCTATATCCAAAACTCAACCAAATTAATCACAAGAAAACCCATGATTAATTTAATTGGAATACGCAACTAAATCAAACCACAAAAGTGATCAATTTAATTGAAGGTGCTCAACATAAGAAAACTCACGGAGCTACGACTAAGATAATCAGACGGAGACGACTAACTTAATCGTTCACATACTCAACATAAGGAAAAACCATACGGAATATACGACTACATCAACCAATAGAACATGATTTGTATAGTCGTTCATATACTCAACACAAGAACTTGTGGAATATATGAAAACTCAACTAGACTAATTACAAGAGAATCTTATATTTAATCTAATTGGAAAACAAACAACCAAACTAATCACAAAACTAATCAATTTAATTGTCAAAGGATTTGCTCGACAAAAGAAGACTTTCAGAGGAAATAACTAAATAACCAACCAAGATGATTAATTTAGTTCATAATGCTCAACATATAGCATCTTATGGAACAACCAACAAAGCCAATAAGAGTAATCGACTTAGTTGTATCGTGCTCAACATAAGACACGCAATGGAGCCTTCATGGTAAAACATAATAAAATGGATCAATGAAGATCAATACCGTGGATAACATACAAGGATCTATTCTATTTTCCATCATAATGACATAATAGACTTTATCCTTGTCAAACAAAAGATTTTATCCTATTTTCCATCAAATACATGACTGCATAGGCATAACTTTTGTAATTGTCAAAAGTCCATTCGTCCTTTCATTAATACGAATACCAATTCATGAACGACTTTATTTTTGACAACATATGGGACCTTCAAGTTCACGGACGCAAACAATACATATCCCATAATCAAATTGCAATATCACAAAATCATAACGATCAATACTGCAATAACATCATCCTCCATATATTTTTAGAATTTAAAAACCAATAAACCTAAAAAATAACATAGGAAGATGAAAACAAAAATAGTTATGTGTAGTCACAATCATCGCTATTGAAAGCACTAGTTATTCTTCCAACTAATCCAAAAAGAAGACATACTAGGCAACTAACTAGACCCAAGATCATACGAAAAACTAAATCCTGTCTGCAACCATGGATTGAACAAGAACGAGTTCCTAAGTTGCCTTCCTTAGTTCGTCTTTTAGGTAGTCTAGATTCCGTGTTGCGATACCAAGTTGTTCGCTTACGACCTTAATGTCTCCAAGAAGATTTCCTACCAGTTGTGAAGAAATCTGAACTGGCAGTTTGTCTTCGTTTTCATGATCAAGAGCATGAAAGCATGAGATATCAATAGGACATAACTCAACATCATCAACCTTGTTGCTTCCCTCCATTGTGCACCAAAAAGATTTTTAGAGAATCTTTTTGCACCTCTGGAACACATTATATATATAAGGAATTCCATCAAACCCTAGGAAACATGACGTTTGTGAGGGTTTGTGCGTGTACTAGAGAAACGGGCCTATGAAAGACCAGGAAGCCCAAAGAAAAGTAAAAGAAATATATGTTGAGGAGCAAACGTAATAAAGTAACATCGAATGCAGTACAATCCTGACAGCTTTCTCAAGACGAAAAATCCTGAGAATCAAGAGCATCTCTTTTTAACAGGACAAAAATTAAAAAGAGATGCAACATGAAGATATCAGGATGTAATAAGATGAGCATCTTGCTCATCATTGTTTACTTCTTCTTTTTCCTTTTCATCGGTATTAAACAAACTACCTGGTTTAGTTGAAGAAGTATTATCAAGAGACGATTTAGACGTACCTGGGTTAACAACATTCCATGTTTTCTTGATATTCCGTCTTAGTCCGTTTATGTGAATCTTCAGATCAGAGACTCGATTGTTGACATGTAAGAAATCTGAATTGGATTCATAGTCCTTTTTGAGAAAATTAGAGGAACTTAACTCGTTTTTCTTTCTTCTGTTCCTTTTTCTCCTTCCAGACTGATTCACAACACCTGTCACACTTTTGTTGTTTTTCCTTCCACCATTATAGGCATCCTTCGGTTTGAAGACATAACTAGGAAAAGCCTTATCACAGTATATCCCTTGAGGTCGAACAGGGTTGATTCGAATCTGTGATATAGGTTTAACAACTTCTTTAGACATCCAATTAAGAATGTTGTGAAGTTTTTCATTCCTTATCCGAAGACGACACCTTCGCTCAGAGTGTTCTTTGTTTCCGCAGTAATAGCAGTTGAAGGGATTACGTTCAGTAGTTCTCTTTTGAGTAGATTTAAAAGAAGTAGAATCCTCGTTTTTGCAAGCTGACACAGGTTCTTCACATGGAGAACAAATTTAACAAACTTAGTCTTATCACTGTTAGGAGCGTCTGTTCCTTTATATCCCAGACCACGTTTGTCATGATGTTCTTTACAGGATCCCAGCATAAAAGACAGTTTTGTAGAGCTAGAACCGAACCTATTTAGATTCTCTTCCAGTGATTTTACCTTATTATGAGCAGCACTGAGTTTGGTTTCCAAGGGTTTCTCTTTGATAAGAAGACTGCGTTCTTTGTCATTGAAACTCTTCTGTTGAGATTCACATCTTTCTTCAGTTTCGGCAAGCCTCTCTTTTAATATACAGAGGTTACGAAGAAGATTATCACATTCAGATTTTGTTGAGCGAACCTCTTCTTCATGATATTTAATGGTAGATTGTAACAGTTTGTACCCACCATCATAACCTTTGAAGAGTTTTCTCAACTTTCTGTTTTCTTGACAGAGAGGACCCATATACTTTCTCAAGCAAGCAGTTGTCCTTGTTTCCTTCAATTCACGATTAAACAACTTGATGTATTGAGAAAATTCCTCATCAAGACTCTGTCCTTCTTCAGAATCACTATCATCCGAGAGATCATCCAACTGTTCATCAAGAGATTTCCTCCAGTTGAATTTAGATGCTGAAGGAGATGAGAAGGAGTTTTCCTCAGTGGTTTCAGATCTTTAAAACTTATCTGAGTAGTCCTATACTGATGTTGTGTTGTCAGAGATAGTACTCTTGTCCATAGAATCAGATCGATACAAACACGGACTTGTTAGGTCTTAAATGTGTTTGCCTGCTCTGGTACCAATTGAAAAAGCGGGGGTCTAACAACACCACCCAATATTTCGCTTAGCAATCTGTATGGACTAACTCCAAAATACTTTGCTAGAGAATCAACTAGACGGTCATACTCAATCTAGATAAAAGTATCTCAAGGAGTTAATATCTCTCTCTTGATTTTATTTTTACTCAAGCTAAAATCAATAACGAGTCTTTATCAAATATAAGGAATAACTTGGACGGTACCAAAGACCAATGTCCAAGGATCAATCAATATCAATCAACAACCAAAGGTTGGATTTCCAATTGATGATCACGGACACACAAACTGTATTATTTCAATTATATAAAATATAATGCGGAAAAAGAATAACACAGACACAAGAAGTTTTGTTAACGAGGAAACCGCAAATGCAGAAAAACCCCGAAACCTAGTCCAGATTGAATACACATTGTATTAAGCCGCTACAGACACTAGCCTACTCCAAGCTAACTTCGGGCTGGACTATAGTTGAACCCCAATCAGTCTCCCACCGATCCAAGGTACAGTTGTAGTCCTACGCCTCCGATCCCAGAAGGATACCACGCACTTGATTCCCTTAGCTGATCTCACCCACAACCAAGAGTTACTGCAACCCAAAATCGCAGACTTGATAATAAACAAATCTGTCTCACACTGAAAAGTCTATCAAAGGATAAATCTGTTTCCCACAGATAAACCCTAGGTTTTGTTCCGTCTTAAGATATGAAATCAAGGTGAACAGGAACCAATTTATAATCCGGTCTTATATTCCCGAAGAACAGCCTAGATTTATCAATCACCTTGTAGGATCAGAATCTCGCAACAATAATATTTCAGCGAAATTATCAACAACACAACACAACAGCGTCGCAGAACAATTTCATAAACGATATAATAAACGACGTCAGCTAAAATCATGAGAAAGATGTGATGATCCTGCGAAAATTAGAGAGTTTGCGAGATTAACATTTGTAAGGTTGCGAGAATGTTGCAAGCCATATCCGAAAATAAAGGACAGATTAGCTGTCATCCACTATGTATTTCCTTATAAATAGTCGTTCAACTGTGAGGAAGGAGAGAGATCATTTTTTGAGTAAGAAACAAGTAAATAGGAGAAGGAAAGTCTAGAGCAGAGGTTATTCTTGATTCTTTTATCTTTTCTTGTAAGAATATTCAAAGATTCACCAATAAAATTAAGATTGAAAATCTAAAAATGAGTTGAGTATTCATGAAATCATATGAGGGGTATAGTGTAGGATTTCCTACAACTACATAATGACGCTAGAAACATGGAGAGGCTGAAGATCGAAAGTTAAAGATTTTTGTTGAGATTGTTCAAATCAAGAAAGTGATTAAATAAATCAGTGGACCAGTTAAAATAAAAATGATTAGAGTCAATGAAGATAAAAAAAGATTGGAGTGTAATATGATAACAAAAACAATGGTTAATGAATTCCATGAAAACATCAAAGGAAGAATACATAAACGAAATTTTGAAGGAAGGTTATGGCGGTAGAAAAGACATCACCCTTGAAAGATTGGGAAAAACAAAAAATCACATTCATGGCGGCAGAAATACCAAAAGAAAATTTGAACCACACATCTCTATTGGTTATTACAGTGCCTATTACGCGAAAAGAGAAGGAGACAACAACAAAATCCACGGGAGAATGGATATTGAACAGAACTTTAATCGATACAGGAAGTTCAGTGGATATAATATTCTATCATGCATTCAGGGGAATGGGATTTAAAGATGAAGAAATTTCCAATTCAACATATTTTTTTCATGGCTTTGGAAAATCCACAACAAAACTTAAAGGAGAAATAGTGGTACGAATTCCACTAGGAGAGATCAAAACACATGTAACACTATGCGTGGTGGATATGGAATCGCCATATAATATGTTGCTAGGAAGACCATGGATGCACGCGATAAAAGATGTAGTATCAACGTTGCATCAATGTATTAAATTCCCCACACCAAACGGAATAGGAGAAATCAGAGGAGACGTTGATAATACGAAATTATGTCATCAAATTGAAGTAAACCATTATGAAGGACAAGCAAAAACGAAACAATTTCGCAGAACATTGGCAAAGGAAGCAAAGAAAGAAGAAGAATTTAGAGTATATATGATAAGGGCAAAAGAAGGCAAGGGAATACCCAGCGAAATTTCGGAAGAAGGAGAAGGACCTGTGAAAACAATAAAAGAACCAACACCAATGGGAGAACCCAAGCCCAGTTACACTGCCGCAGAACCAACAAAAGAAATAAACATTGGGAATATAGAAGAACCTTTAATATTGAGAATTGGTACCAAGATGGATGTGGAAGAAGAAGAAAGAACTGTTAACCTTTTGCGAGAATATAAAGATGTTTTCGCAGGAAGCATGGATGAGATACCGGGAATAGATCCATCAATTGCATGCCACAATTTGGAGATTAACAAAAATGTGAGACCATTTAAACAGAGAATAGGAAAAATTGCAACAACTTACCATTCCCAAATAGAAGAAGAACTACAGAAAATGCTTGATGCGGGAATCATAAGAGAAGCTAAATACCCAGAATGGATAGCGAATATGGTCATTATCCCAAAGAAAAACAAAGGAATCAGGATTTGCATAGATTTCACTGATTTAAACAAAGCTTGCCCCAAAGATAGTTTTCCGTTACCAGATATTCCTCAAATAGTGAAATCCGCAGCGAGAAATGATAGGGTATCTTCTTTAGATGGGTACAAAGGGTATAACCAAATCCCTCTCGCTGAAGAAGATCAAGAACATACTGCTTTCTTCGCCCCTAGAGGTTTATATTGTTACACGAAAATGCCATTTGGTTTGCGAAATGCGGGAGCGACATACCAAAGAATGGTAGAGAAGGTGTTCGCAAAATGGATACACAAAACATTAGAAGTATACGTGGATGACATGTTAGTAAAGAGTGAAGAAGCTAAAGACCATATAAAGGATCTGAGAGAGATTTTTGAACAAATGCGGCAGTATAACGTTAAACTGAATCCTGACAAGTGTACTATTGGAGTTGCATCGGGAAAATTTTTAGGCTACATTATATCAAAGGAAGGAATACAGGTTGATCCAGAAAAAGTGCAAGCAGTTCGTGACATGCCAACACCAGCAACAATAAAAGATGTACAGAAGTTGAATTGGCTTCTAGCTTCGCTGGGGAGATTCATTTCGCGATCATCAGACAAATGCAAATATTTTTTCGATATACTCAAGAAGGGTGCGAAATTCAAATGGACTGAGGAATGCGAAAAGGCTTTTCAAGGGATCAAAGAACATCTTATGAATACAACTATTTTACAAAAAGCAGAATTAGGAGAAGAATTATTGATCTATCTTGCGACGACGTTGCATGCATTAAGTGTTGTGTTATTGCGAGTAGACGCAGGAGTAGAGAAACTCATTTATTGCATTAGCAAAACTTTTAATACTACCAAGAAGAATTACTCGAAGATTGAGAAGTTGATCTTAGCATTAGTTTATGCATCATTTAAGCTCCGCATATATTTTCAAGCGCACAAGATAAAGGTATTAACAAAAGTACCAATTGAATCAATGATGAAGAATTCTAAAAGATCAGGAAGAGTGGAGAGATGGAATGCACAAGTAGGCCACTTTGATATTAAATATGAAATTTTGTCTTCACCAAAATCACAAGTTGTTGCAGATTTCTTGGCAGAATTTCCTTTAGAAGAAGATGAAGCGGTAGACGAAATGATGGATATAGAAGAAGAACATGGAGATCCAAAAGATTTATTAACATAACCAAATAGATGGGAGATATTGGTAGATGGATCATCAAATGGAGAAGGAAATGGAGTTGGAATTGTTTTAATTTCGCCAGAAGGAGTAAAGATGGCTTTTTCATTCAGATTGGAATTCGCATCCACTAATAACGAAACGGAATATGAAGTTGTGATACATGCCTTAAAATTCGCAATAGAAATGAAAATAGAAAATGCCAGGATCACTAGTGATTCGCAGCTAGTTATTCGCCAAATAAAGGGAGAGTATACTACAAATGAACCATCCTTGAAGAAATACAAGAATCTCGTTGAAGAATTGTCAGCGAAAATCCCAAAAATAAAATGGAGGCACATTTCAAGGAAGGATAACAGACTCGCAGACGCTTTTGCTTTCATCTCAAGCATGATGACATATCCAACTGCGAGATGCATAAAAATACAAACACTTCTGTCATCATCAATCAATAAAGAAGAAGAAGAAGTGGACGTGATGATAATAGACAATGAAGAAGAAGAAGAAGAACAAACGAACAGTATCGCATACTGGAGAATGGAACTTCATGCATATTTGGCGAAAGGAGAAACACCAAGAAATAGATTGGAAACACACAAGTTAAAAAGCCGTGCAACGAATTATGAATTAAGAGATGGGCTGCTATACCGAAAATCCTTTAATGGACCATGACTCAGATGTTTGACACGAGAGGAAGGAGAAAAAGTGCTAAAAATGTTACACAGTGAGGATGCTGGCAATCATAGCGGGGGAATATCTTTGGAACATAGAGAAAAAATGCAAGGCTATTACTGTCCATACATGCACGAAGATGCAAAACAAATATCAAGACGTTGCGAAGATTGTCAGCGACATGGAAAGAAAATACATGCACCTGGATCACCATTGTCATCTTCAACCAGTGGGTGGCCTTTTGGGAAGTGGGGTTTAGATATTGTGGGGGCATTTTACCAGGTTCTGGACAAAGAAGATACTTAATAGTCGCAACAGATTATTTCACAAAATGGACAGAAGTGAAGGCAGTACAGCATATTCGCGACAAAGATATCTTTACATTCATATTCAAAAATATCATTTGCAGATTCGTAATTCCTGCGCAATTGGTATCTGATAATGGGAAACAATTTGAAGGACGGAACATAGAAATGTTACTCAATGCATTTAAAATAAAATGTGGAAAGTCTACTTCTTTGTATCCACAAGCTAATGGACAGGTAGAATCAACAAACAAAACAATCACAGATATATTAAAGAAGAAATTGGAAGGACGTCACAGAGCATGGTGCTAACAAGTACATAATGCAGTATGGGCTTATAATACAACTAGAAGAGAAGCTACTGGAATGTCACCTTTTTGTTTAACATACGGAGTTGAAGCGGTGTTACCAACAGAAGTTGTTATTCCGACAACAAAAAGAGAAGTTGGGAGAAAAATCTTAGTGTGGGTTTGATCTTAAACAAACTTGATGAATTAGAAGAAAGAAGAGAAAAAGATTTACAACATATGGAAAATTATCAGCGAAGATTAGCCCGAGAATATAATAAACGTGTCAAAGTACGCGAATTCCAACCAGGATATTTAGTTCTGCGAGAGACACCAATATATCAGCGAGAAAATGGTGGAAAATTAGCGAAAAATGGGATGGACCTTACATCATTAAGGAGATAGTTGGAACAGGAGCTTATAGATTAATGGATCCATAAGGTAGAGATGTTGGTCATAGACTTGACAGACCATGGAACAGGTTGTACTTAAAAAGATATTATCAGTAAGAAGCTTTGAGAAGTTATGGATTCTGAAAGAATAATTGCAAGATTATTCATATCAAAACAAGATCATGATGTGCGAAATTTTCGCAGAGATAATCACAGAACAATGACATAACAGAAAGGGGCGAACCTTTATGGCGTACACCCTAGTTCACGAATAAAATTTCACAAGAGGCAAATGTAAGACCTAAAGTACGTCATACTAGGGGGTACCTGTTGCATGGCTCAGGGAAAGGATACACCGCCACCGGAACCTGATTCATGGAGATTTGGGGTCAATAAAGCCCATCCGGGAGAGGCACCTTGGATTCTCAGCTTAGGCATATGACTTGGGTTGGGCGACTAAGGTAATAAGGACTCTCCCAAGGAGTGCAGATCTGATCAAGGCGCCGAGGTACATGGTTGAGTCAAGAGTGCCAGGGGCGTTTTAAGTGTACCTTGCCATTCTTGACAAGTCTTGGATTATACTGCACTCGGCTTGAAGAAAACCCCACTTAGGGTGCAGTCTCGTAACCCTAAGCCCTATAGGTAAAAGGGATAAGAGGCTGCGAAAACAACTGGTTGTTGTTAAGACTGGATGGGAGGATCTAACCTTGTATGGTAGAAGTACGCCTCCTTGAAGGGGCAACCAGGGGGGAGATAAGGGTGGAACCCTCCATTAAGGAGATGATAAGTGTCTAAAGACGCAAATGTCATGAGGCTTTTTATTCCCAAGAGTATTAAGGCTTGTCATATTTGTGCAACAATCCTGAAGAGGCAATAACACAAAATAAAAAGATAAGACGAGATCAATGGGTTTTTGCATGAAAGTGCGAAGACGTCCTGCGATTTCGTCGCAAGACGGCAATGTCATGGGGCATTATTTTCGCAAGAATATTTAGGCCTGTCATATTGTCGCAACATTATTGAAGAGGCCATAATACAAAAGAAAAAGTTAAGTCAAGATCAATGGGTTTTTGCATGAAAGTGCAAGGACGTCCTGCGATTTTGTCGCAATGACAAGAGGTGGCATAATAAGACCTTTAATTAGGAAGGAAAAATAAGACCACATGACAAAACAAAATATTTATAAGTATTCATAACAGATTATTTTTCGCAAGAAAGATAATGAGAGGCAAGTATGGGAATCAATAAACAAGAAGCATTATCTTTCTCACCAGCAAAATACTAAAAGGGAAAATTGATTCCAAAGTTGGTTGAAGAATATTATTCGCAAAAACTAATAAAGATAAGACAATTCAAGAAAATAAAACTATATAAGAAGTTCATGCTTCAATATTAATTCCAGTAGAAGGAGATAATAGACGTTCTTCGCCAATGTTCTCATTATCGCAAGCCTCTCCTTCATTTCGATTCTGATTTTCTCCTTGATTAGCACCTTGATTATCGCCACCAAGTACTTCTTCAGAGGAGATTTCTTTTTCATTCTCATTTTGATTAACACCAGCAGATGCTTCCTTAGAAGGAATTTCTTCTTCATCTTCCAAGAGATTGTCCTCTGCACCACTTTCATAATCATAATCACTATCAGCGGACGAGGAACTTCATCATCATCTACTTCCAAAGGTTCGATTGATGTAGGAGGAAGAGATTTGGATAATAAAATATCATTTACAAGGACTTCATCCCAGATATGAACTTGAAGAATAACTGCTCTCTGATGATTCCTATCTTGAATATCCTTAAAATAAGCAAGATATTCAAGTCTTCTTTCTGCTCGGTCGCGAGAACCAGTAAGGGCAGAGACGAGCAATGCATTTTCTTTGCGAATTTTGGCATATTTAGCCTCCAAAACAGAAATGGACGAATGAAGATTCTTCTCAGACTCTGCGAAAGGTAGAATACAAAATTTCAATAAGATGAAGAACTCAAAAAGATATGACAAAGAAAAGATAGTTAAGGCATTCAAACTATTATGACTACCTTCCTTTTGCGAAATAAGGTGTTGAATCAAGGTCAGACAATTATTCTCCCAACGGTCCATTGCGTCATCAAATTTATCTCCAACTAAACCTTTAAGTCGAGAATGAAGATTTTTCTATTTAGAAATAAGAAACGCATTTTTCTTCGCAAGAGAAGAATAAGATTCTTCTAATTTGGAATATTGTTCTTTAAGTTGATTCTCCTTTACACTTAAAGCTATTCTACCTTGAATAAGTGTATCTCTTTCAGCGATAGATGATTTTGTTACTTCTTTAAGTTCATTTCTCAAAGAGCGAAGAGATTGCTCTTGGTCATCTGATAAAGAATAAGAAAGGCGAGATACTTCATTACTTAATAAATCTTGCCCCTGAACTAATTGGTTATTTTCATTGGTAAGATTATTTATATGATCAAGAGAATATGAATAGAGGTTATCTAATTGGTTATATTGATCCATCAAAATTTCTTTATCAACACGGGCTTCTTCAACAGCAGATTCAAATTGATATCTCTCCATTATTCGTTTATGGTTTAAGGCTTAACATGCGAAAGAGGGATTTCAAGGATAATTAAATATGGGAAGGATAAAACCATTAAAAAGGAAAATTGAAGACACATATAAGAAAATCATACCTCTCAATTCATCATTCTGAAGCTTTTGATTTTCGAGACGAAGAGCATTGCACTCTTTTTCCAAAGCTGTTTGCGAAGCAGCTCTGTCAGAACCGAAATACCTACTCAGAATTTCGCACATACTAGATTTGACAGGATCAATAGAAGACTTCTTTCCATCATCCAGGACCTCAGACAAAACTTTGAAAGCAATATCTATTCCTTCCACGGTTTCTTTCGAAAAGGGAAGAGATTCAGGTAGAGAACTGGCAATGATAGAAGGTTGAGAAATATTATCAATAAGAAGAGAAGAAGTTTCATTTACAGAGGGATCAATAATGGGGGTTTCAATCATTGAAAGGCCAGCTGAAGAAATGAAGTCTGAGGCAGCTTTTTCGCGAATTGGAGATGATGGTTTATCTTGCGAAGATGTCGTAGGAGACTTAGAAGAGATAAGTAAGGGGAATGGAACAGAAGTTTCAATAGTTTTAAGGTGGCGAGATTTCTTGAGAGGTTTATTGACATCCTTATCACCCTGCGAATTACAATCCAGATAAGAAACATAGGCAACAATATTGTTATTAGAAAATAATAATGTTTCTTACTACCTTCTGATTCGCAGACTTTCTTTTATGCGCAACAATCTTATGCTGCGGTTTGGGAATATTAGGGTTCTGAATTGTAAATTTAGTGTTGGAGGCGCTTTTGCTGAAATAACAACAGTATGGGAATCACATAAACAACATCAAATAAGGCCGTAAACAAGATCAATTTCAGCAAAACCCATAAAGAAGAAAAAAGAAAACTAACCTTGATGAATCCATGAAAAACACTAGCAGGAAGATTATTTCGAAGAAAATTACGAATGATGAAGATCTGCAGAGGAAATAGTATGAAGATGAAGAAGAACTTAAAAAGATTGAAGAAGAAAGAAGAAAAGTTGCAATAACGGAATTTGCATAAGAACGATGAAGTTGCAGAGAAAATAAAAAGAAATAAAAAGAGAGTGAGAAAGAGTATATATAGAGGGAATTTTTCCTCGAGAAGATAAACACGATTAATACGGAAAGACATAAGCGGTTAAAAAACAGCGGTTCTAAAAGACGTGTCAAGAAACAGATGGAAGAAAGAATACGTGTGATAAATGCAGAATATGAAGAAATGAACAGTTGCGGCATTTATCACATCATTCTCTACTTTGCAGAGAATATATGAGAAGAGGCAAGAAGTAGGATCAGAATCTCGCAGCAATAATATTTCAGTGAAATTATCAACAACACAACACAACAGCGTCGCAGAACAATTTCAGAAACGATATAATAAACGACGTCAGCTAAAATCATGAGAAAGATGTGATGATCCTGCGAAAATTAGAGAGTTTGTGAGATTAACATTTGTAAGGTTGCGAGAATGTCGCAAGCCATATCCGAAAATAAAGGACAGATTAGCTGTCATCCACTATGTATTTCCTTATAAATAGTCGTTCAACTGTGAGGAAGGAGAGAGATCTTTTTTTGAGTAATAAACAAGTAAATAGGAGAGAGAAAGTCTAGAGCAGAGGTTATTCTTGATTCTTTTATCTTTTCTTGTAAGAATATTCAAAGATTCATCAATAAAATTAAGATTGAAAATCTAAAAATGAGTTGAGTATTCATGAAATCATATGAGGGGTGTAGTGTAGGATTTCCTGCAACTACACACCTCTCTACAATCCTTCCTGACTACACAAGCGGTTTGTCGAGGAATCACAAACAGTGAGACAAAGATGTTTGTGACTACTTTATCTTGCCTATCAGAGAACTCTCATGATCTCAAGCCAATCAAATATTGTACTAGTACGATAGAAGATGCAAGATCAGATCACACAACTACGATAAAAGTAGTATCAGTCTGGCTACACAATCCCAATGAAGTCTTTAAGTCGTTAACCTAGTTTTAGAGAAGAGAACCAAAGCTTAAAGGAGAATCGAATCTAGCGAGCGCACTAGTATCACACAGACGAGTGGGGATTAGTTTTGCACAATGCTAGATGTCTCCTTTATATAGCCTTCAAATCAGGGTTTTGCCTTAGTTACAAAGCAATCCATATTCACCGTTAGATGAAAATCTGATTTAGATTCAAGCTAATATTCGCAACCGTTAGTTCAAAAACTTAGCTTGTCACACATACTTGGGTAGATGTTTACTGGGTTTGTCAAAACCATGCCCAAACGTGTACGTGTATGTTGGTTTAACATAGTAACCCAAAAGGTTAACCATATGATCATTTCATATTAACCTCGTTCTTCTTCACCATAACTAGTTCAATTGACTCAAATGAACTAGTTAAAGAGTTGTTCAATTGCTATGAGATCTTATGTAACTACACAAGACACAATTGAAACAAAGATGATTCGATTCGATTGAATCGGCTCATAAACTTTATAGACACGGTTTGCATAAAGCATTCCTTAGTAATTTAAGTTTCATGTTCAGAGCACATCTTTAGATCATAACCTCTTAAGCTCACAAACAAGTTCGCGGACTTAAGACAACCGGTGGAGTTTTCCAAACTCAGCAGAAAATCTCGGCAAAGAGACTTTCGCCAGTTCGCGGACTTACACGCAAACGAGTTTTTGGAAAATCCCAACAGTAATTCTCGGTACAAGAACTTCCGTCAGTTCGCGGACTGGGTTCGCGGACTTGGCAAAGCCAATTCCTCCGGTTTCTCTCAATCAACAAAGTTCGAAAATTTCAGATTAAGGAATACATGGTTATGTAGTCTAAACTCTCATTCCAATCATTGAGACATTCTCAGAGGACGTTATATAGATGATCGGATTTTAGATAGTGTTAAATAGGTTGTCGTTCACTCGGACTTGTTGAAAATGATTTTAGGATTTAATAAACTAAAATAAAAGAAAAATATATGTACAAAAAATTGTCACAGTATGAAGAGAGTTACTAGGACTAGGATTTCGTCGAATTCGTAACATAGGGTTCAATTTATTTATTCTGAAGCTCAATAAATAAAATTAACATGGACTCTTATTTTGCCAAGGTATATTTTCAAAAGATTAGTTGTAAATCCTAAGCATGATGTATCAAAACATTTAAGCTAAGCATACCCCATCAAATTAAATGACAACCAATTAATTCAAATCATATTTCAATTAAAATTAATGCAAAAATCTTAAAAAGAATTAAATCATTTTTACCCATGTATGAAATTCGTCTTCCTCCGTCGTCCCAGTGTTGGGGTTTAGCTCATCATATCG
Source organism: Papaver somniferum (assembly GCF_003573695.1). Lineage (NCBI taxonomy): Eukaryota > Viridiplantae > Streptophyta > Magnoliopsida > Ranunculales > Papaveraceae > Papaver > Papaver somniferum. The sequence goes on along the minus strand of NW_020621603.1, from coordinate 2,936,796 downwards.
AAAACACACTCAAAATATTTATCCATGGCTCAAAAGGTGTTTCTATTGAAGAAATATGAGAAAATGGTAAAAACAGCTCAACAACAACGTAAATAAGCGTTGCAGAATGACTGTTACAATGGAAACAGAAGAATAAGACTGCTGGATATCAACACTTATGCTACAATAATATACGACACTTCCTGCGACTGACGCCTGAGGGTCGTTGTTCTTCGTGTTCTTGAGTTTCTGCAGCAGCAGAAACTTCTCCTGCAACTTTTTTTCTTCGACTCTGCAGCTCACCAATCTTCTTTAACTTCACCCCAAACTCTCCATCCCCCGCTCTACTGCTCCTATACACCTTATATAGCCTATCATGCACAAGAAATCTCCTCCATAACTGCAAGAAATCTCCTCCTTAACTTCATTACTCGGCATTAAGGAAAATATTCCGAGAATATTTTCTTACTTTTTTTAATCTCTTCCGAGCCTTGATTTGATCCAAACACACTCCCTACATGCTCCAAGATAGATTGAGAAGGTTGTATACACGTGCAGGGTTGAAATCTTCATGCCTCATCCACAAGCAAAACCGTGTTCTGCTTCACTCTTCTGTTTTCATCCCCACGAGATTGTAGCCAATTTTAGACGAATCCAGCTGGCATACCAGGCCTGTTTAGTCAAAGAAGAATATTCTAAGTTGAATCAAGCGATTTAATCTCCTTCAAACTCCCCCGAAATCAAGACTGAAAAATACGCTGCATGGAAGCTTATTTTCCTGCCAAAAAAATGTTCAAACCGTGGGGAAGAAAGGTTAGCCCTTATCCAACATCTTGGGTGCCAGAAAACAGTGGGTGCTAAAGATGAAAATGGGTTACACATATCCGTGGGTGCCTCTTAGCAGAAGTGGGGGTCCGTATAGCAATGTTTTTTTCAGGTATCCTCCGAGCAACTTTTCAAGACGCATTTTCCAACAATATTTAGTTCCAAAAAATACCTACAAACACACAAAACACCATAATAAGTACGAAATCGAGTACCAACAATCAGTAGCCGTTATTCACAGACCATTTCACGTCAGAGCAATTCTCAAAGTAATTGAAACTTTTCATGACTTTCGTCACCAAGTGAAGATAAACTTGATCAAAGCGAAACGCTTTACCAACACATGATTTCGAGATATAGATAGGCGAGATATACTCGGCTCGAAATATCAAATGTGTATGATCCAGTTTATATAGCATACGACTTTTGTCTCATAAGAAGTAGGAGATAGAAGAGATAGACTTTTGAGTGATAGATAAGTTCAAGCCTCCACATACCTTTTTGTTGATGAAGTTTCACGGTTCCTTGAGTAGATCTTCGTCGTTGTATGATGAATCGCCATGAAGTCCTTGAGCTCAACTACACTTTTTTATCCTAGTCCGAGACTCAGCTATGTAGGCTAGAAATCAAGACTTATAGTTTTGATCACTAACATTGACAAACATGCTTGAGATAGAAACGCATGCGAGGTCGACCGAGCTATGCTCTAACAAATATAAAAAAATATTTAAAATCATCATAAGATTCAATAAGTGATGACCACAAGTCCAGATTAGCTCAAAAGATTTACCCGATAACGTCAAATAGTTATGAAATGGTAAACGAGTTTGCTTAGATATTGACAAACATTAAAGGAAAGAGATATTTTAAAAGCCTATTATAGGAGCTCCAAGGATTTGGTTTTGAGGGCTTCTGGATTCAAATGTCTAAAATTTGTACGCCATTAGATTACTAACCTAATTACCTTTTAATAACTAACTTAAACCTAAACAAAAAACAAAAAAAATATAAATCGCATCTTCCTTTTCTTCCTCCCTTCTTCTCCTCCATCGCCTTTTATTCCTCTTGTTTCTTCTTCAACGACGATTAACTGTGGGCCAATAATGACATCAATTAGGTAAGAAACGAAAAACCCACCATTTTTTGGGATTTTTATTGCATGAATATGTTAAATATAATTAAATTATGATTTTAAAAATTAGTTTTTGAATTGTCTACGGTTGAGAAATCAATATTTCCTAATCATAAACGATTTCTATGGTTGGTAAAATATGAATTCTCAACATAGAAATCCTTTACGGTTGGGAAAATATGAACTTCCAACCGTATATAATTTTACGGTTAGGTATGTCCTTTACGGTTGGGAAAATATGAACTCCCAACCGTATATAATTTTTACGGTTAAGAAACCTAACCGTATGTTAAGTTTTATCTAAAAAAGAATCAAAACTTTCCCAAATGTAAGTTACCCTGATTTTGTCTATGATATGAATTATATAGGGTTAAAGAAACCCAACCGTATGTTCAATTTACAGAAAAAAATCAAGTTTTCTTGATTTTTGATTTTCAAACACTTACTATATTAAATTATTAATCTAACCTAATCACTAACCTTATTTTGTTTAGTTAATCGAATCATCAACCCTAATTAATTCAGGGATTCTAGCCATTAACAAAATTACAACAATAAAGGGTTCTGTTGACTGCTATTTGATGACTAGTTTTTGTTATATTGTGAGCTCTTAAAACCAAAACCTTGGAACCATTACAATATGTTTTATATTTTAAGATGCGACTAGATGGACGCAGAATATGAATTTCCATTAGTGAAAAATACTAGAACCCCCCTACTATATGGGTTCAACATATAGAAGCCCCACTAAATGGATCATATATTGTCAACTCCATACTTTCAGAAAATGATATTAGTAGCCCAAAATATCAAACTTTCTTCAGATCTGGCCCATAATTAATTATTACGAATTTTAATAAAGACAATACTACCCTTTAGTATATATACAAGAGGAATATCATCAATTTTATTTTCATTTTCACTCTCTCTCTCTCTGGTCTCGGCTCTGAAGAATTTTAGGGTTTCATATCATCAACGTCGTTGCTCTATGGAGAAGAAGAAAACGTTTTTATCTTCATCGATCTCAGCTGAGGATGTTTATGGATCTCTGTTGATGATGTTTAATCAATTTAACAGCTTAGTCAACTCATCGATTGAGCTTAATAACTACGTCGATGTAATCTGAAATTTTCAGTCGATTCAAGAATATCTCAGGTATTGATTTCTTTGATTTTTGTTTCAATCGATTTATAGATACAATTGATTTGATTCAAATTGATTTTTATTTCCAATCTCAGTTGATTCCAATTTGTTATTCCGAAGCTGCTCAACATAAGGTTTTCCAGTTTGATTCAATAGGTTTTCCAGATTGATTCAATAGGTTTTCCACATTTACTAGTTCTATTTTCTTAGTTTGATTAGGTTTTGATTATATTACATTCAAATTGGAGGAGCAGAACCACATGAATTTTCTTGAGTCTAAATGTTTTGAATCTAGGTATGTTTTGATTATCGTTGTTGATGTTGTTGTTTAAGTTCGATTTGCTGGTTTTTTATCTTGATTTTTCATAATTTAGTTTTGTTGTGTTCTTTGATTTCTTTCATAATTCAATTCAGGTTAGGTTCAATTCAAATATCTTCCGAATAGGCTTTGTGAAGATAAATCCTGAGATTAGAAGTATTTCATGATAGATATGGTGAAGATTGGGTGAATGCAGTCACTCAGCAGGCCAACATTCTTACTCATGTCAGTAATGTCTACTACTCAGTGCCTCAGGTAAAGGTTCTTTTGATGAATAAAAGTACTTTTTTTTGTTTCTGCATAACATAGTAAATTGAATTGAACTGATAGTTTATAAAATTTCCAACAAGTTTGATTTTGATCTTCATATTCATTTTGTTGTATATGTTCAATGTTTGTTGAAGGATAGTACCGTGTCGATGTAGTTGGAACTTGCAAAGCGTCTAATGGATGGTTCATTCGCTGATCATGTTTTCTTTTCAAACTCTGGAACTAAAGCAAATGACGCATAGTCAGTTTGCTAGTTTCCTGGGTATTGAATGTTGTATCAGTTTGTTGTTGCTTTAAAATCTAATGGTTGTTTCATTTGTTTATTTTGTTGAGTTGCTTTCTTCTTTTGAACTTGCCACATTGAAGTGCGTCAGGTTGCTATAAATTGCTACTTTGAACTGTTCTTTCACTATAAATTGCTGATTCATATGTGAATTATGGTTTTCTTAACAGGATTTTAGTGAGGACAAGTCGATGTCTTGGAGTCATTTCACAACTGAAGGTGATGTTGAGTTCAAGGTTGTTCTTTTTGTTCCTCCAAAGGCTCCTCATGATATGTATGGGAGTTACTACAATGCTAACAAGTCCAACTTGAAGTTATACGTCATACGTGTCTTCATCTCAGATGGATTCGATGATCTTCTGCCCAAGTACCTGAAATTTTTGATGGTAACTGAAAAAGCGAGGGTCTAACAACACCACCCAATATTTCGCTTAGCAATATGTATGGACTAACTCCGAAATACTTTCTAGAGAATCAACTAGACAGTCAGACTCAATCTAGGTAAAAGTATCTCAAGGATTTAATATCTCTCTCTTGTTTTTATTTACTCAAGCTAATAGAAATCAGCGAGTCTTTAATCAAATACAAGGAATAACTTGGACGGTACCAAAGACCAATGTCCAAGGATCAATCAATGTTAATCAACAACCAAAGGTTGGATTAAACTAATTGATGATCTAATGCACAACCTGTATTATTTCAATTATAAAGATAAAACAATATAATGTGGAAATTGAAATAACACAGACACCAGAAATTTTGTTAACGAGGAAACCGCAAATGCAGAAAAACCCCGGGACCTAGTCCAGATTGAACACACACTGTATAAAGCCGCTACAGACACTAGCCTACTCCAAGCTAACTTCGGACTGGACTGTAGTTGAAACCCAATCAGTCTCCCACTGATCCAAGGTACAGTTGTACTCCCTACGCCTCTGATCCCAGTAGGATACTGCGCACTTGATTCCCTTAGCTGATCTCACCCACAACTAAGAGTTGCTACGACCCAAAATCGCAGGCTTTGACAATAAACAAATCTGTCTCACACAGACAAGTCTATCAAAGGATCAATCTGTCTTCCACAGAAAAATCCTAAAGTTTATGTTCCGTCTTTTTATAATAATCAAGATGAACATGAACCAATTGATAATCCGGTCTTATATTCCCGAAGAACAACCTAGATTAATCAATCACCTCACAACAATCTTAATCGTATGGTAGCGAAACAAGATGTTTTGGAATCACAAACAATGAGACGATTATGTTTGTGATTACTTTTTATATCTTGCCTATCAGAGATGTCAAATCTCAAGCCAATCAATCTGATTGTACTCGTACGATAGAAGATGCAAGATCAGATCACACAACTACGATAAGAGTAGTATCGGTCTGGCTTCACAATCCCGATGAAGTCTTTAAGTCGTTAACCTGGTTTTAGAAGAAGAAAACCAAAGGTTAAAGGAGAACCGACTCAAGTACGCAAACTAGTATCACACGTAAGGTGTAGGGATTAGTTTTGCACAATACTAGATGTCTCCTTTATATAGTCTTTCAAATCAGGGTTTTGCCTTGGTAACAAAGCAATCAATGTTCACCGTTAGATGAAAACCTGATTTAGATTCAAGCTAATATTTCTCGATCATTAGATTGAAAACTTAGCTTGTTATACACAAATGAACTGCACGCTTCTAGGTTTGTTAACCGTACCCAAACGTGTACATTGTTGGTTCAACAATAGTTAACCAAAAGGTTAGCCATATGAGCATTTCATATCAACCATGTTCTTCTTCACCATAACTAGTTCAAATGACTCAAATGAATTAGTTAGAGAGTTGTTCAATTGAAAGGAAATCTTATGTAACTACACAAGACACAATTAAAGCAAAGATGATTTGATTCACTTGAATCGGTTCATGAACTTTTATAGCCACGGTTTGCAAACTGCATTCCTTAGTCTTTTTAAAGTTTAAGTTCAGAAATCATCTTCAGATATATATAAGCTTCTCAAGTTCGCAGACTAGGTTCGCGGACTTAAGACACCGAACAGAGTTTACAAACTCCAGCAGAAATTCTCGGGATGAGAACTTCGCCGGATCGCGGACTGGGTTCGCGCAAGTAGTTTTTCAACTCCAGCTGAAATTCTCGGGTTTGAGACTTTGGCAGTTCGCGGACTTGGCACTTGCCATTCTTCGGGTTTCTTGATCAACAAAGTTCTAAAACTTTGGTTCAAGGAATATGACTTATACATAAATGTGTTTCCACAACAATTCTTATGTCCATCATTGGTTATGTAATCTAAACTCTCATTCCAATCATTGAAACATTCTTAGAGGACATTATGTAGTTGTTACACCATTTCTCGTCAAAGCAATTTTCAAAGTGATTGAAACATATCATGACTTTCGTCACCAAGTAAAGATAAACTTGGTCGAAGCGAAAAGCTTACCAACACATATTTCGAGATATAGATAGGCGAGGTATACTCGGCTCGACATACCAAATGTGTATAATCTAAGTCTATATATAGCATACGACATTTTTTCTCAAGAAGTAGGAGATAGAGTAGATAAACTTTTGAGTGACAGATAAGTTCAAGTCTTCACATACCTTTTTGTCGAGAAGTTCCACCGGTTTCTTGAGTAGTTCTTCTACTTGTATGATGAATTTCCATGAAGTCCTTGAGCTCAACTACACTTTTTATCCTAGTCCGAGACTTAGCTATAGTAGACTCGAAATCAAGACTTATAGTTTTGATCACTAAGATTGACAAACATGCTTGAGATAGCAACGCATGCGAGTTCGACCGAGCAATGCTCTAACAATCTCCCCCTTTGTCAATTTTAGTGACAAAACTATCAATACATATGGAATACAAAAAAGATAAAGAAACTTAAGTAGCTCCTATTCCACATGTCTAATCTTGAACATCCCTCGAAATCTTCGTTACTTCCAAGTACTCCAATGATCCCAAAGGTTGTAAGTTTAGCATCACCGCTGTTGAAGATCCGTAGCTATAACAATGATAAAGCATCGGTCTCGATCATTGTTATACATTGTCATAGTATTATTACACAACGTCGAAGTTCAATTGTATCACAACTTCAACAATAATACTATGGTGATATGTATCGCTCCCCCTAGTCAATACTCCATCTCACATGGAAACCACTTCCCCTTACATAATGACCCGAAGACCATATGTATTTGCAGTGTGAAATACATATTAATTCTTCCCCTTTTTGTCAATAAAATTGGCAAAGGTACAAGAACGGGATCATAATGAAATTTCCGTAAGAGACATTTCATGACTAAAAAGAAAGAACACACATCATCTTATTTAGATGCAATCATATAGCCAAAGCTAATAGCATTCATCAAGGAGTTTAAAGATACAAGATAACCCCTATAAAATTCCACAGCCGCACACCCCTCAAGATATGACCATTAAGCACAAGTTCAAAAGACCTCTCCCCCATTTGATGTCATTCCCGAAAGAACAACAAGAGCGACCTTAATTTCGAAAGAAAAGAAGGATTTTATTGGACACCAAAACCATAAGAATGATTTTTATATCCAAAACTCAATCAAATTAATCATAAGTAATTAAACACAAAAAATGATAAATTCAATTGTTTGTGCTCAACATAAGAAAACTCATGGAGACAAAAAAATACTCAACTAGATTAATTACAAGAGAACCCATAATTAATCTAATTGGAATACACAACCAAACTAATTACGAAAGTAATCAACTTAATTGTCAATTGTTTTGCTCGACATAAGAAAACTTACGGAGGAATAACTAAATAACCAGACAAGATGATTAATTTAATTCAAAAATGCTCAACATAAAGTACCTTACGGAACAACCAACAAAGCTAATCAAAAAATAATCAACTTGGTTGTATCGTGCTCAACATAAGACACATTACAGAGCCTCACAGTGATACATACGAATATGGATCAGGGATGATCAGTACTGCGGAATACACAAGGATTCATTCTATCTTCAATCATTATTTGCATAACAACAATAATAGACATAATCCTTGAAAACTAAATATTTTAACCTATCTTCCATCAACAAAATTGACAATATAGGCTTAACTTTTGTATTTGTCAAAAGTCCATTCATCCTTTTACCAGTACGTGAATACCGAACACGAACGACTTTACTTTTGACAATGTATGGGACCTTCAAGTTCACGGACGCAAACATACATATCCCATAACAAGTTGCAATATCACAAATCATAAAGATTAATACTGCAAAAACATCATCCTCCAAATATTTTTAGAATTTAAAACCAATAAACCTACAAAATAATACAAGAAGATGAAAATAATAACTATGTGTAGTCACAATCATTTCTATTCAAAGCACTAGTTATTCTTCCAACTAAACCAAAAAGAAGATATACTAGGCAACAATTAAAACAAGCTAAAGGAAAACAGGCTACAATGTTATTCTGAACACGAACTACGATTATATGGACGGTTCAGAATCCCCACGAGACAACGAGTCTTTGAGCTTGTGATCAACAACTTTCTTTGCATCATCGGAAAGATGATTCTCTTGGCGAAGATCCTTGATTTGAGATTTTATGAGACCAAGGTCTGAGGCAACCTTTTGCAACTCAGTTTTTAACTCATCAAGACCTTTTAGAGTATCGACAAGCTGTTGTTTTGCATCCCCAAAGTGCTTAAGAAAGTCATGAACTACTTCAACAGAAATCATATCATCCTTTTCAGCATCTTCATGAACGTAGGCAAAATAACATGAAGCGTTAGGATGATCTTCATCTACAAGGGTTCTTTTCTTCTTGGACTCAACAACAAAACCTTTGTCAAGGAATGCCCTTGCAAAACCACCATGGCAAGACGCGGAAGAAGACGACATTCTAAACAAACCCAGAAACCAACCTAGAGTATGCGAACGTGACTTAAACTCAATAGGTCAGATATTTAAAGGTTTCTTAGAGAAAGAAGACTTTTAGGGTTTACAGACATTTGTCTCGTGCCGGAACAGGTATCCGTGCGAAAACAAACTAAACCCACCGATAAACTTAAGCAAAAGTTTTAATAAACACAAGAACAACGAATACTTAAGCAAACACTTGTGCAGACCAGTAGTTTGGCTATAGACGATAAGAAGATAGCTTCACTAAACAGAAGAAGTGTGCTAAAGTATACCTGAAAATGACACATCTTACTCAACGGGATTTTTATGAGTAAGTTCTTTAACCCTTGTGATTAATTAGCACAAGTATGAGCTTTAAGCTCATTAAAATATTTGTGTTTATGATCAAGTCTCTTTTTCCTTCTGAATCTAGAGAGGGATTCCTTTTTATGTGAGAAATTATCATAAAAAGTACTGTCGTCAAAATACGAGACATAGTTTGAGTTCTTACCAGAAGAATTTTGGTTTGAGGAGGAAGACAACCTGTCGAGAAATTCTTTAGACCCTTTAATCCTCTCTTTCAGATTATCTCTCATTTCATCAATTTTTCTTCTTTCTTCTGAACTTCCTTTCTTACAAGAGGAAGAGTTATTTCCAGAGACCATAACTCGATCTTCCTTTAGACGATGTTTATTCAGACGTCTGTTTTGTTCTTGAATGTTCGAGGAACTCGTTGACCTGACTTTCCTGGTAATATACACATGATAGGTACGAACACCGATTGGTTTAGACATACGAATGTCAGTTACACATTTAAGAATTAAATATAAGGTGTGTTGAAGTTGTACAAAGGAGTTTTTCTTCAACCTAGAGGTTCCCTTTCGCTTAACAGAACTCTTTGTCTCACATACAAGACATACTTTCTGATCATCCGAATGATTAGACAGTACAGTCTTAATATCATCGTCAGAAGATTTGTTCCCTCCATTTGATGTGCAACACCCTTGAGTGATAGAGACTTCAGGCACATCCGTTTTTTCTTCTGAGCATAAACCTACTTTAGTTGTGTCAGAAGTACTTGGCATATTGGATTGCTTTGAGCATCCTTGGATATAGAGCTTACTCAAGCGATGTACAATTTCCAAGGCATACTTTTTGAGGCTAGCCTCAAGAGTCGTGCACGAAGACTGATCTTCAATATTACCTTTGGATTTGCAATCACTTACTACACCAAGAAGAATATTGACATGGTGCTTCAACCGATTAAATCTATCAACTTGAATTCTAACAAGATTTAGAATCAATTCACTCTCTTCAGCTGAATCCCGTTCATTGACAGAGAAGCTCTCTTTTGAAGGGTAATCAGGATCACACATGTCGATGTTAGTATGTCTCGTCAGAACGCAAGGTTCTTCTATATTCGAGATTGAAGAAACTTTCTCTTTAATAGAATTTGACGAGATAGAATTTTTATTTCTGGCGACGCGTTTATCAGAGATACTACTCTTTTCCATAGAGTCAGATCGCTACAAACACATACTTCTAAGGTCTTCAACGTGTTTTCCTGCTCTGATACCAATTGAAAAAGCGGGGGTCTAACAACACCACCCAATATTTCGCTTAGCAATCTGTATGGACTAACTCCGAAACACTTTCTAGAGAATCAACTAGACAGTCAAAATCAATCTAGGTAAAAGTATCTTAAGGAGTTAATATCTCTTTCTTGTTTTGATTTACTCAATCTAATAAAAATCAGCGAGTCTTTAATCAAACACAAGGAATAACTTGGACGGTACCAAAGACCAATGTCCAAGGATCAATCAATGTTAATCAACAACCAAAGGTTGGTTAAACTAATTGATGATCTAACGCACAACCTGTATTATTTCAATTATAAAGATAAAACAATATAATGCGGAAATTGAAATAACACAGACACCAGAAATTTTGTTAACGAGGAAACCGCAAATGCAGAAAAACCCCGGGACCTAGTCCAGATTGAACACACACTGTATTAAGTCGCTTCAGACACTAGCCTACTCCAAGATAACTTAGGACTGGACTGTAGTTGAACCCCAATCAGTCTCCGACTGATCCAAGGTACAGTTGTACTCCCTACGCCTCTGATCCCAACAGGATACTGCGCACTTGATTCCCTTAGCTGATCTCATCCACAACTAAGAGTTGCTACGACCCAAAATCGCAGGCTTTGACAATAAACAAATTTGTCTCACACGGACAAGTGTATCAAAGGATCAATCTGTCTCCCACAGAAAAACCCTAAAGTTTTTGTTCCGTCTTTTGATAATAATCAAGGTGAACAGGAACCAATTGATAATCCGGTCTTATATTCCCGAAGAACAACCTAGATTAATCAATCACCTCAGAACAATATTAATCGTATGGTAGCGAAACAAGATGTTGTGGAATCACAAACAATGAGACGAAGATGTTTGTGATTACTTTTTATATCTTGCCTATCGGAGATATCAAATCTCAAGCCAATCAATCTGATTGTACTCCTATGATAGAAGATGCAAGATCAGATCACACAACTACGATAAAAGTAGTATCGGTCTGGCTTCACAATCCCAATGATGTCTTTAAGTCGTTAACCTGGTTTTAGAAGAAGAAAACCAACGGTTAAAGGAGAACCGACTCTAGTACGCAAACTAGTATCACACGTAAGGTGTGGGGATTAGTTTTGCACAATACTAGATGTCTCCTTTATACAGTCTTTCAAATCAGGGTTTTGCCTTGGTAACAATGCAATCAATATTCACCGTTAGATGAAAACCTGATTTAGATGCAAGCTAATATTTCTCAATCGTTAGATCGAAAACTTAGCTTGTTATACACAAATGAACTGCACGCTTTTAGGTTTGTTAACCGTACCCAAACGTGTACATTGTTGGTTCAACAATAGTTAACCAAAAGTTAGCCATATGAGCATTTTGATATCAAACATGTTCTTCTTCACCATAACTAGTTCAAATGACTCAAATGAACTAGTTAGAGAGTTGTTCAATTTCAAGGAAATCTTATGTAACCACACAAGACACAATTGAAGCAAAGATGATTTGATTCACTTGAATCGATTCATGAACTTTTATAGCCACGGTTTGCAAACTGCATTCCTTAGTCGTTTTAAATTTCAAGTTAAGAAATAATCTTCAGATATATAACCTTTTCAAGTTCCCAGACTAGGTTCGCTGATTTAAGACACCGGACAGAGTTTACAAACTCCAGCAGAAATTCTCGGGATGAGAACTTCGCCGGTTCGCGGACTGGGTTCGCGGACTTAGCTCACGCAAGTAGTTTGTCAACTCCAGCAAAAATCCTCGGGTTTGAGAACTTAGGCATTTCGCGGACTGAGTTCGCGGACTTGGCACTTGCCATTCTTCCGGTTCTCTTGATCATCAAAGTTCGAAAACGTTGGTTAAAGGAATAGGACTTATACATAAATGTGTTTCCATAAAAATGCTTATGTTCATCATTCGTTATGTAAACTAAACTCTCATTCCAATCATTGAAACATTCTCAGAGGACATTATGTAGTTGTTACACCATTTCTCGTCAAAGCAATTTTCAAAGTGATTGAAACATATCATGACTTTCGTCACCAGGTAAAGATCAACTTGGTCGAAGTGAAAAGCTTACCAACACATATTTTGAGATATAGATAGGCGAGGTATACTCGGCTCGAAATACCAAATGTGTATAATCTAAGTCTATATATAGCATACGACTTTTTGTCTCAAGAAGTATGACATAGAGTAGATAGAATTTTGAGTGACAGATAAGTTCAAGTCTTCACATACCTTTTTGTCGAGAAGTTCCACCGGTTCCTTGAGTAGTTCTTCTACTTGTATGATGAATCCCCATGAAGTCCTTGAGCTCAACTACACTTTTTATCCTAGTCCGAGACTTAGCTATAGTAGACTAGAAATCAAGACTTATAGTTTTGATCACTAACATAAACAAACATGCTTGAGATAACAACGCATGCGAGTTCGACCGAGCAATTCTCTAACAGTAACCAATTTTTTCCCCAAGATTATTTATATATGTTCATTATTATAAACAAGACATAGCCACATAGAATGAATTGCAAGCATTGCTACATGGATAATAGCTGAACAACAGTTTTTTTGGTATATTATGTAGGGTCTTATGGACTCAGATACTTTATGAAAAGCGGGGGTCTAAAAACACCACCCAATATTTCGTTTGGAAATCTGTATAGACAAACTCCAATATACTTTCAAGAGAATCAACTAGACAGTTAGACTCAATCTATAAAAAGTATATCAAAGAGTTTTATATCTCTATCTCTTGGTTCAATCCGCAATCAGCAAATAGGGATTTGCGAGCCCAATTGAATATAAGAGGATTAACTTGAATGGTACCAAAGACCAATGTTCAAGTGTCAATCAATTCAATCAACAACCCTAAGGCCGGATACAAGAACTGATTGATCTTAACGTACAACCTGTGATATTTCTATTATATAAATAAAATATAATGCGGAAAAGAAATAACACAGACACCAGAATTTTGTTAACGAGGAAACCGCAAATGCAGAAAAACCCCGGGACCTAGTCCAGAATAAAAACTCACTGATAAAAAGCTGTTACACCAATTTCCTACTACCTATTCGGACTAGATGTAATACCTTCTTCAGCACTTGTAGAACTCCTAGCAGAATATCGATCTCTCTTTAGAAATTCTTCACACAAATCTTCTAGCAGAACCCAAGGTTCTCTTTAGAAGATACACCACCACAATTGATACAATTCGTTATTTTGTTTGCACAAAACACCGGTTTGATTTCCCTTTAGATGTAAATCAAGGTTTTGGAAATCTTGTGTTTATTTTGATAAAAACAATTACTAGGTAAAAGTAATATCAAAACAAACTTGCAGATTAGGGTTTTAACTTACAATCAGTATGCGTACACACAAGGAGTCCGTGAACCTGATTTCCGTAAGTAAACTTGGGTGATTCCAAAGATCAATTTCCAAGTTAAGAAAACCCTAATAATTCTACAACAAGAACAACTATAATAAATCTAGAGATATCTTGTTTCAAACTTCTCAAGGATTTTTACGAGATGCCTCAAAAGAAGTTTTTCTTTCTAGTCTCCAATTTCGACTAACAAGTGTTGGTATACGATCGGAAACTGAAATCTATCAAAACTTAGGGTTTATGATCAACAACTCTTGAATGGTTTTATATCAGAAGAGAAAACCTTAGAATAGACAAGAGGTTAAAAACCTAGATTATAAGTTGTATGATCAATAACGAAGATTAAATCCAACTTGGCTTTGTGATCCCTAATACAAAGACTTTTATCTCACTCTCGTTCACGAAGAATGGAAGACATGGAAAACAACCTGCAAAGCTTACGCCAATTTTCCAAAGGGATGAAAACTGTGTAAACTCACGAACCCTTTATTTATAGTGAGCAATAGCTTGGAATCTAAGCAAAGTTATTTTCCTTTTTCAAGACTCTACTAAATAAGGGAATCTTTCCTAAGTTACAACTCTTGCCAAAATAATTAAATAATTAATTAATTTACCAAATTGTATTTCTGTGAATAAATCACAAATTAAATTAGGAAGGGATCACAAACACTTTAATATGGTAATCAAATATGTTTGGAATAATAGTTAACTTTCCTAGATAAGGAAACATCACCAACTTGACCAAAAATGCCTTTTAGTCACGTAATTGGTCCCAAGTCCATGAACTGTTATAAACAACCCATGGATTGTTTCCTACTAACGAACTGTAACAATCACAACAACACTTATAATTGTTACTTTAATAAATCACTCATAACTTCATCGTTATAACTCGGAATTGAGTGATTCTTGGCTCGTTGGATTCATAAGATCATTCACTATAACATGAGATTCTTTAAAAGGATAAAGGTTATTGTCTCCAAGGTCATGAATCAAATAACCTCAAGTATATATATACATAAATGTACATTTACCGTCATCGGAATTGTTCCATATAGTGAGCATATATCCTGATAGATTAGAAAGGTAGAATAGAAAAAGAATCCAAATGAAATCAATAAAATACCTTTGATGAAGCACTTGTTGATGTCTTCTTGTAGTCTTCAATCTTCAATCTTCATCCTTTAAGGATGGCTTCGATTCAACTTCTTAGACCTAATCTAGTCCGAAACTATCTTTAGTATGCTAAATCAAGGATGCATTTTGGCAACTAAAATTGACAACTAACTTGACATACCAACGCTAGTAGGTTCAACCGAGAAGTGCTCTAACAATCTTCCCCTTTGTCAATTTCTTCTATAAGCTTTCGTATTTCGTTGAGATAATCTCTTGCACCACTAGAATCAAGTTGGTATTGCAAGTCTTTATTCCGACTACGAAGTCTGTCATATTTAACTTTCTCACTGAAAATGGTACTATCAGCTTCCGAAAGTTTCCGATGACATTCTTTAAGAAGATTATTTGCAACTGGATCAACATGGAACACTTCTTTGTCATAATCAGAATCAGTATCGGAAAGAATTTTTCCAGAAGCTAATGCAACCTCGCTTATGAGCTCTTGAGGATTATAATATTTAGGTTCATCATCAAGAGTAGGCATATCTGCTGCATATGCCGATTGTTTATGGCTCCAACTAGGACATACTGAAGAAAAATGCCTGAAACCACGACAGTTATGGAATTGTACATTATCCTTAGGAGATATTGTACTTTTAGAAAAACTCTTTTTCCTGTCTCTCAAGAATTTTCTAAATTGTCGTGGAGTAACATCCTTAGTATCTGGCGAACCAGATTTATCCTTAGAGGATTCAGAATTGTTTGCAACTTTAAGAGAAATCACCTCTTTTATTGCGTGTTCATTATCAAAGATCTTTAACTTTCCAACAAGAGTATTTTTGGAGAGTGTAGAAAGATCGTTTGCTTATTCAATGGCATGTTTCTTAGACTCGTATCTTGATGGTAGAGACCTGAGAATTTTGCACACAATATCTTTCTCCGGAATAGTTCTTCCTAACGCAAATGAGGAGTTAACTATTTGAGAAAGTCTTTAGTTAAACTCATCAAAGGTTTCATCATCAGACATGCGAAGGTTTTCCCAGTCAGAAGCTAGATTTTGAAGCCTTGCTTCTTTCTCAGCGGCATTCCCTTCGAATACGGTTTCTAAGATATCCCAAGCATCTTTAGACTTATTGTACGTAGTCACGTGGTGCTGAAGATCTGGGGTAATGGCATGTATGATGGCATCCAAACCGTCGGAATTTTTCTTTGCAGCAAGTATCTCGACAGGATTATATTCACCAATGTTCTTGGGAACGTTTACATCTCCAACTGCCACAACGGGACCATCATAGCCATTAACTATATACACCCATGTTTAAAAATCACGTGCTTGAAGAAAAGCTCGCATAGAAATTTTCCACCATAGGTAGTTTGTGCCATCAAAGGCTGGTGGTACGTTTATAGAGATAACACCTCTGTCCATAGAATCAGATTGCTACAAACACAGACTTATGAGGTTTTAGCGTGTTTGCCTGCTCTGATACCAATTGAAAAAGCGGGGGTCTAACAACACCACCCAATATTTCGTTTGGCAATCTGAATAGACAAACTCCAATATACTTTCAAGAGAATCAACTAGACAGTTAGACTCAATCTATAAAAAGTATATCAAAGAGTTTTATATCTCTATCTCTTGATTCAATCCGCAATCAGCAAATAGGGATTTGCGAACCCAATTGAATATAAGAGGATTAACTTGAACGGTACAAAAGACCAATGTTCAAGTGTCAATCAATTCAGTCAACAACCCTAAGGTCGGATACAAGAACTGATTGATCTTAACGTACAACCTGTGATATTTCTATTATATAAATAAAATATAATGCGGAAAAGAAATAACACAGACACCAGAATTTTGTTAACGAGGAAACCGCAAATATAGAAAAACCCCGGGACCTAGTCCAGAATAAACACACACTGATAATAAGTTGTTACACCAATTTCCTACTACCTATTCGGACTAGATGTAATACCTTCTTCAGCACTTGTAGAACTCCTAGCAGAATATCGATTCTCTTTAGAAATTCTTCACACAAATCTTCTAGCAGAACCCAAGGTTCTCTTTATAAGATACACCACCACAATTGATACAATTCGTTATTTTTTTTGTACAAAACACCGGTTTGATTTCCCTTTAGATGTAAATCAAGGTTTTGGAAATCTTGTGTTTATTTTGATAAAAACAATTACTAGGTAAAAGTAATATCAAAACAAACTTGTAGATTAGGGTTTTAACTTACAATCAGTATGCGTACACACAAGGAGTCCGTGAACCTGATTTCCGTAAGTAAACTTGGGTGATTCCAAAGATCAATTTCCAAGTTAAGAAAACCCTAATAATTCTACAACAAGAACAACTAGAATAAATCTAGAGATATCTTGTTTCAAACTTCTCAAGGATTTTTACGAGATGCCTCAAAAGAAGTTTTTCTTTCTAGTCTCCGATTTCGACTAACAAGTGTTGGTATACGATGGAAAACTGAAATCTATCAAAACCTAGGGTTTATGATCAACACTCTTAAATGGTTTTATATCAGAAGAGAAAACCTTAGAATAGACAAGAGGTGAAGAACCTAGATTACAAGTTGTATGATCAATCACGAAGATTAAATCCAACTTGGCTTTGTGATCTCTAATACAACGAATTTTATCTCACTCTCGTTCATGAAGAACGGAAGACATGGAAAACAACCTGCAGAGCTTACGCCAATTTTTCAAAAGGATGAAAACTGTGTAAACTCACGAACCTTTTATTTATAGTGAGCAATAGCTTGGAAGCTAAGCAAAGCTATTTTCCTTTTTCAAGACTCTACTAAATAAGGGATTCTTTCCTAAGTTACAACTCTTGCCAAAATAATTAAATAAATAATTAATTTAGCAAATTGTATTTTTGTGAATAAATCACAAATTAAATTAGGAAGGAATCACAAACAATTTAATATGGTAATCAAAGATGTTTGGAATAATAACTAACTTGCCTAGATAAGGAAACATCACCAACTTGACCAAAAATGCCTTTTAGTCACGTAATTGGGCCCAAGTCCGTGAACTGTTACAACCAGCCCATGGATTGTTTCCTAATAACGAACTGTAACAATCACATCAACACTTATACTTGTTACTTTAATAAATCACTCATAACTTCATCGTTATAACTCGGAATTGAGTGATTCTTGGCTCGTTGGATTCATAAGATCATTCACTATAACATGAGATTCTTTAAAAGGTTAAAGGTTATTGTCTCCAAGGTCGTGAATCAAATAACCTCAAGTATATATACATAAATGTACATTTACCGTCATCGGAATTGTTCCATATAGTGAGCATATATCCTGATAGATTAGAAAGGTATAATAGAACAAGAATCCAAATGAAATCAATCACATACCTTTGATGAAGTACTTGTTGATGTATTCTTGTAGTCTTCAATCTTCAATCTTCATCCTTTAAGGATAGCTTTGATTCAACTTTTTAGACCTAATCTAGTCTGAAACTATCTTTAGTATGTTAAATCAAGAATATATTTTGGAAACTAAAATTGACAACTAACTTGACATACCAACGCTAGTAGGTTCAACCGAGCAGTGCTCTAACACTTTACCACTTAATGTATCACATGAATTTGCTGATTTTATGTTGACATATATAATTATGATGCATGTGTAACTCCTAGTTACACAATTCAGATGCATGTGTATCTGCAAGTTACACATTCTAATTGAATGTGTAGCTTATAGTTACACATGCTAACCGAATATGTAACTGCTAGTTGCACATGCTATGTGGATCTACTGGTTTGTATCTACGTTATGCTTATTTTTGGTTGAATTTACCGGTTTTGTCATGTCTTGTGCAGGGAAACACATTAGGAAGTTGGTTAAAGATGGATTCATCAGCTGCAAACCAAACCACATTCACTCTCGATCTCATGCACGAAGAATGACAAAAGCCAGATTGAGGGGTTTTCACTCTGGATATGGTACGTTATACATAATAATTCACAGTTTTTTTTTTGCTTTTCAGTATTCATAGTGTGTATTTGGCTTCCAGCCTGCACTGAACCCTTATCTAGACCTGTACTTATGGACTAACTCTGTCATCATTTCTCCGTAGTATGCGTTATGTCAATAAATCAGATTAAAATACAGCTGACAGTGTTCTTTAGACTTGATTGCAGTACTTAATGTATTATGGTGTGCAATTCGGTAGTTTAATTATTTAAGATTGATTATCTAATAATCACTGAATTTACTACCTTGTGAAACTCATTTGTAACGTAATACATCTATTAAATTTGTAATGGGAATTTTAGTTGATTGTGTTTGGTTTTCCTTTTGTATTTATTGGTATGCAAAAGTATGTGAAACTTATAGATACACATGCTAATTAGATGTGTAACTTAGTTACACAAGCTAATTTGATGTGTAATTTCTAGTTACACATGCCGATTGAATGTTTAACTTCAGGTTACATAGATTTTACTTACATATAGTATTTACACAAGCAATTACCAATTTAGTAGGCCTTTCACAAGTAGTAGTATTGTGTATGATTAAACCTAAGTAGTTACTTGTAATCTTGTATAATAACTCCACTTTGAATGATTCAGGTTCAGTTAGTGATTGAGAATTTAGAGAAATTGTTGTCAATGATGATCGAGGTGATAAGTTAATGCTACTGCGAGCAAATCCAGATGCCCCTATATATCTCTGCCTATAGGTAATTAATGATAATGGTTTGTTTAAGTAAATGTAGGACTAACTAGTGGAACTATGTTAACCAGTTTAAGTCCATAGCAAGTCCATAATGAAAGTAGTGTATTGATACAGGTGTATCTTCCTCTCTCCGGGAACTAGTGATCCTCAAGACGGATTGAGGATAAATTTCTACTTTGGGAAGGAATACTGATTTTTAGGCAATATTCTTAGATAAGGAAATATTCTTAGACAAGGTAATACTCCTAGATAAGGAAATATACCTAGAAAAGGAATATTTCCTAGATAAGGTAATATTCCTAGATAAGGAAATATACCTAGACAAGGAATTCTTTCTAGAAAAGTAATTATTCCTAGATAAGGAAATATTCCTAAGACAAGATATTATTCCTAGATGAGGAAATATCTAGAAAAGGAATTAGATTCCTAGAGGCCGTGTTTGGGAGCTTTAACTACATAAAGCTTAGCTAGGGAATTTTTTTCTCTAACTTGAGCAGGATTATCACAAGATGTATTAATTAAGATGATGTTTGTCTTTCCGATATATCCATCACGGGTTTATCATATATTATGTTTGTTTCTCCATATTCTAAATTTGTATTTTTATAAAATAATCCTATATTATGGATAAATATTGTTGGAGAAAACAATAAAATTAAAAAAATTGAAAGTATTTTGATTAATTAAAATAACTACCTGTGTAACCGTCTAACCCAGGCAAGGATATTGGTATCCTGGCTATTTTGGAGAATAGTATAACCTTGCTTTTTTAGCTTCCTAAAATCAAGGAAGATTTAGTTGTTCATATCCTAGACTAGAATTATAACAAGACAAACATAATTTAAATGTATTTTCTTGATAACCCAACCTAGGATAGGCATTTCCAAGGGGCCAAACAAGACCAGAAGGTTTGGGAAACCGTCAAACCTATAAATAGAGATGTTTAGCTCATAGCTAAGACATCTAGAGTGTGGGTTGTGATACAGACACACCTAGATCAGGGAGATAAGTTTGTGAGGCAATCAATTATTGTAAAAGAAAGCTTAGAAAATAGTTTAAGGTTATTTACCTAGAGAGATTGTGAGCGTAACAAAGAGAGAATTGTAATAGTTTTCTTGTTCATAATCTAGAGAAGATACTTTCTTCGAATTTGGTTTCTAGTGTGTTATGTTCTTCTGAGTTTCTCGTCTATTATTATTATTCTGAATTCTGCCTCTATAATAATAGTCACAAAGGTATAGAGATCAATACTGTGAGACCCGTGTGTTTGGATAGTAGTTTTCGAACCTAAAACCGGTAAAATCCAACCCGTGTAGTGTTGGGAGCGTATTTTTGAATTTGGGTATTCCTAAATAAATTTAAGTAATAGATAAAAAGGCTAGCTCTTATCTTTGTGGTGGTTGGAATAAGGATTCTCTTTTTAATTTGCCCCTTATGAATTTTATAGGATGCCCTTTAATAGTTGCAATGCATAATTTTCTTCTTCTTAGTCACGTGTGGGAAGAAGAATTAGTCTTCCTCTCTTTTTGCATTTATTGCTAGGATTATTAAATATTTAATATATTTTATAAGAAAAACCCTAAAGTCATTAACCTAGCCGTATACCTATTTCTATTCCCTCTCACTGTTTTCTATCTTTCACAACCAAAAGACAAAGTTTCATTATTTTACTTGGAAAACATGTTATTTCATGGATTTTTGTAATCAAGATTTTTGGAAAAGCTATTTCAGGTAGGGATTTCTACGTAATATCAAAGAAAACCTATTTTAGCATTATCATTTATTTCGTTGTTATGAAATTTAAGCATTCGTTTTGTTTATACGGCTAGACCTAATATCTTTGAAAAATTTAACTCTATATTCATTGCTACTGCATCCACACCCGTTGGCCTGATGTCTAATACATTTCCATCTGATCTAAGTTAGTGACTTTCAATTTCTAAACTACTTCCTTCGATTAAAAAATATATATATTCTAGAGTTAACTAGTTTTGATCCTATCTTTACTATTAGATCTAATGATAAAATAATAGAATCACTTTGCATCTTTAAAAATATGAAAAAGAATTTGGTTTCAAATGGTGTTGGCTGACTCGGTTTTACATCTGGTATCATTATTCATTAAATTCTTTTTTTTTTACACATGAAGCCTATGTCACTAAACATATTTTCTAACCATCCAACACTCACCGTTTTACCCCTTCTAATGGAACAAAATTTTATACACCCCTGTCATTTTGATAAGTGTCCTTCTTATGGTCTTGATCCTCTAGTAATTTTGCTCATCTGGTTTGTAAAATGAAAATGAAAAAGTCAAATTCTAACTCTTATGCTTTTCCTGTGAGCTTCGATTTGATCAGAGAGAAGAAAAAAAAGGAAACACTTATTTTATGATTTGTTCACCATCTTCCATTATGCCTCAGAAAATGAAGTCCTAGTGCTTTGTCGCATTTTTATTTACTATGAAAATAAGGAAGCCCAAAGGTCACACTGTTTTCCAACTTGTTCTCTCGTAATGACAATTTTGAAACACCATCTGATGTTTTTAGTTTGCCACCGTAATCTTGAGTTTAGAAAAATTGTCATCCTTACTGGTTCCATTCAAAATTATGCATTTTCTTTTAGTAGTTCTGAAAATAAATTAGGCTAGTCCCCATCCAGTATTCCGTGTTCTTCTTTAAATTTTAAGAAAATAAAAATAATAATAATAATAACAAATAAATGTCTTGTGCATATAAAAGATTTCTGGTTATGAATATATAGATACATTTCGTCCGTTACTCTGAGCATTATACACATGCATTGATTAAGTCTCTTGGGTTTGAAAATATTTTTGGTGCTTGTACACGGATATAAAATGTATTGACTAGAAATGAATTATGGATGTATACATCTCTCTGCTGCTGAAATGTCAGGCCTTTATGGCATCCCATCACTGGTGGCTACCCTGGGAAGACTGTTCGGGGAACAGTGTGGTTTGTTTACCGAAATAACTCTGACAATTAGATTAAGAATCTAGAGTTTTAGATTGAAGATTTTGAGTAGGAAAATGTTGATTATTTGCGGCTGAAAATAGCGTAAGTATTATGGAGAATTTTTATGCATGATTTTAATTATCGTATTTGCTGCATTAGTTTGATTTCGTTACACTTTATTATTTTTTGAAACTTCCTACTGGGCCGTGGTTTGCTCACCCCCTTTTCCTCTCTTTCCACAGAGAATGAAGAAAGACTAGACGTAAAAGAAATTATTATTTATCATGGGGATTTGGGCTTTGCACATTTTGACTTAAACCAGAGTGTTGGTTTGTTTTAATATACTTTGATTTTGTAATTATTATTTTATAATTTGTAATCTTAACATTAATATTATATTTCATTTTATTTGAGTTGAGTTTTGTATTTTATGAAAAATCTTTTGAAACGGAAAATATGGTCCTACACGAGTGGCGGTCCGGAAATTTGGACTTGCTAGCTGGATCGGACCCGAGCCACAAGGTCGAATCCGTGTCTGCCGGAAGTCCGAAAATCCGGGCTGTCAAAAATACGTATCAAGTTGGTATCAGAGCAAGGTTCGTTTCTTTAGGGAAGATTCTTGTGGTTTATGGTCTTCACTAGATCTCTCTAAAAACAGCTTGGTGAGTTGCTTGAGAAGCAAGAAGACGTTAGGAGCACAAGTGAATCAAAGATGGGAAAGTCAGTTATTGATCCTAAGCATAGTGAACCACAAACTATGGAAGAAAAGGTGGCTGAGCTACAAACAGGCAGGCAGTCGGTTCAAGTTACCCTTAAGGAATCAAATAAAGGTATTCATTATCATACACCCAAGCGGAAGGCGAAGAAAAAGACTACGTATCCATCTGGTGTTTTTGAAGAAGAAGAATAAGAAGAACCGCTCAAAGAAGATTGCATCATGGAACGAAGAGTGACTAAGACAAGACGAAGATATATGGAAGCTTTTCAAATTAGACGTCAAGGTCCAGTTTCCAGCAAAGATAAATGGTTCAGCAGGGTGAAAGGAACCCTCAAGTTCCCTAACATCCAAACCTAACTTTCACGGGAGTTCAAGTTCTTGAGTGGGGGCGCATGATACATGTGTATCTTCCTCTCTCCAAGAACTAGTGATCCTCAAGACGGATTGAGGATAGATTTCTACTTTGGGAAGGAATACTGATTTTTAGCCAATATTCTTAGATAAAGAAATATTCTTAAACAAGGTAATACTCCTAGATAAGGAAATATACCTAGAAAGGAATATTTCCTAGATAAGATTGTTAGAGCATAGCTCGGTCGACCTCGCATGCATTGCTATCTCAAGCATGTTTGTCGATGTTAGTGATCAAAACTATAAGTCTTGATTTCTAGCCTACATAGCTAAGTCTCGGACTAGGATAGAAAAGTGTAGTTGAGCTCAAGGACTTCATGGCGATTCATCATACAACGACGAAGATCTACTCAAGGAACCGTGTAACTTCATCAACAAAAAGGTATGTGGAGACTTGAACTTATCTATCACTCAAAAGTTTATCTCTTCTATCTCCTACTTCTTATGAGACAAAAGTCGTATGCTATATAGACTGGATCATACACATTTGATATTTCGAGCCGAGTATATCTCGCCTATCTATATCTCGAAATCATGTGTTGGTAAAGCGTTTCGCTTTGATCAAGTTTATATTCACCTAGTGACGAAAGTCATGAAAAGTTTCAATTACTTTGAGAATTGCTCTGACGCGAAACGGTCAGTGAATAACGGATATATAACTTCCTCTGAGAATGTCTCAATGATTGGAATGAGAGTTTAGATTACATAACCATGTATTCCTTAATCCGAAGTTTTCGAACTTTGTTGATTGAGAGAAACCGGAAGAATTGGCTTTTCCCAGTCCGCGAACTCAGTCCGCGAACTGACGGAAGTTCTTGTACCGAGAATTTATATTGGGATTTTCCAAAAACTCGTTTGCGTGTAAGTCCGCGAACTCAGTTTGAGAACCTAGTCCGCGAACTGGCGAAAGACTCTTTGCCGAGATTTTCTGCTGAGTTTGGAAAACTCCACCGGTTGTCTTAAGTCCGCGAACTTGTTTTTGAGCTTAAGAGGTTATGATCTAAAGATGTGCTCTGAACATGAAACTTAAATTACTAAGGAATTTTTTATGCAAACCGTGGCTATGAAGTTCATGAGCCGATTCAATCGAATCGAATCATATTTATTTCAATTGTGTCTTGTGTAGTTACATAAGATCTCATAGCAATTGAACAACTCTTTAACTAGTTCATTTGAGTCAATTGAACTAGTTATGGTGAAGAAGAAAAAGGTTAATATGAAATGCGCATATGGTTAACCTTTTGGGTTACTATGTTGAACCAACATACACGTACACGTACACGTTTGGGCATGGTTTTCACAAACCCAGTAAACGTTTACCCAAGTGTGTGTGACAAGCTAAGTTTTCGATCTAATGGTTGAGAAATATTAGCATGAATCTAAATCAGGTTTTCATCTAACGGTGAATATGGATTGCTTTGTAACTAAGGCAAAACCCTAATTTGAAGGCTATATAAAGGAGACATCTAGCATTGTGCAAAACTAATCCCCACACGTCCGTGTAATACTAGTGCGCTCGCTAGAGTCAATTCTACTTTAACCATTGGTTTTCTTCTTTAAAACCAGGTTAACGACTTAAAGACTTCATTGGGTTTGTGAAGCCAGACTGATACTACTTTTATCGTAGTTGTGTGATCTGATCTTGCATCTTCTATCGTACGAGTACAATCTTTGATTGGATTGAGATCGTGAGAATTCTCCGATAGGCAAGATAAAGAAGTCACAAACATATTCGTCTTACTGTTTATGATTCCTCGACAAACCGCCTATGTAGTCAGGAAGGATTGTAAAGAGGTGATTGATTAATCTAGGCCGTTCTTCTGGAATATAAGATCGGATTATCAATTGGTTCATGTTCACCTTGATTTCATATCTTAAGACGGAACAAAACCTAGGGTTTATCTGTGGGAGACATATTTATCCTTTGATAGACTTTTCTGTGTGAGACAGATTTGTTTATTATCAAGTCTGTGATTTTGGGTTGCAGCAACTCTTGGTTGTGGGTGAGATCAGCTAAGGGAATCAAGTGCGCAGTATCCTGCTGGGATCAGAGGCGTAGGAGTACAACTGTACCTTGGATCGAGGAGACTGATTGGGGTTCAACTATAGTCCAGTCCGAAGTTCGCTTGGAGTAGGCTAGTGTCTGTAGCGGCTTAATACAGTGTGTATTCAATCTGGACTAAGTCCCGGGGTTTTTCTGCATTTGCGGTTTCCTCGTTAACAAAACTTCTGGTGTCTGTGTTTTTTCTTTTCCGCATTATATTTTATATAATTGAAATAATACAGGTTGTGCGTTCGTGATCATCAATTGGAAATCCAACCTTTGGTTGTTGATTGATATTGATTGATCCTTGGACATTGGACTTTGGTACCGTCCAAGTAATTCCTTGTATTTGATAAAGACTCGCTATTGATTTTAGCTTGATTAAAAATCAAATCAAGAGAGAGATATTAACTCCTTGAGATACTTTTATCTAGATTGAGTCTGACTGTCTAGTTGATTTTCTAGCAAAGTATTTCGGAGTTAGTCCATACAGATTGCTAAGCGAAATATTGGGTGGTGTTGTTAGACCCCCGCATTTTCAATTAGTATCAGAGCAGGCAAACACGTTAAAGACCTTATAAGTATGTATTTGTGATAATCTGAGTCTGTGGATAGATTCTCATACGCATACCAAAAATGCCTCCTAAAGCTGTCAACTTTGTCAAGTGTCTCGGAAATACCTCAAAGGGTCACTCCTTAGATGATTCTTCTGAATCCCGAGGTAATAAGATTGTCCCATCTTGTGTTGGTCATTCTCCCTCCAATGAGACATTGGACATAATGGAAAATGCTGAAAAGGAGCTCACCAGAATTTCAAAAAATTCTACAGAGTTTGTTGATCTCAAGGATCATGTACAGCTCATTGATGAATTTGAAAAGTCTATTGATCGTGAACAGGTACTCTATAACATTATAGGGTCATTCTCTAAGGAAATTGAGAAACTTCTTCAAGAAAACAATATACAACGTGAAAAGATTTGTGATCTTGAAAAGCTGGTTAAAGAAGGCTCAATTAGATAAAAATGTTTGATCAAGACGCATTCATCTGATTTGACAGACTTCGTGTTGAGAAAAAGAAACTTGAATCATCACTTGTCATAGACCATGGACAGTGCAATTCCTTGGAAAAGGAAAACTCTGTTTTAAAGAAAAATTCTTCTGCACAAACTAATTCTCATGAGTTACTGTACCGAATGAAATTTTCTCCAGATGAAGATTGTGTCAAGAAAAGTTTTCATAACTTACAATCTTCTCTGGTGGCTATGAAGTTTAAACAAGTACCAGTTGTTCCTTCTCCTCCACGAATCTGTACCTTCTGTGGAAAAGGAAATCACTATGCTATCCATTGTTTTACCAGAAGGAAATGTGTTTCTGAACTTCACAAATTTCTTCTTTCTACTATCAATGGAGTAAATAGTCGGACGACTGCTACAGTGAAGGTCCCTTTCACAGGAAACCAGGCATCTTATAAAAATGATCTCTCTCCTAGAAATCATTACAGGACATTTGTAAACTCTCGGGCTACAAATGAAAGCATGTCCTGTGCTTATAAGAACAAATCTGGTAAATCTAAGTCTAGTGTGTGGTGTCTAATTTCGGAAAATTCCCTAGAACCTATTTCTAGAGGTCCTAGACTTTGTTATCAGAAAGTTTCCTCACCTGTGATTCCCAGAAGGACTGTGAGACGTTCTCTCGTTTCTGGAAACTGCCAAGGAAGGACAAGAAATGCTAAATTCAGATATCCTCGAGGAAATAACTGTTATTCTCTCAGAACCTATGGTGAGACTATGTCTCCCTCTGCTACCTAATAGCATAATGTCTATTCTTGTGTCTAACTTGAGAGATACAAGAATGAGTATTTGTGAGATGCTCAAGTATTGTGCTGTTTTTCTCCAGTTTGTATATCTTATGATGTTTTGTTGTTAGTACTTCTTTCTTTTATCACTATGATCGTTTGGAGATAGAGAATCTTTAAAAGCAACATGGTATGCAGTTTTCCTATTTTGGGACATTTGTTCTTTGGCTGGCCCACGAACGTCCATGTCTCCTCAAGAAACTTTAGGGTTTCCATCTAGGGTACTCACGAACATATATAAGTCTTATATGTGGTTCTTTATTCTTCTGAAAGGAACTCCATGGAATCTGTTCCCAAAGATGAAGTTAACCCTATGGTTGAGGATGAGCTCAAATGATGTGATTTTGGTCAAGAGTTTATACGGAATAAGATGCTTGAAAGAAAAAAGTATAACACTTGGATTGGTGAATCTGTCAAGGATCTGATTCATACTCAGAATGAAGTTAAGATTGAACTGTCTAACCCTCAATTGCAGATAAACCAGCTTATTGATGGACATGTGAGAATCCTTGGTACTCAGAATATCTTGATCATAAATCAGAAGAAAGTTATCCTTGACTGTGCAAAGGCTCGTCATTATGCTCGCACTATTGATCGGAAAGTCAACGTTCTAACTTTTGAACATGGTGTCTCTACGGTCAACAGGGTCAAGGATATCAATGACTCCTACTTTGATGGACCATTTCAGAGGTATGAAATCATCAAGGAAAACTAAGTTTTCTATGCCTAGTATGTCTTCTTTTTGGATTAGTTGGAAGAATAACTAGTGCCTTGAATAGCGATGATTGTGACTACACATAGCTTTTTTTTTTCATCTTCTTATGTTATTTTTTAGGTTTATTGGTATTAAATTCTAAAAATACTTGGAAGATGATGTTATTGTAGTGTTGATCGTTATGATTTTGTGATATTGCAATTTGATTATGGGATATGTATTGTCTGCGTCCGTGAACTTGAAGGTCCCATATGCTGTCAAAAGTAAAGTCGTTCATGAATTGGTATTCATATTAATGAAAGGACGAATGGACTTTTGACAATTACAAAAGTTATACCTATGTAGTCATGTATTTGATGGAAAATAGGATAAAATCTATTGTTTGAAAAGGATAAAGTCTGTTATGTCATTATGATGGAAAATAGAATAGATCATTGTATGTTATCCACGGTATTGATCTTCACTGATCCATTTTGTTATGTTTTACCGTGAAGGCTCCATTGTGTGTCTTATGTTGAGCACGATACAACTAAGTCGATTATTCTTATTGGCTTTGTTGGTTGTTCCATAAGATGCTATATGTTGAGCATTATGAATTAAATTAATCATCTTGGTTGGTTATTTAGTTATTTGCTCCGAAAGTCTTCTTTTGTCGAGCAAATCTTTTGACAATTAAATTGATTACTTTTGTGATTAGTTTGGTTGTTTGTATTCTAATTAGATTAATTATAAGTTCTCTTGTAATTAGTCTAGTTGAGTTTTCATATATTCCACAAGTTCTTGTGTTGAGTATATGAACGGCTATACTAATCATGTTCTATTGGTTGATGTAGTCGTATATTCCGTAAGGTTTTTCCTTATGTTGAGTTTGTGAACGATTAAGTTAGTCGTCTCCGTATGATTATCTTAGTCGTAGCTCCGTGAGTTTTCTTATGTTGAGCACCTTCAATTAAATTGATCACTTTTGTGGTTTGATTTAGTTGCGTATTCCAATTAAATTAATCATGGGTTTTCTTGTGATTAATTTGGTTAAGTTTTGGATATAGAAAATCATTTTTATGGTTTTTGGTGTCCAATTTAAAAATCCTTCTTTTATTTCGAAATTAAGGTCGCTCTTGTTGTTCTTTCGGGAATGACATCAAATGGGGAGAGTTCTTTTGAACTTGTGCTTAATGGTAATATCTTGGGGGGGGTGCGGCTGTGGAATTTTATAGGGGTTATCTTGTATCTTAAACTCCCTGATGAATGCATTTAGCTTCGGCTTTATGATTGCATCTAAATTAAGTTGGTATGTATTTTTCTTTTAGTCTATGAAATGTATCTTGTGGAAATTTCAATATGATCCCGTTCTTGTACCTTAGCCAATTTTATTGACAAAAAGGGGGAGAAATATTGTAGTTCACACTACAAATACATATGGTTTTTGGATCATTGTGTAAGGGGGAGTGGTTTCCATGATCGATATGGAGTATTGACTGTAGTTGCAGGAAATCCTACACTACACCCCTCACAAGATTTCACTAATATTCAACTCATTTTAGATTAACAATCTTAATTTTATTGATGAATCTTTGAACAATCTTACAAGAAAAGATAAAGGAATCAAGAATAACCACTGCTCTTGATTTTATCTCCCCTATTTACTTGCTTCTCACTCAGAAAAGATCTCTCCCTTTTCCTTTACCACTGAGCGTCTATTTATAGGGGATTATATAGTGGATGACAGCTAATCTGTCCTTTATTTTCGGATATGACTTGCGACATTCTCGCAACCTTACAAATGTTAATCTCGTAAACTCTCTAATTTTCGCAGGACCATCACATTTTTCTCATGATTTAGCCGACGTCGTTTATTATTTCGTTTCTGAAGTTGTTCTGCGACACTGCTGTGTTGTGTTGTTAATAATTTCGCTGAGGCATTATTGCTGCGAGATTCTGATCCTACATCTTATCTCTTCTCATATCTTCTCTGCGAAGTAGAGAATGATGTGAGAAATCCCGCAGCTGTCCATCTCTTCATATTCTGCATTTATCACACGTATCCTTTCTTCCATCTATTTCTTGACACGTCTTCTGTAACCGCTGTTTTTCAACCGCTCACATCTTTTCACATTAATGGTGTTTATTTCTTCGAGTAAAAAAAATCTTCTTTATATATTCTTCTTACTCTTCTTTCCATTTTCTTTTTACTTTCTCTTCTCTTTTTACTCTCTCATATCTGCAACTCTATTGTTCTTCCAAAAATTCTGCCATTGCAACTTTTTCTTCTTTCTTCTTCTTGTAATCTTTTTAATTTCTTCTTCATCTACATATTGTTTCCTCTGTAGATCTTCATTGTTCGTAACTTTCTTCCTTTTTAATTTTTACGAATTAATCTTCCTGCTGGTGCTTTCCATGGATTCATCGAGGTTAGTTTTCTTTTTTCTTTCTTATGGGTTTTGCTGAAATTGATCTTGCTTACTGCTTTATTTGATGATGTTGCTTATGTGATTCCCATACTGTTGTTATTTCAGCAAAAACGCCTCTAACACCAAATTTACGGTTCAGAACCCTAATATTCCCAAATCGCAGCATAAGATTGTTGTAAACAAAAGAAAGTCTGCGAATCAGAAGGTAGTAAGAAACATTATTCTTTTTCTAATAACAATATTGTTGCCTCTGTTTCTTATCTAGATTGTAATTTGCACGGTGATAAGGATGCCAACAAACCTCTCAAGAAATCTCGCCACCTTAAAACCGTTGAAACCTATGTTTCATTCCACTTACTTATCTCTTTTAAATCTCCTGCGACATCTTCGCAAGTTAAACCATTATCTCCAATTCGCGAAAAGGCTGCCTCAGATTTCATTTCTTCAACTGACCTTTCAATGATTGAAACCCCCCTTATTAATCCTTCTGTGAATGAAACTTCTTCTCCTCCTATTGATAATGTTTCTCAACCTTCTATCATTGCCAGTTCTCTACCTGAGCCTCTTCCTTTTTCGAAAGAAACCGTGG
This sequence comes from Papaver somniferum, assembly GCF_003573695.1. Taxonomy (NCBI): domain Eukaryota; kingdom Viridiplantae; phylum Streptophyta; class Magnoliopsida; order Ranunculales; family Papaveraceae; genus Papaver; species Papaver somniferum. The sequence goes on along the minus strand of NW_020621603.1, from coordinate 2,905,428 downwards.
AAGGAATAGATATCGCTTTCAAAGTTTTCTCTGAGGTCCTGGATGATGGCAAGAAATCTCCCATTGATCCTGTCAAGTCTGGTATTTGCGAAATTCTGAGTAAGTATTTTGGATCTGACAGAGCTGCTTCGCAAACAGCTTTGGAAAAAGAGTGTAATGCTCTTCGTCTCAAAAATAAAAAGCTCCAGAATGTTTCGCTCGATCGCGACAATCTTCGCAAGAAGAATGATGAACTGAGAGTTATGATTTCCTTATATGTGTCTTCAATTTTCCTTTCTAATGATTTTATCCTTTCCATATTTAATTATCCTTGAAATCCCTCTTTCGCATGTTAAGCCTTAAACCAGAAACGAATAATGGAGAGATATCAATTTGAATCTGCTGTTGAAGAAGCCCGTGTTGATAAAGAGATTTTGATGGATCAATATAACCAATTAGATAACCTCTATTCATACTCTATTGATCATATAAATAATCTTACCAATGAAAATACCCAATTAGTTCGGAGGAAAGATTTATTAAGTAATGAAATATCTCGCCTCTCTTATTCTTTTAACTAGAGCTAATCTAGGGATGAAATCCTTATCAGATGAGAATAAAACTCTATCTCAAGAGAAGCGAATTTGTTTAAATAAGATGGCGATATATTCGCAACAACTTAGCATCCTTCAGAAAGTATGTGATGACCAAGAACAATCTCTTCGCTCTTTGATAAATGAACTTAAAGAAGTAACAGAGTCATCTATCGTTGAAAGAGATACACTCATTCAAGGTAGAATAGCTTTAAGTGTAAAGGCGAATCAACTTAAAGAACAATATTCCAAATTAGAAGAATCTTATTCTTCTCTCGCGAAGAAAAATGCCTTTCTTATTTCTAAAGAGAAAAATCTTCAGTCTCGACTTAATGGTTTAGTTGGAGATAAATTTGATGATGCGATGGACCGTTGGGAGAATAGTTGTCTGACCTTGATTCAACATCTTATTTCGCAAAAGAAAGGTAGTCATAATAGTTTGACTTCCTTAACTATCTTTTCTTTGTCATATCTTTTTCAGTTCTTCATCTTACTGAAATTTTGTATTTTACTTTTCACAGAATCTGAGAAAAATCTTCATTCCTCCATTTCTGTTTTGGAGGCTAAATATGCCAAAATTCACAAAGAAAATGCACTACTCGTCTCTGTCCTTACTGGTTCTCGCGACCGAGCAGAAAGAAGACTTGATTATCTTGCTTACTTTAAGGATATTCAAGATAAGAATCATCAGAAAGCACTTCTTCGTCAAGTTCATCTTCGGGCTGAAGTCCTTGTAAATGATATTTTATTGTCCAAATATCTTCCTCTCATATCAATCGAACCTTTGGAAGTAGATGATGATGAAATTCCTCGTCATGCTGACAGTGATTATGATTATGAAAGTGGTGGAGAAAATAGTCTTTTGGAAGATGGAGAAGAGATCCCTTCTAAGGAAGCAACTGCTGGTGCTAATCAAGATGAAAACGAAAAAGAAATCTCTTCTAAAGAAGTAATTGCTGGCGATAATCAAGGTGGCGGCGAAAAGAAGTCCCTCAAAGGAATTATTGTTGGTGAAGATCAGAATCGAAATGAAGAGAGTTGGCGATAATGAGAACATTGGCGAAGAGCGTCATTATCTCCTTCTACTGGAATTAATACTGAAGCATGAGCTTCTTATCTAGTTCTATCTTCTTGAATTGTTTCATTTATTATTTCTTGCGAATAATATTCTTCAACCAACTTTGGAATTAATTTTCTCTTTAGTATTTTGCTGGCGAGAAAGATAATGCCTCTTGTTTACTGATTCCCATACTTGCCTCTCATTATCTTTCTTGCGAGAAATGATCTGTTATGAATACTTATAAATATTTTTTTTGTCATGTGGTCTTATTTTCCTTCCTAATTAAAGGTCTTATTATGCCACCTCTTGTCATTGCGACAAAATCGCAGGACGTCCTTGCACTTTCATGCAAAAACCCATTGATCTTGCCTTAACTTTTTCTTTTGTATTACCTCTTCAGGAATGTTGCGACAATATGATAGGCCTAAATATTCTTGCGAAAATAAAGCCCCATACATTGCCGTCTTGCGACGAAATCGCAGGACGTCTTCGCACTTTCATGCGAAAACCCATTGATCTCGTCTTATCTTTTTCTTAGTATTATTGCCTCTTCAGGATTGTTGCACAAATATGACAAGCCTTAATACCCTTGCGAGTAAAAAGCCTCATGACATTTGCGTCTTAAGACACTTATCAGCTCCCTAATGGAGGGTGCCGCCCTTATCTCCCCCTGGTTGCCCCTTCAAGGAGGCGTACTTCTACCATACAAGGTTAGCTCCTCCCATCTTAACAACAACCAGTTGTTTTCGCAGCCTCTTATCCCTTTTACCTATAGGGTTTATGGTTACGAGACTGCACCCTAAGTGGGGTTTTCTTCGGGCCGAGTGCAGTATAAGCCAAGACTTGTCAAGAATGGCAAGGTACGCTCCAGACGCCCCTGGCACTCTTGACTCAACCGTGTACCTCGGCGCCTTGATCAGATTCTGCACTCCTTGGGAGAGTCCTTATTACCTTAGTCGCCCAACCTAAGTCATATGCTTAAGCTGAGAATCCAAGGTGCCTCTCCCGGATGGGCTTTATTGACCCCAAATCTCCATGACTCAGGTTCCGGTGGCGGTGTAGCCTTTCCCTGAGCCATGCAACAGGTACCCCCTTATATGACGTACTTTAGGTCTTACATTTGCCTCTTGCGAAATTTTATTCGCGAACTAGGGTGTACGCCATAAAGGTTATCCCCTTTCTTTTATGTCATTGTTCTATGATTATCTCTGCGAAAGTTTCGCACATCATGATCTTGTTTTGATATGAATAATCTCGCAACTATTCTTTCAGAATCCATAACTTCTCAAAGCTTCTTACGGATAATATCTTTTTAAGTACAATCTGTTCCATGGTCTGTCAAGTCTATGACCAACATCTCTACCTTCTGGATCCATTAATTTATAAGCTCCTGTTCCAACTATCTCCTTAATGATGTAAGGTCCATCCCATTTTTTCGCTAACTTTCCACCATTTTCTCGCTGATATATTGGTGTCTCTCGCAGAACTAAATCTCCTGGTTGGAATTCGCGTACTTTGACACGTTATATTCTCGGGCTAATCTTCGCTGATAATTCTCCATATGTTGTAAAGCTCTTTCTTTTTTTCTTCTAATTCATCAAGTTTGCTTAAGATCAAACCCGCACTAAGATTTTTCTCCCAAGCTTCTCTCTTTGTTGTCGGAATAACAACTTCTGTTGGTAACACCGCTTCAACTCCGTATGTTAAACAAAAAGGTGACATTCCAGTAGCTTCTCTTCTAGTTGTATTATAAGCCCATACTGCATTATGTACTTGTTCGCACCATGCTCTATGATGTCCTTCTAATTTCTTCTTTAATATATCTGCAATTGTTTTGTTTGTTGCCTCTACCTGCCCATTAGCTTGTGGATACAAAGGAGTAGACTTTCCACATTTTATCTTAAATGCATTAAGTAACATTTCTATGTTCTGTCCTTCAAACTGTTTCCCATTATCAGATACCAACTGCGCAGGAATTCCGAATCTGCAAATGATATTTTCGAATATGAATGTAAAGATATCTTTGTCGCGAATATGTTGTACTGCCTTCACTTCTGTCCATTTTGTGAAATAATCTGTTGCGACTATTAAGTATCTTCTTTGTCCAGATCCTGGTAAAAATGGCCCCACAATATCTAAGCCCCACTTTCCAAAAGGCCACACACTGGTTGAAGATGACAATGGTGCTCCAGGTGCATGTATTTTCTTTCCATGCCGCTGACAATCTTCGCAACGTCTTGATATTTGTTTTGCATCTTCGTGCATGTATGGCCAGTAATAGCCTTGCATTTTTGCTCTATGTGCCAAAGATCTTCCCCCGCTATGATTGCCAGCATCCCCACTATGTAACATTTTTAGCATTTTCTCCTTCTTCTCGTGTCAAACATCTGAGTGATGGTCCATTAAAGGATTTTCGGTATAGCAGCCCATCTCTTAATTCATAATTTGTTGCTCGGCTTTTTAACTTGTGTGCTTCCAATCTATTTCTTGGTGTTTCTCCTTTCGCCAAATATGCATGAAGTTCTGTTCTCCAATCTGCGATATTGTTCGTTTGTTCTTCTTCTCCACCGTCTATTATCATCACGTTCACTTCTTCTTCTTTATTTATTGATGGTGACAGAAGTGTCTGTATTTTTATGCATCTCGCTGTTGGATCTGTCATCATGCTTGAGATGAAACCAAAAGCGTCTGCGAGTCTGTTATCCTTCCTTGAAATGTGCCTCCATTTTATTTTTGGGATTTTCGCTGACAATTCTTCAACGAGCTTCTTGTATTTCTTCAAGTATGGTTCATTTGTAGTGTACTCTCCCTTTATTTGGCGAATAATTAGCTGTGAATCACTAGTAATCCTGGAATTTTCTAGTTTCATTTCTATTGCGAACTTTAAGGCATGTATCACAGCTTCATATTTCGTTTCGTTATTACTGGATGCGAATTCCAATCTGAATGAAAAAGCCATCTTCGCTCCTTCTGGAGAAATTAAAACAATTCCATTGCCTTATCCATTTGATGATCTATCTACCAATATCTCCCATCTATTTAGTTCTGTTAATAAGTCTTTTGGATCTCCGTGTTCTTCTTTTATATCCATCATTTCTTCTACCGCTTCATCTTCTTCTAAAGGAAATTCTGCCAAGAAATCTGCAACAACTTGTGATTTTGGTGAAGACAAAATTTCATATTTAATATCAAAGTTCCCTACTTGTGCATTCCATCTCTCCACTCTTCCTGATCTTTTTGAATTCTTCATCACTGATTCAATTGGTACTTTTGTTAATACATTTATTTTGTTCGCTTGAAAATATATGCGGAGCTTAAATGATGCATAAACTAATGCTAAGATTAGCTTCTCAATCTTTGAGTAATTTCTCGGCAGTATTAAAAGTTTTGCTAATGTAATAGATGGGTTTCTCCACTCCTGCGTCTATTCGCAATAACACGACACTTAATGCATGCGACGTCGTCGCAAGATAGATAATAATTCTTCTCCTGATTCTGTTTTGTAAAATAGATGTATTCATAAGATGTTCTTTGATCCCTTGAAAAGTTTTTCGCATTCATCAGTCCATTTGAATTTCGCACCCTTCTTGAGTATATCGAAAAAATATTGCATTTGTCTGATGATCGCGAAATGAATCTCCCTAGCGAAGCTAAAAGTCCATTCAACTTCTGTACATCTTTTATTGTTGCTGGTGTTGGCATGTCACGAACTGCTTGCACTTTTTCTGGATCAACCTGTATTCCTTCCTTTGATACAATGTAGCCTAAAAATTTTCCCGATGCAACTCCAATGTACACTTCTCAGGATTCAGTTTAATGTATACTGCCGCATTTGTTCAAAAATCTCCCTCAGGTCCTGTACATGGTCTTTGGCTTCTTTACTCTTTACTAACATGTCGTCCACGTATACTTCTAATGTTTTGTGTATCCATTTCGCGAACACCTTCTCTACCATTCTTTGGTATGTTGCTCCCGCATTTCGCAAACCAAATGGCATTTTCGTGTAACAATATAAACCTCTAGGGGCGAAAAAAGCAGTATGCTCTTGATCTTCTTCAGCGAGAGGGATTGGTTATCCTTTGTACCCATCTAAAGACGATACCCTATCATTTCCCGCTGCTGATTCCACCATTTGAGGAATATCTGGTAACGGAAAACTATCTTTAGGGGCTTTGTTTAAATCAGTGAAATCTATGCAAATCCTTATTCCTTTGTTTTTCTTTGGAACAATGACCATGTTCGCTATCCACTCTGGGTATTTAGCTTCTCTTATAATTCCTGCATCAAGCATTTTCTGTAGTTCTTCTTCTATTTGGGAATGGTAGCTGTTGCGATTTTTCTTATTCTTTGTTTAAATGGTCTCACATTCTTGTTAATCTCCACTTGTGACATGCAATTGATGGATCTATTCCCGGTATCTCATCCATGCTCCCTGCGAAAATGTCTTTATATTCTCGCAAAAGGTTAACAGTTCTTTCTTCTTCTACATCCATCTTGGTTCCAATTCTCAATATTAGAGGTTCTTCTATAGTCCCAACGTTTACTTTTTTTGGTTCTGCGGCAGTGTAACTGGACTTGGGTTATCCCATTGGTGTTGGTTCTTTTATTGTTTTCACAGGTCCTTCTCCTTCTTCCGAAATTTCGCTGGGTATTCCCCTGCCTTCTTTTGCCCTTATCGTGTACACTCTAAATTCTTCTTCTTTCTTTGCCTCCTTTTCCAACTTTCTGCGATTTTTTTTTATTTTTTGCTCGTCCTTCCTAATGCTTTACTTCAATTTGATGACATAATTTCGCATTGTCAATATCTCCTCTGATTTCACCTATTCCATTTGGTGTGGGGAATTTAATACATTGATGCAACGTTGATACTACAGCTTTTACCGCATGTATCCATGGTCTTCCTAGCAACATATTATATGGTGATTCCATATCCACCACGCATAGTGTCACGTGTGTTTCAATCTCTCCTAGTGGAATTCGTACCACTATTTCTCCTTTAGGTTTTGTTGTGGATTTTCCAAAGCCATGAAAAAGATATGTTGAACTGGACATTTCTTCATCTTTAAATCCCATTCCCCTGAAGGCATGATAAAATATTATATCCACTGAACTTCCTGTATCGACTAAAGTTCTGTTCAATGTCCATTCTTCCGTGGATTTTGTTGTTGTCCCCTTCTTTTTTCGCGTAAAAAGGTACTGTAATAACCAATGGAGATGTATGGTTCAAATTTCTGTTGCCATGAATGTGATTTTTTGCTTTTCCCAATCTTTCAAGGGTGATGTCTTTTCTACCGCCATAACCTTCCTTCCTTCAAAATCTCGTTTATGTATCCTTCCTTTGATGTTTTCATGGAATTCATTAACCATTGTTTTTGTTATCATATTACACTCCAATCTTTTGTCATCTTCATTGACTCTAATCATTTTTCTTTTAACTGGTTCACTGATTTGTTTAATCACTTTCTTGATTTGAACAATCTCAACAACAATCTTCAACTTTGAATCTTCAGCGTCCCTGTTTCTAGCGCCATTATGTAGTTGCAGGAAATCCTACACTACACCCCTCACAAGATTTCACTAACATTCAATTCATTTTAGATTAACAATCTTAATTTTATTGATGAATCTTTGAAAAATCTTACAAGAAAAGATAAAGGAATCAAGAATAACCACTGCTCTTGATTTTATCTCCCCTATTTACTTGCTTCTCACTCAGAAAAGATCTCTCCCTTTTCCTTTACCACTGAGCGGCTATTTATAAGGGATTATATAGTGGATGACAGCTAATCTGTCCTTTATTTTCGGATATGACTTGCGACATTCTCGCAACCTTACAAATGTTAATCTCGCAAACTCTCTAATTTTCGCAGGACCATCACATTTTTCTCATGATTTAGCTGACGTCGTTTATTATTTCGTTTCTGAAGTTGTTCTGCGACACTGTTGTGTTGTGTTGTTAATAATTTCGTTGAGGCATTATTGCTGCGAGATTCTGATCCTACATTGACTAAGGGGGGGTGATACATATCACCATAGTATTATTGTTAAAGTCGTGATACAATTGGACTTTGATGTTACATAATAATATTATGACACTGTATAATAATGATCGATAATCTCGATTTCTCTCATTGTTATAGCTACGAATCTTCAACAACGGTGATGTTAAACTTACAACCTTTGGGATCATTCGAGTACTTGAAAGGACGAAGATTTCAGGGAACGTTGAAGATTAGACTATGGAATAGGAGCCACTAAAGTTTATATTTTTTGTATTACATATGTATTAATATTTTTGCCACTAAAATTGACAAAGGGGGAGATTGTTAGAGCATAGCTCGGTCGACCTCGCATGCGTTGCCATCTCAAGCATGTTTGTCAATCTTAGTGATCAAAACTATAAGTCTTGATTTCTAGCCTACATAGCTAAGTCTCGGACTAGGATAGAAAAGTGTAGTTGAGATCAAGGACTTCACGGCGATTCACCATACAACGACAAAGATCTACTCAAGGAACCGTGGAACTTCATCAACAAAAAGGTATGTGGAGACTTGAACTTATCTATCACTCAAAAGTCTATCTCTTCTATCTCCTACTTCTTGTGAGACAAAAGTCGTATGCTATATAGACTGGATCATACACATTTGATATTTGGAGCCGAGTATATCTCGCTTATCTATATCTCGAAATCATGTGTTGGTAAAGCGTTTCGCTTTGATCAAGTTTATCTTCACCTAGTGGCGAAAGTCACGAAAAGTTCCAATTACTTTGAGAATTGCTCTGACGCGAAATTGTTTGTGAATAACGGCTATACAACGTCCTCTGAGAATGTATCAATGATTGGAATGAGAATTTAGATTACATAACCATGTACTCTTTAATCCGAAATTTTCGAACTTTGTTGATTGAGAGAAACCAGAGGAATTGGCTTTGCCAAGTCCGCGAACCCAGTCCGCAAACTGACGGAAGTTCTTGTACTTAGAATTCATGCTGGGATTTTCCAAAAACTCGTTTGCGTGTAAGTCCGCGAACCTAGTCCGCGAACTGGTGAAAGTCTCTTTGCCGAGATTTTCTGCTGAGTTTGAAAAACTCCACCGGTTGTCTTAAGTCCGCGAACTTGTTTGTGAGCTTAAGAGGTTATGATCTAAAGATGTGCTCTGAACATGAAACTTAAATTACTAAGGAGTGTTTTATGCAAATCGTGGCTATAAAGTTCATGAGCCGATTCAATCGAATCGAATCATCTTTGTTTCAATTGTGTCTTGTGTAGTTACATAAGATCTCGTAGAAATTGAACAACTCTTTAACTAGTTCATTTGAGTCAATTGATCTAGTTATGGTGAAGAAGAACAAGGTTAATATGAAATGCTCATATGGTTAACCTTTTGGGTTACTATGTTGAACCAACATACACGTACACGTTTGGGCATGGTTTTCACAAACCCAGTAAACGTCTACCCAAGTGTGTGTGACAAGTTAAGTTTTCGATCTAACAGTTGAGAAATATTAGCTTGAATCAAAATCAGGTTTTCATCTAACGGTGAATATGGATTGCTTTGTAACTAAGGAAAAACCCCGATTTGAAGGCTATATAAAGGAGACATCTAACATTGGGCAAAATTAATCCCCACACGTCTGTGTGATACTAGTGCGCTCGCTAGAGTCGATTCTCCTTTAACCTTTGGTTTTATTCTCTAAAACCAGGTTAACGACTTATCGTAGCTGTGTGATCTGATCTTGCATCTTCTATCGTACGAGTACAATCTTTGATTGGCTTGAGATCGTGAGAGTTCTCCGATAGGCAAGATAAAGAAGTCACAAACATCTTCGTCTCACTGTTTGTGATTCCTCTACAAACCACCTGTGTAGTCAGGATGGATTGTAGAGAGGTGATTGATTAATCTATGCTGTTCTTCGGGAATATAAGACTGAATTATCAATTGGTTCTTGTTCACCTTGATTTCATATCTTAAGACGGAACAAAATCTAGGGTTTATCTGTGGGAGACAAATTTATCCTTTGATAGACTTTTATGTGTGAGACAGATTTGTTTATTATCAAGTCTGTGATTTTGGGTTGCAACAACTCTTGGTTGTGGGTGAGATCAGCTAAGGGAATCAAGTGCGCAGTATCCTGCTGGGATCAGAGGCGTAGGAGTACAACTGTACCTTGGATCGGTGGGAGACTGATTGGGGTTCAACTATAGTCCAGTCCGAAGTTAGCTTGGAGTAGGCTAGTGTATGTAGCGGCTTAATACAGTGTGTATTCAATCTGGACTAGGTTCCGGGGTTTTTCTGCATTTGCGGTTTCCTCGTTAACAAAACTTCTGGTGTCTGTGTTATTTCTTTTCCGCATTATATTTTATATAATTGAAATAATACATGTTGTGTGTTCGAGATCATCAATTGGAAATCCAACCTTTGGTTGTTGATTGATATTGATTGATCCTTGGACATTGGTCTTTGGTACCGTCCAAGTTATTCCTTGTATTTGATAAAGACTCGCTATTAATTTTAGCTTGAGTAAAAATCAAATCAAGAGAGAGATATCAACTCCTTGAGATACTTTTATCTAGATTGAGTATGATTGTCTAGTTGATTCTCTAGCAAAGTATTTCGGAGTTAGTCCATACAGATTGCTAAGCGAAATATTGGGTGGTGTTGTTAGACCCCCGCTTTTTCAAAGGTAATATTACTAGATAAGGAAATATACCTAGACAAGGAATTTTTTCTAGAAAAGTAATTATTCCTAGATAAGGAAATATTCCTAAGATAAGATATTATTCCTAGATAAGGAAATATCTAGAAAAGGAATTATTCCTAGATAAGGAATTAGATTCCTAGAAGGTTTGGGAAACTGTCAAACCTATAAATAGCGATGTTTAGCTCATATCTAAGACATCTAGAGTGTGGTTTGTGATACAGACACACCTAGATCAGAGAGATAAGTTTGTGAGGCAATTAATTATTGTAAAAGCAAGCTTAGAAAATAGTTTAAGGTTATTTACCTAGAGAGATTGTGAGCGTAACAAAGAGAGAATTGTAATAGTTTTCTTGTTCATAATCTAGAGAAGATATTTTCTTCGAATCTGGTTTCTAGTGTGTTCTGTTCTTCTAAGTTTCTCGTCTATTATTATTATGAATTCCTCCTCTATAATAATATTCACCAAGGTACAGAGATCAATACGTATCATGTATGGACAACAGAATGAAATATACATAATTGTATTCTTTTGTAGGAACTGTTAGCTTTTGAAGTTTGAACGCTTTCATACTTTACGGGTACGCAAGCTAATTGAATATAGTAGATTAGCTCCAAGACCAGATTCTGAAGTTGTGTAGCTACTAGTTACACATGTCAATTGGATGTGTAATTGCGAGTTACACATGCTAATTGAATGTGTAACTGCTAGTTACATGTGCTAATTATATGTGTAAAAGTTTGAGTAAACCCGAAATGATACGTAATTCAGTTTATTAGTTGCATATAGGCCTGAACTAGTTGCAACCTGGGTGTTGAAACTTTATATTTGTATATCTCATATCATGCATTCATATTTTTTTTATGTTCTGGTCTGATACTGGAATATTAGTCAGTCTTTCCATGCATAAATTGATTTATCCATCTTTTCATAGGTTACCCTCTCTGAGCAGATGAGTTAGGAGGTATGATTAAGTAAGACTTGAGATGATAGAGAAGAATATGAAGATCAATTGATGTTTTGGATTGGTGTCTCAATCTGCAGGTGTTGATTATTATTATAACAACAATACTAGTAATACTACCTCTCTGGTGGTGGTGCTGCTGCTGCTGCTGCTGTTGACAACTCTCTCTTGTATTGAAGCACAAATTACGGCTCATATCGAAGGTAGCTACTTCTTCTTAATTGACACTAACTCATCTTCTTTACCATGATATACTTATGACCGTAAACAATCAAGTTATAGAGGACATACCAAGCATCGTTTCACAAGGAAGTAAACTATTTCATGTCTCACTTTTACTAGAAGATTGTTTGGAATGTTTACTTTTGTGCTATGAATTTATGAGTGGTGATACAAATGCTTGCTAGTAGGAAGTAGCATATACCTTGAAAACATTGATATGTTATTTTATGCATTGACCATATTCTGTCATTTTCTGCGCATATTATAGCTTGTTACTCATACCTGGATGCAGAATGAGGGCTCTGACTCAAGATACATTCACTTGCTTTCAAGTTTCTTTATTGTGTTGTGAAGAAACCGATCTCATGACGGATGTGTAACTTCTGCATACACATCTATATGGATGTGTAACTGATGATTACACATGACGGATGCATGTGTAACTCCCAGTTACACATGCTAAGATAGGTTATCATGTGTATTTTCTGTGATCTTTGTTCTATAATTTTTCCTTACAATTTGTTCTATAATATTTTTATTTTTTTTGCTTTTTGTTCATCCAACCTAATCCATGGATGTTTATTTCGTTGCAGATATGCAAGCATTTTGGAGGGAGGACAACAAGAAGGAAAGGCAAAGATTTAAACTTCATAAAAGCATAAATCAGACGCATGTGTAACTCTCAGTTACACTAGATATATGCATATGTAGCTCTCAATTAAACTAGACAGATGCGTGTGTAACTTCTAATTACACATGCTAAGAAATTATTGTAAATGAATATTAAAGTAATACATGTATTTTATTGTATGCGCACTTTTTGATGTCTATTTTTTTGATGTGTAACTTTGCATTACACATGACATAAGGATGTGTAACTTCTGGATACACATGTCATATGCATGTGTAACTTCTGTTTACACATTCACACAGTATTTTAATAATTTTGGGCATAGATTTAATAATTTTGAGCCTAAATTTAAATTTTATTTAATTATGGACAATATATAATTATCGACAATTTTAGTTATCCTTTAATAACTCAGGACCTAGATTCTCATTTAAATTTCTTTTAACTAAAGGCCTCATATTATGGGTTATCCATGAATTGGGCCTTAGCCTAATTTTCCCGGTGGCCTAACATGCTTTATTAGGAGGATGGTATAAGGAAAGCCCATTAGAATATACATTCCATCCGTTCCCGTCTTTGCATCCTCAAATATGAGAAAGTAGGTGAGAAGATAACATCACAATTTAAAGCTTCCCTAATTTTTCCGACTGATAACAGTTGCACCGGAAAGGACGGGACCACTAGAATGTCAGAGAAGACGAAGTTTGTGGGAATATGTTAATATATTCACTCCCTAGAACGGGTAATTTCCACTCCCATGGACTTCAATGCATGTAGTATGCTTTTCATTTTTCATATAAATCAATTACTTTCTTAGCTAATTGATGCAGTGTGAAACCAAAACATATGGTTGGTACTTGGTAGATAAGATCATAAGAAGACCTCAGTAATGACTTAACTGTAATTCTCGGAACAATCAAAAGCCATACTCCACAAGTGGGTGGAACTTTAAATTATTTTCATCCATATTTGGTTTTCTTTTAACCGAAATTAATTTTCATGAGTCAGAAGTGGGTGAAACCTAACCATATTACTAGTGTGGTGTGGACGGTGGAGGAGTAATAAGGAGGGGGTGTCAGATGTCAATCTTTGAATGACCTGTATATATATATATGCACAAGAGAGAAAGGATATATGTACCAGCTAGACAAAAATCTATTTCTAAGAGCAAAAATGGATAACAGCCACAACAGCAATGAAGCAAATAGAGACGAAGAAACAAGTCCTCCAGTGAGCCCAGTATCACAGAGCTTGAACAGTAAAATCGCATCACTCATCATTTACGTTGTTTTCGAACTAGAAAAATCGATCACAGAATTTGAAACACTAGATTTTTTGCGCACCCATTTGGTACCACAAAACGTTCGTTTTTCTTCGATTATGGAGAGAAACAAGAAAGGTGTTTTAAGGTGGAAACGGGTTGGTATACATCTCGAAGATCATATAATCGTTCCAACATTCCCCAATGGTTTAACTAGAGAACATTACGATGAAATGTTGCGAGAATACATATCGAAGATAGGTTGTGAGAACTTTCCAGAAGGAAAACCATTATGGGAAGTTCATTTAGTTAAGTACCCAAGTACGAAGGGTGCTTGTACTATGATCTTTAAGTTTAGTCATGCAATTGGTGACGGTTATTCATTTATGAGAGTCTTTTTCAAGTGTTGTGGAAGAGCTGACAAACCTTCACTTCCTCTTACTTTTCCGAAAATGTCACTGGTGAAAACACAACCGCAAGATCATGGTAATCGTGTAATAGGATTAGGGAAGAAGTTGTTAGGGTTGATGGGTACGTGCATTAATACATCTTATGATATAGTTGAGACTAGTCTAAGGGTAACGTGTTTAGAAGATCCTCCATCTGCAATCCGGTATTCATACACATCGAAGAAAAGGGAGTTACTCAGACCTTTTAATGTCTACTCAGTGACGATTTCACTTGAAAGAGTCAAGCAAGTTAGAATCAAGCTTGGAGCGGTAAGTTCCACTACTCACCTTAACTATATATAATTAGACTGTTATAATTTACTTTATGGTGATTATAAATTGATTAGAAACAATTCTGTGCAACTGTCATACGCAGACAGTAAATGATGTAATCATCGGACTACTGTCGTATATGATTCACTTGTACACGGAGAGGAAGAAGAAGCTGATGGAGCCGTACGGTGAAGAAGACGGCCTCCTGATGATGGACTCCAATGGTGCAACAAATATGACCTTATGTGTTATGGTAAACACGAGAGTATTTAAAGGCGCAAAGAACTTAGATGATATGATAAAGGCAGAAGCATGGGGGAACCGTTCTAGTATCGCGTTTGCGAAGTTACCATCTTTTCCAAATGATGAGCAAGTGAATCCTCTTGATTTTATAATCACGGCAAAAAAGAATATGGACAGAAAGAAGAATTCCTTGATATTACCTCTTCTAGATCCTTTTCTAAAGACTGCGACACGGGTGCTGGGGCAAAAGGTATGTTAGGCTGTTAATTGATTGCTCTTGGTTGTGGCAAATCTAAGAGTCATCCTAACTATGTAAATAAATAATATGATACAGGTGACTAACGGAGTTTTGTATAAAAGCTTTAAGAACTCGAGTACGATGATATCGAATCTGATAGGGCCAAAAGAGCAAATGGCGTTCATGAACCACCCTGTTAGCAATTGTTACTATATTGTCTCGGGTATACCTCAGGTTAGTATGTATGAATTTATTAAGCAAAAATTACTTGTTTGGTATACCGAAAGCAACAGCACTATGATGAAAATACGATGAGGCAGTGAGGCCTAAGCATTATTTGGTAATTGATATGTATATTGCATGCAGAGTACTACGTTTACATCAGTGACGAACAATGATAAATTGATGGTTGTGGTAACAATGGAGAAGGAATTTATTGATTCAGAACTCTTCACTTCTTGTATGGATGAAGCCTTTGAAAACATTTTCCAAGCAGCTTTCGGAGATAATCAAGACAGGGACGACAACAAAATCAAGAATAAATCCGACTAGATGAAGTCCTTTCTAATCATTCTAGACGCACGAAATTTAAAATCGCTAGCTTCTATTATTTCTTATTCGGACGGTCATCCAAAAATAATAATATGTCATAAGCATAACAATTTTGAGTATTGCTGAAGCATCATCGGGAACACTTAGAATTTTTCCTAGTGTAACTTTTCTTTTAAACAGGAATAAAATTTGTTGTTACAGGAAACTTTCTTCTGAGTAGTAACGTAGAAATTGCCTGATCTGGACCTTTAAAACACGGAAAAACGGAATGCGGCCTGGTACTATTCCTAATTACTAAATTATGGCCACACAAGACGAAAATTATAGCAATGCCACTGAGAATCATGACGGGGGGTATTTGAGTGTCTCATCAGCTGTCACACATTGGAGGGTCAATACATTTAAAGCAGAAACCATACATTATTCTATTACATTTGTCTTTATTTATTTATTTTTGATTGGTCAATATAAAATATTCATTAAAAAAGAGGTATTTAAGAGGGTACCTCAACCCAATAAATACAACAGACACAACCGAGTTTGGAATCGATCATCCAAAGAAAAAAACAAAGAACAAATAACCAAGTGAGCATAATAAAAATTAAACGCCATACATCTCAAATCCAACTCAAAACCACCGGTGGAAATACGAGTCTCATCACCATGTTTGCAATCGGTAAGTTGTTCCGCCCAAATCCAACATTTTAGTGTTTGTTTCCGCCCAAAAATAAGCTTGAATCTTAATATCTCGAATTATACTTTCTAAGTTTCTTTTTTTGTGGTTGTAGATTTTAAAATTCCTTTCTTTCCAAATGCACCACCATATTACAATCGGTAAGTTGTTCCTTATACGGTCAAGTCTTTCGTCACCCCAATCATGACTCCAAATTTTTATAGTCGCGGAAATATTACTATCGTAATTCCAATTGAAGTTGCATCCTTCAGCAAAATAATCCCAAATCCTCTTTGTTCGCCAACAATGATAGTATAAATGGGCACTTGTTTCATCTTCTTCTTCACAAAACCGGCACACCCTATCCACATTCATATGGCTTCTAATAAGTTTGTCCGTTGTCATCAAGCTTTCATGGTATAAAAGCCATAGAAAGAAGTTTACTTTGTACGGAAAATGTCGACACCGAATAATCTCACTTGGGAAGCTAATATGCCTTGTTCACTAAGAGTTCCAAACCCGCATTTAACCGTATAAGCATCAACTATATTGTTTCTATCCACCATCCACAATATAGAATCTACGACCCCTTCTTAAATATTTACCACTTCAAGTAAAGAGTTTATAGAAGCGATCTCCCTCATTATGGCTTGGGAATATCTACTTCGAGACATGAACTTCCATTTGATGCCGCCACTCTCAATCTCATATAACCTAGCCACCACTTTCCCTTATGTTTTTGAAGCTTCAAATGTCAATGGAAATCTATTGCATAAGACGGCATCTCCAATCCAAAAATCTTCCCAAAATCTAATTTCATTTACCGCACCGATCTTAAATTTCACATGTTTATTAAAATCCTCCAGCTCATTACACATATTGTGCCACAAATTACATCCCTTTGGCCCTTTCGGTTGAAGAGTTTCCCAACCGGTTGATGATTCTCCAAATTTTTCCACAATTATCTTTCTCCAAAAAGCATTCTTTTTCATTTCAAATCTCCACCACCACTTTTTTAGAAGCGCGGAGTTCATGTATTTAGACTTTCGGATTCCAAGGCCACCACCTTCTCTAGATTTAACGATTATAGACCGCCCGACATTATGGATTCTTTTCTTGTTAGAATCGTCATCCCTAAGAAATTTTCTTACTATCTTATCAGTCTTATTTGTAATGGAGCACGGAGCAAGAAAAATTGATAAATAATAAATGGGCAAACTAGCCAAAACACTTTTGATGAGAGTCAACTTACATTTGTCTTTATTACCGGTTGATAAAAAAAAATTCTTTCTCTATTCTCAGCTGATAAAAACTATAGGGTTTCACTTATCATCCTTGTGATTGATTGATTACATAGGGTGAAAATTAGGTTTCATCACCAATTCCAGTGGTGAAACTTCCCATATCAAATGAACACAATATTGCTTAAGGTTTGAAAGGCATATTTGCCTATAACAGTCATTATACAAGATTCCGTAACCGAACCACTGTGTATATTCTTTTATGTAAATTCAAGACAAACTTCTCACACCCTTATTTGAAACTATAATTAGAGTTTAATATAAATATAAAAGGTGTTTGCTTGATTCTCAAGTTATTTTAGCTTGAATTCTAAGCAACCCTCAGTCTTGAACATCTATAAATAGAGACACTCATTCAACTGGGAAATTTAATTCCTGACACTTTATATCCTAGTTGATTGCTAGACTTGTCCTCTATGGACCTAAGTTTCCTCTAAGAAACATAATTAGATTTCTGAGCCTTGATCTTTAAGATAAAGGGAAATCAAATCGACTTATCTGTTAAAGGAAGATTGGTATCAAAACTCTTCACTTAGGCTGAAGCAACTCTTAGGATGTAAAGGACGGCAACTAAGGGAATCAATTGGGTAAAGCCTTGCAAGGTTCAAGTGTTGTAAGGAGCGCGATTGTAACTGAATTTCTTGGATGGTGTACCTTGTACCCTCTCCTTTTCACAAGTCATTTAAGTGAAACTTTTCCTTGCATATCCCGATTTAACGTCCACATGTTAGACCCAACGAGACCACATGTGAGGGGGTGTGTTGAGATTAATCCCACACTGTATGGATTACCTATGATCTCGCGGTTTATATGTCTTGGGAAACCCTAACCTTACAAACCGGTTTTCGAGGTTAGTTAGGCCCATTAATATTTGAGATTCAACACTATTAGGAGTCAACTCACCATCTTCATGAAAGTTCCCTCGATAATCAATAGGTGGGTCCGCAGGTCTTAACCCCAAGTATCATGTTTCCTTTAGAAAATCCGGTATATATTTTATTTTCTTTGATTTACAAAAATACCTTCTTAGAGTAGGAGATTTCTAAATCAAGAAAATACTCTGAGATCCCTAAATCCTTTGTAGAAAATTTGGTGCGGAAGAGAGCCTTGAGTATTGTAATCTCAAAATAATCATCACCAGTTTTTACGATGTCATCTATATATACTAAAAACACAATAATACTCGACGATCCTCGTTTGAAAATAATATCGAACATGTATACTTTGTTTGAGACCACTTTCAAAAGAACTGATTTAGCTTTCCGTACGATGTTCGTGGTGATTTCTTTAGCCTCTATATCGCCTTATTAGATTTACATATTGTACCTAGTTTACATCTAGAAGTATGGTCGGATGGCACACTCATATAAACTTTTTATTTTAGATCTCCATGTAAAAGAACATTTTTTTTACATACATCTGAATCAGTTTTCGTTCTTGATTTGCAGCAAATGACATTAAAATTCTAAAAGTATTCAATTAGATGTAGGAGTTGTTAGAGCATAGCTCGGTCAACCTCGCATGCGTTGTTATATCAAGCATGTTTGTCAATGTTAGTGATCAAAACTATGAGTCTTGATTTCTAGTCTATTATAGCTAAGTCTCGGACTAGGATAGAAAAGTGTAGTTGAACTCAAGGACTTCATGGCGATTCATCGTACAACGACGAAGATCTACTCAAGGAACCATGGAACTTCATCAACAAAAAGGTATGTGGAGACTTGAACTTATCTATCACTCAAAAGTCTATCTATTCTATCTCCTACTTCTTATGAGACAAAAAGGTATGTGGAGACTGGATCATACACATTTGAAATTTCGAGCTGAGTATTCACTACTTATCTTTTTCTCGAAATCGTGTGTTGGTAAAGCGTTTCGCTTTGATCAAGTTTATCTTCACCTAGTGACGAAAGTCATGAAAAGATTCAATTACTTTGAGAATTGCTCTGACGTGAAACGGTCTGTGAATAACGGCTATATAACGTCCTCTGAGATTGTCTCAATGATTGAAATGAGAGTTTAGATTACATAACCATGTTGATAGACACATTTTTTGAAAATTAGGCTCGAAAAGTTGATTTTGGCACCCAGAGGACAAGTGTTATTCGGACTCTCGCTTTTGGATAAGGGGTAACCTAATTACTAAGGGGCACCCAGGTCACCCCCAAGGCAACTGCTATTCGCACCCCTACTCTGGATAGGGTGCTACTAGTTTCTTCCCCATTTGAACCGAGTTTTGGCGGGAAAAATAGTTCTTCACCTGCGTAATTGTTGAAGCAAATTTTGGACGTGATATAAGGAGATTCAATGGCTAGTTTTCATTGGGTTGGACCTGTTATAGCCTAACAGGGATGGTATGGGTGTTCGAATCGAGTTATTTGGGCTGGATAATCGTGGGATGCAAAACAGGGAAGATATTCTCAAAACAGGGAAGATATTTTATTCTCGGAATTTTTGGATGGAAGATACGTGCATGGGTCGACTGTATTGGTTGGAAACAAATTCTCAGAGAAGACACGTGAAAGAGATTAACCAGGAAACAAATCTCGTAATAAGTTAGAAGAATAAAAAAAATATATCGGAAATATTCTCTTCACTGCCGGATTATATTGAAGTTATTACAAAGATTTGGTCGACCTGTTGAGTATAAATAGGTTGCTGGGGTTGAGGAGAAGGGTGTCGAGAGTTTGGGGTCGAGAGAAGGTCCAGAGAAGCAGAAATCAAGAGTTGATGAAACTCTGTTTCTACTGCTGCTGATGATGAAGAACACCAAGAACACGAAGAACAGACTCGCAAGGACAGTGGTTTATCAACAGTGTCTAAGACGCACAGTCGTGGGTCGCAGTGCAGTCTAAACATCAACAGCACTTGTGTTTTATCGTTCATTCTGTGACGCTTTTTGTGCGTCGCAGATTACAGTTTTACACCATTTTCTCCTTTACTCTCCATTGTAAACACCATTTGAGCTATAAAAATATATTTTGAGCGTGTTTTCATCATGAGGAGCTAAAACCCATCACTGGGACGACGGAGGAAGCTGTTTTTCACCCATGTGGTAATTCTATTTAATTTCTTTATGACTATTTGCACTATTATAATTGATTTATGATTTTTCTTGATTATTTGTGATTTCGTTTGATGTCGCATGTTTGGTCTTAGGTACTTTTGATGCGTCATGCTTGTGATTTACATATAATTCTTTATAAAATCTACCTTGGCAAAGATTTAGAGTCGATGTTTGTTATTTTATGAGCTTTAATTGTCCGGAATTAAATATTGAACTGCATGAATGTGAGAATTGGTGGAATCCCGAGTGCCAGTACCTCTCTTCATCTTGTTAATATTTTTGTATATATAATTTTATTAAATCTAAAAAATTCATTTCCTTCACAAGTCTGAAACGAATCCTATTTACTACAACCCCATCAAAAAATATTTAATCATTTTGGCGCCGCTGCCGGAGATTTGTGCTTAGGTAGAATTTTTAGGTTTTTATTATTTTTTATTATTCCATTTATTCTTTTTACGTCTCTTTGGTTGTGTCTTTGTATTACAGGTTTGAAGTTGGATACTAAAGACCTTGGAATGAAAGCTTAAAGCTAAAAGAGAAGGAAAAAAGACAAAGCATAAAAATAAAGAAAAAAGAGAGGAAAAAAAAAGAAGAAAAAAAAAGAGAGAGAATTATTTTTTTTTATTTTTTTTTAAAGAGACTTTCCATTTTTATTTTTATTTTTTTGTAATTATTATTATTTTTTTTTGTATTTCTTTTCATTGGACTGGACTTTGGACAATTATTTTTTTTAAACCCTAAGGAAGGGTACATTAAATATAAAACTGTTTGCAGGGAAGGACGACGATTACAATATCGTCTCGGCCCCTCGGGTTCGTACATGACATAGGAGTCGTGGCCCGAGTCGACTTCAACGGTTCATCCCCCGTCTGGTACGGGAGGTAAGTCCATCGAAACACTCGCGAATCTCCTGTAAGCGAGTTATTGTATTCCTTAAGGTGATTCATTGATTGAAGACGAATTTGGACTGCTTTAATTTCCTAGTAAAGGGCAAGAACTTGCCATATAAGATAAGGGTTCGGATTTCATCACCGTTCCCTTCTTGCCCGCCTTAGGAAAACGAAACCTAACGCGAACCCAAGCTTAAAATTTGATTAGAACGAGACCGATCGGGTAACGATCTTAATAGGAAAGTCATTCGAAAAATATTGGTTACTCTTTTAAGCATACTTCGAAGTTCATGATGGTTTCTGTGAGTTGAATGCGTGACTGCGCCACCTTGTAATGCGGTGAGGCCTTGGGTATCAAAGCTCCACGCAGCTTCCCTCGCCTCTATTCAACTTACTTTGACTCGGATTGATTCCAGAGGGGTTTGCTCAAATTGTAACGAATTCCCTTTTGAAGGATTAGAAGCTGGTCTAGAAACAATCTAAGTGGATCCATCATGCTTTTTGTTTGCTAGATAAAATAGGCTTGTTGTGGTCGAGTCAGCCTTCTTTGTGTTTGTTTAGAATTCCCTTGCAGTTAGGATGTCGAACTGGTATTATAATAGCCAATACAATGAGTATGTGACTGAGCATCTTAGACATTATCCTTTTTATGACCATAGTGTGAATAGTGATTGGGAACGCGAAACCTTTGAAGGTTATGGTCCATACCATTTTGAGCCCAATTACTATCCACATACCCACAGGTCATACGAGCAAAACAATCCTTCTATTTCTCTAGAAGAGTCTCTCAAGAGTTTCAATGAGTCAGCACGGAAGTTATTTATGAAAGATACTTATAATATTCTTCTCCCAGAAGATTCCGTAGAGCGGTCAACTAAGATATCTCTATAAGAGACCCTCAAGCGATTTACTGAGAATACAAATAGGATTGTGGAAAAACTTGCTCAGGATAGTCTTAATTTCCAGTGTAGTTTTCCCAATACCACCCTCGAAAATAAGGATAGTTTTTATTCACATAATCAAGATGACGAGGTTAGAATTGGTAACACTACTTGTTTTGATAAGGTTCGATCATTTTCATGTTATTATAGTGATGATTATGATGAGGATAGTATTGATGAAGAACATGAAATATGTAGGCATAGTGATCAGGAATTTGTTACTCCGATTGAGCTTTATAATGCTAGTGTTGTTTCTAATACAAATCCAAATAATTTTAATAATTATTCACTTATTCAAAAGGATGTGGATTTGACTAGAGATACCACCGTTTTAGACGATGTAGTTCATGATCCTTTAACCTGCAGTATGTTGGATAATCCATTATTTGATGTGCCTATCAGTGAATCGGAGGAGGTAACTATGATTAAAACCTTAGTTGATGAGCCTTTATATGAAACTTTCTATGATAATCCTTTATATGATTGTGATGATGGTTTAGAGGAAAGAGTTTACCCTGAGAATACTGTTTTAGAATCTAGCGATTTAGAAACACTAGTCTTAGAAGATGATAAACTCGTAGAAATGAGTGAGGATGAACCCAACTTAGAAGAATCTATTGACCATTTCCAGGAATCTGATGACCTAGAAATTAGGGAAGTTGTGACTAGTCTTTCTAGAGACACAGAAAACTCTAAGTTTGGGGGTGATTATCATTCTCCGTGTGCTTTAACTCTTAGAAAGTACCCTCCTGTAGGACTTGACATTTGTTCCTCAACCATCTTACAAGATTATCTTCATACACGTTTTCCCGAACCTAATGATGTCCAGAAAGAAGCTCAGTTGTTAGAAACCCATCCTCTGGTTGATGTGGTTAACCCAGGCTATGATACCAAGATTGACTTTGTTTTCCCACAAAAAAAATTTCTTCCAATTGTGGGAACTTTTGATTTTAAGATGTGTCGGTAATTAAGTTTTGAGACTAAACCTAATCACTTTAGGATATTAGGGTCGACACATTTTCTTAAGGAAGAACACCTCTTTCATTGTGGTCAGCTGTGTGAGCCAAATCTAATTGACTTAGAGGATCCCCAATTATTCAGGTTGTTGTTATGTGCTTCTAAGTTCTTAGTTGAGTTTTTCCAGACTCTAATACCTGAACTGGATCTTAGCTTTGAGGAAATCCAACTGATGAAAACCTTTTATTTAGACCCTTTTATAGAGCCTGAACCTGAACCACAACTAGATGTAGTTGTCTTAAGCAAGGGTATGTTCGGTATCTTCTTGGTCTGTTGCAGTTTCCTCTTCTTGTGGGTAACACTTTTTGATCCAGATGACCCACAGTTATTCCGGCTACTACTATATGATTCTACGTGGTGACTAATCCTTGCTTAGTCTGGCTGAAGGCTTTAAACTTAGCACTTTTTGGGAGGTAACCCAATATTCATGCGACACGGTAATATCTTTCCTTATCTCTTTTGCTTCATTGGTAACAGTTTCTCCTTGTTCATGTTTTTAATTTTATCTTTAGAACATTAAGGACAATGTTAGGTTTACGTTTGGGGGTATGGGAGAAACTTTTTAGTTGCATAATAAATAAACTCCAGAGCCTAGAAATTTATGCTTATTTAGGATGGCACTAACCAATCTAAGTGGATGGAAGCATTTTTGTTTTAGGAGTTGAGGGACCAATCTGACTAGATGGAAACATCTAAAGAGTCTATTCATAAAAGCACATAGCTCAGGTGTTAGAAATAACATGATAGTTTCGCCATATCTCGTTGAGTCCTTTTCATTTCTGTTTCTATTTTTATTTATAAACTATGTTTCTCTAGGTGATTAGGTGGGGCTCACGATTCAAGTTGTTACCACTGCTAGGGTAAAATAGAGTGACTGAGTGTTGGGAAAAAAAAGATTAAAAAAAAAGAAGGTTTTAGACCAGACCATTTGACCAAACGGAATAAAATAAAGTCGGCCAGTGGAACCCTTGTATATGCCAGTTGTGTTGACCTAGAGTTAGGATTATCGAACACTGGTTCCCTTGTATATGCCAGTGATTTGATATTAGTCAGACTATCTCAGTCATTTAGGATAGGTTTATTTTGGCAGTGGCCTTCAGACAGATATGAGAAACATCGTTCACCTAGTTAACATCAAAACCATCTATATTTTTTCTATATCCATTTCTTAATCTATCCATATGATTACTCCGACTCCGAGTATGATGTCCATCGTGAAACTATCTTAGTAGAGCTCTGTCACTTATATGAATTTTAGTATACTTGGGTGCAAACTCGTATACAACAATTGGAATTTCGCATCAGGGTACTTCCTCCTGTAATTAATAAGTATGCCAACCAAGGAGGTTATGTAGTGCTTTCCAAGATTTTGCGTAGATAGTTAGGGTCTGGAGTAATGGTTTTGTGGGCAAACCTCTGGTAAACCCTCCCAAGATTAACTCGGTTTTATTTATTTTTTTACTAGTTTTGCTCGAGGACTAGCAAATAATAAGTTTGGGGGTATTTGATAGACACATTTTTGTGTCTAATTTTTCCTC
Source organism: Papaver somniferum (assembly GCF_003573695.1). Taxonomy (NCBI): domain Eukaryota; kingdom Viridiplantae; phylum Streptophyta; class Magnoliopsida; order Ranunculales; family Papaveraceae; genus Papaver; species Papaver somniferum. The sequence goes on along the minus strand of NW_020621603.1, from coordinate 2,880,832 downwards.
AATGTCCGTATTGTTGGAACTCTATTTTTGTACTAATATTGTGTTTTTATGTATTTTTAGGAAATAAACATTTTTGGAAAATTCGGCTCGAAAAGTTGATTTTGGCACCCGGAGGACAAGTGTTATTCAGACTCTCGCTTTTGGATAAGGGGTAACCTAATTACTAAGGGGCACCCCCAGGTCACCCCCAAGGCAGCTGCTATTCGCACCCCTACTCTGGATAGGGGGCTACCAGTTTCTTCCCCATTTGAACCGAGTTTTGGCGGGAAAAATAGTTCTTCACCTGCGTAATTGTTGAAGTAAATTTTGGACGTGATATAAGGAGATTCAAGGGCTAGTTTTCATTGGGTTGGACCTGTTATAGCCTAACAGGGATGGTATGGGTGTTCGAATCGAGTTATTTGGGCTGGATAATCGTGGGATGCAAAACAGGGAAGATATTCTCAAAACAGTGAAGATATTCTATTCTTGGAATTTTTGGATGGAAGATACGTGCATGGGTCGACTGTATTGGTTGGAAACAAATTCTACAGCTCAGAGAAGATGCGTGAAAGAGATAAACCAGGAAACAAATCCCGTAACAAGTCAGAAGAATAAAAAAATATATCGGAAATATTCTCTTCACTGCCGGATTATATTGAAGTTATTACAAAGATTTGGTCGACCTGTTGAGTATAAATAGGTTGCTGGGGTTGAGGAGAAGGGTGTCGAGAGTTTGGGGTCGAGAGAAGGTCCAGAGAAGCAGAAATCAAGAGTTGATGAAACTCTGTTTCTACTGTTGCTGATGCTGAAGAACACGAAGAACAGACTCGCAAGGACAGTGGTTTATCAATAGTGTCTAAGACGCACAGTCGTGGGTCGCAGTGCAGTCTAAACATCAACAACACTTGTGTTTTATCGTTCATTCTGTGACGCTTTTTGTGCGTCGCAGATTACAGTTTTACACCATTTTCTCCTTTACTCTCCATTGTAAACACCATTTGAGCTATAAAAATATATTTTGAGCGTGTTTTCATCATGAGGAGCTAAAACCCATCACTGGGACGACGGAGGAAGCTGTTTTTCACATGTGGTAATTTTATTTCATTTCTTTATGACTATTTGCACTATTATAATTGATTTATGTTTTTTCTTGATTATTTGTGATTTCGTTTGATGTCGCATGCTTAGTATTAGGTACTTTTGATGCGTCATGCTTGTGATTTACATATAATTCTTTATAAAATCTACCTTGGCAAAGATTTAGAGTCGATGTTTGTTATTTTATGAGCTTTAATTGTCCGGAATTAAATATTGAACTGCATGAATGTGAGAATTGGTGGAATCCCGAGTGCCAGTAACTCTCTTCATCTTGTTAATATTTTTGTATATATAATTTTATTAAATCTAAAAAATTCATTTCCTTCACAAGTCTGAAACGAATCCTATTTACTACAACCCTATCAAAAAATATTTAATCACATGTATTCCTTAATCCGAAGTTTTCGAACTTTGTTGATTGAGAGAAACCGGAGGAATTGTCTTTGCCAAGTCCGCGAACTCAGTCTGCGAACCTAGTCCGCAAACTGGCGGAAGTCTCTTTGCCAAGATTTTCTGCTGAGTTTGGAAAACTATGTTGGTTGCCTTACGTCCGCGAACTTGTTTGTGAGCTTAAGTGGTTATGATCTAAAGATGTGCTTTGAACATGAAACTTAAATTACTAAGGAATGCTTTATGCAAACCGTGGTTATAAAGTTCATGAGCTGATTTATCGAATCGAATCATATTTGTTTCAATTGTGTCTTGTGTAGTTACATAAGATCTCATAGCAATTGAACAACTCTCTAACTAGTTCATTTGAGTCAATTGAACTAGTTATGGTGAATAAGAACTAGGTTAATATGAAATGATCATATGGTTAACCTTTTGGGTTACTATGTTGAACCAACATACACGTACACGTTTGGGAATGATTTTCACAAACCCAGTAAACGTCTACCCAATTGTGTGTGACAAGCTAAGTTTTCGATCTAACGGTTGAGAAATATTAGCTTGAATCTAAATTAGGTTTTCATCTAACGGTGAATATGGATTGCTTTGTAACTAAGGCAAAACCCTGATTTGAAGGCTATATAAAGGAGACATCTAGTATTGGGCAAAACTAATCCCCACACGTATGTGTGATACTAGTGCGCTCGCTAGAGTCGATTCTACTTTAACCTTTGGTTTCCTTCTCTAAAACCAGGTTAACGACTTAAATACTTCATTGGGATTGTGAAGCCAGACCGATACTACTTTTATCGCAGTTGTGTGATCTGATCTTGCATCTTCTATCGTACGAGTACAATCTTTGATTGGCTTGAGATCGTGAGAGTTCTCCGATAGGCAAGATAAAGAAGTCACAAACATCTTCGTCTCACTGTTTGTGATTCCTCGACAAACCGCTTGTGTAGTCAAGAAGGATTGTTGAGAGGTGATTGATTAATCTAGGCTGTTATAGATGGGGGGAAACGATTTGCTGGTTTTTAAGGAATTGAGGAGACGACTGTACGGAGTAGACTCCTCAAACCGAGCGAAATGTTAAACCTCACACAGATGCACCACTGCAAAGGGGGTGCTTTAGATTCGAGAGATCAATCTGTAGTACTCCGGCCTAAATCAAGACAATGACCATTCCAGAGTAAATTCGGTCACAAGAGAGGATGGGTTGATCTGTAGGAGGGAAGATGAGAAATATGTGGAATCAATGCTAATCAAAGATTGTGGGTGTGTGAATTCTGAATACGATAAGCTCTGAGTGATTGAAATTTCTCAATTGAGAGTAGTAGCACAATTGATGAGTTGATGATCTCGTGTTGTCAGTTTGACGTGAGATTGATGATACTGATGATGCCGATGATTCAATCATGATTCAGAGACTTATTTATATTGCTGGAATTGTAGACACCATGATTCCATGAAGTGTGACAGTTGATGGAATCAAGGAGTGGGGAAGTGGAGATCGTGTTTGAAACCAGTTGATCAACGTGTGGAGACTTGGTCGATTTTCCACCCACTACCTCGTGAATTCCTTCAACTGATTGCACGACTTGCTCACATTCCATCGTGTGTTTGAACACACGTGTCGTAGACCGCCAGACCAAAACCCTAAGTGATATCCCCCCAAGTGACACGATTGACGTCTCGTGGTTTGTTAGTCAATTGATGACTTCGTGGTTTGATGGGACGATGAGTCCATGTAGTTGATGAGTTGAACATGAAATGTTCTGAGACTCATGAGTTGAACATGTCATGAGACAGAGGTATAGTTCTTACGATGAAGTGAGCAAGTATTGCTCATTCGATGGGTCGTTGAATATTGATTGTTGAAACAATATTTCTTGGTTTGAGCAAACATTTATCATCTGAGCAAGTGTTGCTCATGTGATGAATTGTTGAATATTTGATCGTCTGAGCATGTGTTACTCATCTGATGGATTATTGGCAGCGTACCAAAAATATTAATTAGAATACTGGTCGTTGAACCGAGCATAATTAATAAAATTAATGACCATGAAGTCGTCGTAAAATTATTAAGGTTGGAATCTGGAATGATGATCCTTGGATTCAGAAACCTTAATTTGATCAATTGATGATCAATTCATGGTTCGTCAGAATTTCAACCATGGGATGAAGGAGGGAGCGACTACATGGGACCATGGATCAACCATGTAGTGTCCATATGCTCACGTCAGCAAATACGAAGAACTCCTGAAGAGTTGACGATTTTTTGGTGAAAGAATGATCAAATGCTGATTTAATCATTTATTCGAAAATGCTCGTCTGAGCCTTAGGTGAGAAAACCTAATTAATTATGACGAGGCGAGGGACCGACCATAGAGTCATGAAACCGGCCCTGGGTTGTCCCGTGACCGCCTGACGATCACTTCATGAAAATCCAAAGTGTTTGGAAGTGTTTTGGACCTAATACGAGCAATTGTGCAAATTAGGTCAAAACTGTGAAAATTGATGGGACCGGCTTCCGTGAGCCAAAGAGCCAATCTTGGTCGGTCAAGATAGCGTGCTCGTGTCCCCAGGGAGTCCGTGTCTCAGTCCTGATATTTTCTGGCGTGCAATTGAGCATCCATTCGAGAAAATATGCCAAAATTAGGGTTTCGACGAAACTGAGGAAAACACCATGAGATGATGAAAAATAATTATAAAATAAGGAATGAGGAGGCGTGGAACCGCCATGGTCAAGGCATGGTCGGCCGGTCGTGACCACAGTCTTGTGGTGCCTTTTCCTTAATTTTATAATATTTTGTTGATTTAATGAAAAATTCATGAATTTTGAGAAATTTGATGAATTTAGGGAGTTTCCATGAATTGAAGGAGTTTTCATGAGTTCAGGGAAGCAAAAAATATTAAAATAATAAAAACAAGGGCGTGTGGGACCATGGAGGCACGGCCGGCCGGCTAGGGCCCGGTCCCACGAGTTTCCCTAATTTTTTAATATTTGTAGGTATTTCGATGATTTGAGGGAATTTTTCCTAATTTGAGAGAAATACCATAAAATCAAGGAATTTGATGAATTCAAGAAAAAATAAGATAAATAATAATAAAATAATAAAGCAAAGGGCGTGTGGGACCAGCTAGGGCATGGCCGGCCGCCTAGTGGCCCGGTCCCACAAGTTTTTCATAATTTTATTTTATTTATTATTATATGATGATTTGTGCAAAATACCATGAAATCAAGGAGTTTTTCATGAAATCAGAGAAATAATAATAAAAAAAAAATAATAAGGAACCATGGGGTGTGGGGCCGGTTGGGACCAAGGCATGGCCGGTTGGCCAATGGTCACGCCCCACACTCCTTTCCTTAATTTTATATTATTTTTGATGGATTTATGGAAGTACCATGAAACCGAAGAGTTTCCTTGAGACGAAGGAGATTTGATAAAATGAGAGAATTTTCATCAAATTATGGAAAATAATAAAATGCATTAAAAATATAAAACTGGCGTGGGATTGACCACGACACGGTCGGTCGGTCGTGCGTCCGTGCTCCCAGCACCCTGGTCAATATTTTTAATTATTTATTATTTTCTTCCCTATTTTGCATAGGTTCATCGTTTCGTTGTATTTTTGAAATACTCGTTCGTGCGGTGACTGTTAGTGTATCGTCGTTGAATACACCTTTACCATTTGAATCGGGGCTTACTTAGAGGTAGCTCAGACGCCCGGTTGTTGATTATTTATTACTAATTGTGGAATTCAGTGGAGAATAATTCACAAAACTGAGTAATAAGATGTTTATTATTAATTCATAGGATCAGCTGAGGATTCGACTACGAATTCAAAATAATAAAGTGAGCATTACCGTTCCATGGGATCGTAGATTCGACCATAGAATCGGAGTAATTAAGATTTACCTATTACCATTTATGAGACCAGTTGTGGATTCGATCATGAAATCGGAGTAATGAGAAAATATAGTTATTGCTATTTTATGAGATCAAGCCGTGGATTCGATCATAGAATCAGAACAATTGTTATTGCCATTCCACGTGACCAGTCGTGGATTCGACCATGGAATAGGAGCAATTTTAATTAGGAATAATAAATTTGTGGCTCTATACTAGCAGAGCAAGCTGTCTAGGAGCATTAATTATCCCGATACGAGCTTGTCGGTAAGTCATATCCTTTATATAGTCAGGGTAAACTCGTTGTTTGTTCCTGAAGACGTTATCGCTCTATACTAGCAGAGCAAGCTATCTAGGATCCGTCCATCTCGTGATACTATATAGAAATAATCACCGAAAGTATTCAGTATTCATGAGATATGTCGTTGTCCATTCGTGAGACTACATATCTACATGTACTCTGAGAGAAAGTACTCTCCGTTGAGAATTCGATGAGAGACCTGTGTCTCGATACTCACGTCTGATTGCTGAATCAGAGCTTCGTATAATTATGAGTTTACGAATTTATCCTTTGTCGAAAATCCACCATCTACAGTTGTTCTTCGGGAATATAACACCAGATTATCAATTGGTTCTTGTTCACCTTGATTTTATATCTTAAGACGGAACAAAACCTAGGGTTTTTCTGTGGGAGACAGGTTTATCCTTTGATAGACTTTTCCGTGTGAGACAGATTTGTTTATTATTAAGTCTGGGATTTTGGGTTGCAACAACTCTTAGTTGTGGGTGAGATCAGCTAAGGGAATCAAGTGTGCAGTATCCTGCTGGGATCACAGGCGTAGGAGTATAACTGTACCTTAGATCGGTGGAAGACTGATTGGGGTTCAACTATAGTCCAGTCTGAAGTTATCTTGGAGTAGGCTAGTGTATGTAGCGGCTTAATACAGTGTGTATTCAATCTGGACTAGGTCCCTGGGTTTTTCTGCATTTGCGGTTTCCTCGTTAACAAAACTTCTGGTGTATGTGTTATTTCTTTTCCGCATTATATTTTTTATATAATTGAAATAATACAGGTTGTGCGTTAAAGATCATCAATTGGAAATCCAACCTTTAGTTGTTAATTGATATTGATTGATCCTTGGATATTGGTCTTTGGTACCGTCCAAGTTATTCCTTGTGTTTGATTAAAGAATCGCTATTGTTTTAGCTTGAGTAAATCAAAACAAGTGAGACATATTGACTCCTTGAGATACTTTAATCTAGATTGAGTCTGACTGTCTAGTTGATTCTCTAGCAAAGTATTTCGGAGTTTGTCCATACATATTTCTAATCTAATTATTGGGTGGTGTTGTTAGACCCTGCTTTTTCAATTGGTGTCAGAGCAGGCAAACACGTTAAAGACCTTATAAGTCTATGTTTGTGGCAATCTGAGTCTGTGGATAAAATCTCATACGGATACCAAAAATTCCTCATAAAGCTGTCAACTTTGTCAAGTGTCCCGAAAATAGCTCAAAGGATCACTCCTTAGATGATTCTTCCGAATCCCGAGGTAAGAAGATTGTCCCATCCTGTGTTGCTCATTCTTCCTCCAATGTGACATTGGAAATAATGGCAAAGGCTGAAAAGGAGCTCACCATAATTTCAAAAAATTCTACAGAGTTTGTTGATCTCAAGGATCATGTACATATCATTGATGAATTTGAAAAGTCTATTGATCGTGAACAGGTACTCTATAACATTATAGGGTCATTCTCTAAGGAAATTGAGAAACTTCTTCAAGAAAACAATATACAGCGTGAAAAGATTTGTGATCTTGAAAAGCTGGTTAAAGAAGGCTCAATTAGAGAAAAATGTTTGATCAAGACGCATTCATCTGATCTTGACAGACTTCGTGTTGATAAAAAGAAACTTGAAGCATCACTTTTCATAGCCCATGGACAGTGCAATTCCTTGGAAAAGGAAAACTCTGTTTTAAAGAAAAATTCTTATGCACAAACTAATTCTCATGAGTTACTGTACAAAATGAAATTTTTTCCAGATGAATATTGTGTCAAGAAAAGTTTTCATAACTTACAATCTTCTCCGGTGGCTATGAAGTTTAAACAAGTAACAGTTGTTGCTTCTCCTCCACGAATCTGTACCTTCTGTGGAAAAGGAAATCACTATGCTATCCATTGCTTTACCAGAAAGAAACGTGTTTCTGAACTTCACAAATTGCTTATTTCTACTATCAATGGAGTAAATAGTCGGACGACTGCTACTGTGACGGTCCATTTCACAGGAAAACAAGCATCTTATAAAAATGATCTTTCTCCTAGAAATCATTACAGGACATTTGTAAACTCTCGGGCTACCAATGAAAGCATGTCATGTGCTTATAAGAACAAATCTGGTAAATCTAAGTCTAGTGTGTGGAGAAGAATTTAGGAAAATCCCCTAGAACCTATTTCTAGAGGTCCCAGACTTTGTTATCAAAAAGGTTTCTCACCTGTAATTCCCAGAAGGACAAGAAATGCTGAGATAAGATATCATGGAGGAAATTACAGCTACTCTCTCAGATTCTATGGTGAGACTATGTCTCCCTCTGCTACCTAATAGCAGAATGTTCTATTCTTGTGTCTAACTTGAGAGATACAAGGATAAGGATTTGAGAGATGCTCAAGTATCGTGCTATTTTTCTCTAGCTTGTATATCTTATGATGTTATGTTGTTAGTACTTCTTTCCTTTGTCACTATGATCTTTTGGAGATAGAGAATCTTTGAAAGCATGGTATACTGTTTTCCTAATTTGGGTCATTTGTACTTTGGTTGGTCCACGAACGTCCGTGTCTCCTCAAGAAACTCTAGGGTTTCTATCCAGGGAATTCAGAAACATATATAACTCTTATACGTGTTTCATTTTTCTTCAGAAATAAGCTCTATGGAAACTGTTCCCAAAGAAGAAGTTAACCCTATGGTTGAGGATGATCTCAAAGGATGTGATTCTGGTCACGAGTTTATACTGAAGAAGATGCTTGAAAGAAAAGAGTATAACTCTTGGATTGGAGAATCTGTCAAGGATCTGTTTCGTGTTCAGAATGAAGTTAAGAACGAACTGGCTTACCTTCAATTACAGATAAACCAGCTTATTGATGGACAGGCGAAAATCCTTGGTACTCAGAATATCTTGATCAGAAATCAGAAGAAAATTATCCTTGATTGTGCAAAGGCTCGTCATTATGCTCGCACTGTTGATCGAAAAGTTAATGTTCTAACTTATGAACATGGTGTGTCTACATTCAAGAAGATCAAGGATATCAGTGACTCATACTTTGATGGACCATTTCAGAGGTATGAAATTATCAAGGAAAACTGAGGATATTTTCAGATACCTAGTATGTCTTCCTTTGGATTAGTTGGAAGAATAACTAGCGCTTTGAATAGCGAAGATTGTGACTACACATAGCTATTTTTGTTTTCATCTTCTTACGATTATTTTTTAGGTTTATTGGTTTTTAAATTCTGAAAATATTTGGAGGATGATGTTATTGCAGTATTAATCTTTATGATTTTGTGATATTGCAATATTTTTATGGGATATGTATTATTTGCGTCTGTGAACTTGAAGGTCCCATATGGTGTCGAAAGTAAAGTCGTTCATGAATTGGTATTCGTATTAATGAAAGGACGAATGGACTTTTGACAAATACAAAAGGTATGCCTATGCAGTCATTTATTTGATGGAAAATAGGATGAAATCTTTTGTTTGACAAGGATAAAGTCTATTATGTCGTTATGCAAATAGTGATGGAAAATAGAATAGATCCTTGTATGTTATCCACGGTATTGATCTTAATTGATCCATTTTGTTATGTTTTGCCGTGAAGGCTCCATTGTGTATCTTATGTTTAGCACCTTACAACTATGTCGATTAATATTGGCCTTGTTGGTTGTTCCATGAGATTCTATATGTTGAGCATTCTTGAACTAAATTAATCATCTTGATTGGTTATTTAGTTATTTGCTCTTAAAGTCTTCTTTTGTCGAGCAAAATCTTTTGACAATTAAATTGATTGCTTCGGTGATTAGTTTGGTTGTGTATTCCAATTAGATTAATTATAGGTTCTCTTGTAATTAATCTAATTGAGTTTTTCATATATTCCGCAAGTTTTTGTGTTGAGTATATGAACGGCTATACTAATCATGTTCTATTGGTTGATGTAGTCGTATATTCCATAAGGTTTTCCTTATGTTGAGTATTTGAACGATTAAGGTAGTCATCTCCGTGTGGTTATCTTAGTCGTAGCTCCGTGAGTTTTCTTATGTTGAGCACAATCAATTAAATTGATCACTTTTCTGGTTTGATTTAGTTGCGTATTCCGATTAAATTAATCATGGGTTTACTTGTGATTAATTTGGTTGAGTTTTGGATATAGAAAATCATTTCCATGGTTTTTGGTGTCCAATTAAAAAATCCTTCTTTTATTTCGAAATTAAGGTTGCTCTTGTTGTTCTTTCGGGAATGAAATCAAATGGGGGAGAGTTCTTTTGAACTTGTGCTTAATGGTAATATCTTGCGGGGTGTGCGACTGTGGAATTTTATAGGGGTTATCTTGTATCTTAAAACTCCTTGATGAATGCATTTAGCTTCGGCTTTATGATTGCATCTAAATTAAGTTGGTATGTATTTTTTTCTTTTAGTCTATGAAATGTCTCTTGTGGAAATTTCATTATGATCCCGTTCTTTTACCTTTGCCAATTTTATTGACAAAAAGGGGGAGAAATAATGTAGTTCACACTACAAAAACATATGGTTTTCGGATCATTGTGTAAGGGGGAGTGGTTTCCATGATCGAGATGGAGTATTGACTAAGGGGGAGTGATACATATCACCATAGTATTGTTGTTAAAGTCGGGATGCAATTGGACTTTGATGTTACATAATGATACTATGGCATTGTATAATAATGATCGAGAATCTCGATTTCTCTCATTGTTATAGCTACGGATCTTCAACAACGGTGGTGCTAAACTTACAACCTTTGGGATCATTGGAGTACTTGGAAGGACGAAGATTTCAAGGAACGTTGAAGATTAGACTATGGAATAGGAGCCATTAAAGTTTATCTTTTTTGTATTCCATATGTATTAATAGTTTTGTCACTAAAATTGACAAAGGGGGAGATTGTTAGAGCATAGCTCGGTCAACCTCGCATGCGTTGCTATATCAAGCAGGTTTGTCAATGTTAGTGATCAAAACTATGAGTCTTGATTTATAGTCTATTATAGCTAAGTCTCGGACTAGGATAGAAAAGTGTAGTTGAGCTCAAGGACTTCATGGCGATTCATCATACAACGACGAAGATATACTCAAGGAACCGTGGAACTTCATCAACAAAAATGTATGTGGAGACTTGAGCTTATCTATCACTCAAAAGTCTATCTATTCTATCTCCTACTTCTTATGAGACAAAAAGTCGTATGCTATATGGACTGGATCATACACATCTGACATTTCGAGCTGAGTATTCACTATTTATCTTTTTCTCGAAATCGTGTGTTGGTAAAGCGTTTCGCCTAGTGACGAAAGTCATGAAAAGTTTCAATTACTTTGAGAATTGCTCTGACGTGAAATGTTCTGTGAATAACGGCTATATAACGTCCTTTGAGAATGTCTCAATGATTGGAATGATAGTTTAGATTACATAACCATGTATTCCTTAATCCTAAGTTTTCGAACTTTGTTGATTGAGAGAAACCGGAGAAATTGGCTTTTCCAAGTCCGCGAACCTAGTCTGCAAACTGGCGGAAGTCTCTTTGCTGAGATTTTCTGCTGAGTTTGGAAAACTCTACCGGTTTCCTCAAGTCCGCGAACTTGTTTGTGAGCTTAAGTGGTTATGATATAAAGATGTGCTCTGAAGATGAAACTTAAATTACTAAGGAATGCTTTATGCAAACCGTGGCTATAAAGTTCATGAGTCGATTCATCGAATCGAATCATCTTTGTTTCAATTGTGTCTTGTTCATAGCAATTGAACAACTCTCTAGCTAGTTCATTTGAGTCAATTGAACTAGTTATGGTGAAGAAGAACTAGGTTAATATGAAATGCTCATATGGTTAACCTTTTGGGTTACTATGTTGAACCAACATACACGTACACGTTTGGGAATGGTTTTCACAAAACCAGTAAACGTCTACCCAAGTGTGTGTGACAAGCTAAGTTTTTGATATAACGGTTGAGAAATATTAGCTTGAATCTAAATCAGGTTTTCATCTAACGGTGAATATGGATTGCTTTGTAACTAAGGAAAAACCCCGATTTGAAGGCTATATAAAGGAGACATCTAACATTGGGCAAAATTAATCCCCACACGTCTGTGTGATACTAGTGCGCTTGCTAGAGTCGATTCTCCTTTAACCTTTGGTTTCCTTCTCTAAAACCAGGTTAACGACTTAAAGACTTCATTGGGATTGTGAAGCCAGACCGATACTACTTTTATTGCAGTTGTGTGATCTGACTTGCATCTTCTATCGTACGAGTACAATCTTTGATTTTCTTGAGATCGTGAGAGTTTTCCGATAGGCAAGATAAAGAAGTCACAAACATCTTCGTCTCACTGTTTGTGATTCCTCGACAAACCACCTGTGTAGTCAGGACGGATTGTAGAGAGGTGATTGATTAATCTATGCTGTTCTTCGGGAATATAAGACTGAATTATCAATTGGTTCTTGTTCACCTTGATTTCATATCTTAAGACGGAACAAAATCTAGGGTTTATCTGTGGGAGACAAATTTATCCTTTGATAGACTTTTCTGTGTGAGACAGATTTGTTTATTATCAAGTCCGCGATTTTGGGTTGCAGCAACTCTTAGTTGTGGGTGAGATCAGCTAAGGGAATCAAGTGCGCAGTATCCTGCTGGGATCAGAGGTGTAGGAGTACAACTGTACCTTGGATCGGTGGGAGACTGATTGGGGTTCAACTATAGTCCAATCTGAAGTTAGCTTGGAGTAGGCTAGTGTCTGTAGCGGCTTAATACAGTGTGTATTCAATCTGGACTAGGTCCCTGGGTTTTTCTGCATTTGCGGTTTCCTCGTTAACAAAACTTCTGGTGTCTGTGTTATTTCTTTTCCGCATTATATTTTTTATATAATTGAAATAATACAGGTTTTGCGTTAAAGATCATCAATTGGAAATCCAACCTTTGGTTGTTGATTGATATTGATTAATTCTTGGATATTGGTCTTTGGTACCGTCCAAGTTATTTCTTGTGTTTGATTAAAGACTCTCTATTGTTTTAGCTTGAGTAAATCAAAACAAGTGAGAGATATTGACTCCTTGAGATACTTTAATCTAGATTGAGTCTGGCTGTCTAGTTGATTCTCTAGCAAAGTATTTCGGAGTTTGTCCATACAGATTGCTAATCGAATTATTGGGTGGTGTTGTTAGACCCACGCTTTTTCAGGAGCAAATGTTTTTTTTTAGTCTTCTGCATATATTTGATTGAATCCTCTTGCAACGAGCCTTGATTTTTATCGCTCAATAGTTTTGTCTCATTTACTTTATTTCGTATATTCAACAACAACCGATAACCTATTTTTCTTGTGGTACGCAAAGAATATCCCAACTTCCATTCTCGTCGAGAGTTCGCAATCCTTCCCGCATGGATTTCCTCAAAACTGGACTCAATTTTGCTTCTTTGAAATTCTTTATCTCGTCTTCCCTGGATAAGGCAGTAAGAAAAGCGAAATGAGTTTGTGAAACATTATTAAAAGATAAGTGTTTTTTATAGGAAACGTGGTTGCATGATAAGTAAAGAAATCTTTTAGTAGTTTTTATTTCTCTAGTTGATCTTCTTTATGTTGGTGCAGTAACTTGAAAAATAGTAGTTGATGCAGCAGTTTGAGAAGTAGTAGTTGATTTTCTTTGTGGATGTACAATATCTTGAGAATTAGTGGTTGGTGAAAAGGCGATGGTAACCAAATATACCTCAAGATAAAACTTTTCCTACCTATAAGTCATTTCTCTGAAAGTGATTGTCTATGGACTGAGTCGAGACAATACAACTAATCGGTTCACACTTTGTGTGATCGTCTATGGGTACGAGATCGAGACAATACAACAACGAAGTATGTTACTTGATAAAAAGGTGCGGACTTAACCAAACACAATAGAATTCACTTATTAAGTAAATAGGAATTAACGTTTGTGTAATTTACTTTAATTATAATAAAACAATTATAATGTGGAAATATAAAGTAAATGACACAACAAGATTTTGTTAACGAGGAAATCGCAAATGCAGAAAAACCCCGGGACCTTGTCCAGAATTGAATACTCTCAGGATTAAGCCGCTACACAAAATTACACCTAACTTCGTATAGTTGAGACCAAGCAACTAAACCTATAGTTCACCTAGTTCCGTATGTATTCTCACGCCTCCGACCTTAGTCACGTACTTGGAACAATTCCTTTAGTTCGTATTCCAAACAGTAAAGGAACAACAAATCTGTTTGGTATCAACTCTATTCAACCAAGTGATATGAGTCGGACAAAGGCTCTTCCGCTTATCTTAACATAAACTCCTTCGTCAGGTTCTTAGATCTATATTATGTTCAATTACCTAAGTAATCGTTTAACATTAAGCCAACAACACTATTAATCCAAAGAATTGTATTGATGACGATCTACTCAATTAATCAATCCAATCAATCACAAAGATAAACCGATTATTAATTGGATCCTCTTTTACCGAAACAAGTTGTGCACATCAAAGATTATGAACCCACAAATCAGAAATCTTCAATATCTTCTTCGTCTTCAAATCTTCTTAGATCTTCAATAAACACATGCACACAATCACTTGAATCTCTTGTGATCGATCACGCACAGAACGGAGTCTGTTAACAATGGATTATCACAAGATCGTCTTTAGAACTAACAACAGTCTAAAGATCCCTGTCGAAACTCTGAACTAGTTTGAATGAATCTTATATCAGAAGAGAAGATTCTCAAGTATAAACAAACTAGGTGCAATCAAAGTTCAACCACCGTTAGTCAATCAAATCAAAGAAAACAAAAGATAAACCGCAATTATCTAGTTTCCCACCAACGGTACATGCTAGAGATTCTCAGCCCCAAAGAAGATTTTAAACTGAGTGACCGTAAGAGATTTCGCCTCATTAGGTTACTCTCCTCTCCGAATAGGCGGCTACACCAGTAACAACACAACAAAGAGGATGTCTGTTTTTACGAAGGATTAGTTTGCAAGAAAGGAAAACTTCAAGTATTTATAGACAAGGAAATGCACATTACTAATTCTTATTTCCCTAGAAAATGAAGTTAAATACTTTAATTAAAAGATTTTTAACTTATTTATGTTTCGATCCTGGGATTCTCTTCCCTTAGCTATTAAGGAATAACTTTGAACAATTAAAGAAATGAACATTCATAGCACGTGTTCAAAGTATGTCGACATCTTAACTTTGTAAGTTCTCTTTAACACTTACAACCTTGAAACCGATTTGCCACACTTCCAAACAAGTTTAGAATTGGTTCATCTGACTTTCAAGAACTATGTGATTGATCAAATAACATTCAATCACAATCATGGGTTTAACGGTTCTACCAAAACAAGTTTCGGTTCTACCTTCCATGTGAGTATTGTGCATAGTCACACTAGATTTCCAAAATTCGGTTGACTAGGTACTAGGATCGGTTCCCCACATATATATGGTATCTAACTTTTATGTGTTGCACATGTCCATAGAATCAGTTCCCCTTTGCCTAAAAATGTGTTGCACATGTTCATAGGATCGGTTCCCCTTTCTGCTATAAACCTTGCTGCACCTCATACAAGGATCAGTTCGCCTTTGTGATGTATTGCGCCTCTTACTAGGATCGGTTCCCCTTTCCCATATTTGGTCAGACAAAAAAATCACAAACCCGATCATACCATCTCAGGTGATTATTTAAGATCGGTTTCACTAATAAAAGTCATATCAATACATAAGTCAGGCCTTTGTGAATAGTTCTACCAAGAACACAACAATTCGTGAACGGTTATACTCAATCACACATATTGGTTGTTCATAAGATATTCAATGAATAACAAAACCAATAACGTCTGGCGATCCTTTTCGATTCACAAACAAATTTTGAACTTACTTCCTTAGAATACATGTAAAACATTGTTCCCTAGGATGAAATCCTCACCTCATACCCATACATAATCACAATAGCATTCAAATGATTATATCGATGTCTTATCTACAAAGTTTAATGGTTAAAAAATAAACCTCGTATTGTATTCCTTAATACTATGTCTATCTAGAGTTCAAATATGCTTCGCAATTTTGTTTTCAATATGCACGACTTGAAAGATACGTTAGGGAATGAAACAGTTCAAGTCAAATATCACTAACCTCAAGTGGAGGGATGATTGTTGTCGTTGTAGCTCCTTGCTTCTTCACATCTTCAAGTCTTCGCAATACTTGTAAAGTCTCAAATCCTAATACTTTCAAGCTAACATATACGAAGTTGACTCTAGTACATGATCAAGCGACTCTTAACATGAGTTTTGATTCACTAAAATATGACAACCAAACTTGACATACCAACGCTTGGTGGGTTCAACCGAGCTATGCTCCAACAGTTGGTGCAGTAGCTTGAGAAATTATAATGGGTGCACCGGCTTGGAAAATTGTAATTGATATCGTTTGTGCTGGTACAGTAACTTGAAAAGTAGTATAACATATATATAGACATGCAACTTGAATGGTAACGTAGTCAGACTCAACATCAGTTGGAGCATGGTGTAAAGATTGATTAGTAATAGGTTCGACCATTATTGTTGCTTCACTCATATTGGAAATAACTATTTTGAATTTATTGGTGCAGTTGACGACTCTCTTGTTATAATTTCTCTATATGTCCTTAGCGCAAGAGACGACAAACCACATAAATACTCCCTTGCACGCATATATTTTTGGTTTATTTGAAGTTGAAAATACGGTGCGCATCTTCATCAAAACATACATCTCTAGAGATAATAAGTTTACGTGCCGCAACATTATAGCATTCTATCTTTTTCATATGGAGGGATACACAAAAAAAAAAACACAACGCACTAAGCGCAGATCAAATTTAACCTGTTGAGGTGCTTGTATGTGAACATAATATAAAATTCGAACGCTCGTAAATGAGAAATATCAATCTTCTAATCTTTTAAAACTTCTAAAAGAGGCCTAAATTGAGGTACTCAAGCTGGGAGCCTATTAATTAAATATGTTGCAGCCAAAACCTCATGAGACCAATATTATTTTGGAACGTTCATATGAAGAATTATAGGTCGCCTCATTTTTGAGATATACCTTAAAAAAGTGGGGGTACAACAACCACACCCAATATTTCGTTTAACAATCTGTATGGACAAACTCCAATATACTTTCTAGAAAATCAACTAGACAGTCAGACTCAATCTAGATAAAAATGTATATCAAAGAGTTTATATCTCAATCTATCGATTTGATCTTTACTCAAGCAAATAGAAATTTGCGAGTCTTTATCAAAGAGAGATAACTTGGATGGTACCAAAAGCCAATATCCAAGTGTCAATCAATTTAAATCAACAACCAAAAGGTCACATATTCTAATTGATTGAACAACGCACAACCTGTGATATTTTAATTATATAAACAAATATAATGCAGAAAAGAAATAACACAGACACCAGAATTTTGTTAACGAGTAAACCGCAAATGCAGAAAAACCTCGGGACCTAGTCCAAATTGAACACACACTGTATCAAGCTGCTAAAGACACTACCCTACTCCAAACTAACTTCGGTATGGACTGTAGTTGAAACCCAATCAATCTCACACTGATCCAAGGTACGGTTATTCTCCTAATCCTCTGGTCCCAGCAGGATGCTACGTACTTGATTCCCTTAGCTGATCTCACCCACAACTAAGAGTTGCTCCGACCCAAAGTCGAAGACTTTAATAAACAAATCTGTATCACACAGAAAAGTCTACGGTAATAGATAAATTGGTCTCCCACGAATATACCTACGAGTTTTGTTCCGTCTTTTGATACATCAAGATGAACAGGAACCAATTGATAAACCAGACTTATATTCCCGAAGAACAGCCTAGTATTATCAATCACCTCACAATAATCCTAATCGACGCAGCAAAAAAAAAATTGTGGAATCACAAACGATGAGACGAAGTGTTTGTGATTACTTTTCTATCTTGCCTATCGGAGATATAAATCTCAAGCCAATTATTACAAATGTACTCGTACGATAGAAGATGCAAGATCAGATCAGACAACTACAAGAAAAGTAGTATCGGTCTGGCTTCACAATCCCAATTAAATCTTTAAGTCGTTAACATGGTTTAGAAAAAGCAACCAAAGGTTAAAGGAGAATCGACTCTAGCTTATGCAACTAGTATCACACGTAAGGTGTGGGTATTAGGTTTCCCAGTTGCTAGAGTTCTCCCTTATATAGTCTTTCAAATCAGAGTTTGCAATCAATGTTAGCTTGGTAACAAAGCATTAAATATTCACCGTTACATGAAAACCTGATTAGATTCAAGCTAATATTTTCAACCGTTGGATCGAAACCTTAGCTTGTTACACACAAATGAAATGTCCAATTTTGGGTTTATGTAACCGTTCCCAAACATTAACATTCGTTGGTTCAACAATAGTTAACCAAATGGTTAGCCATATGATCACTTTCATTTCCACCATATTCTTCTTCACCATAACTAGTCCAAATGACTCAAATGAACTAGTTAGAGAGTTGTTCAATTGCTTAGATCATATTAACTACACAAGACACAATCGAATCAAAACCGGTTTGATTCACTCGAATCGGTTCATGAATTTTATAGCCACGGTTTGCAAAAGCATTCCTTAGTTTATATAAACATGAGTTCAAGAATAACCGATTTTAGATATAACCTACTCAAGTTCGCGGACTGGGTTCACGACTTAAGCTCACGGAAGGAGTTCACAAACTCCAGCAGAAATTCTCGGGTCGAGAACTTCCGCCAGTTCGCGGACTTGGCTCACGCCACATTCCGTTTCTCTTGATCAACAAAGTTCGCAAACTTTGGTTCAAGGAATAAGGACTTATGCATATATGTGTTTCCACAACAATGCTTATGTCCTACCAATGGTTGTGTAACTAAACTCTCATTTCAATCATTGAAACATTCTCAGAGGACGTTATATAGCCGTTATTCACAGACCATTTTTCGTCAGAGAAATTTCCAAAGTGATTGAAACATAACATGACATTCGTCACTAGGTAAAGATGAATTTGGATAAAGCGAAAGCTTACCAACACATATTTCGAGAACTAGATAGGCGAGTTAAACTCGGCTCGAAATAGCAAATGTGTATATTGAAAGTCTATATATCAAAACGACTTTTGTCTCAAGAATAGGAGATAGAGTAAATAGACTTTTGAGTGACAGATAAGTTCAAGTCTCCACATACCTTTTAGTCGATGAAGTTCCACCAGTTCCTTGAGTAGTCCTTCGTCTTATATGATGATTGTCATGGAGTCTTGAGCTTAACTACACTTTCTATCCTAGTCCGAGACCTTTAGCTATAATAGTCTAGAAATCAAGACTTATAGTTTTGATCACTAACATTGACAAACATGCTTGATATATCAACGCATGCGAGTTCGACTGAGCAATGCTCTAACAATCTCCCCCTTTGTCAATTTTAGTGACAAAACTATTAATACATATGGAATACAAAAAATAAGTAAATTAACTTTTGTAGCTCCTATTCCACATGCCTAATCTTCAACATTACTCGAAATCTTCGTCATTTTCAAGTACTCCAATGATCCCAAAGGTTGTAAGTTTATCATCATCGTTGTTGAAAATACGTAGCTATAACAACAAGAAAACAATAGTTCTCAATCATTGTTATACAGTGTCATAGTATGATTACACAGCGTCAAAAGCCAATTTGTATCACAACTTCAACAACAATACTATGGTGATATGTATCACTCCCCCTCAGTCAATACTCCATCTCACATGGAAACCACTCCCCCTTACATAATGATCTGAAAACCATATGTATTTGTAGTATGAACAACATATTAATTCTCCCCCTTTTTGTCAATAAAATTGGCAAAGGTACAAGAACGGGATCCTAATGAAATTTCCGAAAGAGACATTTCTTGACCAAAAGAAAGCAAAAGTATATCATCTTATTTAGATGCAATCGTAAAGCCGAAGCTAAATGCATTCATCAAGGAGTTTAAAGATACAAGATAACCCCTATAATATTCCACAGCCGCACTCCCCACAAAGATTTGGTAATTAAGCGCAAGTTTAAAAGAACTCTCCCCCATAAAATGTCATTCCCGAAAGAACAACAAGAGCGACCTTAATTTCGAAAGAAAAGAAGGATTTCTTTGGACATAACAAATCACATACAAGTATGAATTTGAATCCAGAATGCTCAACTAAATTAACCACAAGAGAATCCATGAATAATTTAATCGACAAATGCTCAAGATAAGTGAACTTATGGAGACTCAAAATATACAATTAGATTAATCACAAGAGAAGCCATAATTAATCTAATCGAAATACACAACCAAACTAATCACAAAAGTAATCAATTTAATTGGTTGTACTCGACATAAGAAAACTTACGGGGCAACAACTAAATAACCAAACAAGATGACTAATTTAGTTGAAAATGCTCGACATAAAGTACCTCACGGAACAACAACATAACTAATCATAAGAATAATCAACTTGGTTGTTCAATGCTCAACATAATACACTTTACGGAGCCTCGCAGTAATACATAAAATATGGATCATGGAAGATCAATACTGCGGAATACACAAGGATTCATTCTATTTTTCCATCACCATTTGCACAATGACATACAATAGACATAATCCTTGAAAAACAAAATATTTTAACCTATCTTCCATCAATAATTGACAATATATGCTTAACTTTTGTATTTATCAAAAGTCCATTCGTTCTTTTATCAATACATGCATATCGACATCCGAAAGACTTTACTTTTGACAAGGTACGGGACAATCATAGTTCACGGAAGCAAACACACATGTCCCATAAACAATTGCAATATATAAAACCATGAAGATTAATACTGCAAAAATCATCTTCCAAACAAATTTAGAATTTTAAACCAATAAATCTAAAAACAAGAAGATGAAAACGCTGGACATAGCTATGTGTAATCACAATAATGGCTATTCCAAACTCTAGTTATTCTTTTAAAAATAGAAAAATAGAAGATTTACTAGACAAATAGGAACACAAATTACTCTTCTTCCTCATCGGAGATACTCCAAGATGCTTGAATTGTGTTCAATTCTTCCTTGAGCTCGGGAAACTTCGTTGCAACCAAAGACAATTGTTCTTGGACACACTTCACCCTTGAATCGACCTTACACACACCCTTATAAATTTTTTGAAGAAGACTCAAAGTGGTAGGGTCACAATCATTAAGTGAAGCATCTCTTTGTCTTTTGCACACATTCTCCCTTATGCGTCTGAAGGTACACGGACGAACCGGTTTGGGAACCCCGAGAGAGTTTCCAATCGAATCCAGACCACGATCATGGAAAATTTGTCCAATCAAGCAAGGGTAACCTAACATCTTGATGCGTGAAGTCATCGAGGTCATTTGATAAATGAAAAAACCACAAATATCAAGACTTTGAACACCCGAATCAAGGAAATAAACTAATTCCGCAAACTCATGACTCCACCAAGAATTCTCAATTGTGGAGGGACAAAGATCGGGGATACCAAGTTTTTCCAAAAGCCAACAATGGGATACTAAGATCATTAGTAGGAAATTTTCCTTGATTCCAAGCTACCTTCTTGCCACAAAGCCCAAGAGATATTTCATCACTTGACGGACGTTCATCACTTGGTCTAGGAAGACACACGTTTCCCAACGGAATATTGGTAATCTTTGAAATTAATTCTCTATCAACAAGGAATCTTTTTCTATTTATCATGGATTTTAATTCCATCTTATTAAGATCAACATCATGAATGTTGGCATAGAAAATTCTTCTGAGAGAATCAAATCCTTGACCATGACCATCAAAGATATTTCCAAGCTTGAATTTTTCGAAGCAAGCTAAATCCTCTTCATGCCCACTAGAAAGATCCAATTTCTTTTCTAGAATAAAACCTTTAGATGAAATCTTTTCAAAAATTCTAGCACAAGAATCATCCACAAACCTAATACTAAGAGAGTTTTGGTCACAAGGAGAATCCATGCTAGAGGTATTTGAGCTTTTGGAGCTTCTTTTTGAGCCCTTAGATTTCATCATGAGATCTAAGAATTTTAAAGGAACAAGAGGAATTTACTTACTTGGAGTGAATCTTGAACACCCTTTCTTTCAATTTCTTCAAGAAGGCTTCAATGGAGGAAGCACACAAAACCCTCGAGGTTCACGTACGCGGACGGGTGATGAAGAAGGGGGTGCGCGAAATTCTTCTTTATAAGACCAAAAATGGGCTTGGACCTATTTGTGAACCACGACCCACACAAGGAAGATGGGATTTTCTTAGCCGTTTGCACATCAAAAGTTATGCATCCCGTGACAACACACTTTTGTGAGAGACGATGGATTTAGTAGAAAGCTTTATTTGATATTCTAAAAGAGAATAACAAAATTGTACAAAACTCAAACATTTCTTGCCCCATTCCAAGATATATACAAATGGGGTAGTGCCAGGCTTGTTACCAAGAGGCATAATATGCAGAGGAATTCTCATGCAACATTTCTGGTTGATATGTGTGAACAGTCCCCGTGATATAATCAACGTAATGATGATAATCAGGGAAGTCAGAGCTTCCTATCCTTCATTTGATCTGGCTAGAAGGAAAATTCTTCCGATTCCCAGGCTGTACAATATGTACAGAATCTTTTTTTGAAGGATTCTTAGACTTACCAGAATTAAGTTTTTCTAAGAGATTAAAAACGCCTTTGAACGCTCTAAATAGATCTTTATCAATTGATCCATTAAGATAGTATTCCTCAAAGAGATCAAGAGTTAACCTGTTGAGGGTCCATATCCTTAAGCGTGACGAATGTTTCCTCAATTTTTCCTTCTTTTTATTTTTCTCTTTAGATTGGTTCTCATCATCTAAATTTTCCCTTTTAGATGAGATAAGATTATCATGTGAACCCGGAGGTTTTAACCATAATAAATCTTGAGAAATCTTTAAGGACTTCTGGTGTGCGTTACAGATGCCAAGAGCAAGTTTTCCAAAGAAATTTCCCATGGGACAATTTTTAAGGAACGAACTAACACAAACTTATCAGGTTTGGAGTGTTTGCCTGCTCTGATACCAATTGAAAAGTGGGGGTACAACAACCACACCCAATATTTCGCTTAGCAATCTGTATGGACAAACTCCAATATACTTTTTAGAGAATCAACTAGACATTCAGACTCAATCTAGATAAAAAAGTATATCAAAGAGTTTATATCTCAATCTCTCGATTTGATCTTTACTTAAGCAAATAGAAGTCTGCGAGTCTTTATCAAAGAGAGATAACTTGGATGGTACCAAAGACCAATATCCAAGTGTCAATCAATTTAAATCAACAACCAAAAGGTCGGATATTCTAATTGATTGAACAACGCACAACCTGTGATATTTCAATTATATAAACAAATATAATGCGGAAAAGAAATAACACAGACACCAGAATTTTGTTAACGAGGAAACCGCAAATGCAGAAAAACCCCGGGACCTAGTCCAGATTGAGCACACACTATATTAAGCCGCTACAAACACTAGCCTACTCCAAACTAACTTCGTTATGGATGTAGTTGAACCCCAACCAATCTCACACTGATCCAAGGTACAGTTATGCTCCTACGCCTCTGATCCCAGCAGGATGCTACGTACTTGATTCCTTTAGATGATCTCACCCACAACTAAGAGTTGCTATGACCCAAAGTCGAAGACTTTAATAAACAAATCTGTATCACACAGAAAAGTCTACGGTAATAGATAAATCCGTCTCCCACGAATATAACTACGAGTTTTGTTCCGTCTTTTGATAAATCAAGGTGAACAGGAACCAATTGATAAACAGGACTTATATTCCCGAAGAACAGCTGAGTATTATCAATCACCTCACAATAATCCTAATCGACGCAGCGAAAAAAGATATTGTGGAATCACAAGCGATGAGACGAAGTGTTTGTGATTACTTTTCTATCTTTCCTATCGAAGATATAAATCTCAAGCCAATTATTACAATTTTACTCGTACGATAGAAGATGCAAGATCATATCACACAACTACAAGAAAAGTAGCATCGGTCTGGCTTCACAATCCCAATGAAGTCTTTAATTCGTTAACCTAGTTTAGAAGAAGAAACCAAAGGTTAAAGGAGAATCGACACTAGATTATGCAACTAGTATCACACGTAAGGTGTGGGGATTAGGTTTCCTAGTTGCCAGAGTTCTTCCTTATGTAGTCTTTCAAATCAGGGTTTGTAATCAATGTTAGCTTGGTAACAAAGCATTCAATATTCACCGTTAGATGAAAACCTGATTAGATTCAAGCTAATATTTTTCAACTGTTGGATCGAAACCTTAGCTTGTTACAAACAAATGAAATGTCCAATTTTGGGTTTATGTAACCGTTCCCAAACATTAACATTTTTTGGTTCAGCAATAGTTAACCAAATGGTTCGCCATTTCATCACCTTCATATCCACCATATTCTTCTTCACCATAACTAGTCCAAATGACTCAAATGAACTAGTTAGAGAGTTGTTCAATTTCTTTGATCTTATGTAACTACACAAGACACAATCGAAGCAAAACCGGTTTGATTCACTCGAATCAGTTCATGAACTTTATAGCCACGGTTTGCAACAACATTCCTTAGTTTATATAAACATGAGTTCAAGAACAACAGATTTTATATATAACCTACTCAAGTTCGCGGAATGGGTTCGCGGACTTAAGCTCACGGAAGGAATTCACAAACTCCAACAGAAATTCTCGGGTCGAGAACTTCGGCCAGTTCGCGGACTGAATTCGCGCCACATTCTGTTTCTCTTGATCAACAAAGTTCGCAAACTTTGGTTCAAGGAATAAGGACTTATGCATACATGTGTTTCCACAATAATGCTTATATCCTACCTATGGTTATGTAATCTAAACTCTCATTTCAATCATCGAAACATTCTCAGAGGACGTTATATAGCTGTTATTCGCAGACCATTTTTCGTCAGAGCAATTTCCAAAGTGATTGAAACATAATATGACATTCGTCACTAGGTAAAGATGAATTTGGATAAAGCGAAAGCTTACCAACACATATTTCGAGAAATAGATAGGCGAGTTAAACTCGGCTCGAAATAGCAAATGTGTATAATGAAAGTCTATATATCAAAACGACTTTTGTCTCAAGAATAGGAGATAGAGTAAATAGACTTTTGAATGGCAGATAAGTTCAAGTCTCCACATACCTTTTAGTCGATGAAGTTCCACCAGTTCCTTGAGTATTCCTTCGTCTTGTATCATGATTGCCATGGAGTCTTGAGCTCAACTACACTTTATATCCTAGTCCGGGACCTTTAGCTATAATAGGCTAGAAATCAAGACTTATAGTTTTGATCACTAACATTGACAAACATGCTTGAGATAGAAACGCATGCGAGTTCGACCGAGCAATGCTCTAACATACCTATTTTTTTATTTCAGCCAAGCCATTCTGTGGTGGTTCTCCCACACAACTTTTTTGGTACATAATGCCATTTTCATGAACATATCCAAGTTGGCGTCCCTTGAAAAATTCAGTTCCATAATTTGCTATAGATATTTTTTTATCTTGGTATCAAGCTAGTTCGTTGACATATGATGAAAAACTTGTAAAATACGGAAAACCTCATTTTTAAATTTCAACAAATATAACTAATCAATGCGGGAATAATCATCAACAAATACAACAAAACATTCAAAATTGTTAGAGCATAGATCGGTTGAACCCACCAAGCGTTGGTATATCAAGATTGGTTGTCATATTTTAGTGAATCAAAACTCATTTAAAGAGTCGCTTGATTATTTACTAGAGTCAACTTCGTATAGGTTAGCTTGAAAGTATTAGGATATCGGACATTACAAGTATTACGTGAAGACTTGAAGAATGAGAAGAAGTAATGAGCTACAACGACGACATCATCCTTCCACTTGAGGTTAGTAATATTTGACTTGAACTGTTTCATTAGCCAACGTATCTTTCAAGTCGTGCATATTGAAAACATAACTGCGAAGCTATGAATGATTATACTCTAGTTAGACATAGTATTTAGGAATTACAATACGAAGTATAACATCTATCTTTTGAACTTCGTATATAAGACATCGACATAATCGTATGAATGCTATTGTGATTATGTATGGGTATGGGTGAAGATTTCGTCCTTAGGAAACAATGTTTTACATTCGTTTAAAGGAAGTAAATTCATAAACTTGTTTTGTGAATTGAAAGGGAAATCGATAGGCTTATTGGTATTGTTATTCATTGAAAATCTTTTGAATTACCAATATGTGTGTTTAGTATAACCGCTCATAACTTGTTTATGTATCTTGGTAAAACTATTCACAAGGCCTGACTTTTGTAATGGTATGACTTTTATCAGTGAAATCGATCTTAAGTAATCACCTAAGATGGTAAGATCGATATCTTGAATTTGGTGTGACTAAATACTATCCATTAGGTAACCGATCAAAGTAATAGGTGTGACCAATCACAAGAGAGAGTGTAATCGATCCTTGTAAGAGGTTTAACAAGTTTTAGTAAGTTGGTGTAACCGATCCTATAACTTGGTCAACCGATCACAAGTTTTACCATAAGAAGTGGTAACCGATCCTAGTACTTAGTTAGCCATTTTATGCTAACTAGTGTAACCGACCCTAGTGCCCACTTGGAGGTAGAACCGAAACTTTATGTTTAGGTAGAACCGTGAAACCCATTAATGGTGAATTGATAGGATAATCAATCACGTAGTTCTTGGAAGTCAGATCAACCAATTCTAAACTTGTTTAAAAGTGTGGCAAATCGGTTCCAAGATTGTAAATATGAAAAAGGATTTACAAAGTAAAGATGTCGACATACTTTGAACATGTGCAGGAACTCTTATCTTTTATTGTTCAAAGATATTCCTTAATAGCTAAAGGAGAATCCCGGATCGAAATGAATTGAGAATCTTTTAATTAAGGTTATTAGTTTTTATATGCTTTTAATTTCCAGCAATTAAAATGCATATCTTTAGAAAATAAAAATTAGTAATGTGCATTTACTAGTTGGAGATTTTCTACTGAGATTTCGGTCATTACTTGGACAGAGCATTTCCAGGAATTATGAAAACCGATTTTGGCTTTATTGCATATTTTTGAGAATATTCGGTTTTGGAAATTCCTTGGTGTCCAAACTTCCTTGTCTATAAATATTGAAGTTTGCATTTCGAGCAAACTAATCCTCCGAGCCAGCAAAACTACCTAGTTGTCTTGTTACTGGTAGAGCCTCCTATTCGGAGGGGAAAGTACCCTAATTAGGCGAAATCTCTTACTGCCGCTCATTTTAAAGACTTCTTTGGGATTGAGAAGCTCTATTAGTACCATTGGTGGGAAACTAGACAATTGCAGTTTATTATTCGTTTTCAATTGATTTGATTGACTAACGGTGGTTGAACTTTGATTGCACATAGTTTGTTTATGCTTGAGAATCTTCTCTTCTGATATAAGATTCACTCAAACTAGATCGAAGTTTCGACGGGGATCTTTAGATTGTTTGTAGATTTAAATACGTCTTGTGATAATCCATTGTTAACAGACTCCGCTTTGTGTGTGATTGATCATAAGAGATTCAAGTTGACTGTCTGCAAGTGTTTATTGAAGATCTAAGAAGATTTGAAGACGAAGAAGATTTCTGATTTGGGTTCATAATCTTTAGTGTGCACAATACTTTTTTCGGCTGGAAAAGGATCCAACTATAATCGGTTTATCTTTGTGATAGATTTTATTGATTAGTTGAGTAGATCGGCATCAATACGTTTCTTTGTGATTAAAAGTATTGATTGCATAATCTTAACAATTACTTTGGTAGTTGTTGAAAATATAGATCTAAGGACCTGACAAAGGAGTTTATTGGGATAAACGGAAGAGCCTTTTGTCAAACTCATATCACGTTGTTTGAAAAGAGTTGTTACTGAACAGATTTTTTGTTCCTTCACTGTTTGGAATACGAACCAAAGGAATTGTTCCAAGTGCGTGACTTATTAAAAGTTGGAGGCGCAGGGATACAAACAGAACTAGGTGAACTATAGGTTTAGTTGCTTGGTTTTAACTATACGAAGTTTGTTTAGATTTTGTATAGCGGCTTAATCCTGAGAGTATTCAATTCTAGACAAGGTCCCGGTGTTTTTCTGCATTTGCGGTTTCCTCGTTAACAAAATATTGCTGTGTCTTTTACTTTTCTATTTCCGCGATTATAATTTTTTTGTTATAATTAGAAGTAAAATACACAAACGTTAAATCATATTTACTTGATAGCAATCCTATTGTGTTTGTTAAGTCTGAACCTTTTATCAAGTAAACATACTTCATTGTTGTATTGTCTCGATCTTGTATCCATAGTCAATCACACAAGTTATCTTGTTGTCGTATTGTCTCAATCTCGTATCCATAGACCATCACACGAAGTGTGAACCGATTAGTTGTATTGTCTCGACTCAGTCCATAGACAGTCACTTTCGTAGAAAGGACCTATAGATGGAAAAATTTTAGATTGAGGTATATTTGGGTACCCTCATCTTTTCAATTGGTATCAGAGCAGACAAACACAAACAGATCTAACAATATGTGTTTGGTGCGATCCAACCTATAAGAATTGAATCAGATGAACAATTCGATTAACATTTTAAATATTTTAGATGGTCTTAAAGAAGACTCTGAAGAATATTTCTCTGCTCTTGTTAAGATGTTAGATGAAGAGATTGAACAGAACAGGTCACATACTGACAAGATCAGTAATATCATGATTGATAGAGAACTGGTGAAAAACATAGAAGATTCTAGAATGAGAGATTCTCAAAAATGTTTAGTTCTTTCATCCAGACATTTTAAACAGTCTAATAAGAGACAGACCAGGAACCATTTTCAAAAAGGATGGAATTGTTTAATTCAGAAGATTTGTTTTACAAAATGTCTGATTAATAGTGTTAATAAACTTTATAAGAACTTAACGAATCATCCTAAATCTGGTGAACAATGTCTTGGAGCATTTGCACTTAAAACGACTTCACAATTCCAATGGTTACTAGATAGTAGGTATAGTAGGCATATGACAGGTGACCTTTCCTGGTTCACAAAAACAGAAGACTACAAAGGAGGATCAGTAACCTTCGGAGATGGAAACATATGTCTTATTAGCAAAAAGGGTACTATCAAACTTCCAGGTATTCCTGAAATCCATGATGTTTTTTATGTTAAAGGAATGAAAGCAAATATTTTGTCAGTTAGTCAAATTTGTGATAAAGGCCACAAAGTTATCTTCAACATGAGAGGTTGTGATATTGAAGATAAGTCCGGAAAAATAATTTTTCGAGGACGTAGAAGTATTAATAATTGTTATCTCCTTGATATACAATCCAATTTATACTGTAACTTGACTAAGCTTGAGTCAACTCATTTGTGGCATGAACGCTTTGGTCATATCAACTACCGAATGCTAGGAAAGCTCATTGATCGTGAACTTGTCAAAGGCGTTCCAAAAATAAATACTAAAGTAGAAGGTGTTTGTGGTGCATGCCAAAAGGGTAAGCAAGGAAAAATTCCACACAAACTTTATCGAGACATAGCCACTCGTGATCCACTCGATCTAATTCATATGGATCTATTTGGTCCAATCCAACAAGCAACTGTTGGAGGAAATAAGTATGCTTTTGTAATGGTAGATGACTACACATGTTTCACATGGGTTGCTTTTCTGAAGCACAAGAATGACACTCTTGAGGAGTTCAAAATCATTGTGAATAGAATTCAAAATGAACAAGGTCGCAAGCTTAAGAAGATAAGAAGCGATCGTGGTACAGAATTCAAGGATACGAAAGTATATGAATACTGCAATAGTCCTGGAATTACTCATCCATTCTCTGCTCCTATTACACCTCAGGCAAATGGTGTGGCTGAGAGAAAGAATAAAAATATTCAAGAAATGGCAAGAGTAATGCTTCACAATAAAAACCTACCATTAATTTTCTAGGGGGAAGCTGTATTTACAACTTGTTATCTTATAAACAGAGTTTATTTAAGATCCAAAACTCTAAATACCCCATATGAATTATGGTAAGAAAGAAAACCCAATCTAAGCTATTTAAGGGTTTTCGGAAGCAAATGCTATATTCTCAAAGACAGAGAACATAGAGGAAAATTTGATTCCAAAAGTGATGAAGGAATTTTTCTTGGGTATGCTTCTGACAGTCGTGCCTTCAGGGTATACAATCTCAGAACCAAAGTCATGATGGAATCAATTAACGTGGTTATTGATGACATTAGCGATTTTTTTCAATACAATCACACTGCAGCTGAGCTTCCTCCCTCTGACTGAAGTCGAACCATCAGTTGTTCCTTTAGTTAGTGATGATAAAGATGATAATGAAAGTATTGTTGAACAACCCAATGATACTGAAAATATTGTCCAAAATCCTTCTAAGTGGATACATCAACGACACTCTTCTGAAGACTTCATTGGAGATGCCAATGCTAGAGTTATGACTCGAAGAGAACTTCAGAATGTCTGTCACTATTCATGTTTTCTCTCTTCAATAGAACCAAAAAATATTGAGGAATCACTTAATGAACCTGCTTGGGTAAACTCAATGCATGAGGAACTTAACCAGTTTAAAAGACAAGAAGTGTGGGAACTTATTCCTAAGCCGACAGGAGTAAACATCATTGGAATAAAGTGGATCTACAAGAACAAATCATACGAATTCGGAACAATTGTCAGAAACAAAGCTGGGCTCGTTGCTCAAGGATATTCTCAAATTGAAGGTATTGACTTTGATAAAACTTTTGCTCATGTTGCTCGTTTAGAATCAATAAGAATTTTACTTGCTTATGCGTGCTATCTTAAGATAAAAAATTTTCAAATGGATATTAAATCAGCATTTCTGAATGGGGATTTAAAAGAAGAAGTATTTGTTACTCAAACCAAAGGATTTGAAGATTCATTATTCCCAGATCACGTCTTTAAACTCAAAAAGGCCTTGTATGGTCTAAAACAAGCTCCAAGAGCTTGGTATGATAAGCTGACATCTTTCTTACTTCAATAAGGATTCTCTAGAAGTGGTGTTTATAAGACACTCTTCACCAAATGGAGTGGAAAAAATGTTCTTGTAGCACAAATATATGTAGATGACATCATCTATGGATCCACCTCAAAATCTCTAACAGATGAATTTCTGAATTTTATGAGTGGAGAATTCGAAATGAGCAATGTTGGAGAATTATCATATTTTCTTGGCTTGCAAATACAGCAACAAAAAGACAATATTCTTCTTTCTCAATAAAAATTTGCAAGGAATTGAAAAATTCGAACTAAAAGGCGCAACACCTATGAAAACTCCGATGCCAACTACTGGAAAACTTCAATCGAATCCAGGAGAAAAATCAGTTGATCAGAAATTATACAGATCTATGATAGGAAGATTGTTGTACTTAACTGCAACAAGACCAGACATTGCTTTTAGTGTGGGATGTTGTGCAAGATTTCAAGAAGATCCTAGAGAATCACATCTCAAAGTTGTAAAACGAATCATAAGATCAGTTAATGGTGCCCTAGACTATGGTTTATCATACTCTATGGATACAAACAACAGCCTTGTTGCCTATTCAGATGCAGACTGGTAAGGATGTGTAGAAGATAGGAAAAGCACCTCTGGTGGATGCTTCTATGTTGGTCAAAATCTTGTAGCTTGGCACAGCAAGAAACAAAATTCACAGTCTTTGTCAACTTGTGAAGTAGAATATATTACTGCCGGTACATGTTGTACTCAACTTTTGTGGATGAAGCAAATGCTCATTGATTACGGAATAAATATTTCAACTATGAACATCCTTTGTGTTAACTCAAGTACTATCTGCTTGACTGAAAATCCAGTTGAACATTCTCGTACTAAACATATAGATATTAGATATCACTTTATTAGAGAATTATAAGAGAATGGAGATATCAAACTGGAATATGTTCCATCTGGACGTCAACTTGCTGATATTCTCACTAAACCCCTAGACAAGGAAACATTCGAAAATTTAAGGAATTCTATTGGCATTGTCAAGGTACATTAGTACCTTGTGTTTCGGGGTTTCAACTTTTGCATTGCAATAGTTAAAACCGTTTTTCAACCTTTCTCTGGTAAAGGTTGCTCTTTGTTGTTGTTCTTTTGTTTTGCGAGAGGATGACAACATAACGGGGGAGAGTTCTAATGTGAACTTGCGCTTAATGACATATCTTTCGGGGGTGAAGAGGATGCGGAATTTGAGGTAACGAATTTGTTAGTTAATAGTTTTCTTGTTTAAGAAAAGCCTGATTTTATTGCATATATTTATTGCTTTTGCTTAACAAAATTTCGGCACAATTGATGTTTTATTCCATTATTTGTGTATGGATGTGTGTGTGATTCAATTGTTTCCGGTTAAGAAAAACTATTGTTATCTTGCTTTATTGTTTGGTATCAATTGTTTAGGCTTACGAAACTACGGTGCAATTGCAGTACTTTAATGTCTATGATTGTTTCAATTGCTTCCGGTTGAGGTAAATAATTATGCAAGTTGATTTAATTGGTTTGTATGAATTTTTTATGGCTTAACAAAAGTAAAGGTTTTCGGGATGAATTGTTTAGTCCAATTCAATTCCGGATAAGAGAAACTAAGTTAATTCTGATCTTAGTTAGACTTATCAAAGTGAAAGTTTCGGTTATTCAAGTCTAATCGAATGCCTTAACAAGAAATGCTAGTTAACTAACCTAGTACTTGTCTTGTTTAAAAGTGAAAGGTATAAGTTATTGATGAGAATAATTAGAACCTAATGAGAAAAATAGAGTTAATTCTGATCTTTATTTGGTCTTATCAAACAAGCGATTGTATTTGTAGAATCGATTTAGCAAAGTAACTACGGTGCTTAGTCGATTTTCGGTTTGCTAAACTATTAGGGAAAATTTCTTCGGGCAATTGTTTCCTTGGTAACATATCAAAAGAAAATTATTTTGTAGTTTCGGTTTTGATATTGGTTATAAAAAATGGTGTGTGGAACCCTCGTGCTTAACTCTTATAGGTTTTGCAAGTCTCTTTGTAAGATTTGTAAGATCCTTTTGGTTTTTCCTTTATTTGCTCGTACCTTTGTCATTTTGTGAAAAACAGGGGGAGAAATATATGGAGTAAACAAGTGATATTGATATTGATTTGTATTGATTTGGTATCACTAAGGGAAAGGACAATGGTTCTTAAACGTTATATCAAACGAAAGAGTAAAGCATACACTAATGGGGAGTAACACATCATATGATGATGGAAATAACAAAGACGCGCGGATTTAAAATCTACCTATCTTACCTTTAGGGGAAGTATTAGCTTTGTTATTATAATGTCAACAACGGCATTTATGAATTGAATGTATACAGGTTATTGTGATGTTGAATTTGGGAATCAAGCGTATGTGTAATGAATTCTTGTAATTTGTTTATCCATATGATGTAAGAGTTTTGTCACTAAAATTGACAAAGGGGGAGATTATTAGAGCATAGATCGGTTGAACCCACCAAGCGTTGGTATGTCAAGATTGGTTGTCATATTATAGTGAACCAAAACTCATTTAAAGAGTCGCTTGATTATTTACTAGAGTCAACTTTGTATATGTTAGCTTGAAAGTATTAGGAGACATTACAAGTATTACGTGAAGACTTGAAGAATGAGAATAAGTAAGAATCTACAACGACGACATCATCCTTCCACTTGAGGTTAGTAATATTTGACTTGAACTGTTTCATTCCTTAACGTATCTTTCAATTCGTGCATATTGAAAACATAACTGCGAAGCTGTGAATGATTATACTCTAGTTAGACATAGTATTAAGGAATTACAATACGAAGTATAACGTCTATCTTTTGAACTTCGTATATAAGACATCGACATAATCGTATGAATGCTATTGTGATTATGTATGGGTATGGGTGAAGATTTCGTCCTTAGGAAACAATGTTTTACATTCGCTTAAAGGAAGTAAATTCATAAACTTGTTTTGAATTGAAAGGGAAATCGCTAGGCTTATTGGTATTGTTATTCATTGAAAATCTTTTGGATTACCAATATGTGTGTTTAGTATAACCACTCATAACTTGTTTATGTATCTTGGTAAAACTATTCACAATGCCTGACTTTTGTATTGGTATGACTTTTATTAGTGAAACCGATCTTAAGTAATCACCTAAGATGGTAAGATCGATATCTTGAATTTGGTATGACTAAATACTAGCCATTGGGTAACCGATCCTATTAAGAGGTGTGACCGATCACAGGAGAGAGTGTAATCGATCCTTGTAATAGGTTTAACAAATTTTACCATAAGAAGTGGTAACCGATCCTAGTACTTAGCCATTTTATTGTAACTAGTGTAACCGATCCTAGTATCCACTTGGAGGTAGAACCGAAACTTTATGTTGAGGTAGAACCGTGAAACCCATTAATGGTGATTTGATAGGATAATCAATCACATAGTTCTTGGAAGTCAGATCAACCAATTCTAAACTTGTTTGGAAGTGTGACAAATCGGTTCCAAGATTGTAAATATGAAAAAGGGATTTACAAAGTAAAGATGTCGACATACTTTGAACATGTGTAGTAACTCTTATCTTTTATTGTTCAAAGATATTCCTTAATAGCTAAAGGAGAATCCCGGAACGAAATAAATTGAGAATCTTTTAATTAAGGTTTTTAGTTTTTATATATTTTCAGCAATTAAAATGCATATCTTTAGAAAATAAAAATTAGTAATGTGCATTTACTAGTTGGAGATTTTCTACTGAGATTTCGGTCATTATTTCGACAAAGCATTTCCAGGAATTTTGAAAACCGATTTTGGCTTTATTGCATATCTTTGAGAATATTCGATTTTGGAAGTTCCTTGGTGTCCAAACTTCCTTGTCTATAAATATTGAAGTTTGCATTTCGAGCAAACTAATCCTCCGAGCCAGCAAAACTACCTAGTTGTCTTGTTACTGGTAGAGCCTCCTATTCGGAGGGGAAAGTACCCTAATTAGGCGAAATCTCTTACTGCCGCTCATTTTAAAGACTTCTTTGGGATTGAGAAGCTCTATTAGTACCATTGGTGGGAAACTAGACAATTGCAGTTTATTATTCGTTTTCAATTGATTTGATTGACTAACGGTGGTTGAACTTTGATTGCACATAGTTTGTTTATGCTTGAGAATCTTCTCTTCTGATATAAGATTCACTCAAACTAGATCGAAGTTTCGACGGGGATCTTTAGATTGTTTGTAGATTTAAATACGTCTTGTGATAATCCATTGTTAACAGACTCCGCTTTGTGTGTGATTGATCATAAGAGATTCAAGTTGACTGTCTGCAAGTGTTTATTGAAGATCTAAGAAGATTTGAAGACGAAGAAGATTTCTGATTTGGGTTCATAATCTTTAGTGTGCACAATACTTTTTTCGGCTGGAAAAGGATCCAACTATAATCGGTTTATCTTTGTGATAGATTTTATTGATTAGTTGAGTAGATCGGCATCAATACGTTTCTTTGTGATTAAAAGTATTGATTGCATAATCTTAACAATTACTTTGGTAGTTGTTGAAAATATAGATCTAAGGACCTGACAAATGAGTTTATTGGGATAAACGGAAGAGCCTTTTGTCAAATTCATATCACGTTGTTTGAAAAGAACTGTTACCGAACAAATTTGTTGTTCCTTTACTGTTTGGAATACGAACCAAAGAAATTGTTCCAAGTGCGTGACTTATTACAATTTGGAGGCGCAGGGATACAGACGAAACTAGGTGAACTATAGGTTCAGTTGCTTGGTCTCAACTATACGAAGTTGGTTTAGATTTTGTATAGCGGCTTAATCCTGAGAGTATTCAATTCTAGACAAGGTCCCGGGGCTTTTCTGTATTTGCGGTTTCCTCGTTAACAAAATCTTGTTGTCTTTTACTTTTCTATTTCCGCAATTATAATTGTTTTGTTATAATTAGAAGTAAAATACACAAACGTTAATTCCTATTTACTTGATCGCAATCCTATTGTGTTTGGTTAAGTCCAAACCTTTTATCAAGTAAACATACTTCGTTGTTGTATTATCTCGATCTTGTATCCATAGTCAATCACACAAGTTATCTTGTTGTCGTATTGTCTCGATCTCGTATCCATAGGCGATCACACGAAGTGTGAACCGATTAGTTGTATTGTCTCGACTCAGTCCATAGACAATCACTTTCGTAGAAAGGACTTATAGATGGAAAAGTTTTAGATTGAGGTATATTTGGGTACCCTCGTCTTTTCAAAAATCATCATAAGATTCATTAGACGATGACCACAAGCCCTAATAAATTAGCTTAAAAGGTTTAGCCTTTAACGACAAGGAATTATGAAATGGTAAACGCGTTTGCTGAGAAAATTGACAAACAACACAAACACTAGACTCTGAATGATATGAAAGGGAATAAGAACTTTAAGATCTGACTTGATGGATGCAGAATATGATTTTCCAGCAAATTAGCGGCATGCCATGATTTGTTAGGGCTATATAAGTAAATCCCATTATAATAAACTCCCTCACTAAACGTCCGCTTCCTGAAATATGACCCACGTGGGTGAGATAATAACATCACAATTTAAAGTGTTCATAATTTTTCCGAACTGATAACAGTCTAACCGGAAAAGATGGAACCACTAGAACGTCATAAGACGAAGTTTGTGGGAAAATATACAGGGGGTTATTCAATTGAGACTTGTACAGATATTGAGAGAGTTCTTATATAAGAGATTCCGAGAGACTCTCTGTGAGTTTATTATTTTGAAGGACTCTTTGGGTTATTTCCCAGAAATCTCTGAGAATTATAGAGACAATAAATATATGGAAAATTTACCTTACATCTGGGTTGCACGGGCGCTGCATTTTTTGAGCCTTGTCCGCGTCCGACGCGCATTGGACGCTGACACGATGCGCGTCCCACTCACGCCTGGTTTGGACGCACCGATGACTCGGGTTTAACGCGTTTTTTTTTCATTTTCATTTAAACTTATTTGTTTACTTTTAAAATTATTAGCTAAATGAAGAAAGACAAACATTTATATAAATTATTATTAAACTAATTTATCCGATTAAAATACGGAATAATAAGCTTAAGAAAATGTATCTGAAACATTAACTAATTACATTACAGACGATCGGGCATGTGTCGTTCTAAGAATGCATTTTGATTATGCCATGTATTTAATAGTGATGGCTTGCTTGACCTTCAGCGTGTATAAACAAAAGATCTTTTCTTTTTAAATTTATACACAAAAACAACATAATGCAGCATCGTTTTCTAATTTTCATGATCGAAACACTTGACTTTGTTGTATAAATACATGAATAAAATATGTGTATACGTGTCCGCGTCCTAATTTTCTGAGAATTTAGTCGTGCCCGTGTCCGCGTCGTGTCGTGTCCGCGTCTACGCGTCTGTTGAAACCAGCCTTACATACATCAAAC
Source organism: Papaver somniferum (assembly GCF_003573695.1). NCBI lineage: Eukaryota > Viridiplantae > Streptophyta > Magnoliopsida > Ranunculales > Papaveraceae > Papaver > Papaver somniferum. The sequence goes on along the minus strand of NW_020621603.1, from coordinate 2,843,619 downwards.
AAGAAAAAAGAAATTATACAAAAATCATTTTATAAACTAAAGAAATTGTAACTATCTTGTTAACCAAAAAAATTAAACCTAATTGAACATGAACACGAGGAACGGATTGGAATCTTGCATATGGGGTTTCTGGAAGATAATATTAGTTTTTAAGGTTTATTATTATGGAGTTTTCTTTTTTATATATACTTAATCCTCAAAGAAAAATTTAAACAAAACAGTCTTAAAATATCACCTATTTTGGAGAGATTTTGCTCAAGCTTTTTCATGGTATATTTTGTCATAAAAGTCTCTAAAATTCTCTCGAGTCCTTAAATCATTGACTTGGAAATCCAAATCCAATAATAGAGAATTCTAGAAACTTTTAGAAAGTCTATACCCAATAAGAGAAAGTTTTAAAAATTTAGAGCGACCCTATCGACTAATAAGAGATTTGGAAAAATCTCTAGGATTCTCTGTAATTTCAATTGACTAATCCCTGTTAATATTTCCACTCCATAGTACAGGTAATTTCCACGCCCATGGGATTTCAATATACATTAGTATGCTTTTCAGTTTTCATATAAAAAACCCCTTCAATTACTTTCTTAGCTAATTGATGCGTGGTACCAAAACATATTGTTGGCAGATAAGACCTCTGTAACGACTACTTATCTGTAATTCTCTGAACAATTAAATACCATTCGTCACCAGTGGGTGGAACCTTAAATTATTTCATCCATATTTGGTTTTCTTTTAACCGAAATTAAATTTTCATATCAGAAGTGGGTAGTCACTAGTGTGGTGTGGACTGTGGAGGAGTAATAAGGATGGGTGTCAGGTGTCATCTTTGAATGACTTGTATATATATGCACAAGAGAGAAAGGATATCTGTACTAGCTAAACAAAAATCTATTTCTAAGAGCAAAAATGGATAACAGCCACAACAACAATGAAGCAAACAGAGACGAAGAAACAAGTCCTCCAGTGAGCCCAGTATCACAGAGCTTAAACAGTAAAATCGTATCACTCATCATTTACATTGTTTTCGAAACTAGAAACATCGATTACAGAATTAGAAACACTAGAATTTCTGCGCACCCATTTGGTACCACAAAACATTCGTTTTTCTTCGATTATGGAGAGAAACAAGAAAGGTGTTTTAAGGTGGAAACGAGTTGGTATACGACCCGAAGATCATATGATTCTTCCAACATTTCCTAATGGTTTAACTAGAGAACGTTACGATGAAATGCTGCGAGAATACATATCGAAGATAGGTTGTGAGAATTTTTCAAAAGGAAAACCATTATGGGAAGTTCATTTAGTTAAGTACCCAAGTATGAAGGGTGCTTCTAACTCTGATCTTTAAGTTTAGTCATGCAATTGGTGACGGCTATTCGTTTATGCGAGTTTTTTTCAAGGCTTGTAAAAGAGCTGATAAACCTTCACTTCCTCCTACTTTTCCACGAATGTCACTGATAAAAACACAACAAGATCATGGAAATGGAGTTATAGGATTAGGGAAGAAGTTGTTAGGGTTGATTGGTACGTGCATTAACACATCTTATGATGTAGTTGAGACTAGTTTAAGGGTAACGTGTTTAGAAGATCGTCCATCTGCAATCCGATATTCTTACACATCGAAGAAAAGGGAGTTACTCAGACCTTTTGATGTCTACTCGGTGACAGTTTCACTTGACAGAGTCAAGCAAGTTAGAACCAAGCTTGGAGCGGTAAGTTCCACTACTCGCCGTATAACTATATAATTAGAAGTGCTATAATTTATTTTATGGTGATTATCTAAGTAGTAACAATTGCAATTTTGTACAACTGTCATGTGCAGACAGTAAATGATGTAATCATCGGACTACTAGCGTATATGATTCACTTGTACACGAAGAAAAAGAAGAAGCTGATGGAGCAGTATGGTGAAGAAGACGGCCTCCTGATGATGGACTCCAATGGCGCAACAAATATGACCTTATGTGTTATGGTAAACACGAGAGTATTTAAAGGCGCAAAGAACTTAGATGATACGATAAAGGCAGAAGCATGGGAGAACCGTTCTAGTATCGCGTTCGCGAAATTACCATCTTTTCCGAATGATGAGCAAGTGAATCCTCTTGATTTTATAATCAAGGCAAAAAAAAATATGGACAGAAAGAAGAATTCCTTGATGTTACCTCTTCTTGATCCTTTTCTAAAGACTGCGACGCAGATGCTGGGACAAAAGGTATGTCAGACTGTTAATTGGTTGTGGCAAAATCTAAGAGTCATCCTAACTATGTAAATAAATTATATGATACAGGTGACTAATGGATTTTTGTATAAAAGCTTTAAGAACTCGAGCACGATGATATCGAATCTGATAGGGCCAAAAGAGCAAATGGCGTTCATGAACCACCCTGTTAGCAACTTTTACTACATTGTCTCGGGTATACCTCAGGTTAGTAGTATGAATTTATTAAGTACAAATTATATATTGAGATCAACAGCACTTGGATACGAATTTGGCGAGGCAGTGAGACTTGAGCATTATTTTTGCTAATTGATATTTATGTTATATGCAGAGCACTACATTTACATCAATGACAAACAATGACAAATTGATGGTTGTGGTAACAATGGAGAAAGGATTTATTGATTCAGAACTTTTCACTTCTTGTATGGATGAAGCCTTTGAAAACATTTTCCAAGCAGCTTTCGGAGATAATCAAGACGAGGACCACAATGAAATCAAGAAGAAATCCGACTAGATGAAATCCTCTCGTATCATTCTAAACGCACGGAATTTAAAATCGCTAGCTTCAACTATTTCTTGCTCGGACAGTCATCCAACAAAGAATAATATGTCATCAGCATTATAATTATGAGTTTTGGTAATTTGCTTAAGCATCATCCGGAACATTTAGAATTTTTCGTAGTGTAACTTTTCTTTTATAAACAGGAATAAAATTTGTTGTTGCTGGAAACTTTCCTCTGAATCTGTGTGACTCACTGACTCTCAAATTTAATCTCATTCTAGATTATAGAGCTTCGGAAAGATGCGATTTAACAAAATATACCCAAATACCACATACCAGTTTTAAAATGAAAAAGAAAAGAACGAGAAGAAGACCACAACCCCGATCAAAACAAATTCGGACTAAGTTTGTATGCCCATTGCTTGGGTGCCTATTGTTTGATGTCGTGCCAAGATAGTAAACAAATGGGTTAAGTGGTAAATGTTGGAGTCTTGCAACAATAGAAGAAACATCATATGTATCAAACAATAAATATAAAGAACCGTATCAAACAACTCTAACACGAACAAATTGTTGAGGGCAGAATCACAGGTTCAACAAGCTGTCCTTAACACATTAGTTCGCGGGTATACTCTAAAGTAATGCTAAACCCCAACGTGCGAAGATGTGTCCAGGATAAGACTGCCCGATATAACTTGTATTAGCACAATACAAGTTACCCACTCTTAAACTCAGCAACGGGGATGGAAGTAAAAACGCCGCACGAAAATAAAAGCAAGAAGATGAAGAAAAGTAGACCTAGAGATGGTCGCTGCTTGTGTGTTTTTTAAAACAGGATTTCGAGTCATATTTATAGGATGAGATACTTGCAAATCAAGTTAGGTTTTTGTTTTCTTCAAAAACAAGTAAAACTCGTAAAAGGAATTTCCCACAAATAAAACTCTTAAAAAATAATTTTGGAATTAAATTCGTAAAGAAAAAATTCTCCCAAAAATAAATCCGTGTAGGAAAGGGACTTGGTGCATGGTATACGCGCATATCTCATGGGTCAAAATATGTATTTTTGCCCACCCGCTCCACCCACGTTTTACAATTCATACATAAGTGTATGATTATATAGTGGAGCTCCTCTTTAGTTTTCCATAATGTGGGACTAAAGGTTCCACTTCATTCACCCAAAAATGAGTGAGTATCCTTAGACCCTTAGGTCATTAGATCAAACCATACCAAGACCATAAAATCTTTTAATTAAAACTCATTTTCTCCAACAATCCCCCACATGAATGAAATGTCGGAAAACGAAAAAATCAGAGTAGGAAAATACCATTTAGGCAAAGGTGTCCATGAGGTCTTGAACCTTGCTTAGTGAGAAGTTACAGGAACTACTAGCTAGACAGTGAACGCGATTTCTTGAACTGCTAGCGTTTGGTGTAGTTCAAATAATATCCACGCATGATATCCTCCAAGTGTTGCTAAGTTCGTGCCGTTTTGTCCATTTTGGCCCTGGACATATCCTGTTTCTCAGAATGCTCTAAAGAATTGGCTCCATTCTCATAGGAAGCGACCCACTTCCTCATTCAGATAGGTGAGTTCCATCAAGAGTGTTTACTGCTACACCCCACTTCAATCTTAAATTGAAACTATAGAACTCATTAAGACTTAATTAAAAGTCATCCTCCACATGCAGTCACACTATCACATCAACACCATAGGGAAGGGACAGATAATGAAATTATCTGATAGTGTTTACCTTTAACTACCACAAATTAGTTGTCTCATTCGAAACCTTGATCTTGGAATCTCCAGTCAGCAAGGTTGAGTATCCTTCATGGAAAGTTTAATTATTTGAGCCTAAGCCCCATCCCCTTCGATGCTTTACTAACTATCTCCTTGGACAAGCCTTTCGTCAAAGGGTCCGCGATATTCTCCTTGGACCTTGTCCAATTTATGGAAATAACGCCTGTTGAGATTAGTAATTTCAAAGAATCATGTCTTCTACGCATATGTATAGACTTTCCATTGTAGAAGCTATTTTTAGCTCTACCTGTTACAGATTTGCCGTCACAATATATAGATATAGCTGGCACAGGCCTATGCCAGAGAGGAATATCTTCTAAAAAGTTTCTTAGCCATTCGGCCTCCTCTCCTGCTTTATCTAACGCAATAAACTCCGACTCCATAGTTGAGCGAGCTATACATGTCTGCTTGGAACTCTTCCAAGACACAGACGCACTTGCTAGAGTGAATACATATCCACTCGTAGACTTAGACTCCTCTGAGTCTGCTATCCAGTTTGCATCGCAAAATCCCTCAAGGACGGCCGGATACCCTTCGTAATTCAAACAAAAGGTCATTGTGTACTTCAAGTACTTCAGCACTCTAATAAGTGCATCCCAATGTTTCTGCCCTGGATTACAAGTATACCTGCTTAACCTACTCACAGCATAAGCAATGTCTGGTCTCGTACAATTCATCAAATACATCAGACTTCCTATGACTCTCAAGTACTCAAGTTGGTTAACACCTACACCCTTATTCTTCATGAGTTTGCAAGAAGAATCATATGGAGTGCAAACAGGTTTACAGTTAAACTGATTATATTTCTTAAGTATGGATTCAACATAATGAGACTGACTCAGACTATAGCCATTAGAAGTTTTTCTAATCTTCATACCTAATATGACATCAGCAGGGCCTAAGTCTTTCATGTCAAAGTTCTCATTCAACAGTTTCTTAGTGGAGTTAATAACATCCATGTTTGTACCTAGTATAAGCATATCATCAACATACAAGCATACAATCACACAGGCATCCTTGACAAGTTTAGTATAAACACACTTATCAGATTCATTAATTCTAAAACCACTAGAAATCATCACATGATCAAATTTCTCATGCCACTGTTTAGGTGCTTGTTTCAATCCATACAAAGATTTAACCAGTTTACAAACTTTCTTTTCACAGCCTTTAACTACAAAGCCCTCAGGTTGTTCCATATAAATTTCTTCATCTAACTCACCATTAAGAAACGCTGTCTTTACATCCTTTTGATGTATCTCTAGATTATGGACAGAAGCTATAGCAATTAACATTCTAATGGAGCTAATTCTACTCACTGGTGAATATGTGTCAAAGAAATCTATACCTTCTATTTGTTTATAGCCTTTCGCTACCAACCTAGCCTTGTATTTTTCAATAGTTCCATTTATATTACGTTTTCTCTTGAAAATCCATTTACAACCTATGGCCTTAGACCCTGGAGGTAAATCTACAAGTTCAAAAGTACCGTTTTCTCGAACGGAATCCATTGGCTTCTTTTTAAGTCCGAGGATCAGACTCGGCTAGGTATGTAATGCAACCAGGATAGGTTTTTTTTTTTTTTTGGTTTTAACCCTTTTACCTCTTCTAGGTTCTATTCCTGGTTCATCTTCCTCTAAAGGTAATGACTGACTAGATGATGGAAATTCTAAGGGATCATCTAAACATCTCTTTCGAGAATCACGTTTCATAGGAAAAACATTCTCAAAGAACTCAGCATCCCTAGACTCCATGATAGTATTCAACCCTATGTCAGAAATTTCAGAACTCACAACCATAAACCTATGAGCACTAGAATGCTCAGGATACCCTATAAAAACACAATCAACGGTTTTGGGTCCTATCTTATTTGTCTTAGGAGGAGGGATGGACACCTTTGCCAGGCACCCCCACACTTTGAAGTAATCATAAGATGGTTGTTTACCTTTCCATAACTCATATGGAGTTTTATCTGATCCTTTAAAGGGTACTCTGTTCAGGATGTAATTGGCTGAGAGGATAGCCTCCCCCCACAAATTCGAAGGTAATCCTGAACTAATCAACACGACATTCAACAAACTTATTGGTTTTACTCGTAAAAACCTATAACTGGTTTTCAATTTAATGTTTGTACATCTTAAAGGCTTCTAAGGCATCATCATTACCTCTAAGCAAAAAATATCTGACAGTGTCTAGTACAAATAATCATGAATGTGAGAAACCATTTATGACCACCTCTAGTGTGATCTAACATCATCACAACTAGGTCTTAAAGAATTAATTTTAAGGGTTAGAATTTCTCTGGACAATCTTACTGAATGTTATTTAAACATGCTTATATTCTACGCAAATTTCACAATTATGACCTCTGTCTAAATTGAATTTTGGTATGCTGCCTACGCAACCCAATTTGTGCATTGATTTTCCATGATCAAGTTTATCCCAATTTTAAAAACCCTTGTCATCAAGAACAAAACAAAAAAACAAGATTCTTACAGATGTCCGGAACAAGAAGAAGAACTTCATTCAATGTGAGAGTGTTTCAAGATGTAAGCTGCAGCTTAATCTTTTCTTTTTCTGCAACCTCTGATGCAGATGAGAAACCCATATAGAGTTTCTCGTCATCCCCTAACCTCTGTTAGGAGGTAAACATATCTATGTTTTCAAAATCATTCTTGGTGGCTCCAAAGTCCATCCACCAGTCTCTCACATTGGTTACCATAACATAAGACATCATGCCACTCTACTTGTCTATGTTCCTTTCAACAAAATAACATTGTTATTTTATTTTATTTTATTTTTATTATTAAGGTCTTTACGTTCTCAGTAATTAATTGTCATATGATCAATATTTCTATAAACGTAACAATTACCCTTAATTTTAATAATGCTAGATTAAGATTTATGAAAAGTACCTCTTGTGAAGGCCCCGCATACTTTCTTTTGAAACCATGCTTACTATCACGGTAGCAGAACAGCATGTCCCGAGTCTGCATATAAAAGATCAGCCTCCAAGCAGCGCCAACTAAATTGACCCCTATGTTTCTCGTAGCCGAAAACAGACCCAAACTTCACCCATGTGAAACCAAAGTAGTCTCACTAATGATCCATATCTGCTCGCCGTGAATAAATTTCACTCTTCCCTCGAATATTAGCTAGTTATCACCATGCCTTTGGCTTCGATTAAATTGCGTCCTCATGTACGCTTCTAAATCACGCCATTAGAAGTGAATCTCCATGTTCTGAGCATCCTCAACATGCTTTAGTGTAAAACCAAACGCAGGTCCCTCCTTAGCCGCAATTTAATATTCTCTAATGATTAAATCTGATTATACAGCCCAGCAGATCCTAAATCTACCCGCATGGACTCATTTCATCTCTCATGGTCGTGGAGGTGTGAAGACACGCTCAGTAATCAACTTGATTTACATGGCCAGAGACGTCAATAAACATCACCATACATTGTCCAAACAGCCGACGCCACGCACCAAGTGTTTGGTTATGGAACGAACTTCCTTCCCCTGGTGGAGCATTATTAACAAATAGGTCCCTTCTACTTTCTTCTTCATACTCCCGTAAGCAAATAGCTGCCTTAATAATTAAGTCCAAAATCCATCACACGGACTCCCTCTTTTGTCTGGACTTGTAGGATGGCTACCAACCAACCCAACACGAAATACCCAAAACCATACAACGCTTCCTAGAAAAGTTAGGTTACAGACAGAGTTCCTTGAGCTCCCAAACTCATGATTGCATGTGCTATGACGTGTCCGTATCCAATCGCCTCCAGTACTCCTTCTCTGACGTTCTCAAAACTACCATGATATTATGCAAGAAAACTCGAGCATAAATCCGTTGCCTTTGATTGCTCTTCTCCTTGTTACAAGATAATAATGTGTTAAGATTGTTGGAGTCTTGCAACAATAGAAGAAACATCATATGTATCAAACAATAAATATAAAGAACCGTATCAAACAACTCTAACACGAACAAATTGTTGAGGGCAGAATCACAGGTTCAACAAGCTGTCCTTAACACATTAGTTCGCGGGTATACTCTAAAGTAATGTTAAACCCCAACGTGCGAAGATGTGTCCAGGATAAGACTGCCCGATATAACTTGTATTAGCACAATACAAGTTACCCACTCTTAAACTCAGCAACGGGGATGGAAGTAAAAACGCCGCACGAAAATAAAAGCAAGAAGATGAAGAAAAGTAGACCTAGAGATGGTCGCTGCTTGTGTGTTTTTTAAAACAGGATTTCGAGTCATATTTATAGGATGAGATACTTGCAAATCAAGTTAGGTTTTTGTTTTCTTCAAAAACAAGTAAAACTCGTAAAAGGAATTTCCCACAAATAAAACTCTTAAAAAATAATTTTGGAATTAAATTCGTAAAGAAAAAATTCTCCCAAAAATAAATCCGTGTAGGAAAGGGACTTGGTGCATGGTATACGCGCATATCTCATGGGTCAAAATATGTATTTTTGCCCACCCGCTCCACCCACGTTTTACAATTCATACATAAGTGTATGATTATATAGTGGAGCTCCTCTTTAGTTTTCCATAATGTGGGACTAAAGGTTCCACTTCATTCACCCAAAAATGAGTGAGTATCCTTAGACCCTTAGGTCATTAGATCAAACCATACCAAGACCATAAAATCTTTTAATTAAAACTCATTTTCTCCAACAGTAAAATGTTCCAAAATGAACCCCATGGTTGTGAAAATGCCCCGGTCGTTAGTCGAAAGATTAAAATGCCCCAAAATGATATCGAAATGTCCCAATCCGTTAAAGTTACCTATTGTAGTCAAAATGGGACATTCTAATTTTTTTGACCGGTCAACTGTCACATGAATGCCCTAAAATGCCCTCGACAGAAATAGCACCCGACGTGATTCACACGTGTGCTAATGAACCCATTATAGGCGTGCAATGTTGACTGTTGACACGTGGACTTGACTGACACCTGTACCACACATGTGGTTCGTTCGAGTACCACAATTCTTATCTTCTCGATGAGCCACAGAACGATACACAGAGAGAGAGACCTCGAGAGAGAGACAGAGAGAGATCGAGAGACGGGGAAGAACTGTGAAGTTGCAGATCGAGAAGAGAAGATAGATGAGACGGAGAAGATAAGATCAGTGAAGAACTGTGAAGTTGCAGCGAAGAAAAGGTAACATATAACCCTATTTTGTTTTACGATTTGGGGTTTTCGAAACCCAACCTTTCTCTGCTGGTATCTGCGATTAGGGTTTCAGAGAGTAGAAATGAAAATAGGGTTTCATTAGTTGTAGAATGGGTTTCACCACAGTTGTAACTAGGGTTTCAGGGAAACAAAATTGGGTTTCATGGAAACGAAATTAGGGTTTCAATAACTCTAATTAGGGCTTGAATAAAACGAAATTAGGGATTAAAATGTTGGGTTTTTGAATTTTTAGCAGATGAAAAATGATTGTATGATTTAGGGTTTAATATCTTTCAATGTTTACATGATTTATATCGAATGTATCTCACATGTATACTGAATTGGGATATTTCTCTATGGTGTGTTGTTTAATTGAATTAATTCTCATGCAAGGTGGTTCATTTTGTCTTGTTAATGTGTTCCCACAAGTAATCCTTGTTTAGGCAATTGCCCTTTATGGCTGCTGGACTACCAGCTGAGGGAAAAGATAGTTTGCATTTAGATGTTTGTTTCGGGTTTATATAATGTATTTACTAAATTGCCGTGTGGACCTCACTATGAATTTTGGGGAAGAAGGTAGGAAACGCAAAACTCATGTGCATCGCACTGAGAAAGTTCATTTATCATGTATGAAAACTTGATTAGTGATGTTAGCGTCTTGCAGTAATTACAAGAAATACTACTGAAAATGTGAAAAGTTCTTTTCAAAGGCCAGGGTTTTCATGCATTTATGGAAGGTCTTTGATATCTATAACAAGGCAGTAACCAGTTCCACTAAACTTCTTGAATATAATTTTTAGTAGCCTGTGCTATTCAGTAACCAGTTCCACTATCATTTGAAAAGCATTCTTGAATCAAAGAACCCAATAAGCTAGGTTGAGTTCAATGGATCAAGAGCTGGATTTACTCTTGTAACCTATTATCTATGCTTCTGTGTTAATAAATTTGTTGTTTACTTATAGCAAATCTTGATGGAAATTTGATGCTTATACTAGTAAACTTGTCTCATGGAAAATGGATAGCTTTACTGATGCATAATGCCTTCTCAGACATCTATTTGGTTCTTAGTTCTCAGTTTAATCTTGTATGGATGTCGCTTTAATTAAGGTTTTGTAATTTCAAGGTTTTGAACTGTTTTAATAGAGAAATATAGTCCGAATAGATTTACTGATGCTCTTTGCCATCCCAGACATTTATTTGGTTCTTACTTCTCAGCTTAATCTTGTATGACTGTCACTTTAATTCCGGTTTAGTAATTTCAAGGTTCTGAACTGTTTTAATAAGAGAAATATAGTGCCTTAGTTCTGTGTTAGTTAGTCAGTAAATCTTATAAGAATAACGAATACTTTTGGGCAGAACCTTGTCATGGTACGCGAAAGAGAGACTATCATTTTGGATTTGCATTGACTGTCGCGATGAGAGTGGATATACAACAAGCCTAATTAGCTTGTCCATTCCTCATTTTAGCTTGTCAAGTCCTCATGTGGAAAACTAGTTAACGGGTCCAATATGGAGCTCAAATATTATGTGAAATGTAATTTGAAGTTGTCCTGACTTGCATTTACACTAGTAATGTAAAATCATATAGTGACTAATGTAAACTTTTATTTTTGTTTAATGTTTCAGAATGGGTAGTGAATATAGGGATTATTTTTGCACCAACAAAAAAGATGAGGAAGGCCTTGTCTGCACCAACTACTGCATCAAAGAAATCTGCTGATATACCACCATTGTCAAAGGGCAAAGCAGCTGCTACTCCACCATCTTCTTCTTCAGCTGGTTCCCAGAAAAAGGGCAAGACAACTGCACAATCCTCCTCTACTGCAGCTGATGTTGGTGCTAAAAGGAAGGTGCCACATCATGGTCCTGTTAAGATTTCTAGCCAAACAATCAACATTACTGAACCATCATAAAAAAGGGTCAGAAAGCCTAACTCTAAATATCAGTAATGTCAGTTTTTGGGCGCCTTTTCAATTATGATTTTTTAGCATTTCGAGACCTATGAAGTTTTAATGACAGATATACTAGTAGCTAGTTTATGTTTAAGAATTTTAATTGTCTTTTGTTTATGAATCTATAGTTTTATTTAGTAAGTATGGATTCAGAACATGGTTTTTATTTTTTAATTCATGAGTTGACAATTTATTTTTTTTATGAATGTATGGTTTGAATTGATGTCCACTTAATCTGTAGCCATTGGTTTGAATTGATGGCATATGTGTCGCAATCCTAGCTAATAGGACACGCTTGTCATTTTGTGAAAAATAACTATCATTTCACATTTTCACATCCTCATCCGCGACGGTCCATTTTTGAATTTGTGCCATGTGTAACCTGTTTAGTACACGATGGTAAAATGCCCTAGAAGCTAAAACAGTCACCATTTGGGAAAAGGGTATAAATGTCATCTTATCACGCGCGCGGACCACATGTTTTTGAATTTGACCACTTAACCATGTCTAACAGCAACTTTTAACCATGTCTAACAGCAACTTTTAACGGATTGGGCATTTCGATATCATTTTGGGGCATTTTAATCTTTTGACTAACGGCCGGGGCATTTTCACAACCATGGAGTCCATTTTGGGGCATTTTGTCACTTAACCCTAAACAATCTGCATTGATTCTGCATATTACCACCGTTTTTTGCAAGAAAAAAAAAATGCCACCACCCTAACATACGGTGACAAATTCTTTGTCTATTACCTATACAGACACACCTTGTATGACCTTAGTGAAACAGCAACTGCCAAAATATTGCTTCAACAACAAGGTACTTGGTAAATGGTCAGAACTCGAAGCACTGGCATGACATGCTCCAACGGCTCTATCTGAAGAGTTTGTGTGCCTTTTGTAGAGCCTCCATTCAAGATATGAAGCTGCTATGTGTACTATTTGGGTTTGCCTTTGTGCCTCTGAAGGTCTTATTACATCTGGCTTTCCAGATGTGCGAAACTATAGTTGCACATAGTGCATTTCATTCACCGGCTTGAGCATCTCAACCTGCAAAGAGGTTTTCCCCAATCTTGCATCCAATATTTCACAGAAATAAGAAAAGAGTTGGGCACATAAGGATTATGGTTTGAGTTGAACCAGATGCAATTTGCAAAAGAACATTAAAAAAATAAGTGCTTCAGAGTTTCATTCTGCTGAGAGCAAAGGAGCATCTGTTCAGGATATTGGTGAACTGAGCCAACTTAGCAGAAGTTGGAACCATGTCGTGGAGACATTTGTAAGCAAATAGCTCAGTCCTAGGAATGGTCTGTAGATTCCGAATCTACTCCCAAGAAGAATTACTGTTACTAGTATTTCCTTGAATAGAATTACACGGTCTTTAGTAGAGAAGACACCATTAGCGGATGAAAGCCATTTAAGATTGTCAACACCTGATCTGTTAATGTGATACATAATAATAGCCTGCACTGTGTGTGGCAAATATGGTCAAAAGAAGGGGTATGTTCCAAGTTTTATGGGTGATCAGATCCTTGACCAGAGTTCCGCGGAAGCTGGAAGAGCTAAGAGGAGTGGGTGTGTGAATGATGGATGTCTATCCTCCCAAATATGAATCGAGTTACCGTATGCATGGGATCTTACCTCTTCTAACTCTTTTTGGATACATTTCCCTATCCAGGACCAGTTCTTTGTGATTTTAAAATTAAAGAAATGTCTGAATTTAAAGAAGTATTTTTCCTCTAGAGCACAGGCCCAAGAAAATTCAGGATTAATAAGTAAATTCCAAGCTAATCTCTCAGTTTGAGCCAATTTATTAGCTGTAACATCTCTAAATCCTAGTTCTCATAACTTTTAAGTCTGTGTGAGTTTGCCCAAAGCTGTCCAAGTAGTTGCTACTTGCTAGACAGCCTAGACTAAATGCTAGTAGTAGAACAATTTTTGGGCCTGGGCTGCCTCGTAAAGATAGACACCTGCACGCTGCATCTGTGAGTGGACGATACCATTTCTCATGACCATATTAAAAGGTTCATCAGCAATTTTTGTTTAGGTTTCGAGATGGGGAATTCAGGAGATCTTGTTTGTGAAAACTACAGGGAGACCCATTCTACAGATTTTCTACACCGTGAAATTCACGGGCGGAAATGTTCACGCACGCACCCAATTTTCGTGAGAAAATTTCTCCCAAACCCACAATTTATAAAACTTGGTTTCTTCGTATCTTATCTTCTTCTTCTTCACGGGAATTTCTTCTTCAATTATTTTTCTTTTCTTCCTCCCAACTGTGACTTATGATCAATAATATTGATAGACAATATAATCACATGAAGATTGGAAACAATAGATGAATGAAATCGAAAATTAGGGTTTGAGGTGATGTTATGAGATGAATTGAGATCTTGTTGTTTGTTATTTCCGAAAGATGTATGAATGGGTTTTTTTTTATGATTGAGAAGATGGATCTGAGATGTGTTCTGAGACGGAGATTGGGTTTTGTAATTGTTTCAATCAAGTAGAACAGGAAGAAAAGTTAATTAGAGATTTAGAAAATACAGGGAATAATAATAAAGCTTATTTGAGCTTGGATGATGAACAACGAAGAAGAAGAAGAAGAAGAAGAAGAACATGTTGTTATGAGTGCATAACATGTCATGCAGTCGAAAAATGGATGCATAACACATTATCCGGCATCTTTGTTATTTTGTGTGAAATTGAAAATTGATGCATAATGCATCATGCAGTCGAGAAAATGGATGCATAATGCATTATGCATCGAGAAAATTGTTGCATAATCTTTTATGCATAGAGAAAATGGATGCATAACCTGATATGCATCCTTAAATATGGCTGCATAACCAATTACGCATCAATTTGTTTATGTACGGACTAAAATCAACCAAAACAATGGCTACATAACTCGTTATAGATGCATAACTTTGTTATGCAGTGGAGAAAATGATTGCATAATTCGTTATGCGTCTGCATAATGTGTTATGCATCTGTTTTGGAGGCTGCATAATGAATATGTAGTCAGTTTTCGAAACTTTTCCCTAAAACGATGATCACCTCCGACTTTTTCGTGAAAAACAAAAAATTTATATTGTTGTTTGTACTCGTTGTGTAGCTCTCTTAAAAAGATTTCCGACGATATAAAATTATAAAATTCAAAGACGCGGATTTTTAGATATGTTATATCCAAGTTGTGTTGCCAAGTATACCACTGAAAAATTAGATTGCATAACGAGTTATATCTGAAAAAATAGTATGCATAACGAGTTATGTATTGATTCTTAATAATTTCGGATAATTTTGGGTGTCACGATATTTAAAATTAATTGTGAGCCTGACAATAAAAATATTATTCTTGTTGGGCCTGCGCCTAATTTTCCCGTCTTGTTTCTGGGCAAGGTTCATGGATAGCTAACTGAATACACATCTTGTTTTCTGTCCCTAGTCGTATAAATCTTGAAAAATGACTCGGTGAAAGGAAATAAGTATCTGTCTCATTTCTGATACAAATCTCAGACCTCAACCAAATCCTATCCCACTATTCTATCGAGTTTTCTTATACATCAACCTCTGGCTACAAGCCTACACGTGGGATGCTTCCCTTGGTAAGCAAGCTTTGGGTGTTGATCCTGTACTTAAAAATTAAATGGAAACCGTCCAACCCGTCCAAGAGTGTAAAGCCACCTCTAGAGTTTGGAGGTGTCAGAGCAAGTTTCCTTTCTCTTCCTGAAAAAACAAGCATCCCCTTTATGTCTTGGTGTTGATTTTGGCGGTGTTTGTTTGAATAAATTATGCTTGTTATTGAACACATGCGACTGACGCAGGTCTTAGTCCTAATTGGCCAACTGCAAGGGGATTCAATAATCTCCACCTGCGCACCTCATGAAGGAATCCAATACAACACAGACTTAATGAACAACTGCTACCCAAATAGGACAATAATTGAACAACTACCTAAATTCAAGAAAAAAATCACCATCAAACACATTTTAATTCTTCTATGATAATTCTCTACAGAGGTTGCAAATACGAACAAAAGAAACAAACTTGACAGCTTCAAACACAAAATCTTGACACCTACTCCCATTCTCCCTTTCAATATAATAATACAGTCTAGTGCTATAATAATATGATAATTACAACTTGCTCATAAGAAAAAATTCTCAAACAAAAAGGATCACAGCTTTGGTGTTGTAAGCCACTGTTTTACAATCAAAACCAACATTTTTGTACTCTCAAATTCTCAACCTAAAACACTTCTCTTTTGTTGAAAAATCTTTAAAGCGAACCCATCACTAAAAAAGAAAGAACACAAAATCATAAATCTAATTCAAATGAAATCGTAAAAGTTATATATTTACTAGTCGGTTCAGATTTTTACATTCTAAAACCAAACCAGACTGAGAAATCATGGGAAAAAAATGGACCCAGACGTCATAAATTAGCAAGGACCAGGTCCAACTCGGGAATCTCCATCATCATCATCATCAATCATCATCATGATCCCAAATCCGATTTCCAACGAAGTACAAAACAAGAGACATCATCATCACTCGTGACTCTCACATCCTACTGTCCTGTTGGGTGTTCGGTTATTCGGGTAACCGGATTACCCAACTGGGTCAACCTAAGACAGAAAAACACCAACACCTTGTTGACAATAATTTACAAATCTATCTCCAATTTAGGAGGAAAGAACAAACGAAGAAGAACACCGAACCGAGTGACTAAGAACAATTTATCAAAACTCGGTTGAGTTAGGACTTAAAACACCACCAACACGAAAACGACTATGACTCACTACTGCACCCGAGTTCAACACACTTTCCCAATCAATCTCTTCAACAACCGATTCGCTTTCGTTTCTCCCACCACCACCACTTCTCATCATTTGTAAAATTATCTTAGCTTTCTCTCCACTTCTTTCACTTCCTCTCTCCGCCACATCTCTAAACACCTCCACCGCACCCGCTTCTTTTGCCAACCCTTTAAACCTCAAACTACCATGACTCAACGCATACAACGCCGCAACACAATTATCCCGAGTCGATTCCGATTCATTATCCTTTCCTCTTAACATTCCAACAAAAACCTCAACCGCATTAGAATCAAGCATTGCAGCTCTACCCTCAATACAGGTAGCCAAATTGCACAAAATAAGCAATGCCCTACTACCCAAATCCCTCGTCTTTGCCATGGATAACAACATCGGAATCGACCCGAGCTTAACCAATTTAGACCGATTACTTTGAACAAGAGATAAATGATACAGAGCAAGTCCTGAATCGTTCCGAGTTCGCTCACTTTCTGACCTCAACATATGAAGTAGTGGTTGTAAAGCTCCTAAAACTCCAATGGCAGTTTTGTTCTCATCATCCAGAGCCAAACTAAACAGTGCTCCAGCTGCGTGTTCTTGTGATTCCGGAAACCCACCTTTCAACACTTCGATCAATAATGGAACAATTCCTGAACGTACAATCTTCACCTTGTTCATCTTCTCTAGTGAGAGATTTACTAAAGCTGCAGCTGCGTTGATTTGAATAGCTGTATAACGAGAAATCAGCAATGGACGAAGTGATGAGAGTAACCTCGGAGTACAGAGTGAAACCCTAATTTCCTCTTTAGTTCTTGTGAGTTTCCGTAATGCGATGACACCTTCTTCCTGATCATAAAGTTGAGAACTTCTTAATTTGGTAACAATTTCATCTTCTTCTTCCGATGGGCAGAGATTTAACGTTTCGATTTCTGATGATGAAGATGATGAATAACAAGCTGGACGTGTTGATAATGGTAAAGGAGTAGCGGAAATCGTTGTTGTTACTGATTCTTCTGAACTTGTATAGAAATGACCCGGTCGACGATTTAACTCAGTCGATGGATGAGAGAGTGAAAATTTCGGTAGTCGATTCTCTGCGAGTGCTTCAAGCAATTCCCGATCAGAATCCCCAATATTTTCCACTTCTTCAACATCCCTCTCAGGAGTTTTAAAATTCTCTTCTTCTTCTTCATCTTCTTCTGCCTGAGGTTGAGAAGCCATTAAAGTGGTGACGATTTTCTCCGCAACACCAAATTCAAGGGGTTTTGGTCTATCAACACCATGAGTATCACACCAGTTCTGAATAGTCGATTTAATGGCGTTATTCGGTATAACTGTAGAAAAATCAGGTGTTGAACCATCTAAAGAAGAAATCACAGGATTAAAACCCATGTTTTTACAAACCAAAACAATATTTCTCTCGAAAGTCTGATCTGAGGTAACTATAACTGGATCTGCCATTAATGAACCATAAATTGGACAAATAAACTCTTTCGGTGGTTGTTTGTTTTCTGATTTAATAACATTACAAGATCTGTGAAATGATATTTTCCATCTCTTTTTAGTACTCCCCATATTTCTTGCTTGAACCCTGAACCCTTCAATGAATATCTCCTATCTCTCTATCTAAATTACCCAATAACTTGACACCAAAATTCTAATCTTTTTCCATTGTATAAAATGATTGATTTCAATAAGAGGGTGCTGAGAAAATGGAGAAAGTTTGAGAGACGAGCTGTTTCTGAGAAGGGAAAGTAAGGATCAGAGTGGAGACCTATAGTCTATTACTCTGTTTTCAGAACTCTACTTTCTCTCTCTTCTTTATTGATGGATGTGGGGTTTTTGGATTGATTCTCTCTGTATTTTTGTGTTGCAGTAGACCAAGATTACGAAGCAAGAACCGAACCGATTTTGTTTTTACGCGGTTTTGAACTGTTCCTTCCTCTTCGCTTGCCACATCGAGTTGACTGAGATTTGGAACCAAAACCAGGAATTCCGTTTGTGACCTAGTGAGGATGGGCGCCACTTGCGACTCCTCCTTGCTTACGGGTTATTACCACCATGGTTTGACAGACAAATGCATCGAATCTTTTGGATTGTGCATTGTTTAGATGATTTTTTTTTTTGAAAATTACTAATATTGAAAGAAAGATTACATACAGGTATCGAAAATGTTGGTTTCCCTTATCTCATCCAGTGAATTTGAGATATTGGTGTCTACCAATATAATGTTAACTCCATTTTGTAAGCTAGAATAGTTAAGTGAATTAGGTAAACAAGCATCAGATAGTAATCATAGAGTGTGGCATCAGCACCCATTGTTGTTTATGAATTCCTTGCGTACGCGCTTCTTTTGCCAAAATGTCTGCCACTTCATTGCCATTCCTGTTCTTAAACATGAAACCCAAAAAAATTTCACATGTCTTTAAAATCTTCACAGCTTCAGATACTATGGCTTTGTTTCTCCAAAAGGTGTTGCTCTGCTTATCCTGAGCATAAAGGATGAGCCTCTGACAATCACCTTCCACTGAGCAGTTCTTTAGGTCCATTCTTTTTTCCCAGTTTGCTGTTTCCAGCATACTCAGAGCCTCTGCTTCTTCTGCTGTGGATGCCCTGAAAGTCCCACCTGTGGCTTGGATTGCACCACCTGTATCATCTCTCAGAATTATACCATATCCAGCAGGAGTATAAGAGTCAAATCAAGAAGCATCAAAGTTTATTTTGAGTTGGTTTATTTGGGGTTTTGACCATCTGCTAGCATTTATATCAATATGACTATGTAACACAGAAGTGGTATTATTTATAACTCCCTGTTTTAATTGTCTCAGAGGAGACCAAAAAGCCAAGTGTCTCTGAACAGCAAGAGATAGTTGAATGCTTGTAGTTGATTTGGATTGAAAGATTCGTAGACATCTTTCTTTCCAAATCAACCAACATTTCGTTGCCAGGATTTCTATCTCAGAGTTTTCATATATACCTGTTAACCAGTTAGAATACATTTGTGCAAAAGAATAATCTAAATTACTACTATGATTTATACCCACCACTGGAGGCAGCAAAGCCACAGATTTAGCATAAGAGCATTCAAAAAACAGGTGCTTTAAAGATTCACATTCATGATCACAGAAAACGCATTTTACATCTATGTCATCCATATGTTCACTCAGTTTTTTCCTAACAGGTAATGCATTATGAATACACTTCCATAAGAAATTTTTTATTCTTTGCGATACATTCAATTTCCAAAAAGATTTCCAAAAAACAGTTATATCAGTATTAATGGAAGCCAAAGAAGGATTTTTCAGTTTTTTGTACATTGATTTAATCGTAAAATTTCCATCATTTGTAAGCAGCCAACGTAATCTGTCTTGTTTCAACGTACCATTCAATTTTTTGAAAATTCTAATTCCTAGAATCTTATCAGCGATTTCCGAAGTAAAGTTGCTTTTAACTTTTGTAACATTCCACTTTTTAGTATTTGAGTCTAACAACTCAGATACAAGTGTTAAGAGATTGTGTTTATTACCACAGTATGATGTTAGGTTTTGTTCCATACCTGGTATCCAAATGTCAGTCCAAATGTTGATTGACTTACCGTCGCCTACCTCCCAGCAGCTGAATTTGTGGATTAGAGAAACCCCCTGCATAATACATCCCCACATCCACGAAGCCTTGTAATGTTTTTTGGCATTGAAAATGGTTGAAGTTTTAAAATATTTGTTCTTAAGAACAGTGCCTAATAGAGTATTCTGCTGTGTTGCTAACCTCCAAGCTAGTTTAGCAATCATTGCCTTATTCATTTTATTTGCTTCCTTAAAGCCTAGACCACCTACTTCGACTGGTTCACACATAAAGCCCCAACTGATCGGATAGTAACCCTTAGAGTGTTTTTGTTTTCCCCACCAAAATTCCCTTTGGACAGCATCTATTTTGTCAGTGATTTTTATAGGCAAAGAAAAACAGCCCATTTGGTATATGGGCAAGCTAGATAAAACAGAATTAATAAGGACTTTTTTACTTGCTTGTACCAAAGTTGAGCCATTCCAACTTTGAGCTCTGTTTTCCATATTGGTTACATACAATCTTATCAAAAGTCTTGATTTTTGATCTATCAATAAATAAAGGAGCTCCTAAGTAGGAATCTGTAATGCTAATTTTCTTAATCTTCATAAGTCTAATCATAATCCTTTGGAATTTAGAGTGAATTCTTTTGCTAAAGAAAATGCCTGACTTAGAGAAATTTATGAGCTGACCAGATGCATTACTAAATTGATTTATGATATTTAAGAGATTTTTACAACTCACTAGACTAGCTTTAGAGAACAACAGACAGTCATCTGCAAAGAGAAGATGAGAGATTGGGATACTATGCCTAGAAATTTTTATCCCAATTATATGCTTGGTCTTTTCTTTTGAAGAAATAAGCCTAGAGAACACATCCATACATATTAGAAAAAGGTAAGGAGATAGTGGATCTCCTTGCCTTAATCCTCTTGTAGGGGTGAAAAACTCACCTGGTGAGCCATTAAGAAGCACTGCAATTGATGCAGTGGACACACACTGATGGATTAAACCACACCACTCCTTGCTGAAACCAAAAGCAGAAAGGGTTTGAAGTAAAAAGTTCCAATTGACCCTGTCAAAAGCCTTGGACATGTCAATCTTAATGGCTAAACCTCCGTGTTTCGTTTTCATTTTCTTTATTGAGTGAACCACTTCATGGGCCACTACAATGTTATCTGCAATTTGCCTAGAAGACAAGAAAGCCGATTGAAAAGGGGAAATCATCTTTTCTAAGTGAAGTTTCAACCTATTAGCTATTAGTTTACAAAGAATTTTTAAGGGGTATTGCTCAGTCCTATTGGTCTGAAGTCACTAGGGGATTTAGGTTGTTTGATTTTAGGAATTAAGAAGAGAAAAGTCTCATTTAACTTTGGGTCAAATTTTTTTGAGACAAAAACATTTTGGATTAATGCAACAATTTGGTTCCCGACTAGAGCCCAGTTATGCTTGAAAAAACTTACCGGGAAACCGTCAGGTCCTGGAGATTTATTAGATTTCATGGATTTTACTACCATCCAAACTTCGTCTGAAGTTGGGATTCTTAACAAATCCGCATTATCCTGGTCAGAAATGACTTTAGGAATGAGGTTCATTAAAACTTGGTCAGGCACTGTAGGGGAGACAGTAAAAAGATTTTCAAAATGCATTTTCAATTCCTCGGCAATTTGTGGTTTTTGTTTCAAAATTTCCCCGTTTTGATTTAAAAGACAATCTATCTGGTTCCGTTTTCTTCTTTTTAGAGTTTTCAAATGAAAGTACTTTGTATTTCTTTCTCCAATTGTTTGGCGATTTCCTCTTGGGTATCATAAAGATTTTCTAGCTGTAAGAGTTTCTGATTCAGATGTTTCTGTTTACTATGAACTCTAATAGACGACTGAATTGAATCAATGCTTTGGAGGAGTTTTTTAATCTTTTTTACAGGGACTCCGAAAACATTCTTCCTCCAAGACGTAAGGTTTTCACCTAAGATTGTTAGGTTATTAAGCACAACATCAGTCACATTCAGTAAAGAAGGGTTCCAAGTTTGTGCAATTAACATCATGCAAGAGTTTTCTTTAAGCCAAGTATCAAAAAATTTAAAAGGGTAGATTTGGCTGAGAGCCGAGAAAGGAAAGAGGTCTAACCTAATTGGTCTATGATCAGACCCGAAAGATGGGAGATGAGTTAAGGAAGAGTCGGGGAAAAGCGAGATCCAATCATCATTTGTATAGGCTTTGTCTAGCTTTTCCTGAATGTTTTTATTGGCCTCTCTATGATTATTCCATGTGTAAGAGTTCCCCTGGAAGCCTATGTCTGAGAGTCCGGCCCGTTGAAGGAGCCTTTTGAAAAGCTCCGCTTCCATACTATTGAAAGGTAAGCCCCCCAATTTTTTGGAAGGACTCAGCACTTGGTTGTAATCACCTATTACAACCCAAGGCATACCAGAGTGAGCTATTCTAGACGATATATCTTCTAGAAATGCCCATGATTCTAGTTTCCTAGGTTTATAAGGGTTTCCGTAGAAAGCTGTTAATAGCCAGAAATTGTCAAAGAAGTTTGTTTTGATTAAAACATTTAACATGTTTTTATTAGAATGCACAATTTCGAAATGAAAACCGTCGACCCATGACAAAGCAAGACCGCCTGCTTTACCAATAGGGTCCACAAAATAACTATTAGGGAAATCAGACAACAGTTTTTTTAGATAGTATCTCTGAGACTTAGTCTCAGATAAAAATAAAATTTCAGGTTTTTCAGTTTTTATTATATGGTCTAGATGTTGCCTAGTTTTTTTTGAACCACACCCTTGTGTATTCCAAGCTACAATTTTCATTGTTATAACTACAGAGGTCAGAAACAGGCAGAGACCAGAGACCCTAATTGAAATCTAAAGTAAAACTAGAAACCAACAATCCAGAACTAATGTTAATCTACACACCTCAGATTTCACAGAAAAAGCAAATTGAATAGCAAGGGATGAAAGGGAAAAGACAGGGATTAAAATATATTTGTGCAGCAATTTATGTAGATAAGTCAACAGCAATGTCAATTAAAGCAGCAAGCAAGACACATTATCAAAATTAGGCACATGGCACTGGGATTGTGAAAGATTGAGTTAAGAAAAAAAAGTACATGAGCCCCCTGATTTCCTTCATCAGCAGCCTTCATTATGGATACAATTTGCTCTTCAATAGGGAAAGATACTGGTAACGAAAAAGCAGATTCTTCTAAGAAGGATCCATACTGATTAAACTCATTTTGACTCGGATTAACTTCTACATTTAAAACAGAAGGGGGAGGCGGAAGAGGAGGGGAAGGATTAAAATGGTCGGAGAACGGACCCTCCGAAGCTAACAAAAAACCAGACTCAGAAGAAACATTTGAAGAAGAATTTTCACTTGAGGAGGACGAGAAAGTGATTATGAATGCAGGTTTCGCAGGAAGTTCTAACAAATTATCAGACTCAGAAGAATCACTCGTAGAGGAAAATTCACTTGAAGAGGACGAGAAATTGATTAAGAATGCCGGTTTCACAGGAAAATCGTTTTCCGGAGAGAAAAAAAGATTATCAGAGAGATGCGGTGATGTCAGATCTGTAATCGCCGGATCAGCAGCTGAGGATTCACCCAGACAGAAATTTGAGTTCTTCACAAAATCCCCTAGAAGTCCATCTGACCTAGTTTTGAAATCCCAATCTGAAATGTCATTGTAGTCGGGTAAGGGAGAAAAACTAGGGGTTATGGGTGAGAGGTCCGAAAAAGTTCTTTTACCCAGATTTGATGGATAGTCAACCAAAACCGAATCCGACCCGCTTAAAGGCAAAGCCAGACCGTCTGACTCACCTTCCTCTTCTCCCATTGCAGATGAGTCAGAGTCAGGTCCATATAATTGATCGAGAAACTCATCAGCATCAAAGAAATCAAAATCCATAATATCGTCTAGAACAGAAGACGGAGAAAGAAAAGCTGGAGAGCTTAAAGTTTCGTCAGAAAAACCTGCCAAATCAATTTCCTCATCTAGTAACACCTTAAACTCATCTTCCCAGCTTTGAGATTCATCATCTATATCTATGTAGGGAGAGCTGTCATAGATCCCTTCTAACATACGATTCTCTAGAATAGCGCAGTTCGATTGCACATGACCCAATCTGTTACAGGTTAGGCAGATGCGATGGGGAAGATTCATATAGACAAAGTGGATCACAGATTCCATATTTGACCCAACTTTGGCTCTAACAGAGCTAAGAAGTTGTCTCTCAATGTTAAGTTCTACCTTCACAAAAACAGGGTCTCCAGGTTCAGGGATAGCATTAGGAGGATAGATTTCAGAAACCCTTCCAATCTTTTTACAAATCCTAGCTATAATGCAGTCATGGTAGTGAAAGTTCTAGAGGTTTATGAGTTGGACCCAAACTGAGATGTATTTTAAAGCGTCTCTTTCTATTAGACCATCAGAGAAAATGGGACACATAGGAAAAGCATCCCCATATACCTGCCAAGGTCTGTAAGCTAGAATTAAAGCAACATGTTCTTTTTGGTGAAAATCAACTAGGAACAAGTTTTCGGAGATAAGAGAGATTTTGAATTTGATCCTAGGACCCCATCTGTATTTTAAGGCGTACTTGATGTACTCCTTATCAAAAATAGACGTTGAGAAAACTCTACCCACTAGTGAAGTTTCGCTATTAACCTCTTCGAAGATCAAAGGGTAAAGAGGTTGAGGAGGTGAGTCTCTAGATGAGGCACGTCTAAGAATTGGTTGAGCATTTAAGGGTTGTAAACCCACAGGAAGTAAAATAGGTTGATTCATTAAAAGCACAGCAGGAGATCGAAAGAAATCTAAAATAGACGCTGCAAAGGAAAAAAAACCAAAACTCTTATGGAGAAGAGTACAAAAAGAGAGGATAGTAAGTTCCACTGCAGAGAAAATTTGCAGGTGAAACTGGGATAGCGACAATAATGTTCAGCAGAAAGCATTAAAAAGAAACTGGTAAAAACAAAGATAAGGGAAGAGAGGGACACGTAACCGAGAGAGGCAAGACCTAAGAATTTAGAGGTAAGGCTTCCTATAGCAATAGGTTATGGTTAACCTGAAGAGGTATGGGTCTATGCAGTACACCACTTAGCTGTCAAGTAATAAGACAAGAAACCATCTTTTCGAAATTTAAGATATTACTTTAAAAACAGACTGTTGCAACCAGTCTTTATGAAAAATGTTGAAAATAAAACCAATTCTCCGTTGTATTGTAACTAGTAATGCTTAACCAAAAGACAGACCAGTGTCTAATCATTTGGATTGAACACAAAAGCCCAATCAATCGACAAAACTCATACCATAGATTACTATTTAGATTTAGGCAAGCTCAAGTTTGTTTTAACAGACTGTCCAAGTGAAAAAGAAGTTAAAAAACAAGAGTCCAAAGAGTGCAGGTTAAGCGTAAAGACCAGTGTCATGAAACTTAACACTACACCCTAAAAATTGTTATCCTGAAAGCCTTAGTGCACTTAAAAATTTTGAATTGAAAACACCTAGCTCAGAAAAACAAGAGGCCAATTGATGGAAGTGAAAAAACATGACCAGTGTCATTATCTCACAGAAGCCAAGAACCAAAGCCAACCAAATACAATAACCAAACGTAGCATTAGTGGTAGATAAGATGAGAACACAAGAAACTTTTTGAGAAAAAGAAATTTGACCAGTACCCAAACTTGGTTTAGAAAAGAAGAAAGAAAAAGAAACTCTTTACTAGCAGACCAAAAACAATTAATGAAAGTGAAACAAACATGGAAACTAAACAAAGTCAGGTTTCCTCTCTCAAAACAAGACGACTAAATTCAAATTCAAATTTATAAAAATAACATTTTTTTAAAAGTTACCGTTTGAAAAGTCGGTGGCGAAAAACTTTAGCCGGAAAGTTAACATTTGAAAAGATGAGTGAATTTGCAAAGACATTCAGAAGTGCAAATGAGCATCTCCCAATTGGACGATTCTGAATGTACTCCATAAGTGGAAAATCAATCGAAAAGCGGAATAGCACTTAAAGGAAAAAATATCAACAGTCCAGAATTCAGATAAAAATCAACTAGATTCAAAGACAAGCCAAATGCATTTAACCAAGACAAATTTTAACAACAACCCTCTGTAATAGTCTCTTGACCATGAGAAAAAAAAACTTAGAGGTTTCATACTCTGGGTAGAAGAGTATGATGTCTACAGTTCTATTTTAAGTGATTAGATATGATGTCTACATTTCTATTTTATGTGATTAGATATGTGTGTCTAGATCATCATAGGCAACAGTCAAAAACTTATCTAAACAACGAAACAGGATAAGTCAAAGATGTAAACATGGAGGCTCAAAATACCGGAGGGCAAGGTTTTACAATTTTCGTGGAGCAGCCGTCGTGTAACGGTGATCTCAATTGGAAAGAAAAGTATGCAGGACTCCGTTTCTAGGTAAGACTGAGGTCAGTCTATTTCAAAAATTTATTTTATGCAATTTCAGGCGAATAGAAAGAAACCATTTTGGTTTAAAAAAACCAAAAGTACTGGAAATAGGTCGATAGAAAAATTTTCCTAAAATTCCTGCATAAAGATGAGACTCAGGAAATAATCAAAATTATCAGTAAAAAAAAAAAAACATCCTAAAGAATCTGATGAAGAATGTCAGAACCTTTCTATTTGAGCAAAATTGTCGACCATAATTTGACGCTTCCGAATTGAAACCAGAGGACTCCTTGCGAGTTTACTCCATAGTCGAGCTTAGATGAGGATAAGGAGGGGAGGGGGAGGATAAGGAGAGATAGGAGGAAAGAGGAGGAGAGAGGGATGGAAAGAGGAGGAGAGAGGGATCAGGAGGGAAAAAATTCACTATTTTGAGAAATCATGTGTCTCGGTTAAACAACTAAAAAACCACAAATAAAATTTCTGATATATTTTGGACTATCAAACAACTAAAAAAACAAAATTTCTGTTTGTGTTTAATATTTTCTTATCGAAAACCCTAAAATTACAGAATGATTGACTCGTCTTTTAATTGATTTTCGAAACGATTGGTGGATTACGGGATAAATATGCATGGTTCCAAATGAAAACTCTTTTATGTAGTTGTAGAAACCTCCCATCTGACTAATATTAATAGCGGAGCCTGATTTTTGAATCGTTTTCAAAGCCTTTGTTAAATATATATATATATATATATATATATATATATATATATATATATATATATATATATATATATATATATATATATATATATATATATATATATATTTTCTAAAGATTACAAAAATATTAGAAGCAACCAAATGTGTATATTATATTTGTGAAATTAAAAAAAAATGTTAGACATACTAAATGATCATGTATCGATGGAAAGTATAGGATAAAATATACGACTTTAGGTAAATACGGTGTATTGAGTAATGTTGACACGATTTCATCTGGTGAATAATGTCATAAGCATGAAATAAAATTATAACGCTTCTATCTTTTCTTGTTGGTTTTACAATTGGTGGATTCGCCATCTAAAGCAAATTGTGATGGATCTGTAACGAACAACTATAAGATTGTAGTGAAATTAGAAGATATTATCAAATTTTCATAACTGTAAAATAATTGGTCGATGTGTGAAGATATTAGTAGTTTGAAGAGAAAATGATAAATCGAAAAAGGAAATGATCGTTTAAAGCACTGGGTATTATTAATTTTGTATCAAAAAAAATGATGGTATGACTAGATTAGATAAATTGAATGTATATAATATATATACATATATATAGGTAAAATCGGGAATATGCCCCAAAATCCAGTGTAATTTTGGGGATATATCCCGATATTCCAATTCTTGGTAATATGCTCCGGCCGTCTATATTTTCATCTGAAAACGTTAACTAGTCAATTGTATACACATGTGAGATGACACGTGCAGAAAATAGACGTGTAAACCCTTCCGTTACATGTGTAAACCACACGCATAGTTCAACCCATCTTCTTCATCGTCTTCCCCAACATTAATTTCTTTAACAATCGTTGTTACAAAAAGTTCAGTAATCACCATTAACCTAGAAAACATTAGCTAGCTCAGGTTTGGTTGATGGAGAAATCCTGGAAAATCTCCATAAGCTAATTCAAAATCACATAAAGAAAATTCAGTTAGATTAATACCAACAATCCCCAATTTTATGTATAAACCCTAATTACATCTGAAAGCCCTAAAGATTGAAATTGATGAAATCAAACTTATAGAACTACAATTCCACATTATTAAGAAGTAGCCAATCATCTATTAAGAAGAAATCATTGTCAATTACAACAAATTATCAATTAATCATGCTTTTATTAGCTCATGCATTGGATCGTGAAAGCCTTAGTTATTCGTATACAATAACTAATCAACGAAGAGAAATAACTATTTTCATGCTTCATCATTCCCTTCAAAGTTCTCACTGCAAAACAAAAGACATGGAGAGAAGAAAAAGCTAATACTTGGGGCATGTTTGGTTTATTTGAATTAGATCTTTAGTTGTTCATCACAGATTCACAGAAAATTAGATAGGTCTCAGGTACAGCTGCTCAATATCATCCAGATGATGATGATCCGATAAGATATAATACACAAGAGAAGATTTTTATATGAAAACAAAGTAAGGTCAAAAGTGTCATTTTAACAACCCATGATGTCTCAATATACAAAAATATTGACTGGTCAAGTTCGATAATTGACTAGTTAACGCTTTCGGATGGAAATATAGACGACCGGGGCATATTACCGAGAAATGGAATTTCGGGACATATCCCCAAGATTACACTGGATTTTGGGGCATATCCCCAATTTTCCCATATATATATATATATATATATATATATATATATATATATATATATATATATATATATATTATCCACCTTTAGTCTCTTTCGTAAAAAAATCCAACAAAATACTAGTCGCCTTGAGTTTTTCTGTATATTTCTTGATCATCTGCTTTTTGTGTTGTACGTTACTTTGATTTTCGGCGATTTTCTTTATGTTTTGGGCTTGAATCTGATTTGTTTAGATTCAACCCTAACTGGTTTTCTTCTTCTTTGATCTAGGGTATTAGTTGTTATTTAGTTTAATTTTAGTATTTTTACTCGGGTTCTGATAGGTTTCCTAACAAGTGCTTCACAATCACTTTGATGAAAAAGATCAAATTCACTGCTTAAATAACATCAAAGATCTTTGCAACATCAGTAGTAAATATGTCAGAAAATCGAGCTTACGTTCATCTCGAACCGACAGGTTTCCATAGAGGTCAATTCCGTGAAACATCCTAATTTAGATAACTAGCTAGAACCCTTTACTTCCATCTTTAGTAATCAATACGACAATGGACAATCACACACGACAAAAAGATTACGTGCTTCATCTACCCTTTGTAGGCTACATCCACGGCCAAAACCTTCACCCCGAGAGTCTTTCATTATCATAACAAATTATTACACCGACACATTATCATATAATCAACTAATTATATAACCCACTAGCGATAAAAGATTTAGAAACAACAAGACATATTACAAAAAAGTTTACCTCTTCCTTTGTTTATCTTCTTCCATAAACCTCAACCGCCATGGTTGCTTCGACTTTAGACAAGAACATGAAAAACATCATGAATTCTAGCTCCTCCAATATGAACCCTAAAATCCTAGATTTGTCCCGTACCCGTTCTCTCTACAAGTCACTCTTTTCACCTGGATTTTTTCCCATCACCAACCATTGTAGTTACATCCTTACTCCGCAAGTCTTAGAGAACTTTTAAGAATAGTCTCACATCTTAATTAGGAAACCCTAAACTTGGATAACAGTCCTCTAAACTGTTAAATAAGTTTCCTAATCCAAATAAACCTTTGTAGACAATTTATTCCTGAAATATGTTTTTACCCATGGTTATGACAACAACAGATCATTGTTTCTGCTTCAAACTTGTTATCAAAAGTCTGTTTTCAACCACATGGTTCTATATACGGAACAAAACCCCAACAAAATAAGTCACTGAAGACACTAGCAACAAAATTTTCTACAAAAGCACTAGCAAACAACAGTTATATTAGACCTATTCGGACAAAAAAATTTACCAATTCTGATCCAAGATAATTGATTCTGGTCATCTTCGTTATCTATGTTAGTTACTATAGTTATGAAAAAAACCCTTTTTTCGAAGAAAAAGGTTATATTAAAAAGAAAAAACCATTACACAAAGCAGAGGGAGTTACACAATCATAAGAGTCTCCCAATTGCTCCAAATAAAACTAGGAGCCTAGTTAGTAAGTTCGCGAATGATTCACGAATCATTCGCGAATTTTTCCGTATCACGAATTTTACCGTCTTATTCGCGTACGTTTGCAACTCCGAACTCAAGTCGTGTATTATGTGGCATTCCCGGATTATTCGCGAATCGTTCACGAATTTTACGTATCCCGAATCCCGAATGATACGTCCGCTTAATTAGCCATAAATTCTTTAGCTTTTACGTTTTCAAATGCCCCACTTTTTGGGCTTTACTGCCTCCCGAATATACACCACCCAATATTAGACGTTGTTTTAATTTATGAAACAAAAATGACTGAAGAGATTTGAATGTGAAGGTGAGAGATCTCAGACTTACTAACCAAGCATCTAAACCACTATACCACGTCCTCTTGGATGACTAATGTTGTATATATTATTAATATCATCATATTAAGTTTATTTTTTCTTTAAATAACTCACACATATGTATAAAAATTGGTCTATGACCTTATAAATGCAAATTATTTAGTATATATAGATACCGAATTTTCAGAGCCGAACTCACATTTATAAATCGAATTATACACGTACGTATGCCGTTCCGAATTACTGACGAATCACGTCTCGTTGACCGAATTTTGGACCGATTCTGGATTTTACAAAACCGTATAATACTCGTACGTTTGTCGTTCCGTATGTTTGCCGAATCCCGAATTACTAACTACGACTAGGAGAGACAAACTTAAATGTATCGGAATCACAAGACCATACAACTACAAGTTGTTTGATAAGATCAATAATCTCATTCACCTCCTTTTTTCTAGCTACAAAAACTCTCATGTTCATTTCCTTCCAAAGTCTCCAAAAAATTTCATAATGGATAATCCCCCAAACTGCTTTACCTCTACCTCTCAAAACATTTGTAGTCCAAACTTCAAACAAATCAAATAGAGACCTCGGCATTGGCCACGAAATCCGGAAAGCTTTAATGAAATAGTTACATACCTCAAACAAATAAGGACAATGCAAGAACATATGATCTGTTGTTTCTCTTACGGAATTACAGAAAACACACAAATCACTTTCTATCTCCACTCCTCTATGCCTTACGGAATTGTTAAGTTATGAAAAAACCCTTCAAAAATGGTTGGACCTTTAGATCCTAATATTTTTACTAATTGTAATTGTTGAGTTCTTTGAATGTGCTACTTTTCATCCAAATTTACATGGACATTTAAAATTATCCTAATACTACAACTACTTAGGGAACCTTGCAATTGGAAAAGAGTAGTTACAGTTAGAACTTCGGATAAAAAAGTTGATTTGTAATTGTTAAGTTAGGTATTTCGTTTGTGATTATGTCTCCAAAAATTTGCTGCGAATTATGTAATAGGATATAATCAATATAAATAAGGTTTTCAGGGGGGGGGAAGAGAATATGGTAGAATTTGATTCATTTAAAAATAAATTTTGGGTTTTGAGGAGATGGAAAACAACACACATTTTTTTCTCAATTTGTGTATGTTATCCTCGCGCATGGGCTATGCTAATCTTCTCTTATAGCCATTAAAAAATTTCAATCATCTAATAATATACATTCTTACTTAAATATTACCATAACTTGTGTTACATAAGCTAAAGCGACCTCTACAATGAATGGAAGTCTGGGTGAATCAACATTAAATACTGTAAATTTGAAGTAATAGAAAAACATAATTTAATTTTGAGGAGAGATAAAACATCTCAATCTATCTTAGAGAGACAAAGAGAGCCAAAACCCCTAAAATAGTCGTTGCTCAGATCTGCTCCTGAAGGAAGATCTGAGTAGCCCAAACCATCATTGATTTCTTATTTTTCTTAATTTTTCTAATTTTTCTTTAACTTCTAGATCTAAATCACTATTTTTGCATAGTATTTGTTTTTTTTTTCCTGATTAGTTTTTTGTTTGGGGGAATTTAGCTTGTTTTATCTTCGATAAATGAAAAGGTTGGCTAAGGGATGATTCTCGATGGAGGTATTTCATTAGCAACATCAATGAGCACAATATTTTCGATCATCAAGAGAAACAAGAACATGATTACTATGTATATCAGATATAGTAGATAAACAAGCTGATTGACTGGTTCGACACTAATAATTTAGTGTCCTGGGATAAAACCATGCAGGGTGAGTAATGTTATTAATCTTCAAATCTTACTATGATGGATTTACAATTACATGGATGATTCCCTATTTATAAAGATCATATATTAAACGATAAACCTAGAAGACTAACTATCTTGACTAGGTAAAAATTATATTAGTTAGAATACAAGATTTACTTGTTGGATAATACAATTTTTTCAACTACCTTGGTCGTCTAAATATCTTCTCTTGGTTCGCGACCATCTAATCTCCTTTGTGAGTATCTTATGTATATATGCAAATATTTTTTGGAACAAAAATGTGAATGGCTTGTCATTCTTGGAAAGTTACAGAAAAATATATATCTAAAACATCTAGGAAGCCAATACATTCAAATAGTAATATTGGAACTAAAATGCTCTAAGCGGAGCCAGAAATTTAAAATGAGGGAGGCTAATTTTTTTAGTATAATCACATGGAATTTCGCGGACTCAATTTAAAATATAAGATGAACTAATTATAAAATTTAACATGAATTCAAAGATGACTTTTCAATGGTTTCAATGATTTTAGGGATGGTTGGAGTCAGATTAGTCAACTCTTGGCTTCTCCCCTGGACAATACTTTACCGTTGATACAATGAAAGTTTTTGTGTGATTGTGAGGACTAGCATAATAAATCCTGGCTAGTTTGAGGTCTATGGGGTTTATTTGTGACACTATCAGTTTCTTCTCCCAATTTACGCAAATGGATATGGGGTGTCTAAGTTGGGCGAAAAGATCAATCTATCCTCAAATTAACCCTTATCCTAACCCATATAAATACAAATCAGTACTATTTTAAGCTAAAAAATTTTTTTTTTTTAAAAAAACTCATGTTCTTCTAGTCTTACCAGATCTATAAACCCTAATTAAAAAAAGAAGTTAATTTTTTTGTCCAACTATCATCAATCCAACAAAGATAAGGTAAATCTCCATCAATCCATTCTAGTAAACTAATTTATTCATTGATTTACATATTTAAAACCTATTTTTGAAAATCAAAATTTCTAATTTCTACCCAAAATCAGTTTCTGTGGATCCATCGTAACAATCGATTCTGGGTTATTTCTTCGCCTGCATGAAGAACATGCAACAGAATTAGTTTATAAGATTATTATCATCGACCGCTTCTGGGTAGAATCATAATGCATAAAGACATCCACCAAAATATGTTGAGAATCATAATCTGTTGAGATTCTCATATAAGATTGGGTACTTATTTATATGTCTTGTCAATTGATTCCCTGGGTTTCATTTTCCTGTTTATTTTTCTAGGCATAATATGTATATGTCTTATGCACAAATTATTTAACTTGATTTTTGTTTTGATTGTACTTTTCGTAGACATAGATTTTAGCCATCTGAAATTTTACAACTGAGAAATCCAAGTAAGTGATCTTGAAAAGGACTCAAAGAAAATCTTTCTGAACATATACAATGTTGCATTTTATCGAGAGACCAAACTAGAGAAGTCTTTGGAAATTGCAGATCATTTTTCATATAAGGAACTTGGGGTGCTCGGCAGCTTTGCAGAAAGGAGGAGACAAGAAATTATAGATCGGTTGGAGATTGAAGAGATGTTTAAACTTGCAGATGAAGCTTTAGCAGAAGTTGTTGCTGCTGAAATTACCAATGCAGGTGTTGCTGCCGATGGCATTATTGTTTGATGGTGATGTTGCTGCTCCAAATTCTGGTGCTCCAAATGCTGCAGCTCCATGATATTGATCCTCCCTTATGCTAGCTAATTAAGATATTATAAGTTTAAGTTTTTATTTTTTTTAGTAGTTTTTAATTATTGTAAGACTTGCTTGGATAATATGGTTTTTAATTTAATTATGGTAAATGGGTTTATGAACTTAACGCACTTATGGTTTTAATAATAATTAAGGTGTGTAATGGATTTATGGTAAGGTGAGTTTATGCATGTATCAATTTATGTTTTGTAAATACAAACACACAATCGGTTCATATGGACTATACCTATAAAACGATTCTTTATGCTTCATCAATGCATCATTTTATATAGGTATTCGTATAATCCGTTTTTTCATGCCTTAGAAATGTCAGTTTTATATATCTTTTTCTAGTTAGAATTGGATTGCGTGTGCAAAAATATGAACAGATTATTGTCGGTGGAAAGTTCAATTTTTTTTTGTTGATTTTCAGACCTACAATCGGTGAACGTTGACAATTATAAGTACTATTCTCTTTGGAATAAATCCATAATCGGTTTACATGGGAATTCACGGCCGATTGTGCTCAATTATTTTACCTTTTTTGAACAAACTAGCCAATGGAGTCTTCCTCTATACGAAGAGACCTCATTCACATACCCAATTTGCCTCAAACTAGCATATTCAATTCACTCATACTCCATATACTCTACACACACATTTCATATTTCATATGTATATATATATATATATATATATGCCTCAAACTTGCATATTCAATTCACTCCTACTCCATATACTTTGGCATCATTTGACTCCACCGAATATTTGGCCTTAATCAAAACATGGTACGCCAAAAGTCGAGTTGCAGATCTCTCCCTCGTAAGGGTAGAACCCGACACCTTTTGGGAGAAGATATATATAACCAATATATACGAGATTATGGGAATTCAAAGAAAAGAAGTTCTCAACAAATTCATGGTAGGTACGAAGTCATCAAAAATATGATGGTTACTTTTATAGATATTTCCAAAGCCATTTAAGCTTGTCCCTTCAACAATCTGTAAGTATTTTTATGGTTTATTTTATATAAACTAATTGTTTGATCTTTTAATTAAACAAAACGAACAAGGTAAGTTTGTGTTGTGTTTTTGTAGGAGGAAGTCGTAAAAGTGCACTACTTTGAGGAAAAGGGAGAAGCATTCACATTTGATGAAAGCTATCATTTCATGGTATCCAAAATCCAGAGTATTCCCCGGACTTTATGGCGGGTTTTATTAAATCGGACGGAGATTCCTCCGATTAAGATGATAGTTTTGGAAATTTTTGTGTAGATTGTGTCGGTAAATCTCTGTGTAAACCCTCATGAGACTATAACCCGTCCACTAGGATCGCCTAGGGGTTTAGAGGCTTGATGCAGGTGTTGAGTATATCCGTGCTTCCTACGAAAATGAGTAGCTTTGAAATAAATGAATATGTCCTAATGAAAAGTATGAATCAAATTTTTCTTATGAAAATGAATGAACCGGTTTATATAAGACTAATAAGAAGCCTATTGTTATAACTGGCTTTATGTATACGTACGTTAACCGATTCTACATGTCCTTCATGAATGAAGAACATAAACTCATAATAGGTCCACGAGTGTGTGAACATAAACCGATTCTGCTTGGTGTTTTAGAGAGAAAAGAATCAAAATTTGCACTTGCTCGTTGTTGGAAGTTCGATTAGCATAAGCTAATTTACATCTAACACAGTGGATTAACACCTAAAATGATTAATTAACACTAATTAATCAGGAATAAGGAAAATAGTTTTCTAAGGAGTTTCTAAAATTACTTCCTAATAACCATTTTTGGTCTTTCAGTGATACGCCTTAAATAAACCCCATAGAACCCAAACTATCCGGGTAATAGATGGGATTGTTCATAACACGGGAGAATAAACAAACTCTATTTGGTAAGTTATTTTGATGAATTATATTGTATGTGTACAATGTATCTGTTGGAACTGCAACAATGAAATGCTGCAAAATGATGTTAAAATTAAATTTCTGAAAATGAAATAAAACACTCAAATATTTAACCGCACACTGAGGACGGAGTCACTTGATCATCAAGCTGTCCTTAACACGATAGTTCACCGGTACACCTCAAACATGAGTGATGCTTATACCCTGTGGTGAAGTCGTATCCAGGATAAAATTTCCCGTTGCAAGTACTATAAGCACTACAACACTTGCCTACTTACGAACTCAACAGCAAGGATTAGGAGGAAAAATAAACACACAAGCGCACAACAAAGCGACAAGAGGGGAAAATAGCTATGGATAATAGCTTGCTCTGGTACATCTTCAAATGAGGAAATCCTTTGCTTTTATAGGAAGTAAAAATGAATTTGACATAAATTACTTTTGGTAACTTTCTTCATAAACATAAAAGCATTTAAGGAATTAAAACATTTTAATTTTAATAACATAAGAACAATAGGAATTAAAATCTTATTTTGGTTACTCCGTTAAGGAATTATAGACTTCTTTAAATAATCCTTGATAAATTAAAAGTTTGTTTTAATTTTAATCTTGGTTAACTTATGCATGTGCATACATGCACTGTGCATGGAAAGTGTCTCATGCCCACCCATATTGCATTTCATTCACTCATAGAAAATGAGTAAGCATCCCTAGACCTTTAGGTCGTTAGATCAATTGCATTTCATTCACTCATAGAAAATGAGTAAGCATCCTTAGACCTTTAGGTCATTAGATCAATTCTAACCAAGACCAAAAGCTAAAACGTATTTAAAAAACTCATTTTCTCCAACAATCCCCCACATGAATGAAATATCGATAAAAATCAAAAACGGAAAGCGAGAAATACCACTATAGGCAAGAGGTCTCCATGAGGTATTTGCTTAGTGAGAAATTGCCGGAACTACTTAATGGACAGTGAATGCGATGTCTTGAACTGCCATCGTTTGGTGTAATCCGCGATAATAACCACACGTGATATCTCTCTAGGTGCTGTCAAGTTCGTGCCGTTGTGTCCTTTTTGGCCCTGGACAAATCCCGTTTCTCAGAATGCTCTAGAGAATCAGATCTATTCTCATAGAAAGCGACCCACTTCCACATTCGGATAGGTGAGTTTCATCAAGAGTGTTTACTGCTACACCCCACTTCAATCTTAAATTGAAACTATAGACCCCATTAAGACTTAGTTAAAAGTCATCCTTCACATGCAGTCACACTATCACGTTTACACCATAGGGAAGTGGCAGAAAATTAAATTCTCTGATAGTGTTTACATTTACCCACCACAAATTAGTTGTCTCATTCAAAACCTTGATCTTGGGATCTCCAGTCAACAAGGTTGAGTATCCTTCATGGCAAGTTTAATTGATGAGCTTAAGCCCCATCCCCCTCGATGCATTTCTAACTATCTCTTTGGATAAACCTTTCGTCAAAGAATCCGCGATATTCTCCTTGGACTTTATCCAATCAATGGAAATAACGCATGTTGAGATTAGTTGTTGTTAGCTTTAGCTATTATAGCTTGGCTAACACATTGTTTAGATATAGCTGGCACAGGCCTATGCCAGAGAGGAATGCCTTCTAAAAAGCATCTTAGGCACTCGGCCCCCTCTCGTTCTTTATCTAACGCAATACTCTCATATTCCATAATGAATTGAGAAATATATGTTTGTTTGGAAATCATCCAAAAACAAACCCTCCTGCTAGAGTGAAAACATATTCACTCGTAGACTTAGACCCCTCTGAGTCATCTATCCAGTTTGCATCACAAAATCCCTCAAGGATAGCAGGATACCTTTCATACATCAAATAAAAGGTCAAAGAGTATTTTAGGTACCGTAATACTCTACTAAGTGCATCTAAATGATCCTGATCTGGATTACAAGTATACCTACTTGACTTACTCACACTATAAGCAATGTCTGGACTCTTACAGTTCTCTAAATTCATTAGACCTCCTATAACTCTTGAGTATTAAAGTTATGATACTCCATTACCCTTATTATTCTTGAGTCTACAAGAAGAATCGTACGTAGTACAAGCAGGCTTACAATCAAATTGAATGTATCTCTTAAGAACAAATTCAACATAATGAGAATGACTAATACTATAACCATTAGAATATCTTCTAATACTCATCCCTAAGACCACATCAACAGGGGCTAAGTCTTTTATATGTCAACATTCTCATTCAACACATTGTCTTAGTAGATTTAATCACAACTATGTTTGTATCAAGTATAAGCATATCATGAATATACAAAAATACAATCAAACATACATCCTTAACAAGTTTAGTGTAAATACACTTGTCAGATTCATTAACTTAAATCCACTACTCATAATCACATGATCAGATCTTTCATGTCACTGCTTATGTGCTTATTTCAAATCATACAAAGATTTGTTCACTTTACAAACTTTGTATTCACAACCTTTCACCACAAAGTCCTCAGACTGGTCTAGGTAAATTTCCTTATCTAATTCACGATTTAGAAAAGCTGCCTTAACATCCATATGATGTATCTCTAAGTTATGTATGGCAGCAATAGCAATTAGCATCCTGACGGAAGTAATTCTCTTCAAAGGTGAATAAGAATCAAGGAAATCTATAGCTTCTTTTAGTTTATAGCCTTTATCTACCGACCTGGCCTTATATTCTCCTACAACTCCATATACCTTACGTTTCTTATTAAAGAATCATTTACATCCTATGGTCTTACTTCCTGGAGGTAAACTAGCAAGCTCCCAAGTCTGGTTCCGACGGACTGAGTCCATTTCACTAAATGAAGCTTCTTACCAGAATGGGATTTCAGTAGATATCAAGGCTTCTTTACAAGTCTGGGTCTCAAACTAAGCTAGGCATGTTATGAAGTTGGCTTCATAAGAGGTCTCAAGTCTAATAGTTTTACTTCTCTTAGGCTCAACCTCAACTTCATCTTTCTTTAAGATAAGTTCTGACTATTCGAAAATTAATCTAGGGGATCAACAACACATCTCTAATGAGGTACAAGTTTAAGAATAAACATGTTCAAAGAACTCAGCATCCCTAGTTTCCGTAATAATATTCACATTAATGTCAGAAAAATAAGAACGCATAATCAAAAATCTGTACGCAGTAGTATACCCAATATGAAGACACAACCAACATTTTTGGTTTCTATCTATATTCTCTTATACAAAGGAATGTTAATCTTATCCAAACACCCCCACACTTTGACGTATGCATAAGAAGGTTGTCTACCTTTCTATAACTCATACAGAGTCTTATTTGATCCTTTAAAGGGTACTCTATTTAGGATATATCAGTAGAGGACGGCCTCCCCCCACAAGTTGGCGGTTAATCCTGAATTAATCAACATGGCATGTATCATCTCCTTAATAATTCTATTTTCACATTTAATTATACCATTAGAGTATGGTGAATAAGAAGGTGCGATCTCATGAATAATGTCATTTAACAAGTAAAATTCTCCGATAGAAATTTCATACTTGCCACCGTGTTCGGACCTAACCCTTGTAACGGTAACATGTAATTGGCTTTCAACTTGAAATTTATACGTCTTAAGGCTTCTAAGGCATCATCCTTACCCCTAAGCAAGTATACAAGATAGTACCTCGTACAATCATCTACGAAAGTTATAAACCACTTTTTAGCACCTTAGTTTGGGTTGATTTCATGTCAACTGGTCTGAAGTAATTATTTCTAAGAGATTTAGAACTTCTCTAAACATTTTTGCTAAAAGATTTTCTAGCATATTTTGATTCTACACAGATTTCACAATTGTGTTCATTATCCAAATTAATTTTTGGTACGTAGCCTATGCTATCCAGTTTTATGCATTGACTTATAAGTTTACGGTTCTAAGTCTACCATGCGACACACAAATCACAAGAATCAAATATGTTCATTTTATCGGATTTTCCGTTAAGCTTGTAAAGACCCTAAGTCTTATAACTTTTGCCTAGAATCACTGCCCTTAGTTACAACGAGTTTTCCAGATCTAATTATTATCTTAATTAAATCTTTTACCATCTACAACAGAATAAGATAAAAGATTCTTGCATAGGTCCGGAACATGAAGAACTTCATTCAACATGTAATTCTTTTACTGATATGAGCTTCTGCTCGACCTTTCCCTTACATGCAACCTCTATTGCAGATAAGCTACCCATATGGAGTTTCTCGACATCCCCTATCCTCTAATGGGAGGTGAACAGGTCTATGTTTCTACATACATGCTAGGTGGCTCCAAAGTCCACCCGCTGGTCTCTCACATTGGTTATTAAAATAACTTCCGACACTATTGCACAAAACTCATCCTAGTTTGTTTCAACTAAATTAGCATCAACTTTAAGGTTTTTATGTTATTTGCAATTTAATAACAATCACCCTTAATTAAAGTATTGGTATATTCATGTTTAAGAAAAATACCTTTCTTGTGAGGACCTCACTCAAAGTTGAGTTTGATATTCTCACCTTTGTCAACTTTCGAAAAAATTTGTTCAGCCACATGCGCCTTGTTAGCCATGTCACTTGCAGACAACACATCTTTGTCCTCGGTGCAAAAAAAAAATAAAATCTTCCACTTGAATCGTAGATCTTACTCGATTCAACCATACTGACCTCGCCAGTTTCGTGTTACAATCTCCATCTGTACTTTGACTAGGAAAATGGTGATTTATCCATCACCTAAACGCTTGAAACTCTGACCAGCAACCCACAAATCATAAGTAGTAAAGTTCTTCTTGCATTGTAATCATACAATGCATCCTCCAAACAATTCAATATATGATTTATAACCATATAATTCAGCCTAACCGAAACATCCAATTGTTTCCGTACAAATTCATCTAGATTATGTTAACCCTGAAACATATCTTAAAGTCCTTCCCCTCTAAATTTTTCTGGTCTTTAAACATCATTTTCAATTGTTACAGAAAAGTCTATCGTGTTAAGATTGTTGGAACTGCAACAATGAAATGCTGCAAATGATGTTAAAATTAAATTTCTGAAAATGAAATAAAACACTCAAATATTTAACCGCACACAGAGGACAGAGTCACTTGATCATCAAGCTGTCCTTAACACGATAGTTCACCGATACGCCTCAAACATAAGTGATGCTTATACCCTGTGGTGAAGTCGTATCCAGGATAAAACTGCCCGTTGCAAGTACTATAAGCACTACAACACTTGCCCACTTACGAACTCAACATCAAGGATTAGGAGGAGAAATAAACACGCAAGCGCACAACAAAGCGACAAGAGGGGAAAATAGCTATGGATAAGAGCTTGCTCTGGTACATCTTCAAATGAAGAAATCCTTTTCTTTTATAGGAAGTAAAAATGAATTTGACATAAATTACTTTTGGTAACTTCCTTCATAAACATAAAAGCATTTAAGGAATTAAAACATTTTAATTTTAATAACATAAGAACAATAGGAATTAAAATCTTATTTTGGTTACTCCGTTAAGGAATTAAAGACTTCTTTAAATAATCCCTTGATAAATTAAAAGCTTGTTTTAATTTTAATCTTGGTTAACTTATGCATGTGCATACATGCACTGTGCATGGCAAGTGTCTCATGCCCACCCATAGTGTATTTCATTCACTCATAGAAAATGAGTAAGCATCCTTAGAACTTTAGATCGTTAGATCAATTGCATTTCATTCACTCATAGAAAATGAGTAAGCATCCTTAGACTTTTAGGTCATTAGATCAATTCTAACCAAAACCAAAAACTAAAACATATTTAAAAAACTCATTTTCTCCAACAGTATCTCCATTTTAATAGCATATCTCCAAGAAGCCCAACAGAATTGATAATTTGACTAATCCAGGAGAACAGTTTGTTTATTCAATTCAAGTTAGTACGACGTACATCTCTTTCATAACCTAATTTACAACTGATGTGTCAGTGATGTGTATAAATCTACAACGTAGTCGTAGACTTTATTTGACTACCATCACCCAATAACAAGGATTCCATGAAATGGGAATATATCGAACAAAGAATACTTGTACAAAATTCATGATTTATAAAGGGGATACCAACATTACTAAGTGTTGATACCGTTTTATATAGGATAAAAAGATCCCACCGATTTTGACCGTTGGATCGATGAAATGGTGTCAACACTTAGTAATGCTGATATCTCCTTATAAATCGTGACAAAATCTGCTTATTCTCCCGGTAAAGACAAAGTCATTTGAATCCTACGAGAT
Source organism: Papaver somniferum (assembly GCF_003573695.1). NCBI lineage: Eukaryota > Viridiplantae > Streptophyta > Magnoliopsida > Ranunculales > Papaveraceae > Papaver > Papaver somniferum. The sequence continues at coordinate 2,801,212 of NW_020621603.1, read as the reverse complement.
TAACTAAATAAAACGTACTATATAAAAAACAGTAAAACAAGCAAGGATTAATTAAGAAGGCTAGTGGTCGACATCGAAGCTGTAGCCAAGTAGAATAGGGTTGATTGAATAAGTTCCAAAGAGAGACCACGAGGGGTCTATTCGTGTCTGTTTGGTCAAACCGAAAAGAAAGAAAACAAATGAAAAAGTTCAGATACTCGACTTGTCTACCACCACTCTCAATTATTATCAGCTGTAACTTTTACACTTACTAGTTGTTCTTACAAACGTCAACCCAGTATTGAAGAACTTTATAGTTGCTGCAAAAAAGAATCGGCACAATGAAATTTGGCAGGCTCTGAGTATGGCCGAGCGCAAACTAGAAAATGGACTTGGACTGATCGGAGTACTTTAAACTGCGTTCATAAACAACTCACCTGCGCCGGAATTCCAAACCGAGGCTGCTACAGGAGTTACTAATTTCTACAACCATTCCCCGTACGCCATTCCTTGACTTCAGTAATATGGAGTTTGGTAATCCCGTGCGAAACTTGGTAACCCTGCCTACCATCTGCCATTATCTACCAGCTCTCTTTACCCGGTGACCCTATCTGCCAAAAGTGATGATTTTCAAAAAGATGCGGAAAAGGACTGAGGAAATCTTGTCATGTGTCTCAAGTTATCGAATGGAGCCAAATGTTTAGGTAAAGTTGATTTTTAATCGCCAATCACAAGCAAAACAAAAGCACATATGCACTAATGACTAAACTATAAATATTGGTTTTCTTTTGGCTCGTCCGGAATCTGAAGTGACTTATTAGATGCGGATATATACGTGATTAGATGCATAGAACATGAAAGGAATAAGAGAATTGGATCCGGTTTCAGTCCCGTCTCTGGCCGGTATGCACTATCTTGTGCACAAGGTGTACCCGCATCGGCGACATGTAGTAGTTGCGAGTTGCCAAACAGTTTAAACTGCAAAATCTACCATTAATGAAGTCGGCTTGAAACGTATTTTGCTCGAACACGATACAATCTTTGTTTTGACCTACCTTCTATATCCTTCGGGAGAAATAATTTTCATCGATTTTGTTTTAGTTTAAAATTAGACTAAAATTGGAAAAATGATAGTATTTCTTTTCCAATTGTAGATGTGGAAAATCCTACTTCTACTCCAAAGGATATCAAGTATACTCAATGAAGTAAAACAAACAAGAGAAGAACAAGAACATAAAATATACGTGGTTCGGTATGATTATCTACGTCCACGGGGGTGAAAGAATGATCTTATTACTTGATTCGAGGTTACAAAGGGTATATGTTACTAGTTTGCTCTCTATTCGCTGTTACTAGTTTGCTCTCTATTCGCTCAACAAGGTACTTAGTATTCTCTCCTCTCTCACTGAATTGCCCCCTGAACTCTTATTAGAGCTCTCTATTTATAGTTACACATGATGATACATCCAAGTTACATTGTGAGTCTTGGTGTATATTCCTTGATGTTTGTCTCGGGTGATGAAGGGTATTCCTCCCGAGATGTCGAGCCGAGCTTTAGTGATGTTGTCTCCCGTTGTTCTTCCACCCGATATAGGTTGTTTCAGCTAAATACGATCGATATCGCCCTCCATCCTGGCCCGATATTATTTACCCCCGAGTCCAACTTTGACCAGGTTTACCTTATCCCCTTGACTGCCTTGTCAGATCATTTATTACTCTGATACTTGACGGGCGTCTCTTCCATCACTTCCGAGTTTTACCTTTACACGAATTGGCTTCACGGGCTCTTTTGATGTCTTTTTTCTTGCGCCGAGCTTGGATAGAATGATTCGATGCTTCACGCTTCACCTGTTATTGCTGCAACGTTGTCTAGAATTGCTCCAAGGAATCTGTTGATTATTCACACCTACACCAAAAATAGAGTAAACACCGAATAACAAGAAACAAAGACCTCCCCACTCCAGGAATGTATTTTCCATTTGAAAAGTAGGAATAGGAAAGTATATCCACCAAAATACCCTAGTTTAATTGGGGGCCATAACTTCTAATTGGGGGCCATGGAATTTTGTTTGCCCCCCAAATTTTTCAGGGATGTAAAAATCGGAAGATGAATATACTATTTTACCCTTGATTAATATTTTTTTCTTCAAGTAGCGACCCTCATTAACGACCCTTCACCGACATTAACGACAGTTTAGGGTCGTCATATACATCATGATCAAAACAATAACGACTCTAAACTGTCATACACTAACGACTCTTTTTAGAGATTAACGACAGTCTATACCGACATTTCTAAAACATTAACGACTGTTTAAGTCGTCAAATGCGTAACCAAAACAGTAAGGACCCTTCCAAAGGGTCGTCAGGGAATTGATCATTTTTATGACGACCCAAAACTGTGGTACATTTCCGCCATTAATGAATCTTCGACAGTTTAGAGTTGTCACTTAAACAGTCTAAACATTAACGACTGTTGAGGGTCGTCAATGAAATTTTTTAATACCCTAACGATTTTTCATAACCTGGAAAAGTTGCAGGTTTGAGTCGTCATTTTTGGTGTCAATACATTAACGACTTTCTAGAGTCGTTGGGGTATACATCCCTCGACATTGACGACTCTTTCTCTGTGTTATGACATACATCCAATCCATGGGAGAATTTAAGATAATCTTACCATCAACACAATCATCTTTGTTGCTTGAACCTTCCCCAACATCATTTCCCCTACTTAAATTACTCACTTCAAAAAATCCTAAATTTTCCTCTAAAACCTCCTCTTCTTCTTCTCAACTCAAACAACAACAACAAAAAAAAAAAAAAAATTCTAAAATCTGAGTTTAATCTAACATAATCTAACCATACTAATTAACTTAACTTAATTAAATTTTAATACTAATCATTTAGGGACAGTTTAGCTATTTAAAAATATTTTGGTTAAGGAGTGACTCAATTTGAATTTTAATGATCTTTTTTGTCCTCTACTGGGAGGCCCCTGATTGTTTTTTGGGGCCCAATTAAACTAGGCAAAATACCCACATTCAACTTGGACCCACCTAATGTATTAGGTAAACTCGCGCACGGGCCACACCTACAGCTTGATTGATGATGCTTGTTTTACTTAGTCATTAAGTTCTGATGCTTAGCTCTTACCTAGTAGCGTACTAGCTTAGACTAGTGCTGCATGATTGGGTCGAGTAGGGTCCGATTTTTAGATTTTGCAGCCTACTTCATCATCTAGCCGTCAATCCACCCATCGACAAGATAAAGCAATCCAGCTAAATTCGCCTGTGTCCGTTGATTGTTTTCTTACGATAAAGTATTATACATTATCTAGAGAAAAGTATGTCACTGCTGCACTGCATACTTTCTAGTATCCAGAAGATTCTCTCATTATACGTCTTTCATTCTTTTCAGCATTCGATCTTTTTCTTTGGAGTTTTGATTTTGATTTCACACCTAGCTATCCAGTTTTAAACGAGTCCAACATTTTTGAAACTGTTTTTTTTTTTTTTTGGAAGAGTGTTGGTTTTTGCCTTTGGGATTTGATGCGATAGTGTTAGTCTTTTATTTAAATAAATAGCCATAATTTTTTGCGTTAATCGTGTGCCAAGAATTAGCCAAGTGATTATTGAGCACTTTTTACCTGGTGTGCATAATTGTTTGTTTGGACGGAAAATGGTTCATTTGTGCAGATATTTTTAAATCACGGTTCAAATGGATGAGTAAAAAATTGTTCGGGTGAAATGGTCAAAAAAAATAGTAAAGATGAAACTGGTTTCATCATATCTTAAATTTAAAAAATAGCAAGGATGAAACTGGATACATCCTGTGTAAATTAAAAATAAGAAAAAATATTTGAAAATGGGCACGATGAAACTGGTTACATCCTGCCTATTTTTACATTTTTGTTCATTCACACTATCAAAATCTAACTGTCCATTTCACCAAGGAATAGTTAATTTTTATCTTTTTAACCAATTTTATGTTGTTTGAATTGGATGCAAATGGCTGAAGGCATGCCGATTTCAGAAGGGGCAGCTACATGATGATGTAGTCTGGATCATCGGAAGTTATTCTAACGTGAAGGAATTTGATTACTCTATTAGTTTTAGCCCACTTATAAATTGACATATACATGAGTATGCTTACTACGAAGCTCGAATTACAAATCTACAAACCTTTCTTTATGGTGCAAAGATTTTACCAAAAAAAAACTGGAAAATTAGGGGGAGACCCAAAAAAAATAATATTCTTATTGTCAGGCCCACAATTAATTTTGGATACAGTGACACCATAATTATTTTTGTGACACCCATAATTATATGAAATTATTAAATATGTCTGCATGGCGGATTATGCATCCGCATGACGGGTTATGCATACTATTTTTCAGGGATAACTCGTTATGCACCCTAATTTTCAAGGGTATAATTGGCAACACAACTTGGACATTACATATCTAAAAATCCGCGCCTTGGAATTTTACAAATTTTATATCGTTGGAAATCTATTTAAGAGAGCTACGCAACGAGTACAAACAAGAATATCAAATTTTTGTTTTTCACGAAAAAATCGGAGATGATCACCAATTTATGTAAAATTTTCGAAAACTTGATACATAACCATTATGCAGCCACCAAAAAAGATGCATAACACATTCTGCAGACGCATAACGAATTATGCAACCATTTTCTCGACTGCATAACAAATTATGCATCTATAACAAGTTATGTAAGCATTGTTTTGGTTGATTTAGTGCGTGCATAAAAAAAATGATGCATAGTGCAGTATGCATCCATATTTACGGATGCATATCAGGTTATGCATCTATTTTCTCGATGCATAAAAGATTGTGCAACAATTTTCGCGAAGCATAATGCATTATGCAGCAATATTTTGGATGCATATCAAGTTATGCATCCATTTTCATCTATGATAAGTTATGTAGCCACTGTTTTGGTTGATTTTAGTGGATACAGAAAAAATTGATGCATAATGCATTATCCAGCCATATTTTTGGATGCATAATGCGTTATGCAGCCGTATTTTTGGATGCATATCAGGTTATGCTGCTATTTTCTTGATGCATGAAAGATTATGCAGACATTTTTTCGACCGCATGACATGTTATGCAGTCATAATAACGTATCATGCATAACTAGCCACCAACTTCACAGCTCCACATCTATATCTCGACAAAAATCAGACTCTTCAATCCCGGACAACAAACACACCCTCATATCCATTGTTGCATACGTAGAAACATCACAGATTCAAGTCAAATCCTGGCAGCAAACCAAGCTGCCGTTGATAATGCTTCTTCTGTCAAAACCTGATGTGCTAAACCCTGTAATGTCGCACCCTAAACCGCCTCCAACAATCCTTGTTCGGTACAAACACTAAACACCACCAATCTGCAGCCATTCATCTCATAAAACTGACGGCAGCTACACTCTTTCTAGCTATTTTCAAGGACCCGAACTCTATCCGATGCTGAAACAAATTGGTACCCAAGTTAGCTCACCCTACTGGATTCTAATTAACGCCACATCCTCTGCAAACAATCCTTGTACTCATCCCACAAACGCACAACAAACTAGCAAGGAAATGGTGCGGTCAAGCAGCTGGTTATGTTCTTGTTGTTTAGCCTTGACCAAATCTTCCACAGAACTAACCAAATTTGTGAATCACTATGCACCCTTTTCTTCCTTCTTTTCTCGCTGCCAGAACTGTACCAAACCCTCACCATAGACACCATGTATCTTTCGATATCTTGCTGGTTTCAAACCCACGGCAACAGTACACAACACCCACACAAACATATGTAGCAACATTTGTTTCTTCTCCTCTTCTTACACGACCCAGATAATCAGTAATGCCCATAGCAGCAACCATTGTAACAGCTGCGAACTAGGTGGTAATAATATGGTGGTTCAGCTTTTCTGTCGAATAGTTGATATACGCTACCTGATGGTGTTGTTGTATGTTGAGAAACCATCTCCTTCATCTCTCCAATTCCTGCAATTTCACATTCAACACAGCCCAATAACTCCACTTCTTCCAGAAATTATAAACTAGACTCAATCATCATCATTTACTGTCACAATCAACCACAACAACAACATCTCTTGGACAGAGAAAAGAGGGGATGTAAGAAATTCTTCTTTCCTGGCTCTCTTGAGTTAAAATACAACCCAAACTTCTACATCATCTCGAACTCCCGGTTCTTCGAACACAACCAACAAAACCCATTTAATCAATCAGTCCCAGATCCCCTTTTCTTTGTTGATTTCAGTTTTGCAACTTCACCAAATTCCTTATCTGATCTTCTAAAACTTCATTCATAATCAATTACAATCAATCACATCAACAGATCAGACCCTAACTTCTTCCTCTCAAACATTACCTCAACTGTAGATGATTCGAATCACAAACGAACCCTTGAATACACCCAATCCAGTTGACAAACGGACCCAACTTGGTTGCTGCAATTTCTAATCTCAATCGAGATTTTAGACTCCGTCGGCAGATAGGAAAGAAAGATGTAAGGAGATACGAATCTGAGAAGAAGAAGAAAAAAAAAACGAAACATAATTTCAGAAATTATGGGTTTGAGAATAATTTTCTTCCAGAAAATGGGTGCGCGCCTGTGTTTTTCTGAGCGTGGGTTTCATAGTGGAAAAGTCTGGGAGAATGGGTCTCCTTGTAGTTTTCACATAAAAAACTTGGCTAAAGTGGGGCCTACAGTGATTAATTTGGGCCTATCAATTACTTCAACTAACCTAAAGAGTAGGATATGGGGTGTCTAAATGATGGTAAAAATACTAAATTAATCTTGAAAGAAACTTTAATTATTCTAATACAAATACAAATACAAAATCATAATCACTTAATTAACAAATAAAAAAATCATTTATCAAAGCTCAATTGTTTTTCAATTTCCATCAAAATCAAAACTAAGATTAAAACCTAATCAATCACAAACAACAATTAAAATCTAATGACCCTTTTTGGGTTTCGAAAAAAAACCCAACACCAAACAATTCAAGTGATTGAGTTAAATCCCTTTAATCCATTCCTTGTAAGGGGTACTCTACAATGATTTACCTCTAAATCTTTGAAATTCACTCATAAAATTTTCTTAAAATCCACCCATAATCGGATTATGTGTGCACAATATTAGTTCGATTATGGTTGATGTTACAAGCAATCGGTTTTTATTGTGCACCTACATAAACCGATTCTGGGTGAACATCAACCATAATCGGTTTACGTTAATGCATGCATCAACCGATGTAGAGAAACCAAAAATCGGATTATTAGTGCATATGTATAATCCTATTGTGACTGTTAACGACTATTTTTTGAAATTGAAATTATAGCCGTTGGTAATTTGTGTATATAAAGAGGATAGCCTATTCTCTATCATACATTACCTAATCCAAAGAAATATTTCTCCATTGTTAATTTATTTTCATTTGAAGATGTCAAGTCCATCATCATCAACTACCAATTCAATCGAACACATGCAAGTGAACAACCAAATCAATTGCGGCAATGAAAGAAGAGATACGCAAAAGAAGGGAACAAACAACTACAAACAAATATATTAATGTAATGGATGAAGTGTTAAGCAAACAAATAACTACAAAAGAAACCATATCATCGTCATCGGCTGCGACAAAATATGAAGAGAAACTCAATGCAAAGAAACGAGGTCAAGAACAATTCCAATTGAGGGAAAGGTTAAAGGATGTTGAAGAAGAGACAAAATGGATTAGAAACTATTACCTTCTCGAGGATGATCTTCTAGAAGATCCTCAAGATCATACTATATTTTGGATTGATGTTGGTTGGGGTCCTTTCGTTAAACAGAGGGGAAAGAAACCACGCTTTGATTATGAACCATCCTACATTTGTTCAAGGACAAATCATGTTAGGAAATTATGTATCAAGTACAATGAGTTTCTCGATAGGTACAGAGGGGACATGTTCGCTGCACAAGATGCATATAAAGCTTGGAGAGGAGAGCGGTTTTATCATTTCGAAGCGGCATTGATAGTTGAAGCTCACACTAAGAAATAGAATCGTGCTAGTTTCAATTTTAAGAGTTTATGAAAAGTGGAAATGGTCCACAATCGTATTATGTTAGACCACATGTAATTCGATTGTTGAGTTAAAAATTGTCTGTTTTTCTGTAACTTTTCTTCCAACAATCGGATTACATTATCGTTCATAAAGACCGATTCTGAAAGAATCTCGGATCATGTTAGACCATATGTAATCCGATTATTTAGTTAAAAATTGGATGTTCTTCTGTAATTTTTCCTTCCCAAATTCGGTTTACATTATGGTCCATAAAGACCGATTCAGAAATAATCCCAGACAAGTTTTGTTCAGAATCGGTTTATAATAGTTCCTTAGTAAACTGATTCTGAAAAAGCTGCAGCAAACTATCTCTAGAAGATGACCACATAGAGGCATGCTCATCCAATACTCTGGGGTAATTGGTCCATTCCCCTTTGACCCCTGTACACTATCAACCATTTCATCAAACCTCACGTCTTTATCCTTTCTTGATCCTTCCTTCATCATTGAAATGTAAAAATCCTTGTCTTCTTGCAGGAGCAAGGCCATAGTCTTTCTAAAATATTGGCATTGGGTTAGATTCTCATCGTCCGCCAAACTTATATGACCTATTTCTTCTGACGCAACGTGATAACCAAAATTCTCATCCGCATCCACATCGTCAGTAGATAAAACATAGGGCTTAATGAACTCAGGAAGTTTCGAATAAAACTCCTCGAATATGGTGTAACACGTTCGATGGAGTCTACCTCGTTCATCCCTAGGCGTGCTTCCATCACCAAGAGCGGCCCTTAGAGTCACTATAAAACCCATTTTTCTTGCTTGTCCCTTCCATGCACGTATCCTTGATACTCGTGTTGTACTTGCTTGACTCTCTTGAGAAGGAACGATTAGATCGTTTGGCTCATTGTTTGTTGTTGGCGCTTGACTTTCTTGAGAAGGATCGATTAGATCATTTGGAAGGACCATATGTGCGCTACTTGTCCCGCTTTATCCCTTCTTTGGTCGACCCCTTTTCCTCTTATCCGGTGCCTCTTCATGCTCAATCTGTGAAGGAACGTTCGGAACATTTGTCTTGGCTTGTGCGCTACTTGTCCCGCTTTGCCCTTTATTTGGTCGACCCCTTTTCTTTGGAACCTGTGCCTCTTCCTATTTAGCGTCTTCATACTCGTGTTGAGAAAAGTCTCTTTTATGACTCAATAACGGGTTTTTTCCGGTTCTCATTGAAACCTTAAACTCTTTCCTTTCTTCCTTCCTATCCATGTTGGTAGGTGGTCTACCCGTCGGCGGTAGCACCGTTTGTTCTCCGACCGGTACCATATGGGGTTAAAGGCTAGTTTTAAGTCGTACATAAAAAAAATCGTGCCAAGCCATCCTTTTTTGCTAATTTCTCGATGATTTCTCTTCCAATATCCGTGTCCACAAAGGATTCGAGTGGTTCTTCAGTTGGGGGTGGTTTGAAAGTTAGTTGCTTCCAAAACGGATCAATGACTTCAAAAGAAATTCCTTGCCGGTACTTCACAATCATGTGACGACACGGAAATCCCAAGGCCGTCATCGTCATACATGAACATACAATTCTCCTTATCCCCATCTCCTTTTCCACATAATATTTGTAATCCTTCATCATAGAAATGATTTCCCAATGAGACACCCTATAGTTTAAACGTCTAATCAACCAATGGTAATCCTTGTAGCTTGTGATGATTTTCATCCTACTATCTTCCATTTGCGCGGTTATCTTGATGATATTAGACTTGGGGTACTCATGGATGGCTTGTTGTACCGTAACCATGTTGTTTTGGCTCCCTCGGAGCAAGCTCTTCAAACTTCCATGAGATCCTTCCGCGATACTTGTCGTCTCATTCGTGTAATGCATGTGTTGGTAGGTGTAAGCATTGAAATTTTTTTCCTTGTACGATTCCTTCAAGAAATAAACCACACATTTCTCGTAATCCTTCTTCCATAGACCAATAAAACTCTCCAAATAAGATTCAAACTCGGCCACGAACATTGAGTGTACCATTAAATCCCAATGATGTTGAAAAGCCTACCATAGTAACCCGTTCGCCTCATACTCTGATTTGCTCTTCTTCTTGTCCTCCTCTCGTTGTTCCGGAGTTAGTTTTTGAAGACGCCCATCTTCCTCCTTTTCACGAGTGGTACCTTTTTGTGGCTTTGGACTTTGGATATGACCCCTACAATTACTTCTAATATTGCATTGTATGTGCCATGTGCAAAGAAAATGCTTAGCATCCGAAAAACCACTCCTATGGCATCATTAGTGCTTGGTCCTTATCCATTACTATGATCCTCGGAGTTTTATCGCCACGATATATCTCCTTCAAGGTCTCTAGTATCCAAGTAAAACTCACATCATTCTCCCGATCCATAAACCCCCATGCTACCGTGAAAGTTTGCTTGTCGGAAGTATGGCAAGCTATGTTTAACAACGACATGTTATACTTGTTGGTATTGTACATACAATCTATTAAAAAAATTTGATAGAAGAATTGGGCCAACTTGATCATCTCCGGATGCGTCAAGAAAATTCGAGTCACTTTGCCTTCCAATATCTGCTTCCTCATTATGTATCTGTCTAGATCGGCTAACCACTGAGATTGTTCCATAACCGCTCTACCATCCCATTCCCTCTTCCTAAAGGCTGATCTTATCATCCTCCTTAATCTTCCTAAGGATGTCACTTGGTTTACACGCTTTCATCGACCTTACCATTTCCAAATGACGTGGTTTCAACCCACAAATGGTCGTGTGTCCAGTAAGAGATTCCGGATCATCATGATTATGGCAACCATTCATCACTTTCTTGAGCTTGTATACCTTACCATTGGGTCCACTGGGTCTATTAACTATAATCTTAAACGGGAAACCATACTTATTTGATTTAGTAATGTATTCCCTTGTCATCTTCTTCTCGTACGGTCTGTCCCGTTTTCCCAGTGACTTTCTTGCTTTCCACCTCTCTCATAAACAAGTTCCAAACGATCTTTTCTTGAACGACGACCTAAAACTAATGCGCATTTGATCTCTATGCCCTTGTCTATAAACCATTGTTTTGCATCGTTTCTTTCTTTCCATTCCAAATCGGTGAAATAGTGGGCAGAGGTATCAACACCCAACAGAGATACGGATTTGGGCTGATCTTCGTCGAACGCCGCGAAAATCTACAACATATATCGAAAGGTGTAGGATTTAGAATCGGTTTATGTGTCACAGTTGAGACAACCGATTGTAAGGAATCAGATTATATGAGCAATTATAAAGTCTGATTAAGGACTTGATGATTTCAGAGAAAAACTTCCATATTTCACAATCGGTTCACATTTCATAACATGTAATCCGATTTTGGTCATCTTTTTTTCTGTATCATTTCGTCTCCGCAATTGGATTAAATATATACGTCAATGAACCGATTGTGAACTTCGCGAATTTTAATGGAAAATCCAAGTTAAGGAATCGGCATATGCACATCACAAACATAAACCGATTTTGGTATCACGTATCCATCGCGCCACTACAATCGGATTATATTGTGATGAACAACAACCGATTACGATACCCAATTTGGGGATTTTACCCAGGATCGGTTTATGTGGTGATATCGAATAAACTGATTCTGGGAAAAAATTGATTTTTTTTTCCTTTTTTGGCGATCGAGACGTGCAAATACATGTTTGTAGATCGTTACAAATCATACATGTTTATTATAAGCATTATCACCTTCTTCTTTCTGACGATATCGTTCTTGTGCTTGAATAATATCCTCAAGCATTCTTTGGTTGACATTCTCTTCTTCATTCAACAAATTATCCAATTCGGTAAGATCGAAATCAAGATTATCAGATGCACCCACTTCTTCATCACTACTAGAGTCTTCATCATCACTATAAAGTTTCATTTTTGCTAAGAAAATCACAAACCCTAGTTTTTTCTTTTTTCCCTCTACTTCTTCTTTCCCTCCAAATCTTAAAAGAGGAAATGAATTTCTACTCTTATCCTAACACTATAATAAAACTCAAACACTAGTTTCACTAATACTAACTTAATTAATCATCACTAATGAATAAGGGAATATTAGCCATTAACATAAATAGGAGGATAAGGTGTTTCTAGAAATTACTTCTTAATGACCTTTTTTGTTTTTTAGTGGTAGGCCCAAATTAATCACAGTAGGCCCCAATTTAGCCAGGATAAAAAAGGGAACATTAAAATTCCAAAATCAAATCTGTCTAAGATGTTGGAATTTTCTTAAAAACAAAAAAAACATAACTCTGCATTGATCTTTGAATGGGCATAACCATGGGGCAAAACAAAAACTGTTTTGGGTGAAATTCAATGACTCTTGCTGCCAACAAATATGTCGATTGAATAAAGATTGATTTCACTTGTCAATAAACAAAATTCAGCAAATCCAAGATACATGTTCTCAATAGACATGTCCATTGGGTTTGAATTCAAGTGTTATGCATGTTGGAAAGCAACAACCACCATGAAGAGACATTAACTTTCTGATTAAATGTTTTTTGGAGATCAAAAGACACCATGAAAGGGTATCATTTTTCGATAAAACCCTTTGTTTATCTTCCAATATCAATATCAAGTTTTCTTTTCATTAGGTCTAAGCATCATCAGATTTATATATAAACTGATTCTAGTTTGTACATGAAATCACATCTTGTAGAAAACAAACTTCATTGTATCCTGAGAGTGTGTCTTTCAGAAAACTCTTGTGATTTGTTGGGGGAAAACATATTTAAAAGATAACCTTTTTTTCGTGCCTTGGAGTGATAAACTACGACCCAATTCTCAACAGTTTTAAGTATGTTTAGATTTATCACTCACAAGGACAGTTCAATCCCTGCAAGTAATGAATTAAGACCTCAATCGTCTTGAACGCTTCAATGGATGCAACTTTACTCGATGGCAAGAAACTATCTTATTCTTTCTCATTACAATCAATCTGAGACATATCATCGGTGATGATCTTGAAGCAATTCCAGAAGAAAAGGAAGATGATAACGAGGCTCATAGGAAGGAATTGAGGCAAAAACGCAAAACTGAAGATTTTCTCTGTCGGGGACATTTTCTGAATGCACTTTTGGATATCGTTTATAGTGATCATCGTATCATTGAGGTGAAAAAGCTTTGTGGGATGCTCTGGAAAAAAAGTATCGCCAAGAAAAGGCAAGCAACCAAATTCTTAATTAACAATTATATTGACTTTAAAATGAATGATTCATCTTCTATCGTTACCCAAGCACATGAGATAGACCTCCTAGTCAGCAAACTCAAAGATGTTACAATTGTACTTTCTGAAGTATTTCAAGTTGGTGTTATAATTGCAAAATTGCCACCAAGTTGAAATGGATACAAGAACAAATTGTAGCATAGAAAAAACCCACACTATGAAATCTCTTATTTTTCACTTACGGATTGAGGAAGAATCTCGTAAGAGGGATAAGAAAGATGACCATGAAATTGAAAAGACTAACATGGTTCAAGGAGAATCATCTAATAGCAAAAATAAAAAGAAGTATAATTTCAAAGAAAAGAATACTGAAATTTCTAAGAAACCTAAGGGTGATTGCTTTTACTGTAAAAAGCCTGGTCATTATTCTCGAGACCGTAGGTTTCGTATTAAAGACGAGAAAGACAAGAAGAGTCAAGTTAATATTGTTGTTATTGATTCTGAAAATCCATCAGAGATAATCCATACTGTTGAGGACGTTAATTCTATACGAATTGGCGACGATGACTCTGGATGGTGGTATGATACTTGATCCATAATCTGTATTTGCAAAGATAAGTCTCAATTTCAAACTTATAAAGAGTGCAACAACATAGAAGTCCAAATTGGAAATAATAATTGTTCTAAAGTACCGGGTATTGGAACCGTTTATCTGAAATTTACTTCAGGATTTTTTTTTAACTTTGACTAATGTCTTACATGTTCCAGACATGTCCAAAAACTTAATTTCTGGAGACCGTCTTAATAAAGGTGGAAAGGTTTATAATGTTCAAGAATAATGTTTTTATTGGCAAGGGATACTCATGTAATGGTATTTTTAAAATGAATTTAATAAAATCAATTTTTGCTTATATTGTGGAGTCATTTCCTTTATGGCATGGTAGATTAGGCCATGTAAATTATAAGTCTATTAAAACTATGCTTAAATTAGGTCTTATTCCTAAATGCAGTATTGAACACTCTGAGAAATGTGAAATATGTGTTCAAGGGAAGATCACTTGTAAGTCACATAAGTCAGTAACCAAATCATTCGGAGAACTTCTTGGTCTTGTATATTCAGACGTAGATGACTTACATAGTAAAGTTTCGCGTGGAGGAAACAAATACTTTGTAACATTCATCGATGATTATTCTAAATATGCTTATGTATACTTAATGAAAACTAAAGATGATGCAATAAGAAAGTTTCGAATATTCAAGGCAGAAGTTGAAAATAAATTAAACCGTAAAATTAAAGTTCTACGTTCCAATAGAAGGGGTGAATATAAAGATACACAATTAGAGAAATTCTGTGAATCAAATGGAATAATCCATGAATATACACCGCCTTATTCACCGGAGTCAAATGGTGTAGCAGAAAAAAAAAAAACTTTAGTGAACATGGTTAGTTGTATGTTGATAAGTTTTGGATTGCCCGATTGTTGGTGGAGTGAGGCACTTCTTACCGCATGTTAATAGGGTCCCTATTAAAAGGATTGACAAAAATCCATATGAACTGTAGTTCAATTGAGCACGTAATCTTAAACTGTTGAAGGTGTGGGGATGTCTTACTTATGTAAGAAAACCAAACCCAACAATGACAAAATTAGAAAATAAGACTTATTAATGTGTATTTATTGGTTATGCTAAGAATAGTACTGCTTATAGATTTCAGAAATTAGATTCATATGATATCATTGAATCAATAGATGTTTAATTATTTTCACATATGAAAAAATCTTCTCACGGGGAGAATGTTTATGCTCCTGATACTTCTAAAAGAACACATGAAGAATCAGATAAACGATATTTGATTATAGAACCTCGTAAAAGTAAAAGACAAAGTGTTTAAGAAAACTTTTGGTTCCGATTTCATAACATATTTGGATGAAGCTAATATGAATGATATTACACACAAAGCAAGTATAAATCTTTGTGATGATGGTGATCCTTTAACTTATAAGGATGATATAACTTCACGTGATGTTATCTTTTGGAAAGAAGCCATCAACGATGAAATGAAATCAATTATGTCTAATCAAACTTGGATATTGGTTGATTTTTACCTCCAGGTTCTAAACTAATAGGCAACAAGTGGATTTTCAAACGAAAATTAAATGTTGATGGTTCTATAAACAAATACAAAGCAAGGTTGGTCGCAAAATAATATACACAATGTCGTGGTATCGATTATTTTGATACATACGCTCAAGTAGCAATAATGTCTTCAATACGCGTGTTATTGTCTCTTGCTTCAATCCACAATATAGTTGTTCATCAAATGGATGTAAAAACGACATTTCTAAATGGTGACTTAGAAGAGGGGTGTATATGCAACAACCTGAAGGTTTTGTTTTACCGGGACAAGAGAAGAAAGGTTGTAAAGTTGTCAAATCTCTTTACGGATTAAAACAATCACCTATGCAATGGTATGAAAAATTTAACAAAGTGATGTTATCTTATGGGTTCAAAGTGAATGAAGCAGATAAATGTATCTACTCTACATACAAGAATAGGATGTATATTCTCATTTGCTTATATGTATATGATATGTTAATTTTTGTATCCAATAGTGAGAAAAGAAGGGTCAATTTCATTGACACAATCTCACTATATTGAAAGCATCTTAAGAAAATACAATTACTTAGATTGTAATATTGCGCCCACACACATGTAGATCCTAGTGTCAAATTGATGAAAAATACTGGTGGAGGATATGAGCAGTTAAAATATGCTAGTGTAATTGGGAGTATTATGTATGCCATGCATTGCACAAGACCTGACATAGCTTATGCAATAGAAATGATTGCAAAAAATATCTCAAGGAATGAGATTAAGGTCTATGTAGATTAATACTACAACGGGAACCCTACTTAAAGTTTTGAAAATATAAACTAACTTCAAATGGTACTAACAAGTTGGTTTGTGACATTGGAGATACACTAAAGTATTTCATAGATATCATTTCAAAATATTTAGTGTATAAGTTTTTGAATGTTTGAGGTTGGATTAAATTATTAATCCTCGGTGAGTTTATGTGTGAAGAAGTGACTCGCAAAATCATTTATTGTAGAAGTCACCTATATGAGTAAGAAAGTAAGGCCGCTTTCTACGGGATTAGATCGTCTCTAAAGTATTCATGAAATCGGGATATTACGCAAGGCCATTAATGTGTATGAACAAAGAATTACAATATTCTTATGCGAATTGATGTGCGTAATTACTCCAGTTCAGTCGTATAGGGTCCTTGGTTTAAGACATCCGTTCACCACAACGCCTTGATTGAAATTTGAGTGGTTTACACTAAGTGAAAGTTCAAAGAAAGAAGCCACTTTCATTTATGTATTAATTTCTACGATGACTTAGCCTAATCGATTGTATATTTAATCGTTTGCATAAACTACGGTGGCTTGATCCTGAAAGGGTACGTAGGAAGTCACTCAGGTTATGCAGCCTGTTTTGTTTTCTATGTTCTTTATGTTTTCATGTTTTTCAGAAAATGGTGGGGAATGTTGGAAATTTTCTTAAAAATAAAAAAACCACAACTCTGTATTGAACTTTGAATGGCAATAACCTTATGCTCGGGTGTTGGATTGGGACAAAACAAAAGTCTGTTTTGGGTGAAATTCAATGACCCTTGCTGCCTACAGATGTGTCGATTGAATAGAGATTGATTTCCCTTGTCAATAAACAAAATTCAGCTGTCCAAGAGACATGTTCTCAACATACATGTCCATTGAGTTTGAATTCAAGTGTTATTCCCGTTGGAAAGAAACAACCACCATGAAGAGTCATTACCTTTCTGATTAGATGTCTGTTGGAGATCAAAAGATACCATGAAAGGGTATCATCTTTCTGTAAAACCCTTTGTTTTGCTGCCAATATCTATATCAAGTTTTTCAAGTTTTATTTTCATTAGGTCTAAGCATCATCATATTTATATATAGAGTGATTCTGGTTTGTACAGGAAATCACATCATGTAGCAAACAAACTTCATTGTATCTTGAGAGCGTGTCTTTCAGAAAACCTTGTGATATATTGGGGGAAAACTTAAAAGATAGCGTTTTTTTTCTTGCCTTGGAGTGATAAACTAGAACCCAATTCTCAACCTTAGATTATTCATGGGACGTTCATATTCTGACTTCTATAAGTGACAGACTCCCACAAAGCTTTTTTTTCCATTGTATCTTGGACTTCCATAGAGGCAAGTTAATAACCATTGAACATTTTGTAGACCTGCTATAACCATTACTTCAATTTGATTTATCTTTTCATAAACTATTTTCAATCATATACCATCTTTCCATAGAAGAGCAATATCCTCAGAGAGACCGATTGAGGACCGAGACCAATAATTAGGAAAACCAAAATGTCTAATAAAAGAATTAGTTTTAACATAATGGTTTTTAGTAGCAATTATATCTTGAAGTGACAAGCTTGTTTGTCCAAACTTGAATAGAGCTTTCTTAGCGATAACTCTAACGAATTTCGTTTTTCTTTCACATAACAAGCTGGGCAGAGATTTCCTGGTTGTTTCTGATAGTATAAAAGTATCCATTGTGTAAAACCAACACCATTTTCGTTAATAGAACTTTGATGAGTGGTGTCTTCACATTGATTTTGATGTTCGCACTTACAACATTTGTGTCCACTGGGTTTCCATCTTCAGGGTCAATTTTATTCACTTCTCTCAGAATTTTGGCAAACTTGAACGTAGTTTTTGCATCAAAGAACTCTGGAGGGAGGTCTTTGAAGTCCACCAAAAACTCTTTAAAGCTAAAATCCATCCTATGAATTTGAACAAAAGAATTTGACGACTTCACCATGAAGAGATATCCATTCACATACCAAGGTGCATTCTCTAAAATCCAATTGATATGATCCCAATTAGTAAACCTGAAAATGAAGTGGTTTGGGAGAGGGTTCCTTATCTGAATTTTCTTCACTTGCTTCAAACAGAGGTTTTTGAGATGAGACTGTAAAGTGTCAGGCTTCATAAGTTCAGTAGCAAAAAGGTTTACCATTATGCTAGTAGCCCATTTTTGAATTTCCCTATCCATATTGACTTGTAAATAAACAAAGGTTTGACGAATGTCATCTGGGTCATAGTTGTTGAGATTGGTGGTCATTAGTTGTTCTTCTAAGAATTTCATGTCTCCCGTGTTAGGATCCGTAATGTTGAAAACCTAAGGGATTTTGAAGGTTGAGATGTTGAAATTTAAGATGATGATGATGATGTGTGGATGGGGAAAAAACGGTTTGCTGGTTTTTTTAGGAAAGTGAGGAATCGAGCGTGTTATCGAGACTCCTCGACCGAGCAAACTGCTGAACCTCACACAGATGCACTACAAAGGGAGTGCTTAGATTCGAGAGATCAATCTGTAGGACTCCGGCCTAAACCAAGTCAATGGTCGTTCCAGAGTCAATTCGGTCGCAAAGAGGGAGATGGGTTGATCTGTAGGAGGGAAGTTGAGAATTGTGTGGAATCAATGATGATCAAGGATTGTGGATGTGTTGAAGGTTTCTGCAATAATTGGTAAACTGTGAAGTTTTAATAAGCTCTGATGGATTGATGAATTCTTGAGAGTAGTTACTCGAGAAATTCTGTGTGGATGATTGTTGATGATCTCCTCAATCATAAATTCAGAGACTTATTTATATTGTCAGAGTTGTGAACACATTGATTCTTGTAAGTGTGACGGTTTTTTGAGTGAAAGAGTGGGAAAGTGGGAGATCGTGTTGAAGTCAGTTTCATGTCGTGTGAAGACTTGACTGATCGTGCACCCACTACTTTGCTAACTCCTTCAACCGTTTGCACGACTTACCCACATTTCTCATCGTGGATGAATCCACGTGCCGTAGACCGCCAGACCAAAACCCTAAGTGATATCCCCCCATTTGTGACGTGATTGATGTCTCACAAATCGTGGAGTCTGCAAGGCAGACGTGTTTTAATTAGTCAGTTATTGACTGATTAGACAGTGAGTCTAAGTTTTGTTGAATCGAGCATGATTGACGAATGCTCAGTGATTCATGAGTATTAATGTTGCTTCTCTGAGAAGATATTGTAAATTCGACGAGTTGTTGAATATTGATGAGTTACTGAATATACATGGATTATTCGAGCAACTGAGCAAGTATTGCTCGATTCGAAGAATTACTGATAAATTACTAAATATTGATAATTGGATCAATATTCGAGCAACTGAGCAAGTATTGCTAAATTCGAAAAATTGATAATTTTGACGTGTAACTGAGCAAGTATTGCTCAATTCGACAAAATACTAACATTACTAAATATTGATAGCTGGATCAATATTTGAGCAACTGAGCAAGTATTGCTCCATTCGACGAAATATTTACCAAAAATTATATGATTAATTCAGATGTTGGTTGATGAATCCATCATAATTCATTAGTGTTTGAATCTTGATCCGAATGATGATTCATAGAACGTTTATTCAAAACCCTAATTTCAGATCAATTATTTTCTAACTGATGAATCGCTGAAAATTGGTCATGAGTGATAAGGGGACCGACCACATGGGATATGGCGTCCATGTGGTGCTCAGTGCTCGAGTGAGCATGCACCAGGGTTCTCAGTTGGAGAGTTGGTGAAAGAACGATGATTAAATGTCGGATTCATCATTTATTGAAATATTGCTGGGTTCAACATTAGGTGATAAAACCTAAGTATGAAAGATGGGAGATCGACCAAGAGGGAATGGGGCTGGCTCTTGGGGATCACGAGACCAGCTGTTGGTTGTTTGAGCAATCCCCTGGTTGGTTGGAGGGAGTTTGGGCCCAATATGAGCAATTGAGCAAATTAGGTCAGAACCATGAAAACGTGTGGGACCGGCTTTGTGCAAGCCCTAGGGATGACTCTAGTCGGTCAAGAAGGCATGCACGTGTTTCCGTGGTGTCCGTGTCTCCGTACTGAGAGTTTCAGCATTTTCTGATGTGCGTTCGAGCAACATTGTGAATTTTCAGAAGAGTTTCATCTTGACTGAAATTCTTGATTTTTGTTGGAATGAGCATGTATGCTCAATTGATCAATATTTTGTAAATATTAAAATAAGAGTATTTTAATATTTAAAATTGCCGTGATAGGCTAGCCGGTCATGTGACCATGTTGGCTTTAGTTTTTTCATGATTCGAGCAAAATTTGAGAAAATATGAAGGAATCATGAATTTTGCTCAAACCAAGGAGTTTCATGAATTGAGGAAAATAATAATTATAAAAGACTAGGGATTGCAAGGTGTGGGGCCGGCCACGGCTAGGGCATGGCCGGCCGGCTATGTTGCCCGGTCCCGCACGTCTTTTCCTAATTTTATATTATTATGTTTTCATGAAACCGTGATATTATGGAGAATCCATGAGTTTTCGTTGAAACAGAGAAGTTTCATGATCTTAGGGAATAATAATTATAAAAAGCTAGGGATTATGAGGTGTGGGACCGGCCACGGCTTGGGAATGGCCGACCGGCTAGGTTGCCCGGTCCCGCACACATTTCCATATTTTATAATATTATTTTTCACGAATCCATGAAGTTATGGAGAATTCATGAGTTTTCGTTGAAACAGAGAAGTTTCATGAGTTTAGGGAATAATAATTATAAAAAGCTAGGGATTATGAGGTGTGGGACCGGCCACGGCTTGGGCATGGCCGGCCGGCTAGGTTGCCCGGTCCCGCACACCTTTCCCTATTTTATAATATTATTTTTTACGAATCCATGAAGTTATGGATAATTCATGAGTTTTGCTCAAAAAAGGAAAGTTGCTAAAATCAAGGAGTTTTCATGAGTTCATGAAAATAACAAAATAGGAAAAATAATGGAAGAGGCATGGGACCGGCCACGGCCGGCCGGCCGGTGGGCGCCTCTTATTATTTTATTATTATTTGTTGTTTTTCTCCTGTTTTGTGTAAGATTCCTCATCTGTCCATATTTTTGAATGCTCGTTTGTGCATCCGGGTGCTCAGTCGTGCATCATTGTCGAGTACACTTGCACCATTTTTGTGGGGCTTACTCAGTGGTAGTCTAGATGCCCGGTTGTTGAGTATTATTACTAGTTTATGAAATTCAGTGGAGAATAATTCATGAAACTGAGCAATAAAAATGAGTAGTTGTTCTATTATCAATTTATAGGATCAGTCGTGGATTCGACCATGAATTCGGAATAATAAAGTTAAGTATTTCCATTCTATGGTGGATTCGACCATAGAATCAGAGATCAGGCATGGATTCGATAATGAAATCGGAGTAATAAAATTATCTATTATCATTCCATGAGATTAGCCGTGAATTCGATCATGAAATCAGAATAATGAGATGATACAATTGTTTATTTCCATTCCATGGGATCAGGCCGTGGATTCGACCATGGAACAGGAGCAATTGCCATTCCATGGGATCAGGACGTGGATTCGACCATGGAATAGGAGCAATAATAGATCATTCTGGGAATTCAGTGGTAAATGTCACGGCAGAATTAATCTATCACAGAATGGATATTAGCCAGTTAAAGCTTCATACCCATTCCGAAGGTGTATAGTCAGAAAACAGCGAGTTGCCGAAGTCCTGAAGATGTTGTTGCTCTCAATCTACGGAGAACCGCCTGGATCTATTCACGTCTCTCTACATAGTCAGGGAATAGTGAGTGTCACCGACGTCCTGAAGTCGTTGTTGCTCTCAATCTACGGAGAACCGCCCAATCGTTCTTCTATGTAGAGGAGGGTCTCTCTCATGTAGTCAGGGAACAATGAGTGTCACCGACGTCCTAAAGGCGTTGTTGCTCTCAATCTTAAGAAGAACCTCCCAATTACGTTATTCTACATAGAGGACATGATGAAATGCGTGGCACTGAACGCTCAGCTAGTGGAGGCCTTTCAGGAAACATATTCATCATGGCTTCGTAAAACATGAATCGTCACATGCCTGAAGCCAACTCAGAAACAAGCAGTATCATGATTTTATGGCTTTGTCCTTTGTTGAAAATCCACCATCAACATGAAGTCCCCTGCTTAGCTAGGGACAGTCATGTTCCGCAGTAAGCATTAGATGGTGATTTTCAGTCGACGAGATCGGTGGTTGAACTCAGTCGTACAAAGGTAGCTTCAGAATCCTCGATTTTCCCCAATGGTGTCATGTACAAGCAAATGCATAGATAAGGACCCTGATAGTAAGATAGAGTGTCATCTCATGAGCACGGAGAGATGAGTCACCGCTGATTTGGACGCTCGAAGGATCAGTTTAGCGTTCGTGGGCCCAAAACCCAAAAGAGGAAACCCATGTATTTTAGTTTTTGGAAATAAAAATAATATAAAAGGTAAGTAACCCTAATATATTTTTTTTTGTTGACCGACCGAGCATCTTCATCCCTTCACCATCTTCACGTGTGCAGCAGGAGAGGAAGAAAAATTGCCGGAATTTAGCGCCGATCGTCGCCGACCGTACTCCGGCCAAGTTCCGGCGCCGACAGGTAAGCTTGCGTGTTTTTTTTTTGTATGTTTCATGATTCATGAGTTGTTCATAAAAAAAAAATCCCATAGTTGCAAGCATATGTAGGATTTATGAAGAATTTGTTTTTAGAAAACGTATGTATGCCCGTTTTTCGTTAGTTTAGGAAACGAGCAAAAATCCCTAATATGGAAGAGATACACAAAAATTTTGAATAGACATGGTCTAGTTGAAGTAGTAAAAGTTTTGTTTATTAGGTTTCATGAAAACCCAATCTTGTTTTCGAAACATGAACTTTGTAAACACTTTAAGAAACGTAGGTTTGTTCGTAAAAAGTAATAAATAATGATCCTTAGGGTTAAAGAAAATTTTGAAAAGACCTGGAGTTCACGGTGAAATTTTGTTTATGAACTTTCAAAATCTTATTTAGAATATGTGGACCTTTGCAAAAATAGAAAAGACCCTCGTTTCGTAAACGAATGCTCAACTGAGCAAAAAGTTTTTTTTTTATATATTCACGTGAGTTATTTAACTCACGAATTTTTTTTTTAAAAAAAAAGGTACATGACTTATTCACGTTTTACTAAATAGAAATCAAGTTTTGATTTATAAAAAGTTGTTGAAAGTAAACAATTTATGAGTTGATGAATTCGTAGTGTATGTATGAGTTTAGTGATTTTATAGTGTATGTACACGTAAAAATCAGCGAATGTTCACATGGAAGGTTATGTGAATTATTCATAGTTTCATGGAAAGCCAATGTTGACTTTAAATAATAAGTTTTTTTCTCGGCTTTGCAGGTTTGAAAGAACGAGCAAGTTTTTGGGTTTTATGCTGTTATCACTAAGTTCGTGAAGTCGTAAATAGGTAAGAGTTAAGGATTACCATTTTTGTAAACATTGATGTGAGCATCATAATTGTTTTGTTGCTTTAATTCCATTGTGCTGATGAAATTTGTGTATGGATGTCGCAGCAACTTTGCAAAGATGACTCAATCCCGGAGCACTTCTGAAGATGATGTTTATTCTAGAGAGGATGTTTCCACAGACGCATCTTTCAGAGGTGATGGTTCCTCCAGAAATGATGATTCTGAGATTTCTAAGGATAAAGAGGAAACTTCCAAGACTAAGAACATTCCAATTGCTGAGGACAAGTTCTTTGTGTACCTGTATAGACCTGAAAAGCGTCACTTAGGCTCCTCGTTTCGGCTGCTCATAAATCCCAGAACCACTGCTCAGAACAAGTTGGTGTCTCTGTTATAGTAATTTTTAATGCGGTAAATAAGAGTTCGTTGCTCGGACTTGTAAAGATTTAAAAACATAAAAATATATACAAACATTTGTCACAGGATCAAGAGATACTGGGACTCATGATTTCACCAATTCTTATACTCATGCGATTCAATTATTAATTCTAGACAATTAAAGCTTATATTGATAACAAATATCGACTCTTACTTTGCCAAAAACAGATTTTGTAAGTATTATATATAAATCATAAGCAAGATGCATCAAGAATCTCATGGATTAAGCATACATCATTAGACAAAATCACAAATAATCAATAAAAATCATAATTCCATTCATAATAGTGCAAATAGTCATAAAAGAATTAAATAAAAATTACTCATGCATAAAGAATGGTTTCCTCCATCATCCCAGTATTGGGGTTTAGCTATTCATATTAATCATACACTCAAAATATTAATTCAAAGATCAAAGTGAGATCAAAAGAGTCAAAAGTTATAAAATAGTGGTTTTGTGACCCACAGAATACGTCCAGAGAGAAACGATACCAGGGAACTGCAGTAAAGTAACGACACTCCGCTGTTGTTGTTGACGCTGCGGAAAATAAGACTGCTCTGTGCAGTCTGTTCTTCGTGTTCTTCAAGGTCCTCTAATGGAAGAAACAACAGCATGTGGGAATTGCTGTTAATCCTTCTTCTTCGCTCCTCTGCGTCCCAAACCTTCCCCAAACTCTTGATCCCATTTCTCTGACCTCCAAGGACTCTATTTAAACCCGAAGCATGCATCGAATCTCCTCCATAACTCCACAAATCCTCGGCAGTGAAAGAAAATATTTTCGGATATTTTCTTTCATGTTTTAGCTTTTCACGCGTTTTCTCTGGTCCAGCACGCTCCAATTCGATTACACATGCTCCAACAGGTTGCTCGATGCATGAAACACTAGCAGAACACACACAAAATCTTCCAGAAGTCGTAGAGAAACTCTTCTGCATGTGTTTTACTTGTTTTGATCCCGTGAATTGGCTAGCCCATTCTAGCCAAATTTGAGCTAAGAGAACACTCAGAACAGCTTTTCCATGTTAAATCACAACTTCTCACCAATTTTCAGCGATTGAATCGCACTAGAACACCTTCGTTTTGCTGATTGAAAATATGTCAGGAGTGAAAATGGTTTTCCCGCAAAAACACGAATTTGAATGTTGAAGATGATATGCCCCCTATCCTGAACTGGGGTGCGAATAGCAGATGCCTTGGGGGTGACCTGGGGGTGCCCCTTAGTAATTAGGTTACCCCTTATCCAAAAGCGAGAGTCCGAATAAAACTTGTCCTCCTGGTGCCAAAATCAACTTTTCGAGCCGAATTTTCCAAAAATGTTTAAACACCTACAAATAAATAAAACACCATGATAAGTACAAAAATGGGCACTAACAATATATACAAATGAGATATATTAGACACATAAATGCGTCTATCAAATACCCCCAAAATTATTATTTTCTAGTCCCGAGCAAATCAAAACTACAAAATAAAATCCTAACTCACTTTCGCAGGCATCATCGATTGCATTTAGCATATGCAATAAGCCTTTAAACCCCTAGGTGGCCCTAGTGGCCGAGTTATAGTCTCGGGAGGGCTTACGAGAGATATACCCACAAAATCATTACTTCAGACCCTAGCTATCTACGCAGAACCTTGGAAGGCACTAAAGAATCTCCTTGGTTGGCATACTTATTGACTACAAGAGGAAGTACCCTGATGCGAAATTCCAATTGATGTACACGAGTTTGCACTCAAGCGTACTAAAATTCATATATAAGTGACAGAGCTCTACTCAGATAGTTGGACATCATATTCGGAGTCAAACTAATCACATGGAAAGATTAAGAGATGGATATAGAAAAAACATAGATGGTGTTGATGTTGACCAAATGATCGATGTTTCACATATCTGTCTGAAGGCCACTGCTAAAATGAACCTATCCTAATGGACTGAGATACCGGTCTGACTAATATCAACACTGCTGGCATATACAAGGGAACCAGCGGCCGATAACCTAAATCCAGATCAACAAACTGGCATATACAAGAGAACCAGTGGTTGACTACATAGAATAATAACCTTTTTTTCTCGATTTTTTTTTTTAACGGCATGAATAGATCTTTTGGATCCAAGCGCATGCTTCTTGTCAGCATATTACACGATAGTTCCCACGGGTCCTGCATTCCACGCTTGCTTAGGCGACGGAAACAGGGAGAACACCATATTGCTATCCAAGTGTTAATATTTATTCCGATTGGTCTAATTGGTCCGGTCTCAACTTTTTTTTTTTTTTTATATAGTAACTCAATCACTCTAATTCACCCTAGCAGTGGTAACAACTTGAATCGTGTGCCCCACCTAATCACTTAGAGAAACATAGTTTAAAATGAAAAAAATAAAAATAAAAATAGAAGTGAAAAGGACTCAACGAAATATGGTGAAACTATCATGTTATTTCTAACACCTGAGCTCTGTGCTTTTATGAATAGACTCTTTAGATGTTTCCATCTATTCAGATTGGTTCCTCAACTCCTACGATCAAAATGCTTCCATCCACTTAGATTAGTTAGTGCAATCCTAAATAGGCATAAATTTCTAAGCTCTGGAGTTTATTTATTGCAACTAAAAAGTTTCTCCCATACCCCCAAACTTAAACCTAACATTGTCCTCAATGTTCTAAAGATGAAATTAAAAGCATGAACAAGGAGAAATGGTTACTATTTGAAGCAAAAGAGTTAAGGAAGGATATTACCATTGCATAAGATTGGGTTACCTCCCAAGAAGTGCTAAGTTTAAAGTCTTCAGCCAGACTAAGCAAGGATTAGTCACCACGTAGAATCATATAGTAGTAGCCGGAATAAATGTGGGTCATCTGGATCAAAAAGTGTTACCCACAAGAAGAGGAAACTGCAACAGACCAAGAAGATACCGAACATACCCTTGCTTAAGACAACTACATCTAGTTGTGGTTCATGTTCAGGCTCTATAAAAGGTTCTAAATAAAAGGTTTTCATCGGTTGGATTTCCTCAAAGCTAAGATCCGATTCAGGTATTAGAGTCTGGAAAAACTCAACTAAGAACTTATAAGCACATAACAACAACCTGAATAACTGGGGATCCTCTAAGTCAGCCAGATTTGACTCACACAGCTGACCATAATGAAAGAGGTGGTCTTCCTTAAGAAAATGTGTCGACCCTAATATCCTAAAGTGATTAGGTTTAGTCTCAAAACTTAATAACCGACACATCTTAAAATCAAAAGTTCCCACAATTGGTTGAAAAGTTTTTGGTGGGAAAACAAAGTCAATCTTGGTATCATAGACTGGGTTAACCACATCAACCAGAGGATGGGTTTCTAACAACTGAGCTTCTTTCTGGACATCATTAGGTTCGGGAAAACGTGTATGAAGATAATCTTGTAAGATGGTTGAGGCACAAATATCAAGTCCTACAGGAGGGTACTTTCTAAGAGTTAAAGCACACGGAGAATGATAATCACCCCCAAACTTAGAGTTTTCTGTGTCTCTAGAAAGACTAGTCACAACTTCCCTAATTTCTAGGTCATCAGATTCCTGGAAATGGTCAATTGATTCTTCTAAGTCAGGTTCATCCTCACTCATCTCTACGAGTTCATCTTCTTCGTCTAAGACTATTGTTTCTAAATCGCTAGACTCTAAAACATTATTCTCAGAATAAACTCGTTCCTCTAAATCATTATCGGCTTTGTAAACAGGAAATACTACATCGTCTAAAACGAGGGTATCTCTAGTCAAATCCTCGTCCTTTTGAATAGGTGAATAATTATTAAAATTATTTGGATTTGAACTAGAAATAATATTATCGTTGTAAAGCTCAATTGGAGTAACCATTTCCTGATCACTATTCCTACATAAGTATGATTCTCCATCAACACTATCCTCATCATAATAACATGAAAAATATCGAACCTCATCAAAACAAGTAGTGTTACCAATTCTAACCTCTTCATCTTGATTATGAAAATAACTATCCTCATTTTAAGGGTATTATTGGAAACACTATATTGGAAAGTAATATTATTTCGAGCAAGTCTTTCGTTCGTCTCATCCATCAGCTTGAGGGATTCCTCTATAGAAAGTTCATTCATTATTGTAGTTATTTCGTCTATAATTACACTATTCATCTCAGCTAACTTACGCGTCGACTCAGCTTACTCCCTGAGGGACTCTTCTAAAGGAGGAATAGGAACAGAGGTATCATAAAAAGGACTACTTTTCAGTAGTTTGATTGTATCCTCTAGAGAAGAATTACTAGTACTATAATCTTCTTGCTCGTAAGACTGATGCATGTGTGGATAGTAATTGGGCTCACCAGGGTATGACCCATATCCTTCCAAAGGATGGCGTTCCCAACCACTATTCCCAACATGGTCATAAAAAGGATGATGTCCATATTCAAATTCAGGCCGATAATCATTGTATTGGCTTCTATCATACCAGTTCGACATTCTTAATTGCAAGGGAATTCTACACAATCACAAACAAGGCTGACTCGACCAAATCAAACCTATAAAATCTAGCAAACAACAAGCATGATGGCTCCACTTAGATTGTTTCTAGACTTGCTTCTATCTCTCGAAGGGGAATTCGTTTCAATTTAAGCAAACCCCTCTGGAATCAATCCGAGTCAAAGTAAGTTGAATTGAGGCGAGGGAAGCTCATTGGAGCTTTGATACCCAAGGCCTCACCGCTATCACAAGGAGGCGCAGTCACGCATTCAACTCACAGAAACCATTATGAACTTCAAGGTGTGCTTAAGAAAGTAACCAATATCCTTCGAAATTTTTTCCTAATAAGCGCGTTACCCTATCGGTCTCGTTCTAGTCAAGTTTTAAGCTTGGGTTCGCGTTAGGTTTCGTTTTCCTGAGGCGGGCAAGAAGGGAGCGGTGATGAAATCCGAACCCTTATCTTGTATTGGACAGGCCTTTCCCTTTACTAGGAATTTAAAAACAGTCCAAATTCGTCCTCAATCAATGAATCACCTTAAGGAATACAGTAACTCGCTTACAGGAGATTTGCGAGTGTTTCGATGGACTTACCTCCCGTACCAGACGGGGGATGAACCGTTGAAGTCGACTCGGGCCACGACTCCTATGTCATGTACGAACCCGAGGGGCCGAGATGATATAGTAATCGTCATCCTTCCCTGCACACAGTTTATATATATATTTTTTTTAATAATATCCTTCCGTAGGGTTAAAAAAAGAATAAAGTCCAATTGTTTAAAGTCCAAAGTCCAAAATAAATAAATAAAAAATTACAGTTTTCCTCACACACTCTAAAAAAAATTAAAAATTAAAAATTAAAAATTAAATCCTAAAATTGTCCTTTTTTCTTCTCTTTTCGCTTTTCGCTTTAAGCTTTTTCCTCTCCGAGTCCTTACTGCTCCACTTCGAACCTGTAAATCAAAGAAAACAAAGACAAAGTAAAAAGGAACAAATAATAAAAAAAAATATAAACCTAAAAAAAATAAAAAAATAAAAAATCTATATACAAGTCCGCGTCGGCGGCGCCATTTTGTTATAGTAATTTTTAATGCGGTAAATAAGAGTTCGTTGCTGGGACTTGTAAATATTTAAAAACATAAAAATATATACAACCATTTTTCAAAGGATCAAGAGATACTGAGACTCAGGATTTCACTAATTCTTATACTCATGCGATTCGATTATTAATTCTAGACAATTAAAGCTTATATTGATAACAAATATCGACTCTTACTTTGCCAAAAATAGATTTTGTAAGTATTATATGTAAATCATAAGCATGATGCATCAAGAATCTCATGGATTAAGCATACATCATCAGATAAAATCACAAATAGTCAATAAAAATCATAATTCCATTCATAATAGTGCAAATAGTCATAAAAGAATTAAATAAAAATTACTCATGCATAAAGAATGGTTTCTTCCATAATCCCAGTATTGGGGTTTAGCTATTCATATTAATCATACACTCAAAATATTAATTCAAAGATCAAACTGTGATCAAAAGAGTCAAAAGTTATAAAACAGTGGTTCTGTGACCCACAGAATACGTCCAGAAAGAAACGATACCAGGGAACTGCAGTAAAGTAACGACACTCCGCTGCTGCTGTTGACGCTGCGGAAAATAAGACTGCTCTGTGCAGTCTGTTCTTCGTGTTCTTCAAGGTCCTCTAATGGCAGCAGCAGCAGCAGGTGGGAATTGCTGTTAATCCTTCTTCTTCGCTCCTCTGCGTCCCAAACCTTCCCCAAACTCTTGATCCCCTTTCTATGACCTCCAAGGACTCTATTTAAACCCGAAGCATGCATCGAATCTCCTCCATAACTCCACAAATCCTCGGCAGTGAAAGAAAATATTTTCGGATATTTTCTTTCATGTTTTAGCTTTTCACGCGTTTTCTATGGTCAAGCACGCTCCAATTCGATTACACATGCTCCAACAGGTTGCTCGATGCATGAAACACGAGCAGAACACACACAAAATCTTCCAGAAGTCGTAGAGAAACTCTTCTGCATGTGTTTTACCTGTTTTGAGCCCGTGAATTGGCTAGCCCATTCTAGCCAAATTTGATCTAAGAGAACACTCACAACATCTTTTCCATGTTAAATCACAACTTCTCACCAATTTTCAGCGATTGAATCGCACTAGAACACCTTCATTTTGCTGATTGAAAATCTGTCAGGAGTGAAAATGGTTTCCCCGCCAAAACACGAATTTGAATGTTGAAGATGATATGCCCCCTATCCTGAACTGGGGAGCGAATAGCAGATGCCTTGGGGGTGACCTGGGGGTGCCCCTTAGAAATTAGGTTACCCCTTATCCAAAAGCGAGAGTCCGAATAAAACTTGTCCTCCTGGTGCCAAAATCAACTTTTCGAGCCGAATTTTCCAAAAATGTTTAAACAACACAAATAAATAAAACACCATGATAAGTACAAAAATGGGCACTAACAGTATATACAAATGAGATATATTAGACACATAAATGCGTCTATCAGTCTCCTCCAGCAATAATTCGATTTTGTTTGGAAGGAAAGCATTATTTGACTTCTCATGTGGAATTCAAACTTTCTCGGAGGCTGCTGACACACTTTTCTGGATGGGCAAGGCATATGCTACGCCATAGCCGTGTAAGGACCTTGCTGTATAGTGCACAAGTGACACGATCCATTCAAGCTGCTTGGGATTTGATCATTAATCATGACATACCAGGTATTGTAGCTTTGCTTGCCCGTTGGTGCGTTCCTACTCACACCTTCATATGCAGATGGGGGGAATTCACCGTTACCTTAGAAGATGTAGTTGCTTTGTTGCACCTTCTAGTTACCGGTAATTTCCCTGAAGAGCTTTCAGCAGAGGAGAAGGAGATATCTAACGTATTGGAGGCCAAGATGCACGAATTCAATGAGTCCCCCGAGTCGTTCTATGCTGAATGGTTGTCATATTGGTGGACGAGGGATGGAATTCCTAAAGAACCGGTTGATGGTACTTTAACAATTACTGCTTTCTTATGCTTATGTCTCTCCAGGGATATTCTTGAAGATTGTGGACACTTGTTGAAGCCGTTTGTGATTCGTTTCGCCATAAAGATGGCTAAAGGTGAGAAACTTCCAATTGGTAGTCTATTTTTGGGTTCGTTGTTCGCCAATTTAGATTCTTTAGTTATAGACTCCAGTATCTCCGACGTCTTCATGAAAGTCGAAACATATGCCAATACCATGTTCCTCCAAGCCCGAATGAACAAACCATCAGTTGAGTATTTGAAGGCTAATCTGGACTGCACTCATGCGGAGGGAGGTGAGTATTTATTCCCATGCTCTGATCCTGCTAATTTCGTGACTTCGGGTTACATAGACTTCTGGCGTCAGCAACTTGGACGTTTGCATGAGTTTGCGATGGATGTCAAGTCCCCAGTTCGAGAATTTCCTTCCTCCGACATGATTTCTGATCGACCAAGATTGAGATACCTTTCTAGTGATGACAATAGGAAAGCGTCTCCAAATGCGACACATGTAAGTGCTTTCCTCATGATTTTGGCAAAAGCATGACATTCACACTTTTAATTGTATTGTTGACTCCATGGTAGGATGGCCGTGTTGTGAGACCTCGAATTGATGTAAACTCTCCGGACCTCCAAGAAAGTCCCCAGGGTGAAGAAGGAAGAAGCAAAACAGCTCATAGAATGATACCGAATAATGTGCAGTCCCCTGCCGCTTCTTTGGTGAGTTGTTAACACTTCTCTTATCGTTACGATTTCCTTGTCCATGTAATAAGGATCTTCAAATATATTAATTTGTTTCATAATTTTGCTCCATCGGTTATTGACGGTCTTCACCTTGTTTCTAAACGAACAATCCAGGAATCCAGCACCGATGATGAAGTGGATGTAAGTATCCTTTGCGTAAGTGATTATGAATTTTCCTCGATTGAAGTAATGACGATTATTGTTGACACGTCCAGCAGGAGATTTTTGTGGAGAGATAACATGGTCATGCTATTTGTTTAACTTATAATGGTGGAGGGAAAGAGAACCTTCGAGATTCGGAACCGAATGGAGATAACAATGCTACTAATGTTAATGTCGACCATTCCAATCCTTCGGACGACTTGGGAAGTCCTCAAGTAAGTATCTATATTGTATTATCTTCATAGAAGTATAATGTTGCTGATTTGTTGATGAATGAATGAGAATCCCAATGAATATATGAGAAATTTTGCCGAAATACGTCACCAGAAAATTCAGACCTCAATTTTTAAGTTAAAATGTTGTAGAGTCTTCATTCGACGTCGGATTTTTGCGATCTGCATATGTATCTTCAATCCCAGGAAATTCCAAAGCTTTAGCTAAGAATATTTTTGAGTTTTGAGCATGTTTAGGGCCTGAAAGAGGCGAAACAGTAAACTTCCAGGAGACTTTCAGAACTTTTTCAGATTGTATGTTGTCCAATGTTTTGGCCACATCTCCTTGCTCGTTCATCCGATTGTTATGAAATTTTAAAATGCTGTAGAGGACATCCATACGAAGAGAATGGGATATGAATCAACCTTAGATTCTTCACCAATTTCTCCCAGTTAGCCGTTGAATGCAAGGCAGCGTAAAAACTCCTCAATTGAGCTTGTTTGAAAACGTGTTTCATGACTTCTACACTATTTGTGCATGTCTTAGGTGCATAATAAGGAACCTAGATGATGTTAGTTCACTTATTTTCTGAATTTTACGGTAGTATTGAGTTTACATGCTTAAATCATTCTAATCCCATGTAATCTTCACATTAGGTGTCAAATGACGAAGTTGGGAATAATGGATCCAATAATGATGGTTTGGGAAATCTCGGTGATGGGACATCCATCCCTGCACCTCAGGGTCATGAAATGCTGGTTGTTGATGTCGTGGAGGTGGAGGAAACTCCAATTGTGCCTGAGATGGTGGAACCCGAATCGAGAATGGAAGAAGCTGCTCCTATTGAAGTTGTCCCTATGATTACTGATTTTGCTGCTCCAGTGACTGAGAACCGGATAATAGTGCACGAGTATCCGACTGCAGGGGTTTCTTTTGCTCCTTCATTTGGTGAGATACTCCCATATCACAATTTTGTTGACGGATTTAGCGTTCCTATCGGATATGCTGATATGTACAAGAAACTGTGGGAGATGTATGGACACATCGTTGTTACTCAGGATCCTGAGCGTAGTTATTTCTTGACAAGGAAAGTAGAAGCCATACTGCGTGTTATAAATGATATCCGCATCACAGCTATAAATGTTGTCACCCGAGATGTACTCTTTGATTGGGAGTACAACTTGAAGAAAGCTGAAGAACTTGGCTTCAATTTGAGGTGGCTTCGTCAAAAGCTTGATGCTATTAGGAAAGCAGTAGAAGGTGACACTCCTTTCGCCACCAGTGATGCTGTGCTGAAGAAGATGGATGAAGTTGCTGAATTGACCAAGAAGCTGGAGGCGGAGAAAGCTTCTTTGCAAGTCTTGGAGGATGCCGAAAAGCAGAAATCTTATTTTGCTGACTTTCTTTAGTTCTTTTCCCCTGATATCTTGAACCCTGGATTTCTGAGAGATGCGAGGCTTTTAGATTTTGGTTATTTCTTGATTGGTTTTGAATTTATGAGTGACTAAGGATTTTCTTTTGGATTTTGGGTTTGAAAGAGATTTTCTTAAATAAAGAACTTTTGATAAATTGCTGAATTCAAATACTGGATGCAAGTATTACAAATGTTTTGGAGGAATTGAAATTACAGGTAAAAGAAAATCCTAAAGTGCAAACGTCAGATGTCTTGAGCGTTTGTCTTAGACATAAAACACCCAATGTTAAATGCTTCATGCGTCAAAAATCTTGAGCCAATTCTCATGAATCACTGGGATCCTTGTCTTTCCCTTGATGCTAGCCAATTTGTAGTATCCTCCAGCAACTGACTTGGCAATCATGAAAGGTCCTTCCCAGTTAGAACTCTTTGTGGAATGCAAATTGCGTCTGGTTTCCTTAAGAACAAATCACCTTCATGAAATTTGTTAGGCTTGGTTGCCCGTGCTTTGAATATTTTCTGTTGGTTCGGAATTCCTCGTATAGTGGGATTCCATGTTGGCGGAGCTTTCCAATTCTGTGGCACATGTGGACACTCATGCAAAGGACAATATTTAGGATATTGATTGTGAAACTCAGTCATTATCCTAGCGATGACCATGTTAGTGAGATGATGAATTTGGAGAGGTTC
Source organism: Papaver somniferum (assembly GCF_003573695.1). Taxonomy (NCBI): domain Eukaryota; kingdom Viridiplantae; phylum Streptophyta; class Magnoliopsida; order Ranunculales; family Papaveraceae; genus Papaver; species Papaver somniferum. The sequence goes on along the minus strand of NW_020621603.1, from coordinate 2,766,399 downwards.
TGCGTCTAACCATTTGGTGAAGTATTGCTGAGGTGAGACTAACCACTGATAACGCTTGGTGATAGTTAGGTTTTGAGCAGAACTGAGTCCTCAGACTAAGGTAGAATATTTGAAAGTTGGTAATACATATGCATCAGGGGAATAAGACTTGCCTGAGCGCGAAACCTTTTGAAGAATTCGTGGGCATTCTCCCCAGGTTTGTGTGTGAGTTCCATCAAGGCCTCGACTTTTCCCAAATGCTCGAACGGTTGGTCATCTTCCGAGTCAGAGCTTTCTTCAACGGAGAATTATACAACTGAAGATGAAGACATCGCAATAACTTTTCTATCATGAATCCATGTACGTCCCAGAACCATGTCATATCCTGGATCTTCTCGTATTATGTGAAATTTTGTTTCTGACCAGTTTTCTCCAACTTTCATTTTGAGGATGATATAGCCGTAAGCATCTCTAGAGATTCCTTCATGGTCTCTGATTGAGACAGGAGCGTGAGTTGCTTCTTGTCGGGTGATGCCAGTGGATTTGAGAGTCTTCATAGGAATGATATCAACAACAGTGCCAATGTCGACCAACGCTCGCTTGAATTCATTTCCCTTGAGGTGAACTGCGGTGAGAAGTCCCCAGTCGTACATCTCTTTGTCTGTTAACGGAGGTTCAGGGAGTATCTCCTGAATGTCTAATCGTTTCCCAGACACAATGTGGTTCAATGCAGCAAACATATCATTTTTTTGAGCTTTCGATAAGTACAGTAACTCATAGACATGCTCAATTAGGGATTGGACTGCTTCTTTGACCGGCTGTTCGGAGATTGTAAAAGTTCTGATTGGGAGAGGTGACGTGACTCAATAATGTTGTAGTAAAAAGGTTTGTTGAGACTTGTGAAAGCAAAAGAATTTATACTTAAAAATTAAAGAAAACTTAACTCAAAATTTGATTTCAAGATATGAGAAAATAACCAAGACACTGATTCCACTATTACACGTGAATGAATGATGGTAAATAACCCAAAACTCTAATTATCTTTAATTCCCTTATTTTCTTAACTCACAAATAATCAAGCAAATTCTCAAAAATTAATTGTATCCCCTAAGCATAGATTATATAATCAAAGCATAACCTATCTAATTGAATTACAACTAATGAAGAAAATTATGCAAACAATTAAAAACTCTGCAAAAGCAGTGATTGAGTGAATTATAATTAAATATTAGAGAAAATATAATAGTTACCATATTATTCATGCGTAAATAGCTTCCTCATTTCCTTGGTTGTGAGAGAATTAGCGCATCATCATGTTTGAAACACGCTCGAAATTCATTATTATTGCTCAAAAATGGTTTACAAATGATGAAAAGGGAGAAATATAATGAAAACCGGGTTAGTAACAGTTATATGTGTTACAAACCAGAACGACCTACAGTATGTGTCACTGATACTGTAGAAAATAAGTCTGCCTCTGATGTACGACCCTCGGCTGTGAGTCGTTATCACTGTAAAAAAACGACTGTCTTTGCTGGTCTGTTCTTCGTGTTCTTCAGCTTTGCAGCAGCAGAAATGGTGACTCTCTGCAACTTTCAATTTCTCGCCTCTGAGATGTTCTAAATCCTCCCAATTCTCTCTCTACCCCTTTATGAAACACCAACACCCTTTATATAGCCAGTAGCATCAAGAAATCTCGCTATAACTCAAGATAATTCTCTCTTAACTCGGCCTTGATGAAAAATTTTAGGAATATTTTCTTCCCTGATTTAGCTTCTCACGCTATTTCCCCACGCCAAATTACTCTCAACGCATCCACTCATTGTCCAGAAGTGTTTCAACATGCAGCAGCCACGCGAAAATCTCTTGGTCACTCAATCAGGACTCGGAATGGAAAACCAACCCTGATGCTCTGATTTCATATCTTGGGTTATCTAGCCAAATTTGATCGAAAAAAACACCCATACCAGCTTTGTTATGACAAATCACATCTACCCATGAAGTTTCAGGGATTGAATCTCACTAAATCACGTCCAAACATCCGATTGAAAATCTGCCAGTTCTCTTCACCATATTCCCGCCAAAACAAAATTTTGAATTTGTTAAAGAAGGTCACCCCTTATCCAGTGGTCGCCCCTTATTCGTTGCTGCAGTCCGAATAACATATGTCCTCCGGGGTGCCTTTAATAACTTTTTGAGCCGAAATTTCCATCAATATTTATTTCCAAAAAATACCTACAAACACACAAAACACCATAATAAGGACGAAAAGTACTAACAATATGAAACATTGAGGACGAAGTAGACACATAAATGCGTCTATCAAATATCCCCAAACTTATTATTTGCTAGTCCTCGAGCAGAACTAAAAAAAATAAATAAAACTGAGTTAATCTCGAGAGGGTTTACCAGAGGTGTACCCACAAAACCATTACTCAAGACCCTAGCTATCTATGCAGAACCTTGGAAGGCACTAAAGAATCTCCTTGGTTGGCATATAATCACTGACTACAGGAGGAAGTACCCTGATGCGAAATTCCAATTGATGTACACGAGTTTGCACTCAAGCATACTAAAATTCATATAAAGTGATAGAGCTCTACTCAGATAGTTTCTGGACATCATAACCGGAGTCAACCAATCACATGGAAAGATTAAGAAGATGGATAAAGAAAAAGATGGTTTAAAGTGAACGGTGTTTCCCATATCTGTCTGAAGGCCTCTGCCAAGATGAACCTATCCTAATGGACTGAGATACCGGTCTGACTAATATCAACACAACTGGCATATACAAGGGGACCAGTGGTCGATAAACCTAACTCTAGGTCAACACAACTGGCATATACAAGGGCACCAGTGGTCGACTTTATTGAATTTATTCCGGTTGGTCTGATGGACTGGTCTTAATTTTTTTTTCTTTTTTTTTGTATCTCAATCACCCTATTTCACCCTAGCAAAGGTAACAACTTGAATCGTGTGCCCCACCAAATCACTTAAAAAATAAAAACAGAAGGATTAGGATTCAATGAGATATGGCGAAACTACTATGTTTTTTTTTTATTCTAACACATGAGCTCTGTGCTTTTATGAATAGACTCTTTAGATGTTTCCATCTAATCAGATTAGTTCCTCAACTCCTACAACAAAGATATTCCCATCCACTTAGATTGGTTAGTGCCAACCTTAATAAGCATAAATTTCTAGGCTCTGGAGTTTATTTATTGCAACTAAAAGCTAAAAAGTTTCTTCCCCACCCCCAAACTTAAATCTAACATTGTCCTCAATGTTTCTAATGAAAGAGCAATACTAAAAAGTAAAGTAACACGGGGAATCAGTAAAGAGAGAAGTCGGAAAGATAGTATCTGGGTGAAGAGAGAAATCAAAAACTAATATACAACATACAATCGCCTCGATGGTCAATCAAGGGTAAACAGGGTCCTCCAGAGGGACCTCCTCAACATCACCTGTAGGAAAGGGCTCTAAAAAGGGTTTCAATCTCTGACCGTTAAACTTCGAAGAACTACTACCATCCGGTGTCTCAATTTCAACAGCTCCATGAGGAAAGACAGTGCGAACAATAAAAGGACTCGTCCACCGAGAACGTAACTTCCCAGGGAAAAGATGCAAGCGGGTATCATACAGAAGAACTTTTTGACCTGGAGAAAATGACTTTCTTAAGATATTTCTATCATGCACAAGTTTCATTTTGTTCTTATACTCCTTAGCACTATCGTATGCATCTCTACGAATCTCTTCCAACTCATTGAGCTGGAGTTTCCTATGGGCTCCTGCCTTGTCGAGTGAAAAATTTAGCTGCTTAACAGCCCAGTAAGCTCTATTTTCTAACTCAACAGGTAAGTGACATGCCTTGCCATAAACAAGACGATAAGGCGACATTCCAATGGGGGTCTTAAACGCAGTACGGTAAGCCCATAAGGCATCAGTAAGCCTAGAAGACCAGTCTTTCCGATTAGGATTAACTGTTTTCTCTAATATACGTTTTATCTCCCTATTGGAAACTTCTAACTGACCACTAGTCTGTGGATGATGCGGGGTAGCTACCTTATGTGTAATACCATATTTCTTCATCAAAAGCCTAAAAGGTACATTACAAAAGTGCGACCCTCCATCACTAATTATAGCTCGCGGTGTACCAAAACGTGTAAGTATATTATTTTTCAAGAACTCAATCACAACCCTATGGTCGTTGGTTTTACACGCAACCGCATCAATCCACTTAGAGACACAGTCTACAGCGACAAGGATGTATAGGTTACTAAAACAATTAGGAAACAGACCCATAAAGTCTATACCCCACACATCAACGACCTCAACAATTAGAATCGGGTTCAAGGGCATCATGTTCCTACGGGAAATGGTTCCTAATTTCTGGCAACGTTCACAAGTAACACAGTAACTATGGGAGTCTTTAAATAATGAAGGCCAATAGAATTCACACTGCAATATCTTAGCAGCAGTCTTCTTAGCACTAAAGTGACCCCCACAAGCATGATCATGACAAAAGGAAATAATACTGGACTGGTCACTCTCAGGTATACATCTCCTAATAATCTGGTCTGGACAATACTTAAACAAATAAGGATCATCCCAAAAGAAGTTCTTAACCTCGGCTAAAAACCTAGAAAGATCTTGTTTACCCCAATGTTGGGGCATTCGACCAGTAACAAGATAATTCACTATATTCGCATACCAAGGTGCTTGGGTAACAAAGAAAAGTTGTTCATCAGGAAAACTATCTCTTATAGGAAGGGAATCATCAGGGGAATCAACAACTAGTCTAGACAAGTGGTCTGCTACTACATTTTATGCACCCTTTTTGTCTCTAATGTCCGGAGAAAACTCTTGCAACAAAAGGATCCACCTAATCAATCTAGGTTTCGTATCATTCTTAGACAAAATATATTTCAAAGCAGCATGATCAGTATATATGACGATCTTATAACCTAAGAGATAGGGTCTAAACTTGTCTAAGGCAAACACAATGGCTAACAATTCCTTCTCGGTAGTGGTATAGTTCAACTGGGCATCATTCAGAGTTTTCTAGCATAGTAAATCACATGAAGTAATTTGTTTTCTCGCTGACCTAGCACAACACCAATAGCATAATCTGAAGCATCACACATGATCTCAAAGGGTAAGTTCCAGTTGGGTTCCTGGACTATGGGGGCGGTAGTGAGTAAAGTCTTGAGCTTCTCAAAAGCCTCTAAACAAGCATCATCAAAGACAAACTTAACATCTTTTGCAAGCAAATTGCAAAGAGGTCTAGAAATCAAGCTAAAATCCTTAATGAATCGACGATAAAAACCTGCATGCCCTAATAATGAACTATTACCTCTTACGGTTTTTGGGACCTGTAAAGTCTTGATAAGGTCAACTTTGGATTTATCTACCTCTATACCCTTAGAAGATACGATATGCCCTAAAACAATTCCTGATCGAACCATGAAATGACATTTCTCCCAATTAAGCACTAGATTCTTTTCCTTACACCTAATCAACACTAATGACAAATGATGCAAGCACTCATCGAAAGACGAACCAAACTCTGAAAAATCATCCATAAAGACCTCTAAAAACTTTTCTACCATATCAGAAAATATGCTCATCATGCAACGCTGAAAAGTCGCAGGGGCGTTACATAGCCCGAAAGGCATGCGTATATACGCAAAGGTACCAAAGGGACAGGTAAAGGTAGTTTTTTCTTGGTCTTCTGGGGCAATAACGATCTGATTGTAGCCTGAGTAGCCATCTAGAAAAAAGTAATGACTATGTCCAGCTAATCTCTCTAGCATTTGGTCGATAAAGGGAAGGGGAAAGTGGTCCTTCCGAGTGACCTTGTTCAATTTCCTATAGTCAATACAAACACGCCAACCCGTGGTCACTCGGGTCGGGATTAACTCATTGTTATCATTCTGGACTACAGTAATACCGGATTTCTTAGGAACAACCTGAACGGGGATGACCCACTTACTGTCTGAAATGGGGTAGATAATGCCTGCATCTAATAGCTTAAGAACCTCGGTTCGAACTACTTCTTTCATATTAGGGTTTAGTCGACGTTGCATCTCCCTAGAAGGTTTGGTATCACTCTCTAAATAGATCTGATGCATACAAACAGTGGGACTTATACCCTTAATGTCAGCTATGGTCCACCATAAAGCTTCCTTGTTGTTTTGAAGGACGGTTACTAGCCTACTTTCCTGATCACTATCCAAGACGGAAGAAATAATCACAGATAAAGTCTCATACGGGCCTATAAACACATATTTCAGGGTATCTGGTAATGGTTTTAGGTCCAACTTAGGAGGCTCTTCTAAAGAAGGAACTAGGGTATACTTAGAAACTGGTAGTGGTTCGAACTTAGGTTTCCATCCGTTACTAGTGTCTAACAAAGGGGTTGAATTTAACAAAGCATTTACCTCATTAATCACATTATCATCATCGAAATCAATCCCAAAGTGAGCTAGGCATTTCTCTAACGGATCTTCTAACAAAGTGTTTGGTAATGACTCCTCGACTAATGTTCCTATCATGTGTTACCTCTTATATGCTCGAGTCATCTAGTTCAGAGGGTAGCTTACTGATATGAAAGACGTTCAGCTCAGTAGTCATATTACCAAAAGACAAATTCATAATACCAGTTCGACAATTAATGATCGCATTGGATGTTGCTAAAAGTGGGCGACCTAAAATCACTGGTATCTGGTTCTCTGGGTCAGGGACAGGTTGGGTATCTAAGATAACAAAATCCACTGGATAAATAAACTTGTCAACCTCAATAAGACCATCCTCGATCACACCACGAGGAATTTTAACGGACCTATCAGCTAACTGAAGCGTCATCTGGGTAGGTTTCATATCACCAAGTCCTAGCTTGAGGTACACATGGTATGGAAGTAAATTTACACTGGCTCCTAAGTCAAGTAACGCTTTATCAACACGGTATTTACCTATTGTGCAAGAAATGGTAGGGGACTCTGGGTCTTTATACTTAGGAGTAGTGGTATTCTGAATAATAGAACTCACGTGACTAGCTAGAAATGATTTCTTCTGGACATTAAGCTTTCGCTTTCGCGTACACATATCCTTGAGGAACTTGGCATAAGAGGGAATCTGCTTAATTGCATCCAGAAGTGGAAGGTTGATAGTTACCTGCTTAAAAACCTCCAATATATCATTAAAATTGGCCTCCCTCTTAGTTGGAACTAGCAGATGTGGGAATGGGGCTCTAGGGACAAAGCAGGGCTCAATATGACCCTCACTAGTCTCTTTAGAGACTCTATCAGTCTCCTCAGTTTCTGGTTCAGAAGGGTGAACTACAGCATGTTCACTATCAGGCATGGGAACCTTGTTGTCTATCACTCTACCACTCCTAAGGGTTTTAATAACATTCACATGATCAGATGGTCTTTCACCTCTTTCATTAATTCCTCTAGGGTTGGGTTGAGTCTGACTACGAAACTTACCTCTTTCTCTTAAAGACTCATTTATCCGACTAACCTGGTTTTTCAACTCGGAAATAGCCTGAGAGTTAGCCTGACCTATTCTCTTATTTTCTTCTAAACCTTGAGCAACAGATTGCTGAAATTGCACAGTATTACGAGTTAACAAAGCAAGAGACTCTTCTAAACTCATAATCTTCTTATCCGAAGGGTTCTGAAACTGTGCCGGAGCTGAGGATTCTTAGTATAGCCAAAACCTGGGGGAACCTGAGCATTACTAGGATGACCTTGATTCTGGCCCTTGGACCAAGAAAGGTTTGGATGGTTTCTCCAGCCAGGGTTATAGGTTTCTGAATATGGGTCAAACTTCTGTCGGTTATCAAACCTAGTGTTGTTATAAAGAGCATTGGCTTGCTCTTCAAAAGCAAGGCCTTCCCAAAAAGGCTCATTTCTTCCACTACTACCACTAGAATGACTTAATTCTAAGACTTCTAACCTTTTGGCTATAGCTGCTATTTTGGCATCTGACTCATAAGTTCCTTCTACCCTATTAACATTTCCTCTACTTAGAAGAATTGTTTTCTGGGGTTCCATGCTATTTTCCCATTGTTGGGTCTTATCAGTGATTTCATTCAAAAATGTCATCGCTTCATCAACAGTTTTATTCTCAAACCCACCTGTGCATAAGGACTCAACCATGGTTGTTGTTGAATAATCTAAACCCTCGTAGAGGATCTGAACTAACCTAACCTTCTCCAAACCATGATGAGGACATTGAGATATCAAGTCATTGAACCTTTCTAAGTACCTATATAAAGATTCTCCCTCTTGTTGGGCAAAAGTACAGATTTGTGTCCTAATAAACGATGTTTTATGCCTTGGGAAAAACTTATGTATAAAGGCAGAAGTAAGTTAGTCATAGGTTTCAATTGACTCAGAGGCCAAACTATACAACCAAGATTTGGCTTTATCTTTTAAGAAAAAGGGAAATAACCTAAGTTTCAACGCATCATCACTTAGGTTTTTAATTTTCAGAGTGCTACAAACTTCCTCAATTTCCCTAACATGAAAATAGGGGTTCTCATTCTATTTTCCTAAAAACATTGGGAGCATCTGTAAAGTCCCAGGTTTCAGTTCATAATTTGCCTCAGTTTCATCTAACTTGATACAAGACGGACGAGAGGTCCTAGTTGGGTTTAACAAAGCTTTCAAAGTTACCATTTCTGGCACTACCAAAGGACTAGGAGTACTTTCTTCACTAATTGTCAAGTTTTCAAAGCTGAAATTTCCAAAGACAAGGCTCTCAAAAGAAGAGTCTTCGAGCTCCCCGCCTTCACAAGAAGAACTACTAGGTTTGTCACTAATCAAACGACCTAGAGTGTTTCTTTTCCAAGCCCGCTCTCTAATGACCTTGGGCATACACTAGAAAAACAAAAATACAAAGAAAAATCCTAAAAGGAAGGGAATATCTAAGCAAACACAAACAAGGATGACTCCACCACAGCAAACCTACTGATTTCTAGCAAACAAAAAGCATGATGGCTCCACTTAGATTGTTTCTAGACCAGCTTCTAATCCTTCGAAAGGGAATTCGTTACAATTTAAGCAAACCCCTCTGGAATCAATTCGAGTCAAAGTAAGTTGAATAGAGGCGAGGGAAGCTCAGTGGAGCTTTGATACCCAAGGCCTCACCGGTATTACAAGGCCGCACAGACACGCATTCAACTCACAGAAACCATCATGAACTTCGAAGTATGCTTAAAAGGGTAACCAATATTTTTCGAACGACTTTTCTACTACGCTCGTTACCCTATAAGTCTCGTTATGTTCCAAATTTTAAAGCTTAGGATCGCGATAAGTATTGTCTTCCTAAGGAGGGGAATAAGAGAACGGTGATGAAATCCGAACCCTTATCTTGTATGGCCAGTCCTTTCCCTTTACTAGGAAATTAAAGCAGCCGTATTCAGTTACTCGACATATATGCAAACGAAGGAATACAGTAACTCGCCAGCAGGGGATTTGCGAGTGTTTCGACAAACTTACCTCCCGTTCCAGACGGGGGATGAACCGTTGTAGTCGACTCGGGCCACGAGTCCTATGTCATGTGTGAACCCGAGGGGCCGAGGCGATATCGTAATCGCCGTCCCTCTCTGCAAACAGTTTAATATTTAAACTACCCTTCCGTAGGGTTTAAAAATAATGTCCCAAAGTTTACAGTCCAAAGTCCAAAAAATAAAGTATAAGGGAAAAGAAAAGTCTAAAAAAATAAAATAAAAACAATTAAAAATGTCTCTCTTTTTTTTTCCTCTTCTTTCGCTCCTTTCGCTTTGCCTTTTACTCCAAGTCTTTAAGTATTCACCAAAAGCTTTGGCAGAATTTTCTTTCGCTCCAAATTCCAAATTCTTTAAGGAAAAGACAAAAACCCAAAAACGTAAAGAAGAACAAAAAAAATAAAAATAAATAAAAATAAAATCTAAAAACTCTAGCCTAAAGACAAGTCCGCGTCGGCGACGCCAAAAATTGATGTGACTCAATAATGTTGTAGTAAAAAGGTTCGTTGAGACTTGTGAAAGCAAAAGAATTTATACTTAAAAATTAAAGAAAACTTAACTCAAAATTTGATTTCAAGATATGAGAAAATAACCAAGACACTGATTCCACTATTACACATGAATGAATGATGGTAAATAACCCAAAACTCTAATTATCTTTAAGTCCCTTATTTTCTTAACTCACAAATAATCAGGCAAATTCTCAAAAATTAATTGTATCCCCTAAGCATAGATTATCTAATCAAAGCATAACCTATCTAATTGAATCACAACTAATCAAGAAAATTATGCAAAAAATTAAAAACTCTGCAAAAGCAGTGATTGAGTGAATTATAATTAAATATTAGAGAAAATATAATAGTTACCAAATTATTCATGCGTAAATAGCTTCCTCGTTGCCTTGGCTGTGAGAGAATTATCACATCATCATGTTTGAAACACGCTCGAAATTCATTATTATTGCTCAAAAATGGTTTACAAATGATGAAAAGGGAGAAATATAATGAAAACCGGGTTTGTAACAGTTATATGTGTTACAAACCAGAATGACGCACAATATGTGTCACTGATACTGTAGCAAATAAGTCTGCCTCTGATGTACGACCCTCGGCTGTGATTCGTTATCACTGTAAAAAACGACTGTCTTTGCTGGTCTGTTCTTCGTGTTCTTCAACTTTGCAGCAGCAGAAATGGTGACTCTCTGCAACTTTCAATTTCTCGCCTCTGAGATGTTCTAAATCCTCCCAATTCTCTCTCTCCCCCTTTATGAAACACCAGCACCCTTTATATAGCCAGTAGCCCCAAAAAATCTCGCTATAACTCAAGATAATTCTCTCTTAACTTGTCCTTGATGAAAAATATTTTGGGAATATTTTCTTCCCTGATTTAGCTTCTCACGCTGTTTCCCCACGCAAAATTATTCTCAACGCATCCAGTCATTGTTCAGAAGTGTTCCAACATGCAGCAGCCACGCGAAAATCTCTTGGTCACTCAATCAGGACTCGGAATGGAAAACCAACCCGTGATGCTCTGATTTCATATCTTGGGTTATCTAGCCAAATTTGATCGGAAAAAAACACCCATACCAGCTTTGTTATGACAAATCACATCTACCCATGAAGTTTCAGGGATTGAATCTCACTAAATCACGTCCAAACATCCGATTGAAAATCTGCCAGTTCTCTTCACCATTTCCCCCCAAAACAAAATTTTGAATTTGTTAAAGAAGGTCACCCCTTATCCAGTGGTCGCCCCTTATCCGTTTTTGGAGTCCGAATAACATATGTCCTCCGGGGTGCTTTTAACCACTTTTTGAGCCGAATTTTCCATCAATATTTATTTCCAAAAAATACCTACAAACACACAAAACACCATAATAAGGACGAAAACAAGTACTAACAATACGAAACATTGAGGACAAATTAGACACATAAATGCGTCTATAAAGAGGATTCTTGTGCACTCCTTCAGTCCCCAGCTCTCCTGAATCGGCCTTTTCTTTGAATATACGTTTCAAGTTCCGACAGTCACTGGTCGGATGGATGACATACCTATGGAAACGACAGTAACGCGGATTCTCCACTTCCTCATCTGTTAGCTCCCTTATGACAGGAGGCAGGTTGATCGCACCATCTTGAATCCAGACTTCCAACAACTCGATCACCTCTTCAAAAGGAAAAGGAAAGTATAGTGCTTCATGATTACTCTGTTGACGTTGAGCCGGCGTTTGTGCGTTTCGAGTCTGGTTGTCCTTCTTTGGTGCCTTCGAAGACGTTGGAGGAGTATTCTTATGTTGCTGCGTGTCAGACTTTATTTTGCCCCTTTCGGAGACATTCGTGGAAGCCTCCACATTGTATTGTTTGTTGATTAAACGTCTGGGGGTGGTGCTTCGAGTGCTCGACTCCTCGACTTTGACGGTTTTGGTTCTTTCTAGCAAAGCCGGAGCAGTAGTTGCTGATCGCTTGGACGCTTCATGAAGTTCCGAGAAAGTCTGAAAACGAAGATTTTCCAGCAAGGCTCTGTAGACTGGAATTATCCTGTTAATGCATAAATCTACCAGTTGTTGTTCAGTAACATTAGGATCATGACAATCCAAAGCTTGAATTCTGAATTTCTTCACATATTCATTCGGATTTTCAGTATTCTTCTGAGTCATCCTTCCTAAGTCAGAAAGAAAAACATTCTCAGAAACGAAGAAGTATTTCCTGTAGAAAGCATTAATCATCTCTCCCCAATTGGCTATGCTTCCTGGTGCAATGTTGTTGTACCAAGTATATGCTCGACCCTTCAGGGATTTTGAGAATTCCTTCAAATGGACAACATGGTTGTTTTCATGCTCTCCTAATGCTTCCAGGAATCGAGAAATGTGTTCTCGAGAATTCCTCGTTCCATTGTAGAGTGTGAACGTTAGAGAAGTGTAGCCCTTTGGAAGAGGGATTTTTTGCGTGGCAGCGGGATATGGAGGTTGATGACGGTGCACGGACGGTGTATGACCTTTTCCCCGATTCTCCATAAAACGTTCCAGATCTTCACGAGTGATGAAACCGGAAGGTTCAGGTTCTGCAGCTTTGCGAGCTTCATCATCATCAGGGACTGGAATAACTTCGGGATCTGTAGTTGGAGATATTTCCTTTCCTTTTCTCTTCTCCTGAGTTTTGTCTGACATCTTGTCAGTGAGGGTTTTGAGATAGTTACATAGCTCCTTCTGAGTAGTAGCCATATCAGTTTGATTCTTGGCGAGGACTTCCTGGACTTTCATGAGATCGACAATAGTAGGTGGATTTTCTATGACTTCTTCAGGATGCCGGCCGAAGAGAGCATGATTTTCGACATTGGTGTGAGGAGGAGTAGTATCACCACCACTGTTGGAAGCAGGAACAGTTTCTGGAATTCCATCATTGTTGCTAGTGCTAGCGTCGTTTGCATTTGTAACCAACCCAGACCTAAGACCATCCATTTTATGAGAATGTGAGATTGCAACCGAGAGATTAATCTCCCACTGTGGTCGCCAATATGTGGATGGAGAAAAAACGGTTTGCTGGTTTTTTTTAGGAAAGTGAGGAATCGAGCGTGTTGTCGAGACTCCTCGATCGAGCAAACTGCTGAACCTCACACAGATGCACTACAAAGGGAGTGCTTAGATTCGAGAGATCAATCTGTAGGACTCCGGTTTAGACCAAGTCAATGGCCGTTCCAGAATCAATTCGGTCGTAAAGAGGGAGATGGGTTGATCTGTAGGAGGGAAGATGAGAATTGTGTGGAATCAATGATGATCAAGGATTGTGGATGTGTTGAAGGTTTCTGCAATAATTGGTAAACTGTGAAGTTTTAATAAGCTCTGATGGATTGATGAATTCTTGAGAGTAGTTACTCGAGAAATTCTGTGTGGATGATTGCTGATGATCTCCTCAATCATGGATTCAGAGACTTATTTATATTGACAGAGTTGTGAACACATTGATTCCTGTAAGTGTGACGGTTTTTTGAGTGAAAGAGTGGGAAAGTGGGAGATCGTGTTAAGGTCAGTTCCATGTCGTGTGAAGACTTGACTGATTGTGCACCCACTATTTTGCTAACTCTTTCAACCGTTTGCACGACTTACGCACATTTCTCGTCGTGGATGAATCCACGTGCCGTAGATCGCCAGACCAAAACCCTAAGTGATATCCCCCCATTTGTGACGTGATTGATGTCTCACAAATCATGGAGTCTGCAAGGCAGACGTGTCTTAATTAGTCAGTTATTGACTGATTAGACAGTGAGTCTAAGTTTTGTTGAATCGAGCATGATTGACGAATGCTCAGTGATTCATGAGTATTAATGTTGCTCGTCTGAGAAAATATTGTAAATTCGACGAGTTGTTGAATATTAATGAGTACCGGAATATACATGGATTATTCGAGCAACTGAGAAAGTATTGCTCGATTCGACGAATTACTGATAAATTACTGAATATTGATAATTGGATGAATATTCGAGCAACTGAGCAAGTATTTCTCAATTCGACAAAATACTAACATTACTAAATATTGATAGCTGGATCAATATTTGAGCAACTGAGCAAGTATTGCTCAATTCGACGAAATATTTATTGGTGACGTGACCCAATAAAATATTAAAATATTGGTAGATTACCAAAAGTTATATGATTAAGTCAGATGATGGTTGTTGAATCTATCATAAATTCATTAGTGTTTGAATCTTGCTCCGAATGATTATTCGTAGAACGTTTATTCAAAACTCTAATTTCAGATCAATCATTTGCTAATTGATGAATCGCTGAAAATAGGTCATGAGTGATAAAGGGACTGACCACATGGGATATGGCATCCATGTGGTGCTCAGTGCTCGAGTGAGCATGCACCAGGGTTCTCAGTTGGAGATTTGGTGAGAGAACGATGATTAAATGCCGGATTCATCATTTATTGAAATATTCCTAGGTTCAGCATTAGGTGATAAAACCTAAGTATGAAAGATGGGAGACCGTCCAAGAGGGCATAGGGCCGGCTCTTGGTAATCACGGGACCAGCTGTTGGTTGTTTGAGCAATCCCCAGGTTGGTTGGAGGGAGTTTGGGCCCAATATGAGCAATTGAGCAAATTAGGTCAGAACCATGAAAACGTGTGGGACCGGCTTTGTGCAAGCCCTAGGGATGACTCTAGTCGGTCAAGAAGGCATGCACGTCTTGTCTTAGTGTCCGTGTCTCCGTACTGAGAGTTTCGGCATTTTCTGATGTGCGTTCGAGCAACATTGTGAATTTTCAGAAGAGTTTCATCTTGACTGAAATTCTTGATTTTTGTTGGAATGAGCATGTATGCTCAATTGATCAATATTTTGTAAATATTAAAATAAGAGTATTTTAACATTTAGAATTTCCGTGAGAGGCTAGTCGGTCATGTGACCATGTTGGCTTTAATTTTTTCATGATTCGAGCAAAATTTGAGAAAATATGAAGGAATCATGAATTTTGCTCAAACCAAGGAGTTTCATGAATTGAGAAAAATAATAATTATAAAAGACTAGGGATTGCAAGGTATGGGGCTGGCCACGGCTAGGGCATGGCCGGCCGGCTATATTGCCCGGTCCCGCACGCCTTTCCCTAATTTTGTATTATTATTTTTTCATGAAACCGTGATATTATAGAGAATCCATGAGTTTTCGTTGAACAGAGAAGTTTCATGAGTTTAGGGAATAATAATTATAAAAAGCTAGGGATTGTGAGGTGTAGGACCGGCCACGGCTTGGGCATGGCCGTCCGGCTAGGTTTCCGGGTCCCGCACACCTTTCCCTATTTTATAATATTATTTTTCACGAATCCATGAAGTTATGGAGAATTCATGAGTTTTCGTTGAAACTGAGAAGTTTCATGAGTTTAGGGAATAATAATTATAAAAAGCTAGGGATTGTGAGGTGTGGGACCGGCCACGGCTTTGGGCATGGCCAGCCAGCTAGGTTGCCCGGTCCCGCACACCTTTCCCTATTTTATAATATTATTTTCCACGAATCCACGAAGTTATGGAAAATTCATGAGTTTTGCTCAAACAAGGAAAGTTGCTAAAATCAAGGAGTTTTCATGAGTTCATGAAAATAACAAAATAGGAAAATAATGGAAGAGGCATGGGACCGTCCACGACCAGGGCATGGCCGGCTGGCCGGCGGGCCCGGCCCCTGGACGCCTCTTATTATTTTATTATTATTTGTTGTTTTTCTCTTGTTTTGTGTAGGATTCCTCATCTGTCCATATTTTTTAATGCTCGTTTGTGCATCCGGGTGCTCAGTCGTGCATCATTGTCGAGTACACTTGCACCATTTTTGTGGGGCTTACTCAGTGGTAGTCCAGATGCCCAGTTGTTGAGTATTATTATTAGTTTGTGAAATTCAGTGGAGAATAATTCATGAAACTGAGCAATAAAAATGAGTAGTTGTTCTATTATCAATTCATAGGATCAGTCGTGGATTCGACCATGAATTCGGAATAAAAAAGTTAAGTATTACCATTATATGGGATTGTGGATTCGACCATAAAATCAGAGTAATTAAATATTACCATTTAATGAGATCAGCCGTGGATTCGATCATGAAATCGGAGTAATAAAATTATCAATTATCATCCCATGAGATTAGCCGTGAATTCGATCATGAAATCGGAATAATGAGATGATACAATTGTTTATTGCCATTGCATGGGATCAGGCCGTGGATTCGACCATGGAATAGGAGCAATTGCCATTCCATGGGATCAGGCCGTGGGTTCGACCATGGAATAAGAGCAATAGTTATTGTCATTCCATGGGATCAGGCCGTGGATTCGACCATGGAATAGGAGCAATAATAGATCATTCTGGGAATTCAGTAGTAAATGTCACGCATAATTAATCTATCACAGAAGGGATATTAGACAGTTAAAGCGTCATACCCATTCCGAAGGTGTATAGTCAGAAGAAAGCGAGTTGTCGAAGTCCTAAAGACGTTGTTGCTCTCAATCTACGGAGAACCGCCTGGATCTATATACGGTCTCTCTACATAATCAGGTAACAATGAGTGTCACCGACGTCCTGAAGGTGTTAGTGCTCTCAATCTACGGAGAACCGCCCAATTGTTCTTCTATGTAAAGGAAGGTCTCTCTCATGTATTCAGGGAACAGTGAGTGTCACCGACGTCCTGAAGGCGTTGTTGCTCTCAATCTTACGGAGAACCGCCCAATTATGTTATTCTACATAGAGGACATGATGAAACGCGTGGCACTGAACGCTCATCTAGTGGAGGCCTTTCAGGAAACATATTCATCATGGCTTTGTAAAATATGAATCTTCACATGCCTGAAGCCAACTCAGAAACAAGCAGTATCATGATTTTACGGTTTTTTTCCTTTGTTGAAAATCCACCATCAACACGATGATAAGAAAGAACTTCAAACTTTTCCATTGTTATGGGTTACATTGCTAGTATAGAAAATCTAAGTAAGTTTTCAGTTGCATAACTCAGGGTAGTTGGCTGTTTGCTTTGGGGCAAACTTATAAGCCTAAAATACGTGTGGGTGATAAGAGATCACTGAACCACTATATTGTCGGGTCATAGTTGCGCGTAAAATTACTTGGAGCATTTGCAGGTGTAAAACTAGCCGACATGAGGGTTTTATAAAATTACAGGGTCGTTTGGATCGACCAACGTCTATGTAAAGACATGAAGAGAATCCAAGATACAAACGCTAGCAATAATACTAATTCCAATACTGCACCTGAAGGTCTGAAATATAATTACTCCACATGTAAATGACAGATGGCAGAAGATTTCATTGATTGGGGAAATACGAGTATCGAAACAACCAAGATCGGGGACTTTCAGTACGCTGTAACTCAGGTGTTAGAGAACTGCTCGGTAGAACTCGCAAGCGTTTCTATCTCAAGCTTGTTTGTCAAGTTTAGTTGCCAAAACTATAAGTCTTGTTTCTAGTCTACTTATAGCTAAGTCTCAGATTAGGATAGTAAGTGTAGTTGAGCATTAGACTTCACGACATTCATCGATTGAAGATGAAGAACTACTAATGGGAGCGTATGGAACTTCATCAACAAAAGGTATGTGGAGACTTGGACTCATCTATCACTCAAAAGTCTATCTACTCTATCTCCTATTTAATACAAAAGTCGTATAGCTATATAGACTTCAATTATACACATTTGATATTTCGAGCTGAGCTTAACTCGCTTATATATTTCTCGAAATATGTGTTGGTAAGCTTTTTCTTTAACCAAGTTCATCTTATATTCTTGATGAAAGTCAAAAGATGATCATGTGAAAATCTCCTGGTAACATCTTACATGATTTATATGAGAAATTCATTTGATGTAGACTTGGAATGTTTCGTATTGATCATTTGATCACTTGAAAATTGCTTTGAAGCTAATAGTTTGTGTGAGACAGCTATTCCCGTCTTCTTAGAATATTTAAATGATTGAAATGGGAGTTTAAAACAAATAACCATGATTGTATATAGCAAAATATGCGTACTTGTATGGTAACTGTTGCAAAGTATTCCAAGTACGGGAACCATGGTATGCATACCCGTATGCGTACTGATTGGTTTAGTGGAGGTCCGGGAACTAAGTACGCATACTGATACGCGTACTGGCGTGAGGTTCAAGTTCCGATACTTCACTGACTTTGGTGGTATGCGTACCAGTTCGCATACTGGCGAACCCAAACTTAGTCTGGCCACTTAGGTATGCGTACCTGTTTGCATACTTGAGTAGGTTATGTTCTATAATCGGTTTGTTCATGAAATAATACATTTATATAATAAGGAATGCAATCTTTTTCAAACTGTGGTTATAATGTTCATGAAGTGATTCGAATGAATCAAAATCGATTTTGCTTCAATTGTGTCTTGTATACTTCTATGAGAATATAAACAATTGAACAAATCTCTAACTAGTTTCAATTGAGTCATTTGAACTAGTTATGATAAAGATGAATGAGATTGATATGAAAGTGCTCATATGACTAACCATTAGTTAACTATTGTTGAACAAACTAAGTGTACACGTTTAGGTACGGTTACCTTTATCTAAATGTTGGTACATTTCATTTGTGTATAACACGCTAAGTTCGATCTATCGGTTGAAAGATATTAGCTTGAATCTAATCAGGTTTTCATCTAACAGTGAATATTTAATGCTTTGTTACCAAGGTAACATTGATTGCAAACCCTGATTTGAAGACTATATAAAGGAGAACCCTAGCAACTCGGAAACCTAATCCCCACACCTCTTGTGTGATACTAGTTGCGAATAGAGTCGATTCTCATTTAACCTTGGGATTGTGAAGCCAGACCCAACTATTTTCTTTGTAGTTGCGTGTTCTGATCTTGTTGTTTTCTATTGTGATTCAGTACTATCTTCTCTAAGATTGGCTCGAGATTTAATCTCTGATAGGCAAGATAAAAAGTAGTCACAAACATCTTCGTCTCATCGTTTGTGATTCCACAATATCTTGTTTCGCTACCATATGATTTATATTATTTGAGGTGATTGATATTTCTATGATGTTCTTCGGGAATATAAATCTGCTATATCAATTGGTTCCTGTTCACTTTGACTTATCAAAAGACAGAACAAAACTTATAGGTGTATCTGTGGGAGACAGATTTATCTATTCAATAGACTTTTCTGTGTGAGACAGATTGGTTTATAAAGTCTTCGACTTTGGGTCGTAGCAACTCTTAGTTGTGGGTGAGATCAGCTAAGGAATCAAGTGCGCAGAATCTAACGTGGCTCTCAAGGCGTAAGGAACGCGACTGTACCTTGATCAGTATGAGATTGGTTAGAGCTCAACTACATTCCAGTCCGAAGTTAACTTGGAGTAGGCTAGTGTTTGTAGCGGCTTAATACAGTGTGGTGTTCAAATCTGGACTAGGTCCCGGGATTTTTCTGCATTTGCGGTTTCCTCGTTAACAAAATTTTTGGTGTTTGTGTTATTTCTTTTTCGCATTATATTTTCTATATAATTGAAATATCACAGGTTGTGCGTAAGATCAATCAATTTTGAATCCAACCTTTGGTTGTTGATTAAATTGATTGACACTTGGATATTGGTTTTTGATACCGTCTAAGTTATTTCTTATATTCAATCAGGCTCGCAAATTCCTATTTGTTTGATTGCAGATTGAATCGAGAAATTGAGATATAACTCTTTGATATACTTTTCTTAAGATTGAGACTGACTGTCTAGTTGATTCCGAAAGCATATTGGAGTTAGTCCATACAGATTTCTAAGAGAAATATTGGGTGTGGTTGTTAGACCCCCGCTTTTTCAATTGGTATCAGAGCAGGAAAACACGTTTAAGACCTCATAAGTCTGTGTTTGTAGCTATCTGACTCTATTGACAGAAGTGTTATCACTATAAACGTACCACCAGTCTTTGATGGCTCGAATTACTTATGGGGGGAAATTTCTATGCGTGCCTTTCTTCAAGCACGTGATTTTCAATCATGGGTTTATGTTGTTAATAGCTATAATCCTATAGTTGTTACAGAAGGTGATGTAACTGTTCCAAAGGATATCGGTGATTATGATGCTGACGAGATTCTTGCCGCAAAGCAAAATTCTGACGGATGGACTGCAATCATCCATTCCATTACCCCAGATCTTCAACACCATGTGAAAAGCGAATACCTTAGAAACCATATTTGAAGGGAATACCTGTGAAAAGGAAGCTAGGCTTCAAAACCTAAATTCTGATTGGGAAAACCTTCGTATGGCAGATGAAGATTCATTTGATGAGTTTAATCACAAAGTGTCTAAAATTGTTAATGCATCTTTTGCGTTGGGTAAGACTATTCCTGAAAAGGTCATTGTGATGAAAATTCTAATGATCATTGCCATCTAGATACGATTCTAAGAAACATGCCATCATTGAAGGAAATAACCTTGATACGCTTTCCATAAATACTCTTGTTGGAAAGTTAAAAATACTTTATCTTGATCAGAACACCGCCAGAACATCTGTGTTCAATGTTGTGACCAACACAAGCGAATCATCTAACTTGTCTTAGGATAATGAATGTTGTTCCAATCGTGTTGATTTTGATAAATCATTGATTAGACAAAAGATCAAGGATACTGTAAAAAGAAGCAAAAGATGTGAGAAAGGTCTCTCTCTGGTTAATGCTTCAGATGATTCAATACAAGAAAAATCATCCCAGGATGTCAATATCTTGCATACTTCCAATGTGTGCAATAAATTTTCAGCTTTTGAAGCAGAAACTTCTTCCTACTCAAATTCTGATTCAGAGTTTGAGTGACACTGTGATATTTGAATTCTTGGATAAGTGTGAAGAAGTTCACCAAGAAAATCTCCAACTAAAAATGTCGTTGGAGAAACTTGAATCATCACTTCAGGTGAATTTTTTTGAGATAGATTGTCTTAATGATGAATTCGCCAGGACCCTGTCCCTGAAGGAAAAAGATATTAATACTCTTAACTGTGACATGCAAAGGTTGTCTGGAAATTCTGACAAAATCTCAGCACTGTTATTCAGTCAGAAGTCTTTTGGAAACACAAATGGGTTAGGGTTCAAAAGAAAAAATGTGAGCACAAACAACTCTTTTGTTCCAGCCGGTTTTGGAATAACTGATGATGAATGTTGTGATAAACATGAGGCAAGCAAGCAAGACAATAAATCTTCCTTGATTTGTTTGTTTTGTGGAAATGCAAATCATGTCCAAAATAAGTGTTGGAAATTCAAGAAGAACAATAAGAGGATTGCCAAACTTCAAAATGACATGCAAAGAATGAATCCGACCTTGAGTAATCAACATGGTACTCTTGAAGACAAGAAGAAATATAAAAGAACCAGATTCAGACAAGGTAAGGAGTATGTTTATACAACAAACCTTGATAAATCACTATGTGATAAAATATATGAGCATTCGGCTCACTCCGTCACTATCTAATACTAGTGATGTCTGCATCCTCATCTTTAACTTGAGAAAATGAGGATTGCATCAAGGTTGCTCAAGTTTTGTGTAAATGTTAATTTCTTCTTTTTTTGTGTTAAGAAAATATCTTCTTAGTTAAATTAGATAATGGATCATGAACCGTAAAAGAGTTTTTCAAAGTCCTTCTAGGGTTTGGATGTTCATTGGTCTATTTATATTCATTTATGATCAAAATTCTCTTCACTTATCTTTTGTAAGATACAATTTCATGGCTCCTGTAACTAGAGGAACCACAAAAAGGGATGCAGTTGAAGTATTTAATGTGTATCTTTGTGAAGGAATCATTTCCTCAAGGAAGAAGAAGGAGAGATCTTCAAATGATGACGAATGTTCTTCCTCTAACTACCTCTTGTCTGTTTGTCATTTTGATAATAACTTTAGAGGTATGGTGAAGGATTTCATTAACAAGAGAAATGATTTAAAATCTAAAATAATTTTATTTTTAGAAAAGATGCTCACTATGAACATATGTTGTCTCTAACAAAAAACACCTTGGGTGGACTAAAAAGAGAACTTAATGAGTTAACTGATATTTCTGAAGATTTGGAGGAATTGAACGTGTTAGAGCACTGCTCGGTCGAACTCACAAGCGTTGCTATCTCAAGCTTGTTTGGCAAGTTTAGTTTTCAAAATTATAAGTCTTGATTTCTAGTCTACTTATAGCTAAGTCTCGGATTAGGATAATAAGTGTAGTTGAGCATTAGACTTCACTGTGTTCATTGATTGAAGACAAAGAACTACTAAGGGGAGCTTGTGGAAATTCATCAACAAAAGGTGTGTGGAGACTTGAACTCATCTATCACTCAAAAGTATATCTACTATATCTCCTATTTGAGACAAAAGTCGTACAGCTATATAGACTTCAATTATGCACATTTGATATTTCGAGCTGAGTGTAACTCGCTTACATATTTCTAGAAATATGTGTTAGTAAGCTTTCGCTTTAACTAAGTTCATCTTATATTCTTGAAGAAAGTCAAAAGATGATCATGTGAAAATCTCCTGGTAACATCTTACATGATTTGTGTGAGACAGTCATTTGATGTAGACTCGAATATTTCGTATTGATCATTCAATCACTTGAAAATTTATTTGAAGCTAATAGTTTGCGTGAGACAATTATTTTCGTCTTCTAATAATGTTTCAATTGTTAAAATGAGAGTTTAGAACAATTGGAAATAAGCACAGTATGCGTACTTGCATATGTGTAATCCAAGTTCGGGAACCATGGTATGCATACATGTATGTGTACTGATTGGTTTAGTAAAGGTCCAGGAACTAAGTACGCAAACCGGTACGTGTATTGGCATGAGGTTCAAGTTCCGTGACTTTACTTAGTTTGATGGTATGCATACCCATTTGCATACTTGAGTTTTTTCATGAACTAATACATTTATATAATAAGGAATGCAATCTTTTGCAAATCGTGGCTATAATGTTCATGAATTGATTCGAGTGAATAAAAATCGATTTTGCTTCAATTGTGTCTTGTATACTTCTATGAGAGTATAAACAATTGAACAACTCTAGAACTAGTTTCATTTGAGTCATTTGAACTAGTTATGGTTAAGATGAATAAGGTTGATATGAAAATGTTCATATGGCTAACTTAGGTTAACTATTTTTGAGCCAACAAAGGTGTACACATTTAGGTACGGTTACCCATATCTAACTGAAGTCACTTTTCATTTGGGTGTAACAAGCTAAGTTCGATATAACGGTTGAAAAATATTAGCTTGAGTATAATCAGGTTTTCATCTAACGGTGAATATTGAATTCTTTGTTACCAAGGTAACATTGATTGCAAACCTTGATTTGAAGACTTTATAAGGGAGAACTCTAGCAACTGGGAAATCTAATCCCCATACCTCCTGTGTGATACTAGTTGCGACTAGATTCGATTCTCCTTTAACCTTAGGTTTTTTCCAAAACCATGTAGGTTAACGACTTGGAGACTTCATTGGGATTGTGAAGCCAGACCCAACTATTTTCGTTGTAGTTGCATGTTCTGATCTTGTTGTTTTCTATTGTGCTTGAGTACTACCTTCTCTAAGATTGGTTCGAGATTTAATATCCGATAGGCAAGATAAAAAGTAGTCGCAAACATCTTCGTCTCATCGTTTGTGATTCCACAATATCTTGTTTCGCTACCATACGATTAAGATTATTGTAAGGTTATTGATATTTCTAGGCTGTTCTTCGGGAATATAAGTCTGGTATATCAATTGGTGCATGTTCATCTTGATTTATCAAAAGAACGGAACAAAACTCATAAGTATATCCGTGGGAGACAGATTTATCTATCTCAATAGAATTTTCTGTGTGAGACGGATTGGTTTATCAAGTCTTTGGCTTTGGGTCGTAGAAACTCTTAGTTGTGGGTGAGATCAGCTAAGGGAATCAAGTGCGTATAATCTGGCGTGGTTCTAGAAGCATAAGGAACGCGACTGCACCTTGATCAATATGAGATTGGTTAGGGCTCAACTACATTCCAGTCTGAAGTTAACTTGGTGTAGGCTAGTGTCTGTAGCGGCTTAATAAAGTATGACGTTCAAATCTGGACTAGGTCCCAGGGTTTTTCTGTATTTGGAGTTTCCTCGTTAAAAAAATTTCCGGTGTCTGTGTTATTTCTTTTGCGCGTTATATTTGTTTATATAATTGAAATATCACAGGTTGTGCGTAAGTTCAATCAATTGAGAATCCAACCTTTGGTAGTTGATTAAATTGATTGACACTTGGATATTGGTTTTGATACCGTCCAAGTTATGTCTTATATTCAATCGGTCTCGCAAATTCTTATTTGTTTGATTGCAGATTGAATTGAGAAATTTAGATATAACTTTTTGATATACTTTTCTAAGATTGAGTATGACTATCTAGCTGATTCTCTTGAAAATATATTGGAGTTAGTCCATACAGATTGCTAAGCGAAATATTGGGTGTGGTTGTTAGACCCCCGTTTTTTCAATTGGTATCAGAGCAGGCAAACACGTTTAAGACCTCATAAGTCTGTGTTTCTGGCAATCTGATTTGTGGGGACAATTCTTATCTCAAACTCGCACACATAAAAATGAGTTCCAAAAATTTCAATTATGCTAAATGTCTTGGGTTTACCTCCAAGGATAACTCCTTTGTTGATTCTTCTGAATCCCGAGGTGAGAAGTTGGTAATATCAGATTCTGATAACATTCCCTATGATATGACATTTAACATTATGTCTAATGCTGAAATGGAACTCACCAGAACTCGAAAAAAATCTTCTGAGATTTTTGATTTTCAAGGAGCTAAGATAAAGGCTCTTGAATAAAAACATGATCAGCTCATTGATGAGCTTGAGAAGTCTCTTGGTCGTGAGCGGGAACTCTATAGCATAATTGAGTCATTTTCTAACAATATCAAAAAACTTATTCAAGAAACTACTCTACATCGTAAAAAGATTAGCACTCTTGAGGATATTTATAAAGAAGATTCAATTAGAGAAAAACGTTTGATCGATACTCACTCATCTGATCTGAAAAATTTTCGTGTTGAAAAAATTGGTTACTTCCCTTCATCTAGCCCAGGAACAGTGCAAATCCTTGAAAAGGGAAAACTCTGTTTTAATGAGAAAATCTTCTGTGTCAATCTCTAATTCTCATACATAATTACAGTACATGAAGAAAAGTTCTCCAAAAGAAGTCTCTGCTAAGAAATGTTTACATAACTTGCAGTCTTCTAATAGGGCTATGAACTTACAGGTTCCTTCCATTGTTTCTTTTCCACAAACCTATTCTTTGTGTGGGAAAAAGAATCACTATGATCAACATTATTTTGCTAGAAAGAAACAGATTTCTGATCTTCAAAATCTACTTATTTTTACAGTGGACAGATTAAATTATCTGGCGACATATACAATGGATTTCTTTCCTGCAGAAAGCAAGAACTCTCATAAAGGGGACTTCAGTGATCACTCATCTCGAAATCTCTACAGGGATCGTGTTTCTATTCATGGCGCAAACTCTTACACCACAAAATACTTTTTCCCAGTGTTTATGAGAATAAGTCTGGTAGATCTAAGTCTAGAAGGTGGAGACCTTTCTCCTCTAATCCTCTGGAGCCGATTTCTAGAGGTCCTAGACTTAATCCTCAGAAAATTCCCTCTAATGGATTTTCTAAAAAGGCTACGTCAAATTCTCCTGAAATAAGAAATAGCCAAAGGAAGGTAAGGAATACTAGGTTCAAACTCTCAGATGGTATTCACAGCTCATCTCTCAATACTCATGGTGGGATTACTTCTCACTTTACTACCTAGTTCTAGGTAATTTCATTCTTGTATCTAACTTGAGAGTTGCAAGGATGATATTTGCGAGATGCTCAAGTCTATCGTTGGTTACTATTTGTCTCTTGTTTGATTTAGCTGTTTTCCCTTTATGTAAAGGTTGAGTCATTTCTTGACTCCTTGTCATTAATGAATCTCTTCCACTTGCTCTGATTAAATCTTTTAGTTAGTGAGCCATGCTGATAAGAGATATTTGAAAACATAGATTATTTCTTTTTGGATCCTTTCTTATCCATTAGACCTCCACGTCTATTCCATGTATGTCCGTATCTTTCTTGGGAGTTTTACGGTTTCGACAACAAGGGTGTGCCTTGTTTGTAAACATATATATATAATGTTATATTTTTTTGCCTTCCCTAATAAAAAAAAGGGAATTGACAACTCCTCAAGACCTCAAGAAGTGGTGAATCTGAAGATGGAAGAAGACATTAAAGGTTGTGATTTTGTTCAAGAACTTGTCTTGAAAAAGATGATTGAAAGGAAAGAGTACAACTCCTGGATTGGTGAATCTGTCAAGGATTTAATTCTTTTTCAGAATGACTCTAGGGTCGAATTTTCAAATCTTCAAATGCAAATAAATCAGCTTATTGATGGTCAGACCAAAATCCTTGATAATCAAAAGATCTTGATCGGGAATCAGAAGAAACTCATCATGGACTGTGTGAAAGCTAGGCATCTTGGCCGCATTGTTGATCGAAAATTTAATGTTCTAACTCATGAACATGGAGTCTCTACGGTCAAAAGAATCAAAGATATCAGTGATACATTTTATGATTGACCATTTCAAAGGAATGATGTTATCAAAAAAACTTGATTTTTTAATTTGTCTGTGAAACTTCTTATGAGAATTTATTCTTGTGTTTTAAGAAGGATAACTAGGGTTTGGAATAGCCATTATTGTGAGCACACATATCTATTGCCAACGATTTTCATCTTGCAATGTTTTTAGATTTATTTGAATTCTAAAGTTTATTTGGAATATGATTTTGCAGTATTAATCTTTATGGTTTTATATATTGCAACTTGTTATGGGATATGTGTGTTTGCGTCCGTGAAATATGATTATCCCATATATGCTCAAAAGTTAAGCCTATTGTATCATTATGCAAATATTGATGGAAGTGTTTGTGGGTGAAAACCGTTTCTGCTGATTTTGGTAATTTTGGGTGTGTGGATGAGAAACGAATCTAAACCCTAAATAATGCACTGCACGGGAGTACTTTTGATTCGAGAGATCAATCTGTACAATCCTGGCCTAAACCAAGAAATGGTTGTTCCAGGATTGCGTCGGTCACAAAGTGAAGGAGAATGGTTGGTCTTAGGGAGGGAAGCGAAGAGAGTGTGAGACCAGAATAGTTGATTCTGAAAGTGTGGTTGTTTATGACTTGTATCTGAAAGTAGAACTGGCCAGCAGAATGGAAAGCTACCAGCTGATTTCTAGATACTGTGTTGTTGCCGACCAAAACTTGTTTTTTGTGAAAATATGTGAAGCCTATTTATACAAGTCATATTGAAACGTACCCTGGTCTCGTAGGAAGTGGAAATGATTGAGTGGTGGGAGAATAGAGTAACGTGTAACCGTCAGACGTTATGCTTCCATGATGAGGGAAGTGAATTCGTGTAACCTTCAGTCATTACGCTTACCTGATGAAGGAAATGAATTGTTTACACCGTCACTGTTCACCACCACTAATTGTCCTACTTCATGACACTTTCTTGTAACGGGAACATTGCACGCCGCACACTATAAACCGCCAGATCAATACCCTGATGAGTATCCCCCAGTTTGTGACATGTTTGATGTCTCAAGTGTTTTCGTGGAAAATGTGTAGTAGGTCGCTATGTGTGGCAAGTCAAAGTCAAGATACTTTGTCATAGGAAAATAACATGTGATGCTATTAGGCTTGCCTTGGTCGGCCGCCTAAAACTTGCCACAAGTCCGTTAGTTTGGTGGCGAACTTGAATGGATGAGATTACATCTCATGAGGAAGGGTAGTCGTTGATTATGGACACATCTTTGTTGTATAAAAAAGTGGCGCCATTAGCATAGTGGCGCCTGGCGTAGCCGTGGCGTAGCGGGTTGCCTGGGACTTGCCGCAAGTCCGTCAGTTCAGTGGCGAACTTGGATGGCTGAGATTGCATCTCATGAGGAACAGTGGCCATTGATTATGACCGCATCTTGTTGTTTAGCGAAGTGGCGCCATTGGCATAGTAGCGCCTGGTGGAGCCATGGCATAGCGACATGCTAGCGGCATGCCAGTGGCGTAGCTATAACACATCGGCATGCCAGTGGCGTAGCCATGGCACAACGACATGCTAGTAGCCATGGCATAGCGGCATGCCAGTGGCGTGGCATAGTGGCATGCAAGTGGCGTGGCATAGCGACATGCTAGTAGCCGTGGCATGGCCACGCCTGTGGCGTTGTGGCATGGCCAAAGCTAAGGTTTGGCTCCGTGGCCAAAATTAGGGCTTCGCGGCGTGGCCAAGGACAGGATTTGGCGCGGAGGTAAGAATTAGGGATTGGCGGTGTGTCCAAGGCTAGGATTTAGCGTCGTGGTAAGAATTAGGGCTTGACGGCGTGGTAAGAATGAGGGCTTGGCGGCGTCGCCAAGTCTAGGTTTTGGCGTCGTGGTAAGAATTAGGGCTTGGCGGCGTGGCCAAGGCTAGGTTTTGGCGCCGTGGTAAGAATTAGAGCTTGGTAGCGTGGCCAAGGCTAGGTTTTGGCGCCGTGGTAAGAAATAGGGCTTGGCGGCGTGGCCAAGGCTAAAGTGGCATGCTACCGCGGCAGAGTGGCATGTTGGCATGCCGATCAATATGTTGTTGTGGTAAGGCGCGTTAGGCTTGCCAGTTAGTATGGTGGCGCGGCAGGGTGCGTTTGGCCTTTAATGTATGGTGGCAAGTTTGGAGCGACTTGATTGGCTGAGGAAAGGAGCCGACCAAACATAAGGCGCGGCTACACTTCTGGTGAAAGTGTGGTGGCTTTAGAGTGACTTGATTGGTCGATGGGAAGCGAGGCCGAAAAGTATGGGCCCAACCACAAGTTATGTGCGCGTGGCTAATTAGAGGCAACACGATTGGTCGAGAGAAATAGGGCCGGTTTAGGAAGTGGCGTGGCAAGTGGCGCCAGTTGGCCTAAGGCATGGTCACGCCTCCCTTTGCTACTGCAGCTCCCTGTTTTCTGATTCTGGGCAAGGTTTTTCACCTGATAATCCATGGCGGATTGATTACCTAGTTCGCCTAGGCTTAATTTTGACAGGGCAATTGATTGAACTTTATGTGTTGACACAGAGTTCTTTTAAGTTCATTTCCAGAGAGCAGCATGCTTTTCTGATTGAATACCTTATGCAAAGACCTTATCCTTGATATTTGGAAATCTGTGCTGCACTGCTGCGAGCGAACACAAATCGTCATGCCATATCAACATTAAGGGTTCAGCCGGAGAACATAGCATAGAAGGCATTCAAAGGAACTTATATTAAGTGAATATATGCGAGGCACCGAAATTTACAGGACATCTGGGATGGTTGCTACATTCTCCAGTCTGGATAAATTTCATGTAAGTATATTGAACGGCTCAATAAATATGTCAGTGGAGAAGTTAGCACTCACGGCACTGTTTTCTTACAGACTGACGTCACATCAGATGCAAGGTTTTACAATTTTAACCCTAAGCTAATAACCACCATCAACATTAAGTCCCCTGCTTAGCACGTAACAGTGGCATTTTTGCGGGGTAAGCATGAGATGGTGACGGACAAGAGTAAAATCGAAAGGGCAAGACGTGAAGAGATTACCGAGGAGATTCAATTAACCTTTGGTGGAAGGCATGAGGAATCCGTGATCCTTGTGTTGCCGATTTTTCATAAATTCGGCTTGGCCATGAGGTATTGGCATCAGCGCTGCAGCTTTGGTTATTTGATAAGCAGAGGTGATATTGCAATTTGGTCCGCGAATCGGTGCATGGCGCTAGCTGTCTAGGTCACATAACGTATGGAGATGGCGCTGCTTTGAACGACCAAGATGGCGCTTCCTTGGCTGGTGGAGATGGCGTGGCTAGCTTGGAGTGGCGTTGCTAGCATGGAACGGTGGATGGCGCTGCTGGCCTGGATGGGGACTTCTGGCACGGGCGTGGTGTTGCTGGCTTGGCTACGTCCGTGGCATGGTGGATGGCGCGGATTTGCCGCGAAGTGGGTAGAGATGCCGTCGTCTAGGAGTGTTAAAGATGGGGCCACAGAGCGTTGGCGTAGTGTTGGCTTGGCCGTGGAGATTAGCACCATGGAACGTCAACACCGCGGGCCCAGCTGCCTGTTTTCGTGCGTGTACCAAATGGGAAACCTTTCTCTAGTCGAACTCCAAAAAACCATGCATATAAAAGGCGTTACCCATCTTCCTTACTTTCGTATTGTTGGATTTGTTTCCACATCTTGGTGCTAGCGGCAAATACTTGGATCAGCGGAGAGAACAACAGCAAAAGTAGGCGAGCGTATTTTAGGTATGTTTCTTAACATTTCTTCTTTTGTTTGTTGTTCTGTGTTGGTTTAAACCCTAGACATAGGCATGACCTCCATGGATTTGTAACAACACTTCAATATGAATAATTCTTCTTCGCTAATAGTATTGTAGTAGCGTTAATTACAACGAAAACAATCATCATGTTAGGCAAGCATATACGTGTGGACAACGCCGTCTGTTCCCTTTTCCATGAAGACTAGTTGTAGGGTTTCCTTTTGTTCGTGAGCATAACTCCCGTGGAAAAACGTGATATGACTGAGAGCATGCTTCCCGCTGCCTTGTACGATTTTGGCCAAAAACATATTCCTCACGATGTTGTCGGGTCTTAGCTAAGAGCATATTTTCCCGCGACATCACATATATATCTCGTTGAGCAAGCATCAGTCCCCATTCTTTTTTGATGTGAGTGATATAACATGTGGCCAAAGGGTAAATTTCCATAGAAAATGTGTCGTTGACCTTATGCTTTCCTTCAAAGTAGTAATTTTTCTGTTTTGCTTCGTTGTAGTTACTTCAAAAGCATAAGGAATTTTGTTAAGATGTCACCTGAAATCAGTTCCGCTGCCGCGTCAAGAAGTGCTAACAACTCCAAGTCGAACGAAGATGATGAGTTTCTTACGAAGTCTGCTACGATTACGAGGACCCATCCCAAATTCGTGGCAACCCTTCTGACTGATTCAGAGAATGATGGAGAAGTTCAATCAGTCACTCCAGGGCGTATAATGAGGTTTTTCCTTCAGAAAAAAAGTACTCAGCTTCTCCAATTGACTTCAAAATATGTCATAGTCCATTGCGCTCTTATGATAAGTGGATGAAATTTATGATGATCCGCGACCACGTAAAGGCCAACTTAATTGAGGCGCAAATCATGCATGCTGTCATGGCGTTTGCGACACTTCAAATCAGAAAATATATTACAGGATTGATTACTTTCATCTCCAGATGGTTCCCGAAAACTCATACGGCTATATGTAGATGGGGTGAGACGACTATTTCTTTGGAAAGCGTAGCCGTTATGTTGAGTCTTCCAATAATTGGGAAACTTGATGTTGTCTTGTCTGAGAAAGAAGAAGAAAATACATGCCGTTTTGGTCACGAAAGTGACAGGATATGTTCGAAAGAATTATGAGGAGAGGTGCTTCTATAACTGGTGGGTGTCTGAGTGGTTCCCTGATGAGCCGGAGTTGGATCAAGTGTTGGATGATACACTTCATGTTACTGTATTTTTAGTTTTGTGGTTATCCAGAGACATTTTCGACGATGGTTCTGGCAAAAAATATATAAGGCAGAAGCTCATCAAATTTGCTATCAAACTTGCGAAAGGCGTTGCTCTTCCCATCGGCAACTTGTTTCTTGGCTCTTTGTACACCCATCTGGATCGTTTAGTAGCGGACATGTACGTCTCTAATGGGTGTATGAAAGTAGACTCGTATATCCATGTCGCCTTTCTCCAAGCATGGTTATGGGAGCATTTCAAAAATTACGCTCCTAACCCGAGAACCTCATTTCCTGATACATATGGCGTCTCTAGGATACTCCGTTGGTTGGATAGGCGTCCAAGGCCTGGATCAAAGCTCATCGACTTTCTCGATAACGCGCATGCAGTTAATTTCCATACCTGGGCTCCGGTACACACCTCCATAGTTCAACCAGACACTTTTGCTTCCGCACCGAAGGTGATATTGCGTTCTGCTGAAGGGAATATGAGCATTGGAGAAACTGTGTTCTTGCGAAGCTGCATACCTGGGTACGTTCCATCTTTTTTTTCAGAGGATCTTGTGCAGTAGTCTCTTACAACATTGACAGGGTTGCTCGACATATGGGCTTTGATCAGGGAATCTCATTCCGTCGCCCGCTGACAGCTCCAGTTGAATCGTTACCCGCTATTCTTGACTACAGCGTCATTGCACCGGATAAAAGTCTTCCCTTCTTGCTCTCAGAACAAAAACCTGTGACGACTCCCAAATATAATGTCTTCTGGCAAGATGAGTTTACCGCCATTCATAAGTTCGTGCAAGATGTTGTGACAAAGCCGCATGGAAAACCTTCCTCTGCGGTTCTAGCGAAGCATAAATTGTTGAAATAGCTTCCTTGGGGCAAGCGAAAATCTTCTAGCTCGGATGCAGACAGTCCCCAGAAAAAGGAGCAAAGGTCGAAAAATTGTGCAGGTGGCTTCCAATCGGATTCGACAGCTCTTGTGACTTTCAGTTCTTTCAACACGCAGGTGTGTATGATTCCCTCGCTGACTTGGATGAATTGCACAAATTTTCGTTTCATCACTGACTTTTTTTTTTGACTCAGGGTCTTGACAACTCGAATATCTTTGCTAGACTTGCCCACAGCCAAAAGACCGCGCCTCTTGAGGAAGGAGACGACGAGACTAAATCTCTTGAAGAAGAATCCGAGGAGGAAGAGAGTTCGAGATCCGGTGATGGGAGGAGCACTTCTGAGTGCAATAGTGAGTCTTCTTACAGTGGGCCCACAAATGAGTCAGTGAGTTTGCCACACTTTTCTTTTTAGACCATTTATTTATTCGGAATAAATACTCAATCGGTGTTATCACAGAAAAAGGCCATCGGAGATAACCCTGAGATGGAGATTCGTCGTGATGAAGATGTGGCTTTGTCTCCAATCGTGGAAGTCGTACCTGCTAGAAACCAGGAGATGGAGATTGATCGTCGTGAAGATGCTGCCACATTTCAGACGACGGAAAACGTTCCCATGGCTGCAGGTGCGATTGTCGCCAAGGAATCCCTGCTGGTCGCAGAATCAGTTGCAGGCGCCACTTTCGACCCTCCATTTTTGACTCCTCATGAAGATCATGTGCTGATCGGAGGCTTCAGTGTACCATCTAAGTATGTGGAGTTGTATACCAGAATATGGGAAAGGTACGGTCATACCGCAACAACCAAAAAGATCACTAGCCGGTTTGCATTGGTTAAGCGGGTGGAAGAAACATTATCTTCAATTCATGACATGTGTAACGTGACTGGCCATATTGTTTCCGTAGATATAATCCCGAGCTGGAAGTTTCACCGGGATATGTGCGTAGGCTTTGAGTCCAACGTCTCCTGGTTCTGTGAAGGTCTTTATGAGATCCAAAGGTTGCAGGCTGAAGCAGTTGATGGTCCTTCCGCGGATTTGATTAATCAACAGGAGGCAGAAGTCGAGAAGTTGTCCCAGGATCTGAAGCTGAAACAGGCGGCTCTTCAAAGTATGAAGGACATTTTCTCCAAGAAGAACGAGCCGTTGTTAGGCAATTTTCCTTGAATATTTTTATTTTCTGAACTTCCTTTTCTTAGTTTTTTTTTTTTGAAAGGCAAAAGAAACGCCTAGTTTATGGTTTGGTTTTCTGGTTTTTGGATTGATAGATGATTGTTTCTCATAAGAGTTTTGGATTATTTTGGAATAATGGCCCTTCGATCAATCAATATGTTAAAACCCGAATTATGAATGTAAGTAGCAAAGTCATTCGGGAAAATTGTGAAACCGTGAGTGTTGTATGAGAAAAGAAAATATATGAAATCTTGGGATGATTGGGTTATCGGCTTCTTTTGCAAATGTGAAAACCCAAACAATAGCTCGTGTAAACGTTGTCTGACAAAACTTACTCACTTTAGGGTCTCCCACCAAAACTGAATCTTCAGGGAGTAAATCCGAGTCTTCATGTGACGCCCTCCTTGCCGCGAGAAGTCCCCAGTCATTCTTTATTGTCTGTGGAACATCTTTATATCAATCGACGGTAAGGCGGAGAATCTCTAGTCCCCAGACGCAATTCTCCTGGATCCATCTTTTCTTGGACGATGCGCTTCGAAGCATTGCATTTTACTGGTAGGATGATGGAATTGAGAGTTGAATTTGCAACCAAGAGATTAATCTCCCACTGTGGTCGCCAATTGTTTTTGGGTGAAAACCGTTTCTGCTGATTTTGGTAATTTTGGGTGTGTGGATGAGAAGCGAATCTAAACCCTAAACAATACACTGCACGGGAGTACTTTTGATTCAAGAGATCAATCTGTACAATCCTGGCCTAAACCAAGAAATGGCCGTTCCAGGCTTGCTTCGGTCACAAAGTGAAAGAGAAGGGTTGGCTTAGGGAGGGAAGCGAAGAGAATGTTGAGACCAGAATAGTTGATTCTGAAGGTGTGGTTGTTTATGACTTGTATCTGAAAGTAGAACTGGCCAGCAAAATGGAAAGCTACCAGGTGATTTTTAGATACTGTGTTTTTGCCGACCAAAACTTGTTTTTGTTGAAAATAGGTGAAGCCTATCTATACAAGTCATATTGAAACGTTCCTTGGTCTCATAGGAAGTGGAAACGATTGAGTGGTGGGAGAATAGAGTAACTTGTAACTGTCAGACGTTATGCTTCCATGATTAGGGAAGTGAATTTGTGTAACTGTCAGTCATTACGCTTCCCTGATAAAGGAAATGAATTGTTTACACTGTTACTTTTCACCACCACTAATTGTCCTACTTCATGACACTTTCTTGTAACGGGCGCATTGCACGCCGCACGCTATAAACCGCCAGACCAATACCCTGATGAGTATCCCCCAGTTTGTGACATGTTTGATGTCTCGAGTGTTTTCGTGGAAAACGTGTAGCAGGTTGCTATATGTGGCAAGTCAAAACCAAGAGACTTTTCCATAGGAAATTAACAAGTGATGCTATTAGGCTTCCCTTGGTCGGCCGCTTAAAACTTGCCACAAGTCCGTCAGTTTGGTGGCGAAATTGAATGGCTGAGATTACATCTCATGAGGAAGGGTAGCCGTTGATTATGGACACATCTTTGTTGTGTAACAAAGTGTCGCCATTAGCATAGTGGCGCCTGGCGTAGCCGTGGCGTAGCGGGTTGCCTGGGACTTGCCGCAAGTCCGTCAGTTCAGTGGCGAACTTGGATGGTTGAGATTGCATCTCATGAGGAAGAGTGGCCATTGATTATGGCTGCATCTTGTTGTATAGCGAAGTGGCGCCATTGGCATAGTAGCGCCTGGTGGAGCCATGGCATAGCCGCATGCTAGTAGCCGTGGCCTAGCGGTATGCCAGTGGCGTGGAATAGCGGCATGCTAGTAGCCGTGGCATGGCGGCATGCCAGTGGCGTTGTGTCATGGCCAAAGCTAAGGTTTGGCTTCGTGGCCAAAGTTAGGGCTTCACGGCGTGGCCAAGGACAGGATTTGGCACCGTGGTAAGAATTAGGGCCTGGAGGCATGGCCAAAGCTAGGATTTAGCGTCGTGGTAAGAATTAGGGCTTGGCGGCGTGGCCAAGGCTAGGTTTTGGCGTCGTGGTAAGAGTTAGGGCTTGGCGGCGTAGCCAAGACTAGGTTTTGGCGTCGTGGTAAAAACTAGGGCTTGGCGGCGTGGCCAAGTCTAGGTTTTAGCGCCGTGGTAAGAATTAGGGCTTGGCGGCGTGGCCAAGGCTAGGTTTTGTCGTCGTGGTAAGAATTTGGGATTCGCGGCGTGGCCAAGGCTAAAGTGGCATGCTACCGCGGCAGAGTGGCATGTTAGCATGCCGATCAATATGTTGTTGTGGCAAGGCGAGTTTGGCTTTCCAATTAGTATGGTGGCGCGACAGGGTGCGTTTGACCTTTAATGTATGGTGGAAAGTTTGGAGCGACTTGATTGTCTGAGGAAAGGGGCCGGACAAACATAAGGCGCGGCTGCACTTCTGGTGAAAGTGTGGCGGCTTTAGAGCGACCTGTTTGGTCGATGGGAAGTGGGGCCGGAAAGTATGGGCCCAACCACAACTTATGTGCGCGTGGATAATTTGAGGCAACACCATTGGTCGAGAGAAATAGGGCCAGTTTAGGAAGGGGCGTGGCCAATGGAAAGTGGCGCCAGTTGGCCTAAGGTATGGCCACACCTCCCTTTGCTACCGCGGCTCCCTGTTTTTAGATTTTGGGAAAGGTTTTGCACCTGCTAATCCATGGCGGATTGATTACCTAGTTCTCCTAAGCTTAATTTCGACAAGCAAGGTCTGATATAATGCGCGAGACGCAAAAACATAACTTCTGCAAGTAGTCAGGGCAATTGATTGAACTCTATGTGTTGACACAGAGTTCTTTTAAGTTCATTGCCAGAGAGCAGCATGCTTTTTTGGTTGAATACCTTATGCAAAGATCTTATCCTTGATATTTGGAAATTCGTGTTACTCTGCTGCGAGCGAACACAAATCGTCATGCCATATAAACATTAAGGGTTCAGCTGGAGAACATAGCATAGAAGGCATTCAAAGGAACTTATATTAAGTGAATATAGGCGAGGCGCCGAAATTGACAGAACATCTGGGATGGTTGCTACATTCGCCAGTCTGGATAAATTTCATGTAAGTATATTGAACGGCTCAATAAATATGTCAGTGGAGAGGTTAGCAATCACTGCACTGTTTCCTTACAGACTGACGTCACATCAGATGCAAGGTTTTACAATTTTAACCCTAAGCTAAAAACCACCATCAACAGGAAGATAGGATGAACTTTTGATTGCAAAGATTAAGTCTATTATATGTCTTTATGCAAATATTGATAAAAAAATAGAATGAATTTTTGAATGTTCCACGGTATTGGTCTTTCACTGATCCACATCTTTGTGTAAGTACTGTGTGAGTCCGTAAGTTCTCTTATGTCGAGCATTGCCGATTAAATTAATCATGGGTTATCTTGTGGTTAATTTAATTGAGTATTTTGGATACAAATTCATGTTTCATGTGATTTTTTAATGTCCAACAAAATCCTTCTTTTCTTGTGAAAGTAAGGTTGCTCTTGTTGTTCTTTCGAGAATGATTTTATGGGGGAGAGTTCTTAATTGAACTTGTGCTTAATTGCCAAATCTTTGTGGGGAGCGCGACTGTGGAATATTGTAGGAGTTTTCTTGTATCTCTATTAATTCCTTCATGAGTGCATTTAGTTTCGGTTATATGATTGCATCTAAACAAAGTTGATATGTTTTCTTCTGGTCGTGTCTCCATGAGAATTTCATTAGGATCCCACTATTTTTCGTACCTTTGCCAATTTATATTGACAAAAAGGGGGGAAATTAATGTGTAATTCACACTACAAATACATATAGTTTACGGATCATTATGTAAGGGGGAGTGGTTTTCATGTGAGATGAAGTATTGACTAGGGGGAGTGATACATATCACCATAGTATTGTTGCCAAAGTTGTGATACAATTGGACTTTGGTGTTGTGTAAGAATACTATGACACTGTATAACAATGATTGAGAGCAATTGTTTTCTCATTGTTATACCTATGGATCTTCAACAACTATGATGATGAGTTGAACACATTCAGAATCACTGGAGTACTTGGAAGTGACAAAGGTTTCGAGTAATGTTGAAGAACCAAGGAGATCAAGCATTTTGATGAGAATCTACAAAGTTTATTTATTTTTTAATCCATATGTATTGATAGTTTTGTCACTAAAATTGACAAAGGGGGAGATTATTAGAGCACTGCTCAGTCAAACTCGCAAGCGTTGCTATCCCAAGCTTGTTTTTCAAGTTCAGTTGTCAAAACTATAAGTCTTGATTTCTAGTCTACTTATAGCTAAGTCTTGGAGTAGGATAGTAAGTGTAGTTGAGAATTAGACTTCACGACATTCATCAATTGAAGACGAAGAACTACTAAGAGCTAGCACTATGGAGAGGGATATCCCTTCCCTATCCCTCTCCATCCCTCAAAACCCCAAAAACCCAAGGACTATGGTCTCCTAAATCCCTACTCATGTAGGGATACTCACATGTTTCTCTACAAGGCTGATCATATCTGATCAGCCTTGTAGGGAAGGGAAATCACACTGGTACTCAGTACCCGTAATATTTTACGCTTTACGCGTATTGAGTACCCATAAAGCCGTTGATACGAGTACTGAGTACTCGTAGCTTTTTACACGGGTACTGAGTACGCATTTCTGAAATTATATTTGTTTGACCTTTTCTCGTTTACACCTCTCTCACACCCGATCCTAACCATCCATCATTAATAACGGCTCTATTTTCTACATTGTCGGATCCCAACGGTCATTTTTTCAAAATACCTATAAATACAGTTCTAATTCTCTACTCAAACCACACCAAATCAATTGATTTCTTATTTTTCCCTTCTTATATCAATTGATTTCTTCTTTCTCTTCATCTTACTATACGTATTTGGTATTTAGATTTATAAAACCACCCATTTTTTTTAATCTTAGTAGATTTCAAAATGGTACTTAATTTTGTCACACAAGAAGAGGGTTGATCTTATTACTGCTTTTTATTTATGTGAGTATGGACGAAACTGTGGGTTCGGCGCAAAAAACCGCTCTGTTTTGGAAACGTATTCTTGAAAATTTTGAGCAACGCAATGGCAATCCATATGAAAGAGATTGAGAAGCTTTAAAAACCGAGATGAGAAATATTAAAAAAAGATGTCAAAGAATTCGTGTCCATTCTTAATGCTCTATATCGGCAAACCAAAAGCGGTGCGAACCACGAAGATTTGGTAAGTTTTATTAATTTTTTAAGTTTTTCCGAATAGTTGGTGATAATAGTAATAAACCTAATGTTTGTTATTTAATTTTTCAGACAAGAGATGCTCGCCTTCAATTTCAGGATCAACATAATCAACCATTCAAGTATGATGCATGTAATGAATTGTTTAGAGCAAAGGTCCTTGGATATAATTATGAACTAACTGTGAGCCAAAACAGTGAGTTGTGGGATAATCATCGTAACTTTGTAGCAGTTGAAGATGGTACTGAAGTTCTTCCCAATGGAGATACTCGTTGGAAATACAAGGAAAATGCACGTACTATAGGAACAAATAAAGCCAAAAAAACTAGCCAGACAGAAGAAGGATCGTGAGCAAGGTATATATAGAGAAGATGATGAGGGAACATCTTCGGTTAAGATGGAAGAAGATAAGATCTATCAACAAAGTTGTAGTATTTTGGAGTATCTTAAGGAAACACGATCAAGGAAGGAAAAAATGAGAATGGAACAAGAATCCCAATACCAAACTTTTTGGGGGTATACACAACCACCGAGTTATCAAATGGAAGATCAAATCAATTTGCAAACGCTTCAACAACAGACTCATCAAATGCATCAAAAACAAATGCATTTAAATGAAGACAATACAATAATGTGTATGGACCTTATTCGTTTATCCCCCAATGAAAAACAATATTATGTACGCAAGCAAAAGGATATTTTGAAGGGGAAGGGTATAATCAACGTTGAAGATTCAGAAGATGAAGATGTAATCCAGCTCTAATGGTTTTATCTTTTATTGACTTTAGGTTTTTATTTATAGTAAATGTTTAAATTAAAAGTGTTGTCTTAAATTTCTAGTTAGTATTGTTGTTAACTTAATTTTAAATATGTTGTCTAAATTTATTGAAATTGTTGTTTGAACTAATTAAATTTTCAATGTGTTGTAACCAATCAATATTCAAATTCAAATTAATAACTTCATTAAACTAATGTTCATAAACAACTTTAAAAATAAACTACAACAGACCATTCTGAATTACATGTTATTATTTTCCTTGTTGTCAGATTCAACGATCAATGCCGCTTCGATATGATAAAACGGTTCTCCTCTCCAGGCTTTATATGCATCATGTGAAACGGACCTGTCCCTTCTGTACCTACGGAGAAACTCATTGTACTGTTTGCATAATTTCATAACATGAGTTGTCCTTGAACAAATGTGGGATGGTTCATAATTAAATCGTGGTCGTTTGCCTGTCGGTTTAACGAAAGGACACCAACCAACATTAATCCAGAATATATTTTGATCATTAGGATCTTCTGGAAAATCATCCTTCAGAAGGTAAAAGTTTCTAATCCATTCCGTCTCTTCTTCAACATCCTTTAGCCTAGCCCTCATCTGCATTTATTCTTGACCCCGTTTCTCTGCCTTGAGCTTTTCTTCGTATTGTATCGCAGCGGATAATGAATCTTTGGTTTTTTCTGTCTCCCATTTTTGTTCTCTTAACACTTCATCCATCTTGTTAATAAATTTGGTAGGTGATGAAGACGTTGGTGCTTTCGTAGTAGCTTGATCTCCTCTTTTGCTAATCTCTTTTTCCATTGCAGAAATTGATTGGGTGGTTCGCTTGCATCTTCTAAGCATCTCTTCGACTAAGTTGGTAGTTTTTGATCGATTTGCCATTGGATAGATGTTTAGCTTTGAATTTATCCTGAAATATTGATAATGCAAAGAAGAATGGGTAGAATGCAAAGAAGAATGTGTTATCTTCCTTATTGTAGATGGTGGATTTTCGACAAAGGGTAAAATTGTAAAAGTATACTCCGTATCCGGCAATCGGATGAGTATTGAGGCTCATGTCTCTCAATAAAGCATGAAATATCATGCCATAAAACCTCTGATTGAGAAAGTTCTCTCAGAAAAGATGTGGAGGTGTAGTCTCTCAGCTGAGACCACGGCACATCTCATGAATACTGAGCAATTTCAGTAATTACTCCGTATCCGGAAGTCGGATGAGTATTGAGGCTCATGTCTCTAAATAAATCATGAAATCTCATGCCATAAAACCTCTGATTGAGAAATTTCTCTCAGAAAAGATGTGGATGTGTAGTCTCTCAGCTGAGACGACGACACATCTCATGAATACTGAGCAATTTCAGTAATTACTCCGGATCCGGTAATCGGATGAGTATTGAGGCTCATGTCTCTCAATAAAGCATGAAAGCTCATGCCATAAAACCTCTGATTGAGAAATTTCTTTCAGGGAAGATGTGGATGTGTAGTCTCTCAGCTGAGACCACGACACATCTCATGAATACTGAATAATTTCAGTAATTACTCCGGATCCGGCAATCGGATGAGTATTGAGACTCATGTCTCTAAGCATGAAAGCTCATGTCATAAAATCTCTGACTGAGAAGGCCGTCTCTCAGAGTACATGTAGATGTGTAGTCTCTCAGCTGAGGCCACGACACATCTCATGAATACTGAGCAATTTCAGTAATTACTCCGGATCCGACAATCAGATGAGTATTGAGACTCATGTCTCTAAGCATGAAAGCTCATGCCATAAAATCTCTGACTGAGAAGGCCGTCTCTCAGAGTACATGTAGGTGTGTAGTCTCTCAGCTGAGGCCACGACACATCTCATGAATACTGAGCAATTTCAGTAATTACTCCGGATCCGGCAATCGGATGAGTATTGAGACTCATGTCTCTAAGCATGAAAGCTCATGCCATAAAATCTCTGATTGAGAAGGCCGTCTCTCAGAGTACATGTAGATGTGTAGTCTCTCAGCTGAGGCCACAACATATCTCATGAATACTAAGCAATTTCAGTAATTACTCCGGATCCGAAAATCGGATGAGTATCGAGACTCATGTCTCTATGCATGAATTCTCATGCCGCCTCTGATGGAGAATGTCTCTCGGAGAAGATGTGGATGTGTAGTCTCTCAGCTGAGGCCACGACAAATCTCATACTGTATAGAATCGAAAGATTGGGCGGCTCCCAGACAGCATGTCTGCTAGTATAGAGCGACAACGTCTTCGGGATGTAACCAAGTTTTCCCCGACTATGCAAGAGGAATATGACACTCCAGCAAGTTCATATTGCTCAACCCTCAGAAAATTAATGCTCCTAGACACGAAGCCCTTCTAGTATAGATCCAGCAAATAATTATCTTAAATCATCTGAATATCCAGCAATATTCTACGAGCCATCGCCTGAATATCCAGCAATATTCTACGAGTCGTCAATCAATCGCCTGAATATCCAGAAATATTCTACGATTCCTCGTTATATTTCGTTACTTCAATCTGTGGTTCTTCCCAGCAGAATTCCACAGGTTAGTAATAAATATTCAACGAAACATGCATCTGAGCATCGAATAAGCCCCGAAAAAAATGGTGCAAGTGTAATTATCGGATAATACACAGACCAGCATTTTGAATGCACAAACGAGCATTTTAAAAATACGAACGAATGAGGAACCTATGCAAAATAGGAAGGGAAAATAATAATAATAAAATATTAAACAAAAGCGCCAGGGGAGTAGGCTCACCAGCCGGCCAGTCATGCCGTGACTACTCACGCGCCAATTTTATATTTTACCATATTTTTACTATTTTCACGATCTCATGAAAATCCTCTCGTTCGAGCAAATTTCCTTTATTTCAAAGAAATTATCTAAATCACATGATTTTATCAAAAAATAATAAAATTAGGGAAAGGTGTCGCGGGACCGAGCACCAGCAGGCCATGTCTTGGCCATGGCCGGTCCCACACCTCATGTCTCTATTATTTTATTATTTC
Organism: Papaver somniferum; assembly: GCF_003573695.1. Classification (NCBI taxonomy): domain Eukaryota; kingdom Viridiplantae; phylum Streptophyta; class Magnoliopsida; order Ranunculales; family Papaveraceae; genus Papaver; species Papaver somniferum. The sequence continues at coordinate 2,723,785 of NW_020621603.1, read as the reverse complement.
TCTCAAATTATGAAAATTCCTTGATTTTATGAATTTTCCCTAAAATCATGAAAATTACCTAATTTCATGTATTTTTATCTAAATCACATGATTTTATCAAAAAATAATAAAATTAGGGAAAGGTGTAGCGGGACCGCCGGCCGGCCGGCCGGTCATGCCTTGGCCGTGGCCGGTCCCACACCTAACGTCCCATTATTTTATTATTCCTTCTCAAATTATGAAAATTCCTTGATTTTATGAATTTTCCCTAAAATTACCTAATTTCATGTATTTTCTCTAAAATCATGGAAAATATTAAAAAAATTAGGAAAAATTGTGGGACCGGGCTCTAGCCGGCCGTCCATGCCCTAGCCGGTCCCACACGCCCATTATTTTATTATTATTTGGTGTTTGGTTTCCTGATTTCATGAAAACTCCCTGATTTCAACAAAATATCTTGGTTTTCAACAAATCTCTTTGATTTTATGAAAAATTATCTAAAATCATCAAAATTACATAAAATTGGGAAGAGTGCCTTGGAGCCCGCGCCCATTGGCCGGCCGGCCATGCCACGGCCATTGCCGGTCCCACACTCCCATTCCCTATTTTATATTTTAATTTATGTCTCTCATCTCATGGAAGTTCCCTAATTTCGCCAAACTCTCTAGTTTCATGGAATTTCCCTTAAATCAGAAAAAAATACATATAATCACATAAAACTGGGAAAATCATGTGGGGCCGCATGTCGGCCGGCCGGCCATGCCCTAGCCGTGGCCGATCCCACAACTTGTGATTCCTTGTTTATTTATTATTTTCATCATCTCATGTATTTTTGCTGGTTTCAGCAAAACCAGGGATTTTGCATATTTTCTCCAAATGTTGCTCAAACGTGTATCAGAAAATATCAAAATTCTCAGGACTGAAGCACGGACACTATGGTGACACGGGCACATCCCCTTGACCGACCAAGGGTGAACCTGGGGCTTGCAAACAGCTGGTCCCGCATGTTTTAATGATTTTAACCTAATTTGCTCAGTTGCTCATATTAGGTTCGAACTCTTTCCAAACAATTGGAAGTTCGCTCAAACGACCATCTACTGGTCCCACGACCATCAAGAGCCGGTCTCATGACCTCTTGGTCGTCCCCTCATATTTTCTACATCAGGTTTTATGATTTGTTTCTCACACGAGCATTATTTCAGTAAATGATTCAACATTTAATCATTCTTTCACCAACTGGTCCTCAAGAGACTTTGGTATTTTTTGCTCATTCGAGCATCTGGGCGTTATATGGTGAACCCGTCATCCCATGTAGCCGGTCCCGTGTTGATTTGCAATAAATCATCATTTCGGTAAAATTAGGGTTTTGAATCCAGAGCTCTGCAGAAACGTGATTCTGTGCAGATTCGAACACTCTGATAATTTTATGTTGATTCCATGATTGATATTCATATTTATTTTGCTCGATCCAGCAGTCAGTAACTTAAATTAATATTTTATTTATTCCAGCTACCAACAATTCATCAAAAGAACAATATTTGCTCGAACTAGCAATATTCGCTCGAACCGGCAATATTTATTCAATTAGCAATATTCGCTCAGACTAGCAATATTTGCTCAAATCAAAGAATATTGGTTCAACTACCAATATTCAACAATTTAGCAACACAGTTTTGCTCGTCTTAGGTTATAATAATACCTCGTCTCAGCAGACACATTAAATTCATGAGTTTCGAAACATTTGCTAATCATGTTCAACTCAGCGCTACATGGACTCATCGTCCCATAAAGTCAGCAACTGACTCCACAATCACGAGATTTTCATCGTGTTACATGGGGGGATATTAACTAGGGTTTTGGTCTGGCGGTCTACGGCATGTGTGTTCACCCACGACGAGAATGTGAGCAAGTCGTGCAATTAGTTGGAAGAGTCAGCAAAGTAGTGGGTGGAAAGTTAACCAAGTCTCCGCACGATGAGTAATTGGTTTTAACACGATTTCCCCATTTCCCACTCTCTGATTCCAGCAACTGTCACACTTCATGGGATCATGGTGTTTTCAACTCCGACATTATAGAATATCTTTGAATCCTGATTGAAGAAAAGAGGTTTTTCGAACAATCGAACGACGTTCGCCAAAACGAGCAATTTCTCATCAAAGTTCATACAGACAATCTTTCGTCTACACGAACTCACAGAAATTACTCTCAATTGAGAAAAATTCAATCATTCAGAGCATTTTCACGCTGAATTCACAACACACCTACAATCCCAGATCACCATTGATCTCACGCATTTCTCCGCTTCCCTCCTACAGATCAACCCATCCTCTCTTGTGACCGAGTTAACTTTGGAACGGCCATTGTTCTTGGTTTAGGCCGGGGTCTTACAGATTGATCTCTCGAACTTAAAGCACTCTCTTATTGCAGTGCATCTGTGTGAGGTTCAACATTTTGCTCGGTTCAAGGAGTCTCCACACGGTCGACTCTTCAATTCCGTAAAAACCAGCAAATCGTTTTTCCCCACCCACAGATTGGCAACCACAGTGGGAGATTAATATCTCGGTTGCAATCTCACGATTTCACAAGATGGCTGGTATTAGGTCTGGGTTAGTTACAGGTTCCAACACAAACGACGCTAGTACTAGCAACAACAACAATGACAATTAGAATATCCCGGAAACGATTCCAGCCTCCAACACTGACGGTGGTGACATTACTCATCCTCACGCTGAAGGTCATCCCCTGTTCGGTCGACACCCTGAAGAATTCATAGGAAATCCACCACCTACCATTGCTGATCTTATCAAAGTGCGGGAGACTCTTGCAAAGAATCAGACGGACATGGCTGCTACACAGAAGGAGCTGTGTAATTATCTCAAAACTCTTACTGATAAGATGACAGAGAAGACTCAACAAAAGGGACAAGAGAAGGAGAAATCCTTAGATGATGCTGATCCTGAAGTAATCCCAATTCATACAGTGGATGATGATGAAACTGGCAAAGATGCAGATTCATCAGCAAAGGAAATCAAATTTTATTACTCGGGAAGACGTGGAGCGCCTTCTGGAGAACCGTGGAAAAGACAAGACATCACGTGTCCATCGTCACCAACCTCCTTATCTTGCCGCTACGCAGAGGATTCCCCTTCCAAAAAGTTACATTTATCCAACTTTCACTCTGTATGACGGAACTGGCAATGCTCGATAATGATATTGTGTAAAATAAGACAACATTTCATAATTAGATTCAATTCAGATTGGTGCCAATACTTACAGAGAGATCCGACAATTCTGAATTTACCATGAAGCACTCCAAAAGCACGCTCGACATCCTTTCTTTTAGCCATTTGATACTTGTTGAACCTAACAAAGTCGGGAATGTCCAATGTCTGAGAAAAAGCTTGTACAATTGTAGTCAACTTTGGATAGATACCATCGGCTAAGAAGTAAACCATATTGTATTGGTGACCGTTGATGACATAATTGCATGGAGGTGCTACACCCTTTAGCATGTTATCAAAAAGGGGTGAGTGTGCCAACACATTCAAATCGTTGTTTGATCCAGGCATTCCAGAAAAGGCATGCCAAAACCACAAATCATATGATGCCACCGCCTCTAATACAAAACTACTCTCTTTATCTTTACCCCGGTAAGTTCCTTGCCAAGCTACCGTACAATTCTTCCATGGCCATTGCATACAATCAACACTACCAAGCATTCCAGGAAAACCTCGGTCGGCATTCTCAGCTAGCAACCTCTGAACATCTTCAGGAGTGGGTTCACGCAATTATCTTGCTCCAAAAGTCATGCAAACGGTGTGGCAAAATCTGTTTAGATACTTGTATATTGTGGTAGCACCCGTACGAGTGTAATCATCAACACTACCAGCTGGCGTACTTTTGCATAAACATTTCATCACTGCAACTAATTTCATATGCGGAAAATGCCCCGTAGTACCGGTTGCATCCGGACGTTGATGCCCTTCCGGGTCCACTTCAAGCAATTTTCCTAATAATTTCTCGAATAAGTCTTCACTCATGCCTAGACGTTGTTTGAATTTTCTAGAGGTATAACCGGTTCCAGGCGTAAAATAATCATTCATCATTTTGGCATCAAGCCACACTCGATCACGCGCTATTACACTACGTGTCTGTACCTCCTTTGGTATAGGTTGTCTAATAATACGTAATCGTTCATCCAAATATAGTTGTGTAAATATTAGCAAAGCTTTCTCTTCTTCATCACTATCACTAGAGGTATCCAAATAGATTCCATATTTAGCTCTCACATAAGAATGCATTAGACTAATTATGCACCTTAACACACACAAAAAAACACTATCAATTTGTGTATACCATACATAAATATAAGTCTACATTGAGATGGTAGTTTAATTCATTTCATTCAACATAAATCAAGATACACAACAAATAATCATGGATTTTTCACTAAATATATGTTTCAATAACGTTATTGAATTGCATACTACATACCCAACCAACCTAATATCAAGACTTACATCAAAATTAAAATCAAAATCAAATTAACTTGAAACCCTAACATTAGAATCACTCACCTTTAGATGATTTTTTGGATGAAATTCGAAATTGAAGAATGGATTTGTTTCACCTTGTAGTAACCATCAAACCCTTTTAATCTAAGCAATCGAATCGCAATGAATCAACATGAAAATCGAAAGGGGGTAAGAGGGGTTTTTAGAGAATGAAAGGAAGAGAAGAAGAAGAAATAGTCGATTGAACCAAGTTCTGTGTTCTTAAACCTATGAAACGCGTACTGAATACTCGTTTTTTAGTCAAGTCAATGAGTTGACTTATACGGGTACTCAGTACCCATATGGCACTATTCATACGAGTACTGAGTACGCGTCTCGTGTAGGGAAGGGATGAGAGGGCACCATAGAAAGACTGCCTTTCATGTGCCATCCCTTCCCTACATTTGAGGGATAGGGAAGGGATAGCTAGCACCATAGTGCTAGATCTAAGGGGAACTTGTGGAACTTCATCAACAAAAGGTATGTGGAGACTTGAACTCATTTATCACTCAAAAGTTTATCTATTCTATCTCCTATTTGAAACAAAAGTCGTATAGCTATATAGACTTCAATTATGCACATTTGATATTTCGAGCTGAGTTTAACTCGCTTACATATTTCTCGAAATATGTGTTGGTTATCTTTAGATTTAACCAAGTTCATCTTATATTATTGAAGAAAATCAAAATATAATAATGTGAAAATCGCCTGGTAACATCTTACATGATTTGTGTGAGACAGTCATTTGATGTAGACTCGGAATGTTTCATATTGATCATTCGATCACTTGAGAATTGCTTTGACGCTAATAGTTTGTGTGTGACAGCTATTGTCGTCTTCTAAGAATGTTTCAATAGTTGAAATGAGAGTTCAGAACAATTAGATATAAGCACAGTATGCGTACTTGCATATGTGTAATCCAAGTCCGGGAATCATGGTATGCATACCCGTATGCGTATTGATTGGTTTAGTAAAGGTCCAGGAACTAAGTACGCAAACCGGTGCGCGTACTGGCGGGAGTTTCAAGTTCCGGGACATCACTGAGTTTGATGATATGCGTACCAGTTCGCGTCCCGGCGAATCCAAACTCGGTACGGCTACTTAGGTATGCGTACCCGTTTGTATACTTGAGTAGGTTATGTTCTAAAATCGATTTGTTCATGAATTAATACATTTATATAATAAGGAATGCAATATTTTGCAAACCATGGCTATAATGTCCATGAATTGATTCGAGTGAATCAAAATCGATTTTGCTTCAGTTGTGTCTTGTATACTTCTATGAGAATATAAATAATTGAACAACTCTAGAACTAGTTTCATTTGAGTTATTTGAACTAGTTATGGTTAAGATGAATAAGGTTGATATGAAAGTCTTCATATGGCTAACTTTGGTTAATTATTGTTGAGCAAACAAAGGTGTATACGTTTAGGTACGGTTACCCATATCTAAATAAATTCACTTTTCGTTTGTGTGTAACAAGATAAGTTCGATCTAACAATTGAAAGATATTATCTTGAGTCTAAACAGGTTTTCATCTAACGGTGAATATTGAATACTTTGTTACCAAGGTAACATTAATTGCAAACCCTGATTTGAAGACTATATAAGGGAGAACTCTAGCAACTGGGAAACCTAATTCCCACACCTCATATGTGATACTAGTTGCGAGTAGAGTCGTATCTCCTTTAACCTTAGGTTTTTTTCCAAAACCCTATAGGTTAACGACTTGAAGACTTCATTGGGATTGTGAAGCCAGACCCAACTATTTTCTCTATAGTTGCATGTTCTGATCTTGTTGATTTCTATCGTGATTGAGTATTATCTTCTCTAAGATTGCTCGAGATTTAATCTCCGATAGGCAAGATAAAAAGTAGTCACAAACATCTTCGTCTCATCGTTTGTGATTCCACGATATCTTGTTTCGCAATTAAGATTATTGTGAGGTGATTGATATTTCTAGGTTGTTCTTCGGGAATATAAGTCTGGTACATCAATTGGTTCATGTTCACCTCGATTTATCAAAAGACGGAACAAAACTCATAGGTATATCTGTGGGAGACAGATTTATCTATCTCAATAGACTTTTTTATGTGAGACAAATTGGTTTATCAAGTCTTCGATTTTGGGTCGTAGCAACTCTTAGTTGTGGGTGAGATCAGCTAAGGGAATCAAGTGCGCAGAATCCGGCGTGGTTCTAGAGGCGTAAGGAACATGACTGTACCTTGATCAGTGTGAGATTGGTTGGGGCTCAACTACATTCCTTTCTGAAGTTAACTTGTTGTGGGCTAGTGTCTGTAGCGGCTTAATACAGTGTGATGTTCAAATCTGGACTAGGTCTCGGGGTTTTTCTGCATTTGCGGTTTCCTCGTTAACAAAATTTCTGGTATCTATGTTATTTCTTTTCCGCATTATAATTTCTATATAATTGAAATATCACAGCTTGTGCGTAAGATCAATCAATTGTGAATCCAACCTTTGGTTGTTGATTAAATTGATTGATACTTGGATATTGGTTTTTGATACCGTCCAAGTTATTTCTTATATTCAATCGGGCTCGCAAATTCCTATTTATTTGATTGCAGATTGAATTGAGAAATACAGATATAACTCTTTGATATACTTTTCTTAAGATTGAGTCTGACTGTCAAGTTGATTCTCTTGAAAGTATATTGGAGTTAGTCCATACAGATTGCTAAGCGAAATATTTAGTGTAGTTGTTAGACCCCACTTTTTTATCTGGGACGATCATAAGAGATAGGAATTCATGATATCAAGAGGATTTTGAAACATGTGACTGCTGGATAGTCTGGGTCCCTATCCAAACACTCAAGGAACTTAATGTAAATACCCAAAACCATCGGAAGAATATAAAAAAAAAATTATACTTATGAAACTAGTAATTAATGTATCAAAGGAACATGAGAGAGGGATCACCTAGGGTTAGGTGATTGGTGTATATTACTTATTTTTCCTGAGGTTTTACGGAAGTAACCTCTAGTGCAATAGTAAACTCACCGCATGATGATACAATTGACCCGTGTTCGAAACTCTTCCCAATTAAGAAAAAACTGGAATCCCCTATTTGACCCGTGATTTGGCGGGAATATTTCTATGCTCGACCCTACAGTTCAGTCACAAGCCAAGCCATACTGGATTGGTGCCCGTTCTTGTCCGGACTTAGTTAAGGGGTGACGTTTTCCCAAAGGAAAGAGACGGTTTTTGGGAAATTCCGCATGATATGATAACAAAAGAAAATAGAAACTCAATTTAGTTAATTGATAGTCGTTCGATCGGTTAATGGTACCCTCGAAATAGTTTAATCAACGACTGTCGTTATTTATGAGTAGGACCCACTAAACCGAGTAAGAGTCTAAACACCTACCTCCCCTACTCTAGAACCAACTTATTTCTCTTTCCTATTTGAATAAGTTATCCGTTATCTTAACTAGGTGTGACGCCCGTGCTCTGCACGGGCCCAGATATTTGCAGAACAATAGGTATTGGTGAATAAAAATAGGTTTATGGTTCATGGTTAGATTTTTTAAATATTTTGCTTCCCGTAAGATAAAAATAGATTTTTTTTTTGTCGGTGAAGTATTTTTTCACTCGAGATCTTTTTTTTACCCGTGAAGTATTTTTCTGCTACTCAAGATATTTTTTCCTTTTACCCGTGCATATATTTCTTTTAACTTAAAATATATGTCTTTTTCCAAAAGAATAAATTAATAAAAGGATAGAAAGATTAAAAAAAAATTACATGATAAAAAAAATTACCCGCAAAATATTTTTTATTCAATATTTATTTTTCTTTTACCTGTGATTTTTGTTTTTTTTACTTAAAATTTATTTTCAGGTGGGACCGGTAAGATTGTTTTACTTAAATTTTTTTTTATATTTAAAAAATTATTTATGATGCATATGTTTTTTTTAACTCAAGGTATATGTCTTTTTTCAAAAGAATAAATTAATAAAAGGATTAGAAAGATAAAAAAAATAAATTACATGATAAAAAAAATTATCGGCAAAGTATTATTTTTATTCAATATTTATTTTTCTTTTACCCGTGATTATTGTTGTTTTTTTTACTTAAAAATTATTTTCAGGTGGGACCGGTAAGATTTTGTTACTTAACATTTTTTATATTTAAAAAATTATTTATGGTGGGGGGTCAGAATCTATTATTTTCTGTTGGTCTAAATTTTTTTAAAAATATTTTATTGATCTAAATATTCTCTGGTGGGGTCAGAAGCTCTAAGAAGAGAGCTTGATTCGGTTTTTAACCACAACAAAGAAAAATCACCAGAAATCATATTCTTAATTCTCAAGTCAAAAAAAAACTATAAATTCATGTAACCAGTCGAACAAAACAAACGTATTCTTAAAGAGAATTGACTAATCAAGATTTTCAACCAATCAAGCCGATTATAGAAAAGGAATCAATCAAAATACAAGAGAGAAATGGGAGGAGGAACATAAGCGTTTCCAGACCTTGGTGGACATTGTGAATTCGCTGGATGCAATCAACTCGATTTTCTACCTTTCAACTGTAGTAACTGTTCGAAGGTAATTTCTTAAACCTCAATCAAATCGCTGACCTATAATCTTGGGCAAAACTAATTGAATTTTTGATTTTGTTGTTGTTGTTGTTATAGATTTTCTGTTTGGAGCATAAATCTTGCAGATCCCATGAATGTCCTAAAATCGAACAAAATAACCGAAGAGTTGTAGTTTGTGAAAAGTGTTCGATTACGCTTGAAGTTACAAAATTAGGAACCGAAGAAGAGAAGCAGAAAATAAGATCACACGAGAACTCTAAAGAATGTGATCCATCAAAGAAGATAAAACCAAGGTGCCCTGTTAAAAGATGCAAGAAACAGTTGGGGACAATTCCAAATTACAGTTACGTTACCTGTGAACGTTGTCAATTGAAAGTTTGTCTTGCTCATCGGTTACCTTTCGATCATGATAGTTCGCGTAAGAATCCTAATTCTTTGTTGGGGCTTAGTCAGAAGAGGGTGGCATATTTTACAAGTGATGATCAGTTAAAAGTTGCTGCTTTGGCTGCAAGAAACCTCAAGGATTGTTCCAAGAATGTGAACACTCAAATCACGAAGGCATCCGAATGCTCACAACCAATCATCGTAATCTAGAGTGATTTGTGATGATGATATCTTAGTGTTGATTCCTTGGTTCAAAACCTTCGGGTTTATCACAGCCTCATCTAACAACTCCATGCGGGGCGTTTGCGCACGGGATATAGGTAAAAACAAAGAAAACAATACATACAAGTAAAGATCCATGGGGTTAGGCAAATATAAAGTGCTGAAACATAAACAAGACCGAGGTTTACGTGGTTCAGCACTAAGGCCTACGTCCACGGGGTTTGTTGTTTCACTATGTTCTTCACGGTTACAAGAGTAGTCGAATGACTTTTGGGTTTACATGTATTTTCTCTTCTAAAGGATTAACTTACACTCGAAATCTCTCTCTCCTTCCCTTCCTGATTTTTCCTCCCCTCTTTCCTCTTGGTGGAGAGAGGGTATTTATAGGGTTAGAGTGTGGGACCCATCTCTGAAGGCCGTTGGAACCTTATCTTCTAGTGTCTTTTGTCCATCACGCAGAGGTCTGCGTTTGCCACTTGATCACGCAGAGACATCCTCGCTCGTCCCACGGGTTGATCGACACGTATACTGCTCAGAGTGTTTAATGAGGGTAGTTGAGATGCCTGCTCGTGTCAGACAAGTGTCTTCTTCCCCTGTCACGTCCGTGTCATCTAACTCTCTCTCCACCGTTGATCTTAGCTTCTTTTGGGGATGAGATAAAGTAACTCCTTGGGTTTTATTTGGTGTTCCGTAGTGCATCGTATTTTGATGTCTTGGCCTGCATGCTTTCCACGTATCTTTCTATATACACGTGTCTGATGGTGAGATATATGTATACACAATTTGCCCCTTTTCTTCGGGCTTGAATGTTTAATGGGTGCATTGAAGAAAACAGTCGTTGCATATTCTTATATCTCTCCTAATAACTTTTCCTAGATACTTGGGCACGTCTTTTATTTGTGCATTAACTTCTCATGTAACGGGCACGTTTCCCATTCCTCCATTAATTTCCTTCTCTTTCTTTCGGGTATATTAAGGAGAGAAAGAAAATTAATTTCATTCTTCCTAAACATTCTCTCGGTTTTCATTCTTCGTTCTTCAGTCCTTAAATTCTCTGTCAGTCTTCATTCTTCCGTCCTTAAATTCTCTGTCAGTCTTCATTCTTCAGCCCTTAAATTCTCTCCACCTTAGCATTAATCACGCTTGCCTCCTCTTTATTTCTGATTTGTTCTTTCTGCTGCTGTTTTTGCTGGTAAGTTTTTCTTTTCTTTGTTTCCACGGTTTTACGCTATGTTGATTTGTAAATTTTCTGCTACTGTTGTTCCTTGTTTGTGATGAAGAACTTCTTTTAATGCTTGCATGCTAGTTTGCCCCTGTTCTTCGTCTTAAATCAAGGAGGCCATTGTTTTCTTGTATTGATTGAGCTTTTCAGAGTAGGGATTTTATGGAATTTCGAGCATGTATGCTAATTTTAGGGTTTCTGCGTTATCGTGTGTGGATTGCTATTTATGTGGTTTTTTAATCGTTGGTAATGTCCTTGAGTTTGTTTTTGACTTGTTTATGATTAATCTTTTCGCAGCCATGTATGACCGTCCGCGGCTTCCTTATCAGACTCCTGGTTCTGGTCTATCGAGATCTCCTCCGCGTAAAGAGTCTCAAGATGATGTTCGTAGAAGTCGAGTTTCTTCTGGGGCGAAGGCCTCATCTTCTAGGGAAGAGGTTCCTTCGACAAATCCTTCTGGGGCTCGAAAAGTCTTCGATCGCGCGGTGTCTCGTCCTCGTGATGATGTTAGGAGTACGCAGGCACCGACTCGTGCTGTCGTTTTTGATGTTCCTCTTCTACGTTCTGTAGTGCCCGAGCATCATCTGCCGCCCCCTCCTACAACTTCTTTTAAAGTGAAGAATACGAAAGGTGGTGTTCCGAGGGCTGAATCTTCAAAAAATCCTTCTTTGAAGAGAAAGGCTTCCGAGGCGTTCATTGGTTCATCCGGTCCCGCCGAGGAGGATGAGGCTGCCCCATTGATACGCAGCGTTTCGGTCAGCAAGAAAAAAGTAACGTTCAAGCATATTGATCTCGAAATTTTCAAGGAAAAGCATGAGCTTCAAGCCTTCGAGGTTCATTTCTATGCCCCTGAGGATGATATTACTTATGAGCTTATATCAAAGTATGAGTTCGATGAATTTCATTTGTTGACTACGGTTGGAGCGTTCGAAGCTGGTCTTATGCTGCCGTTGTACAAGTCAGGTGATTCCTTCTACTATGATGTGCTTGCTAGTCGTGAAGGCTCTTCCACCAATACTCACAGCCGTTCTGTATCGCAACTATCGGGGAATTATCTCCGTGCCCTGAGGGAGTGCTATCTGCGGAGTAAGGGGGAGACGACAATGACTTGTTACGTTCCCAATCCCGCGGAGAAGGAATGGTATACTCCTGAGAATTTCAATAACTCGTTCGGTGATTACGTCAATAGTAGGAACCGTAAGCCGTGGAGTGTCAGCCTTCGGAATCTCGCTGCTCCTCGGGGCGAAATTCGTCTGTTAAATGAGGTCAGCGATGCCAAGCTGAAGTATGTTCCCGGCACGGAGGGGTCTAGTCAGCGGAAACTTTTCCCGGCCCGCGAGAGGATCAAGCGCGACCATGACTACGAGTGGCACGCTACCGTTATCGAAGTTGTTGGTCCATGGGCATACGGTTGGATCCCTGGTCCACGCGGTTGGCGTCCTACTGAGAGTAACAAGCCACGTGAATCTCCTCCTGCTCGCTATGGAGATTTCTGGTCCTATACTTCCACCGAGGAGTGCCTCGACTGCTCAGGTACGCGGATTCTAGCTGCGCTTCTCCTTCTTTAGAAATTCAACTGTTCGGGAAAAATAATTCTTTTTGTGGTGTTGGTTTTCAGGTGTCGAAGAAGAAAAAGATTAAGCCGAAGCAGTCTTCTACCATTGTGATGGGTGAGGCTGAGGCCCATGAAGAAGTTACAAGTCCGGTGAACGAAGAGTTTGCTGAGGATGAGGAGATTACAGATGGGGAGGAACGTACTGGTACTTCCCCTATCAATGTCGAAGAAGAGGTCTGTGTGGGTCATGATGGTGATGAAGGGAGAAACAACGCCGTGGTAGCTGATGACGGTGTTATTGGTGATATTTCTGTCCCTGTTGGGGATGTCGCGGATACTCTCCCCACCCTTTCTCAAGAGTTTTCTTTTGACTGGATGTATTCCACAGGGGAGTTCTTGGATGATGCCCTCGATTTTCCTGAGGACTTCTCTCTACTTTCCCCCAATGATGATTGGGATGTGCTCGGGGGTGCTGGTAACGGAGACGCTGTTGTTCAAGATGGTGGCGCGGAGGAGCATGGTGCGCATGTTGGTGCCGACATTTGTGCTGAAGGGGCCGTGTCAGAAAAGGGGAAGTCGGTGATTGATTCGCCTGCTGCGGATCTTCCTCATTCGCCGACATCTGAGGGTGAGGACGCCATAATGGATTGGCTCAAGGAAAAGAATCTGCTATTTGTCCCTCATCCCGCCCCTGTTGTTGCTGGTGAAAAGGATTCTGATGTGTATACCCGTCGTATGATGGAAATGTCTTCCAAGGCGCGGGTGTCTGAGGCCTGGGGAAGAAATTTGAGTGTTCCCGAAGCTACCCTTGTGTCGGAGCCTCCTACTTCCGTTGCAGATATGATGACCATTGCCGATGGGTATCAATATGGCTTTCCTCAGCAGCGTGTCTTGGAGGTAAATTTTCGTACATACTTCTAGGTGACGATCCAATTCTTCGGTGAAATAATGTTTTTCGTCTTGATGTGTAGATGATGAGGAGTGAGCATTGTAACCACGTGCTGTATCAGTTCTTCAAAGAGAAATCTCTGAAGCTCGAGGCTAAGCTTCGTCACAGAGAAAAGGAATTATCTGCGGCTGAGGTGGAAATATAAGAGCTGAAGAAAAGCCTCAAGGAGAAAGAAAAGCTGGGTGAAGCAGAGGCTGGTCTTCGTTCAGAGCTTGTTGTTGTTCGCGCTGAGTTAGAGCAAACTCGCGGCCAAGTTTCATCTTTCACAGGTTTGGTTCTTTTTTCTCTTTTTCCCTCGCAGTGTGTCGTCATTCCTCTATTTCTTAGTTGTTCTGTCTGAGTCTCCCCACCCTATCTCCAGTGGGTGGCGTCCCCGAGCTGATATGGCTTCGAAACGAAAGAGCACGGCAAAGATCTCGTATTAAAGATCTTGTTGAGAAAATTAAGAGAAGCCAAGAAATGGGATGCTCGGGCTGAGGTATGGCGCGCAAGGCATGTTCAGATGGTCGACATGCAAAATCTGTATAACCATGACCGTGCTTTATTTAATGGCGCTGCTGTGGACACGTGATAGTCTGCGGGAATCCCGTGAGCGTACTTCCTTGTTGGAGTCTAGGATTCAGCTTCTGGAAGAAGAATTACAGAAGGCTCGATCCATTCCTCTTCCAGGAGTTAAGGATAGTATGCTGTCTTGCCAGAGAAAAGACGATGCCCGTGCCGAAGTCTGCTCTCAGCAATGCCTTGCCGCGTCCCGTTGAAGTAGCTCGTCAGGCTGAGTCTGAGAGAATCTTGAAGTGTGTATGTACAGACTTAGCAAAGGGGTATCAGAGATAAATAAAAGTCGACCACCTTCGTCACATGGATTCGATGAAGCAGGTAGAATTAGATGCCTGTCAATTTACTCTCACCAACCTTCAACTAGACTATAAGAAATTATCCGCGGAATATGAACATCTTGATGAAGCGCGAGATGCGGTTGTTAATGAGTATGAAGAGGCTTCGGCTTGTGTCGAAGGTATAACCCTATTTCATCGAGTGTGATTGTGTCTTTTCTGTGCTAACTCCCTGGTGTTGTCTTTTTCAGAGCTCGAGGGACAACTCGCGTTGCAATGAAAAATTGAAAAGGCTCATTTCCTTAGCAGCAGGAAGAACAGACCAACATTTTAAGAGTTTGGCGGCAACCCGCGAGGAGGCCGTTGGTGCTGCTTCTAGAGAAGTGAATCGTCTATCTTCGTTGTTATCCCAAGCCCAACAGCGGACCAGTTATTAAGCACAAGGCTCGTGTCAATTGGCTGAGGAACGAACAAGATGCTGGAGAAGATAGAACTTGGCCTAAAGAACGAGCATGGTCTTGTGAAAACTATCCTCGTCGTCCAGTTCCTGCTGCCTGCCTGCCTCCTCGGGACCCTCATCTGGTGGGAGCGTCCCTTCAAGTCTTCGAACAATCCTGCTGATGGGGCGGCATTATCTAGGTAGAGACCGCAGCATTATTATCCTTCCCTTTTTTTATTATCAAGAATATTTTTTGCTATATCATGTAAAAGGAATATTTTTTGATGTGTATCTTCCTTGAATTGGCCTTTCACTTTTTGTAATCATCCTTTATTAAATGAATGGATCCTTTTCTTGATATACCTGCAATGTTGGTTTGTTTTTATTTTAAGCATTGTGAAAAAAACAAAGTTTTTAAGTGTTTGGGTGCGATACTGAAGGAGGTACCTTCGTGATCGTCTTGAGACCTGTCACCCCGCTGGGCGAATCCTGGGCCAGAGGATTCCCAGACGGTGGGGGCCGAGGCAACGTTCTAGGATATGGGGTTAAAATATTTACACACCCATTCCGTCGACCCGTTGCCTTAAGATTGGTTGGGTATCTCTTTCTGCTGGGTGCCTTCCCCCTGGTCTTACACTTATGGACACTGATGGGGGAGCCCTGAGAGATTGTAGATTAACTACTTTCCCCAATATTGTCGATAGATTCGTTGACTTGATAATTTGAAAGCTTGTTTGATTGATAGGTTGAGGCCTGCAATTCCTCTTCCAGAGATAGAAACATGTGGAGCGGTCAGGCTCCCTTCTTCTTCTGGTACACTCCAAGCAGATGCAAGTCTGCGTTGCTCCTATGGGAAGTATGGTTTGAGCCACTTAGCATTCCAAGGATGCCGGAGGACCTCGCCTTTTAGATTACGAAGGTAGTAGGAACCGTACCCGCAACATCGTGTATTATAAAAGGTCCTCCCCACGTAGGTGCTAATTTTCCCCATTCTTTTCTTGCTGATACCGTGGGATTGTTCTCAACACATACTGCCCCTTACAAAATTCCGAAGCTTTACCTTTTTGTTGTACTCCCTTGCTAGTCTTCGTTGATAATTTTCCATCTTTTGTAATGCTGCTTCCCTTCTTCCTTCCAAGTCGTCCAATCTTTCTAACATCATATCTGTTGTGAGGTTTTTCTCCCAAGCTTCGGTCTTCGTGGTTGGCATGAGGATTTCCGTAGGGATGACTGCTTCAGCTCCATAAGTTAGAAGAAACGGGGATTCCCCGGTGGCGGATCTTCGTTGTCCTGTATGCCCATAACACATTGTGCAGCTGTTCACACCATCTCCCTTTATGCTCGTCTAATTGTTTTTTGAGTATAAGGGCGAGGGTCTTGTTGGTAGCTTCCGCTTGTCCGTTGCTTTGAGGGTATATGGGGGTGGACTTGTTCTTTCTTTATCTTGAAAGTATCGAAGAGCATGTCTATATTTTTCCCCTGTAATTGCTTACCATTATCAGACACATTTCAGCGGGTATACCGAATCTGCAAATGATGTTCTGGAATATGAAAGTAAACACATCCACGTCTCTGATCCTGGCCAAGGCCTTAGCCTCCACCCATTTACTGAAGTAGTCCGTGGCTACTATCAAAAATCGTCTTTTCCCTGATCCTTCGATGAAAGGCCCGACGATGTCTACGCCCCATTTTGCAAATGGCCACGGGCTATCGACGGAGTTTAACATTGTTGCCGCCGGCGCGTGGATCTTTTTGGCGAAGCGCTGACATTCTTCACACCGTCGGGACATCCTCGCGGCATCCTGTATCATTGTCGGCCAGTAATATCCTTGCGTTTTTGCTTTGTCAGCTAGTGATCTCATGCCGCTATGATTCCCCGCGTCACCATAATGGATATCGTTTAGAATTCGATGCCCCTCTTTCCGGGACAAGCAACGTAGTAATGGTCCAGGAAGGATTTCTTGTACAGGACCCCATCCCGAAGATCATATCTTCCTACTTTGGAGAGTATCTTCCTAGCTTGTTTCTGATCCGCAGGTAAGCTTCCTTTTCGAGAAAGGCATGGATCATCACTCTCCAGTCATCTTCGTTGCTGAAGTCTTCGTCTTGATTTGCTCTTGACAGGATATCTTCTTCGTCAAAGTCGTTATGGATGTCTTCTCCTACCTGGTCTTCGATATTTTCTTCCACTGTATCTTGATTGGTAGCGAAGGAGAATTGAGATGCAATCGAAGGCTCGTATACCCTTGCTATTTTAATAGCTTCGATTTTTATCCCTCAGCATGGATGATATATATGCTAGGGCATCCGCGTGCCTGAGGTCCCTTCTGCATAAGTGCCGGAACTTATGTTCGGGATTTGATGCCAATGTTTGGACCAAGGCCATGTAAGCTGAGAGGGTGTCATCGTACACATTATACTCGAGCCCTATTTGCCGTATGACAAGCTGCGAATCACTTGTCAGCCTTACATCGGTTACCCCCATCTCTATTATTATACGGAGGGCATGTACGACAGCTTCGTATTCAACGATGTTGTTGGTATGCTCTTTGAATTCTAACCTAAGTGCCTGTATAATCCTTTCTCCGTTGTTGGGGTGATGATGACAATGCCTATTCCTCCTTCCTTATTTTTGGATCCGTCGACGAAGACTTCCCATTGTCTTTGACTCGCGGTTCGAGGATATCCATTGGATCCTTGTTTTCTTCCTCCGGCTTCTGGTATTCCCTTAATCTCTTCGTCGTTGTCAAGGGGGAGGTCTGCTAAGAAATCCGCCAGAACTTGGGACTTCCGAGAATGTTGAATTTCATGAATGATGTTGAATTGGTCCAGATGGGTGTTCCATTTGGCTATTCGCCCACTTTTCCCGTGCTTTTGAGGACTGCTTCCAATGGTGCTTTGCATGGGACCCTGACGAGGTGAGTTAGGAAGTAGGTTCTCAGTTTTTGAGTAGCCCATACCAATGCGAGGATGAGCTGTTCATCTTGTATAGTTCCTTTCCGCAGAATTGAGGGTCTTGCTGACGTAATAGATAGGTTGTTCTATCTTTGTATTGGTTTTGACCAACACTGCGCTGACTGCGTCTTCTGTTGCTGCTATGTACAATGCCAAAACCTCATCAGGATCTGGCTTCTGCAGGATCGGATTGAGGCTAGGTGTTCTTTGATTTTTTGGAATGCTTCCTCGCATTCAACGGTCCATTCGAACCTGCTCCCTTTTTTGAGAATATTGAAGAAATGTTTGCATTTGTCCGAGGATCGGGCAATAAATCTGCCCAACGCTGCTATGGATCCATTGAGTTTCTGTACTTCCTTTAAATTCTTTGGGGACGGCATTCTACTATGGCTGAATCTTTGCTGGGTCTACCTCGATGCCCCTTTTTGTTACCAGATACCCGAGGAATTTCCCCGAGGTGACACCGAAAGTACATTTCTCCGGATTCACTTTCATGTGATGTTTTCTCATTGCTTCGAAGATATTCTCAGATCCTGGTGGTGATCTTTACGCAGCTTGCTTTTGACGAGCATGTCGTCAACGTAGACTTCTAAGGTTCCTCCAATCCATGGCTTGAAGATAGCATCGACCATTCTTTGGTATGTTGCCCCTGCGTTTCGAAGTCCGAAGGGCATTCTAGTGTAGCAATAAAGGCCATGTGGGGTGTAGAACGCTGTGTGTGGCTGATCTTCTTCTGCCAGGGCTACTTGGTTGTAGCCAGAATGTCCATCCATGAATGACAGTTCTTCATATCCTTCTACTGCTTCTACCAGCTGATCTATGCTTGGCAGGGGATAGCTGTCCTTTGGACATGCCTTGTTGAGATTAGTAAAGTCGATGCATATTCTAACCCCTCCATTTTTCTTAGGAACAATGACCATGTTGGAGATCCAGGTAGGATACTTGACTTCCTTGATAAATCCTGCGTCTAGTAGTTTCCGAAGTTCTGTTTCTACTGCCTCATGATACTCTGGAGCTACTTTTCGTATTTTCTGCCTGAACGGGGGCGTGCCCGGTTTGATGCGTAGCTCGTGTTGGATTACTTTTGGGTCAATCCCCGGCATATCTCCTAGCTTCCAGGCGAACACATCCGCGTATTCCTTAAGTAATTTGGTTAAAGAATCTCTCCTTCCTCGTCCATTATGGTCCCTATTTTGATCATCTTCGGGTTTCTTCTTCCGTTCCTATGTTGATTTCTTTTACGGGCTCCACTGGTGTGAACACAGGCTTCGGATTCCGAGGACTGGGACGTTCTTTAATTGCTATTTAGCGTGTTTCTGTTCTTCGCTGGTTGTTGAAGTACTTGTTTCTGTGCTTAGGACATTATCATCTTTCGTCAAGCCCTTCCCTGTAGTTTCCTTGAGGAACAGGTCTATGGCCTTCTCTTTCGCGGTTTCTTTTTATTTTTTACTCTTCGGATTTTTCGCTGCTCTTCTTGCTCGTTGTTGATATGATCCTGAGTGGCCTGGCACTCTCTCGTAGTGACCCGATCTCCCTTGATTTCCATTACTCCCTCAGGTGTTGGAATCTGAGATATTGGTGGTACGTTGCCGCAACTCCTTTGAGTTTATGTATCCATTTTCGTCCAATAATGCGTTGTAGGGGGGGTGTCCACCACACTGAATCGGGTTTCTAGTTTCATGGGCCCTGCGTTAACCTGCAACACGATGTCTCCCAAGGGCTTCGTGGGTGCTCCATTGAATCCGTAGATGGTGTATAAGAGGTCATTAACTGTTCATCATGGAGTTCATCCGTTTGAATGCATCGTAAAATAGGACGTTTACGGAGCTTCCCCCGTCTATGAGGATCTTTTTGAGGTTACATCCAGCTACTGGTAGTGTTAGGACCAAGGGATCGTTATGGTCTTCCATATCTTCTTCGATATCTCGGCATCGAAGATGATAGGAGATTCCATCCATCTTCGTGCTCGTCCACCTCTATCCCATCGACCTTATACAATTCGCAGCGGTCTTCGAATTGCTTCCGTAACCTCTTTCCTATCTGCGCTGTAAGTGAGGGCCCTGTGGCTTCAAACACGAGATGGTGTTGATTGTGCGGTTTCCTTCCGGAAGTTGGACTGGTTTGGTTCGTTGGATCTATCCTCGGTAACATCCTTTCGTACGTAATGTTTGAGCTCTCCCGCATCAATTAATTTTTGGATCATTATTTTAAGGTTCTTGCACTTTTCGGTCTGGTGTCCGTTGAAACAATGATATTCACAGTAATCTTTAGACTTCTCGGATCTCGGGGGCTGCTTTCCCTTAGACCATGGCCACTCCAGGTTTTCCCTCCCTTTGATCTCTCGTAGGATACGAGCATAGCTAGCGTTGAGTTTCGTGTAAACTTGATCTTCGAATTTTCGGTCACCTGTTCTTCGTTCATCCCTTCGTTCCTTCCTATCTTCGTGAGGTCTCTCCACTGAGCAACTCCTTTTGGCCCCATTGGTTTGTTCTGCTGAATTGGTGCGGTGAGATCTCTGCGGATATGCCCTCGGGTTTTCCCGTTGAATTTCTTCAAGTCGAGCGTGCTTTTCATAATTATTCGAAGATCTCCCTCTGTCTTAGGCACGCTTCCATGAATTCAACAAATAGGGGACTCATTCGGTCTAATCCCCATTTGTAGCAATTGATGCTTACCACTGGGTCCACGCTCCCTATGGCTTGGCAGATCTTGTGCCATCTGTTAGTGTATCCCTCGTGGTTTCCTTGTAGCCAATCGCTAGTGAAAAGAGCTTATCCATTCCGGTGTTTACAGTCTTGTTGTACATGTATGTTCTTAAGAATTTCTCTGCGAGTTGGTCGTATGAGTGGATGGAGTTGGTGGCAGATTATCAACCAGATAATGCGCGATCCCTTCAGGCTTGACGGGAAGTATCTGCAGAGTACGGCGTCGTTCTGACCCCATCTAGCTAAGACACGGTTGTAATACCGAATATGTGCAGCAGGGTCGCTGGATCCATCATAGCATTCGAACGTTGGGACAGGGCATTTCAGTGGAATAGGGGTGTTGGCCAAGCGATGAGTTAAGGGCGTAGAGTTAGCTTCTCTCATGACCTCTTCTAACCTCCCCCCGCCTTGTCTATTTTTTAATTGCCTGATCTCGGCCATCATCTCATCTCGTAGCTCTTCCATCGCGCGGTGGTGCCCTAAGTTCTTCTGCTCGTTATAGTCTGATTCTCCGTCGTCATAATCCGGGTCGGATACGCTACTTCCCCTAGTCGCGTCTCCATTAGCCGCTATGACGACTCTACGTCTCGGTTTGGCTCTGGTGCTTTGGAATTTGCTTCATCAAGTTGTTGGCTGGTCTTCGTGCTTAGAGCAATCCGCTCCTTTAAATCTTGATTTTCTCTGGCCAACAGGCTACAACATCTGCGTAAACCTGCTGGCTCTTCTTCATTCTTCAAGCTCAGCCATCAGTCGATGTGATTGGTTGGACCCCTGATTGGGAGTCCCAGCGCGTGCCACTACGGCCATGGTGCCGCCTTCCTCTACGGTCTGCACTAAAGGTGGCAGAGGTTCAGCTTCGGTTGCTGGCATTTCCAAATCGGGGTGAGTGCCCCTCTGCGGTGCTAGAGCCGCCGGTATGGTTTGATTTTGATCATTTGTTGGTGGCATTCCAAAGTTGGAAGGTGCACGGGTTGGAATGTTCTGGATTCATCCACCCTTTCTCTTGGTTGATGAAGTTGATTCATAGCGCAAGTTTTGCTAGCCTCTGCAGCCTTCGGGACTACCGCAGCCGCACCGTACTTTGTCGCCGCTGCTCTGAGAGCCGCGCTGCAACTGAATTAGCGTTCATAGGTGAAGTGATTTCCGCAGTATCTTGCCTTTGACTGGTCATTTTAGCTTTGTCTCCTTTCTGCTTGCTTCGGGTGATGACCGGGGTTGTCCTGGGTGTTTCTTTTGACAAAGCTTTGGATTTTCCTGCTTCCTGCGTCTTTTCCATCACGGGTCCTTTTGTCGACAATGAAATCTCGCAGAAACTCGCCTTCTTTACTCACAATCGTTCTTTCTGCACAAGGAATTTCAAACAACGAAAACGGGAATATCCGCGTGAATCGGGTTAGTTGGCGAAATATCTTCTTCCAGGAGAGGATTAATACATACGAGTTACAATACACGGGTTAAAGTTTTATTAAAGGATCCTTTTAAAAATGCAAGTAGATCCTTTAAAAAACTACGAAAACCCCCCTGAGAGACGGTTCGCACGAGATCTAAAGAAAAACGTAAATCCATGGATCAAAACAATAAATCTTATCGAAGATAATAGGTGGGTTTTTGAATATAATAAGTTAACAAATGATCTATACGGTCCGAGCTAATAAATCAGAGCAATCATATGCCAATTTAAATGAAATCACAGGACAAGATAAATCTTTTACCGGGACGAAGTCCCTGTTTCTAGCGCCAAATTGTGAACACTCAAATCACGAAGGCATCCGAATGCTCACAACCAATCATCGTAATCTAGAGTGATTTGTGATGATGATATCTTAGTGTTGATTCCTTGGCTCAAAACCTTCGGGTTTATCACAGCCTCATCTAACAACTCCATGCGGGGTTTGCGCACGGGATATAGGTAAAAACAAAGAAAACAAACATAAAGTAAAGATCCATGGGGTTAGGCAAATATAAAGTGCTGAAATGTAAACAAGACCGAGGTTTACGTGGTTCAGCACTAAGGCCTACGTCCACGGGGTTTGTTGTTTCACTATGTTCTTCACGGTTACAAGAGTAGTCGAATGACTTTTGGGTTTACATGTTTTTCTCTTCTAAAGGATTAACTTACACTCGAATCTCTCTCTCTCTCTCCTTCCCTTCCTGATTTTTCCGATCCCCTTCCTCTTGGTGGAGAGGGGTATTTATAGGGTTAGAGTGTGGGACCCATCTCTGAAGGCCGTCGGAACCTTATCTTCTAGTGTCTTGTGTCCATCACGCAGAGGTCTGCGTTTGCCACTTGATCACGCAGAGACATCCTCGCTCGTCCCACGGGTTGATCGACACGTATACTGCTCAGAGTGTTTAATGAGGGTAGTTGAGATGCCTGCTCGTGTCAGACAAGTGTCTTTTGCCCCTGTCACGTCCGTGTCAGCTAACTCTCTCTCCACCGTTGATCTTAGCTTCTTTTGGGGATGAGATAAAGTAACTCCTTGGGGTTTATTTGGTGTTCCGTAGTGCATCGTATTTTGATGTCTTGGCCTGCATGCTTTCCACATATCTTTCTATATACACGTGTCTGATGGTGAGATATATGTATACACAAACAAGGTGTCTCCTCCAAAATCACCATCATCTAGCTCGGTGAAAGCCCATTGATGGAAGTTGAATTGAAGATAGTAGAAGATGTCATACATATAATTTCGGCTGATTTTTTTTTTATTTTTTTTTTGCTGTTGTTCTGTTTTTTTATTTGAAACTCGCATCCAATGCATTCTTCGCAACTAGTTGATTAGTAATGGAAAGAGAGATTATAATACTATAATATTGGGTTAAGCTCGCTAGGCGCGCTCCATCCTTAAGATTATTAATTTAAATGTCTCTTTGCGGATCTGCTCCACCGCACTCCGTCCTGTATAGCGAGGGTAACTCAACCCGTAGGGTCTAACATTTATTAACTTACTAGTATCGCCGTTGACAAAAGCTGAAGTACCAGTAGAATCTTTAATTTTGAGCCTCTAGTAAAAGACACCATAGCCTTTAGAAAAGTAAGCTAAACTTTTACTTTCCTTTCGGATTTACCGGTAGTGATGAGCGAATCTGATACCCGTTGAAATTGGCCTTTTATAGAGACCAAACCATATTTGGTTTGCTTTTCATATAACTAGGTGGCACGCCCGTGCTCTGCACGGGCCCATGCTACGTGCTTACTTTTTGATTAGATCAAAGGTGATTTTTGGTTTAAAACATTTGAGATGCATGCATCTTAGTTTTCCACTAATGGTTTCATGAAACCCATCCACCTGTAAATAAACAAACAGTTTGAGAAAACCAAATGACGAAAGATAATATTCTATGAATAAATATAAAAGAATCAGTTTAGCAAATGAAACCTGAAAGACAGCTCATGGACAAAATGAATTTGTGCGAATTTACAGTGTCCGTAGAAGTAAAGGATTAGTCATTCTTAAAGTCTTTGAATACATGATTTTTGTATGAAGGGAGTCACTCAGAGAAAAAAGTACCAACACTACATTGTTATCCAGATAGTCATTCTTAAACTCCCAAGCAGGAAGTTTATCCAGAAACGGAGGTAATAGCAAAGAACCAACCATGAAATAAGTAAAAGAAATATTTGAAAATTAGGTCTGATTAAAAATTGAATCATTGGTTAAGTCAATTGTATGCCCGATATTATATCTAATTTTATAATGCACAATAAGGGAGTTCATTCTAGACACCATTATCTAATTTCAGTATAAGTTGCTCCGGTGATCTATATTTCATTAGGCAGCTGTATTAGAATTAAACGAATTCAATGTATAAGTACCCCATTGCTGCTGTCCAAAATCTAGAGTTGAATGAAAAAAGAGTGATTATTACCTCTCCAATTCCAGATGAAGAACCAGTAATTACAACAACTTTATCTTCCAAGTTTTCGCTGTAGAAACTATGATAAACCCATTCACAAGCGTGTATGAAAGATAAACTAAGAACTTGCTTACTGTCAAGTGTTGAATGATGATTTCTTATATGGACTGTAAAGCAATCATACTTTTCCCCCGTAAGAAACTTGTCAGTCCTATCTTAGATATATCATAGAAACTAACCACGCAAGATATCTCTTTTCAAAAAATAAAATAAATAGTAAAACACCTCTTGCCCCATAAATGAGTTCTTCGTCTAACCTATTCATGTTCAAGGCTAAAAACAACCTAACAACCATGGAAGAAATGAATAAGGTAATAGAAATCAAAATACCAAAAAGGTCAAAAAAATGAGTAAGGCTACAGTTAAGAAAGACGTGGTGAGTAGGAAAAATATCCAAATAAATAGGAAAGTAATTTTATTGAAATCAATTAAGAAAGAATTACTAAGAATCAAACTACCAAAATGACTAAGAAAACAAAACTCAGAATGAAACTAATAATAAGTAAATCTACCCAAATCACTAAGAGAGAATCATAGGCACCGACTTTTTTCAAATATTTTTATCATCTTCATTATCTCCATCTTCTTCTTCATCCAGATCAACTGCCATTTCATTATTTTCTTGAGTATCCTCATCATCTTCTAAAAGCATATGTCTTAGCCTTTTTCTTTTTTGCTCATTGGTGATCTTCTTTTTTTTCACCATAGTATTTTCATCACTTTCATCTTCTTTTTCATCCTTATCATCTTCTAAATCTACCATATGCCTTATCTTATTTCTTTTTTGTTGTTTTTCATTCTCTAAAAGCATGATCTTCTGTTGTTTTTCTTTTTGTGGTGTTTTCGGACCCAATTGGTCACTGGCGGTCTTTTTTTTTTAACAATAGTATGAACTTTCAAAACTGTATAATCGTCGGACTGTTTCTGGATGTTTTCTTCGGTTATCTTTAGCTTAAATCCGAACTTTTCTCCAATCAGCTTATCAAACACCTGTTTAGCTTTGTCTGGTTCTCCTAGCTACAAATTGTGTAACATTTCAGGTGTGTATATTTATTGTTTTTGGAAATACAATGTATTAATCTTAAGAGAAATTTAGTCTCTTACCTTCTCGCAACGCTCAGCGTAGTCGACATGTTCAGCTGCAGTATATTTCAACATCTTCTCTACATTAAATCCGAAAATTGTAAAATCCGCATATTCTGTGTTATCCTTGATCCTTACTGTGATCCGGTACCTGTTTCAATGAATAACATTAATTAGGTCAGGTTTTATTCTTTATCATTTAATTGACATGGCTTATATTATTCCCTTACCATGTCAGTACTTTTCCATCAAAGGTCTTTATGCATTTGGGGCAAGAAATCTTTCCATCATTGTTTTGCACTTGTTTTTTGCATTTTTTGCAAGCAATGTAGTACCAACCCTTTCCCTCGTTGAATCGGACAATGGATGCTTCACAAAAAAACTCCTTGTTCTATACCAAATAGGAATCAATATAGGTCAATGTATATATTGAATTAATATAGGTTAATGTATTTGTGTATACCTTATTTTCATAGTCTAGCAGCATCTGACTGGCTTCATATAGGGTAATTTTGTCTTCAAAAGGATCTTTCTCTTGTTCAAGGTGTATCTCTTCTATCTCTTCAGTTTCTTTTCCAAGTCTGTGTAAATAGTAGCATGGATTAATTTAATACTGTGTATCTAAAACAGCATTTAGATTGTATATTTTCCTTACAGCATTCTAAATTCCTGAACTTGTTCACTATCCAAATTCACAAATATTCGTGATGCTTGTGTGGTGGAAAGACTAATGAAACCTGAAATAATAACAAATAAATTAGAGCAGTGGCTTTGATTTTTGGTTTATATAAACATTGGATGCATTTTTTACCCATGCGCTCTTTCACAAATGTTCCAGTGATTATTATGACCACTGCGACATTTTGGTTACTATCTAGCATTCCATCCTCAATAGTAGTCGCTAATTCACCCCATATAGTTATCTTCATCGTTTTTCCCCTAATACAGATAATACTAAGTGTTAGTTCTTTTTTCTTATAATCTCTCGCATGATTAGTTTGAAATGAAAATAGTAATACCTTTCATCGGCGATGTAAATCTCTCGCATGTTGACTTCTTTCGTCTCACCACGTTCCTCAACTTGCTTGCCAACGACGTTAGATATGGAGTGCAATCGTCCAATTACATCTGCAAGATAAGCCAACCTTGTGTTAAGTTATATCATGGATAAACTTTTGGATGGATAAAACTTGGTTTATCCTTTTACTTGTATAGAAGTGGTTTTCATTTTTCCTTCCAGGTACCATCTCCAGAGGCAAGAAAGTGAATCTTTCTATTGGAAAAGTGGATGCATCCACTTCTAGCTGCTGTATTTTGGCGTATTTATTCAGCCACATAAAATAGTGGAAAGGTACAATTCTGTATCCTCCGGTTGGAACCTGAAAGGTAAAACGTTGAATGGAGTATACACATCCATCCAAAAATTTTCCTCGGAACAAATCAATGTTATCTACGTTCACCTTAAGTTGAATCTGCGTTCCCTGTAATTTGAAGGGAAGACATAAAAGCAAATTTATGAGATTATTTCCGAACATAACACAAATAAATATTTCTGTTAATAGTGTTTTGATTTACTTACTTCCTCATCTATTACGTGCGCTTCTAGGCCCCAAACTTCACCGGTTTTGTTGGACTGAGATATCCAGACTTTCGGTACTTTCACCTTTATTGTCTTGTTTTGAGTTTGTTTGAATCTCAGGTCTTTCAGTGGTGTGTACACTACCTTCGCAATAGATTTTCCTATACTGTCACATAAAACATGAAAATTAAATCACAACAGATTTCTTATATATATTTATAGTTTTATTTATGTTTTAAATGTTCCGAGTAAACAATATGACTTATAATGGAACACATACCTTGGCTATTCTTGGAAGAAACCTTCTTTGAAGAAACGTTGTTCTTGTTGTTCATCTTATTGTGATGATCGCTCTATCGATGTGAGTTTCTGCATTGAGTCTTGTAAGTTTATATACACGCACATAGGGTAGTTTTCTTAACGATCAAGTATATTTATCATTCATAGATTTGTACGAATAAAATCTACATGGATATAAATCTGATTTTATGTTTAAAGATAAGTCTTCTGTTTCTGAACTTGGTTGGGATAATAGTTAGATTTTGATCGTTGTTTCCTAATAAAAACAGAGTATCCCAATTAAAAAATACCCTTTGGATATTTATACAATTATAATTTAGATAGATAAAAATCTCAAAAGAAATTTTTAGAATATTTCCAAGGAATTTGATTTAAGAATGTTTTTAATTATGGCAGTCAAATAAACTAAACTGAAATATTTTTGATATATGTGATCAATTAACTACAAATCCAAAAATAATTCGTAATATATGATTTCATAAAATACCTAAAATACAGGGTTGCTTAGTAAAGAATTATTAACCAGGGTTGCTTAGTAAGGCGAAATATCAGGGTTGCTTAGTAAGGAATTTTGAGGCTATATTGTTAAAATATCAGGGTTACGTAAAAAGAATAGGTAATCTTTTGGTTAAAATCGCCAACAATGGACTATATTGTTGTTACTTATGTTCTTGAAAGGAATTTTGAGGCTTTGCTGTATAGTAACATGCCTGGTCTGCAGATATTAATAGTATAGATTTTCTGACATAAAATCAAGCCACCACATGATATACAGACAATGGCGAGTTATATAGATTACCTCTGCCAGTTAGTACAAAGTAAAATTTTATTAGTCCATATAATCTCCGGTGTCCTATCCTATTTTCAAAGATACATATTTTTGAGCAATATAGTTGAAACATGGGTCTTAGGGTTTATATACCAAACATCGTAATTCTGTTCTTCAAGGAGTGACTTATAACGGGTTAGATTATTTGACTGTTTGAACAGATTACTACTGGACGGTTTACCTGTTGCTAAACCCATAAGTGGTTTGGGTAAAATCTGCGGATTTGGGTGTTCTTGCTCATCCCTACTTATTATTAGGTGGTGTGAGTTGACCCATATCCTCCCCAGTCCCCACGAGCTAGATGTCCGTCCACCAAAATGAGGATGGATTCGGTCGGGTTGGTGAATTGGACAACAATCCTCACCCAAGGAAGGTTATTCACGAACGGTGTTGCTTGGTAGACCTGATAAGACCAAAATCCAATATTTTCCTTCGGTGTTATAAGGTTTACATCCTGCGGTATTGGGTCTTGTGTGTCTGAGTTAGGATGCCCTCATTAACATCCTGCACTCCATAAAGCCATGACACTCACTCCATTCTTTCCATGATAAAATATAACCTCATCGACAAATAAGTATAATCCTTTGGTAAGGTGCACATTGAAATTCCATAAACCAAAATAGTTTCATTCGACAGACGCTAGCAAAACAAAAAGGTTAACAATTAAGCTGACAAATTAGTACTAAAGTCAACAATACCAGCTAGCCTATACAGCATAGGTAAGCTGCCAAAACTCAGACACAGAATGCTCCCATTTACCTGCATCGAGTGGGTCAATCACTTATGTAAGCATTCTCATTGATGAGTTATTTCCTTCCACCTCATAAGACCTGTTGATTTTAGAGATGGTATTTGAACCGATATATTCATACAAAGCCTTGACTTTATCTACTCATATAACCGGAAAATAGTCCATACATCATTTTATAGAGATCATTGTCAATTTTTTCTGGTATTTCAAGTCCCACGTTGACACTCTTTTTTCTGTGGTCAAAACAGAATACAAATATATAAGATGCCTCCCACTACATTCCTAAATTTCTACTCATTTACTTATAGATACCTAAAATACCGGGTTGCTTAGTAGGTTCAAAAAGAGGGAAGAGTTGGCCGGTTTAAAACAAAGTTTCAATGGAAAGGGTTGTAGATATTCTGGAAAAGTTGTTCAAAGAATTAAAAACAGAAGCTTTAAAAGTGTACTCATGAAACTTGATAAGTCTTTAGAAATAAAAATTAAAAATAAACCAACAGGTGATGCGGCTCAGTTGGCTGGTGCATTTATCTTCTAATCCGTCTCCATGTCAGTGCTTTCTGTTTCTTCTTCTAGTGTTTCCATTTTATTGGTCTGCGTTTCTTTCTTTAGATTAACATGAAACAGGAATTGTTAATGAATAGTCTGTGTGAAATAATTTATGTTGAATAGTAATTTTAAGCATATAGTCAATGATTACCTCTCTAATGGATAACATTTTCATAGATTTCAAAGGAGTCAGTGGAGTCTGAAAATGCATAGCCTTCTTATCAAATTTTGATGGTGTCCGTGGTTGGTGGTTTTGTTGTATTTTTTGATGATGTACCTGTTTTTCAACTTCTTGTAGTCTTTCATATTTATCTTCTAATTCATGATTAACATGGTATATATGCTGCACATAAACAGTCCTGTAGGAAGAATTCTTTTCCCCAACAATCCTGATTTCGAATATGTATGTACGGCCGGACAATAACATTATGTCGAATACATCTTCTGCCAAGATTCTTTGCGGAAACAAAAAATTAGTTTGGTGCTGTCATAAGTTAGCAAAATATGTTATGTATTGTCTTTGGTTGGTAAATACCTTTCCCGTTAGTGCATTAAATCGCATAAATGCTGAGACCCTTTCATTGTCGTCGAACAGAGTGTCAGCAACAGATCCTATAATAGCAAATGTTCCAGTTCCAGTTCCAGACTCTTCCTGGATGCGCAATTCTAGCTTATAGCTGCGCAAGTATTTAGCAAGTTAATTTTTTGTTAGTTTAATGCAATTTAGGTTTAAGACATGATGAGTGCAGTAATATTGTTACCTTGGTACATGTCTTTTAATCTTGCAATTGCATGGGGCGCCCCATTCTCTTCCACTTAAGTTTGCTTTTTCCATTGAATTGCAATCTAGACATGCTAAGTAATACCAAGTTGAGTTTGGTACAACCCCAATTATTTTTCCCTTGCTAGTAAATGTCATTTCCTGTTTTGTATAAAATATTAGCAAATGATGAGATGATCAATTCCACAATTTTTTTTTTTTGAACTATCTATGGATCTTACCAAATTTTCCTCATGGTGAATTAAGCCGCATCCTTCTCCGAGAGGCATTCTGTTATGAAAAAGCATTTCTTCAATTGGTTTTTGTTGTTTTCTCTCGCAATTAATAAGCAGTACCCCTAAGTAGAGTCCATATCTGTTTGTTGAATAATGTTAGTGTATTAAGAAATAATAAGATCCTCTAATTAATTAGGGTTGAAGGCATTATCAAATAGTTACCTATCTCGTAGGTTTTCAACTTCGGGAAGAGATAAATCCACATATATTTTTGTTTCCATTGTGGTGGAAAGACAATAAGCATCTGTAAAGTTGTATTAATTGTTGAACGATGAATTAAAAAAAAAAAAGTATATGTGTTATGTGGATTAAGTTATCATGACTTACTATTAAATTTCTCCACCAAAGTTGAGGTGATTATAAGAACAACATATTTGTCAGTATCTTCTAAGTACTCTTCTCCGATCTGCCTGAAAGCATCTCCCCATAGTGTAACTCTAGCTGAGGAGATTTCAGTATGTAGTAAAATCTCTCTTTTAATTTGAGAATGTTTTGATGGTTGGCCTGTATATTCTAGTATTGATATACCCTGCAGTATTCCCATCACATCTATATACACGAATAGTATTTCAGTTAAACTAATTAATTACAAATGACATAAGAGATTATATTTATATAAATCACCTGTAAAATGAGTTACGTTGCCGTATCTCCGATTAAGTTCATTCAGATCAGTTAAAACGAATTTATGAAGTGGTATTTTTCTATTGTCCATGGTGTCCATGGTGTCCACCGTAACTTGAGTGTGATTGTTGAAGCATAATATTGAATTCCCTGGAACAGGTCTCCATTTTCCTTTGACCTCTGAAATTGAAAAATGGGTAATAGTTACCAAGTTCCCTTCCTCCATTTTTGTGATGTGTTTTCTGTAATGATCTTTCGACAACACAGCATGTATTTGTTCTCCCTGTTAATTGTTTCATTAGTTGCTGCCAAAGAATAAATCATAAATAACATTTATAAAATATAATAACTTACATATTCATCCAGCAAAATCATATGAAAGCTGAAAAATTCATCGGTGTTTGATTGTTTGGTATCCCATGTCCTTAGAATTCTAAAAAAATTTATTGCCATGGTTCCTCCTTTCCTTGGTTGCTCGCTGCTAAATAATTGTACACGTAATTTCTCACACTATAGGGTTGAAGATCGCCTATATGTATCGACTAATTTATATATAGCTTAAAAGGGGAGGTAATAATAGGGGGCTAATTTGTGTTTATCTAAATATTTAATTATGAAATGTAGATCTTGATAAAGAATATTTCGTTATTTTTAGACCAAAATCTTTTCTCAATTTGTATTTATCTACTTTAAGAAATATAGATTTTGATAAGGATTATAGATTTTGAAATATCTTTCTTCCACATTTGTATTTTAGATTTCTACATATAGGATATGGATTAAGTATTTATTAAGGTAGATATTACATTTGCAATTAGGGTTAATTGTCTAATATAAGGTTTTGTAGTTATTAGATTTTTTTTTCTTTTTTTTGCATGCGTATCTTCTTTTTCTTTTTAATCATAGGTGTCAGTAGTTCACTGGATACCTGGTTTCTCTATTGGATGCTTTTGCAGGAGCTGATTATGTTGGGGTGTTATTGGATTGACAGAACTGGAGCGGTATTCGAACTGATGTTCAGAAGCTGTTAGGTGCCGTTGCCAGATATAGCAACTATGTCGGCAGTAAAGAATAAGGTTTTGGGACATTGCAGGGACTTTTGTCAAGCTAAAACAAAAGCCTGGAAAGAGTGACGGTGAAAATCATGTACTTTGGATGTTATTAGAAGCTCATGGGACCAATTTTGTCCTGGGTGTAGGCCTATATCACCTGGGTTTTTGCCAAGCTAAAAAATCTTAAGCAACAGTGGAACAAAGTTGTTTTTGGTAAATTCTCTTTTAAACTCAGAAGTCCTACAACGATTCTGACCATACACCTGATTCTAGCTTAACGTGGAACGAATCGTACAAAGTGGTGGAATATCAAAAATTGAGAGAGAATAACATTGTTTTAGCCTCTAGGAGATAAAATACTGCCTATTTCCATAAATAAAATTACAGAACCACAGGTGAATTTTCCGAAAGTAGTGCTAGTTAAGTGCGACGTCAATGTGAACCACATGCCAAAGATATGAATAGGATTACCCCTGGGTATATGCATGATTCGCGCATTAAGGAAGCTGAGGGTCACAAACTGTCATCATTTATTATCACTATATGAAGGACACGCATAAATGACAAATTTGGAAGTGCTCAGGCTTCATGCCTGTACAGGAATGCTAAGATTTGCTGGACACGGATAGTACTGGTAGCAAGCTGAGGCTTCTAGGTATATCAGAATATTGTAATCTGAGACAAATCATGTATCAAAATATGGAGACGAAGATGAGTAATGGAGTAGCTTCTTGTAAAAATATGGATGCATTAGCCAGTTAACCACTGGTTCTATTCACAGTCCACCTTTTGACGTACGTAGTAATAACGTAAAAATCCAAAACGTTGTTATAAATACGGTTCATAAAAATCCATGTAGTTGTAAAATTCTATAAGAAATAAGCAATCTCCAAATAGTATCTCTGCAAACAGTGTCTTTTGATCTTTATTCATCGTCATCAATATCCTTGATCAACAGTGACATTTCATCGTCACTATTCTCAACCAACATTGACATTTCAGTATCACTATCTTCGGCTAACATTGGCATTTCGTCATCAGTCTTCTGACCCTCGTCATTGCTTTCATTTATCTCCTCGTCATTATTTTGTTTTTTTCCCAACTGATTTATAACAGGCGTCTTTTCTTGCATCATACTTCTTTTTTGTTTCTGCAATGGAAAAATTAAGACCATAACTGGTTATAAAAATTGTACATTGTCCTGAAAGTATAATTATAGATGTAGCATAATGAGCCATAGAAATCACTTACCTGTTGCAAATTTTTAAATATTTCTCTGTACACCACATTCTGTGTATAACCTTCTGGCACGATATCCTTTGATTTATCAATTAAAATCTTCAATCCATTTCGGCTTGTTGTCCTCGAGACTGCGACGTAGAGCTGTCCATGATTGAAAATTGGGTTTGGAAGATAGATTCCGACGTTGTCGATACTCTGACCTTGGCTCTTGTTTATCGTCATTGCAAAACATACCTTGATATGAAACTACACTCTTCTCAATATAAAAGGCAGGTGTGTTTCCGTTGGTTGTATCACTATTCTTGGAATGCAAGCACTCCTACCAGCACCACTTCCCGTTATAATCAGAGTCTGAATTGTTCTTGCGCATATTTTGGTAACAATGAGTCTTATACCGTTACAAAGCCCAGCACTTGGATTTATATTTCTTGTAAGCATTATTGGCACATGAAGCTTTAACCGAATCACATGATTAGGTACTCCTGATAGTTTTTGAGAATTTAGATATTCTTGATTGTATAACAGCTCTGCATTCTCAAAATTATAGGACTGGGGACTTATTGAATCCGAACTTAGAAAAATGTGTTCTTCACCTGGAAGCATAAACACCACATAATCATTTATATGGTCTACAGTTTCATTCTTTGGTGCTAAGATGCATCTCTCCCTTAGGTAATTCTTATCCTTAAATCTAACAATCAATTCTGAATAAACGACATCGACTATAGTTTCGATGGGATTTTCGTCAGCCTTGATCAATAGGTCATCGGGTATGTTAATCCAAGTTGGATCTTCGTCCTCACCCTCTACTGCTTTTTCTGGTAGTTTTCCATCCCCAAGATCCAAAATCCACTTGCCGAATTTAGATATCGTTTGTTTCTCAGCAGAAGTACAATTTCCTTTCAATAATCTCATGTTCTCCGACAACTGAAATACATGGAAGTGCTTCCATAATTTTGACCTACTAATAGAAGAATCAACAATATTTTCTCGACTCCCACCTCGGATAACTGGTAATATCTGTCTAAAATCACCTCCAAGCAGCAGAGTTTTTCCTCCAAACAATTTTTCCTTTGTCTTGTCCTTGCTTGGGTTCATTAGATCTCTTACAGTTCGCTCTAGAGCTTCAAAAGCATGTCTATGAATCATCGGTGCTTCATCCCAAATTATTATTTCAGCTTTACATATCAACCCTGCCAACTGAGTTCCATGACTAACATCGCACGTTGAATTATCTTCCAAAGTTATTGGTATTTTGAACCGAGAATGTGCAGTCCTTCCTCCGGGAAGCAACAATGATGCTATACCAGACGATGCAACTGCCAAAACAATCTTGGATTTTGCACGCAGACCGGTTATTATAGTGTTCCAAAGATAAGTTTTTCCAGTGCCACCGCTCCCGTAAACAAAGAATAAACCACCGTTACCTTCTTCAATAGACTTGCTAACAGCATCAAATATTTCCCTTTGTACCGAGTTAAGACCTTTCTTTAGGCTAATATGCTGAGTCCTGAGTTTCTCCTTATCGTAATCGAGCTCTTCATCTATTAATTTATTTTTATAAGCATATTCTTTCTCCTTCTCTGGGATGGGCATGGATGGGAACTCAGCAAGAGTTCTACCATTTCTCTTCATTAATTCTTCGATGTCAACCAAGGTAAGGTTTTTTATCTGGGTTTCAGTAAGTTCCAAATGTAAGTTGCTCATTCTTTTTCTCTCCCGGTGCTGAATTCCTTCGGCCAACGAACTCCAATTTTTTTCCCATAATTTTTTTGGATAGGTTACTTCACAAAAAATCAACATTATAACAAACATCTGGCGAAGTAAGTCACCTGTGCTGTATAATGATGCTTCCTGCAGACCAATGTGCCATTCATTGTCGTCTGAGAGCAATCCAAGAGCTGCACATGTGTCTCTAAAAGTTGTATAAGTGGCTACATCAACAGTTTTCAACTCAGAATAACTTCGTGCCCCCTTGCGCACATTCAATATAGAAAATATCTTTCTCCTGAACTCGGGTGAGCATTGTATAGTCTACCAACTGTATTCCCTCTTTTTCTTGGTCGCCACTCTTTGCATTGTTTGTCCCATACAAATTCAGTTGGAAAATCTGCATAAGTCAACTCCCTTGCTTCTGGATACTTCTTGTTTGCTTCAAACCATTCTATAAATTCCGTGACATTGGAGCTTGGATTATCCAATACATCTTCTACATCGTCTGTATCACGAAATACTACCTGGTGTATAGGTGAAAAAATCATCAGATTACCACAGATCCAAAAATCTAGAAATTTCGTGACATTGTTTAGCAGCTCACCATGAACAACTTGTTTATGACCTGTTAGACCCAAATTAATTAGTGAATTCTCGTTCGCAACCTTTTAGTCTGGTTTCTTATTCTGTACTATTATTCTTTATCATCAAGTGACCTGTAGTACCAACAAAGTGACAATATAACTCCTAAATTTAGTAATCAACTAAAAAATGTCAGCAGCAACAACTGAACTCTTTTGAAAAGATCAATGGATTAATTGAAGTGTAACCTTACTACTAATACTAATAGTGTCATATCCTAAGAAATGTGATCTAATATACATTGTCTACTGGTCTCTTATTTCTCCAACACACTTTAACAAACATTTAATTGAAATTTATTAGACTTCATTAACATCATACTTTGAAAAACTTTATCATCTCTAAGAAATTGTTAATTAGTTGGTTAATAACTAAAACCAAAGAGCTGTGGTAACAAAGAATACTAAAGATACGAATTTGGTGCACTGAGTAGAGGGGTTGATCGTATAAGGAATATTAACACCACATTTGCTTGGGAGCGAAGCAACATTACAATAGTAAATCCCAGCAATACTGGTGGAGGGACGGTCAGTAATGGACAGAGCAGCTGCAAGGAAAGACGTTACTCATATACAACAGTTAGGTTGAAAAGCAATCCCCTGTCAAGTTCAAAAGCATGGTGCCATCTTGTTAGCATTTGTGATTGCACCGACGGCTGCTTATGACATCTTTATTGATTATAACTACAAACCCTGTAATTATAATACCACTCTCTACTTTCCTCTAAAACAGGCTATGGATTCAGGAATTACTTGTTCCGGTAGCGTCTCACTTCTCCATTGCTTTGTTTCCAGGGAGGCGAAAAATGATGGTGTGCTTATCTTTGTAGTTATCATATGGATCTCTATTAACATAAGAAAGGAGGACGAACACCATGGAATAATCATTATCGACAGCAGATGGATTAATGGTTGGAGGTGCGGATAACACACCACCTTCCACATAGCCCTCATCAGATTTGTAATCTAGCTGTGTAGAGACCGTAACCATATTTTTTTCAAAGAAGTAACCTCATTAGTAGTATGTTTAATATGCTATAGCAATATACTTGATTAATTTCCTTCCTCTAAAGTTATTCGAATCCTATTAAAAATGATTGGGGAGCCAGATTGTCATCCCCAGGGATGCTGTCTCACCTCGAGCATGTTGTCTTTGAGGAAATGGAGGGATGTGATGCTGAGCTCAAACTCCTGAGTTTTATGTTAAAACATGCTAATGTTTTATGGAGAATTTCTCTATCCTTTCGTCCTAAAAAATTTATGATCAAGTATATGGAACATGGAAAAAAATAATTCTATGCAGGTACTTTGAAGTCTGGATTTTATACGTAAAGCGAGGAAAGAAAAAATATTACCTGGTGTTCACCCTCCAAATGGTATGGTAACCTCTCCACTGATGGATTACGGAACTGAATGTCGAAATCAAAAATCCTCCAACATGCTTCTGCCCCAGATATATACCTACAATCCAAGTAATTTTTTATTTCATCAATTAATACATCCTCTTCCCCTGTATCTTTATTCAAGTTTGGATCTTTTTCGATTATAGCAGACACTCGATCTTTACCCTTGTTGATGTATTTGAATAAGTATTTAACCAATGCCCCTCTTGAATTACATACCTCAACATTGATGTGCGCATCAAACATAACAATCAAATCCCTGTTATGAGGAACAACCCACGTATTATCCAGATCAATATCATTTTTATTGGCGATTCTGCCCTTATCGCGTCTCCTGTAAACTGGATAATCATATTTGTCAATATTAGTTTCATGGCTGAAATCTTTTGGATATTGTTTTGAGCACACACCGTTTTTCATGCATGGTGAACCATCTTTTAATAGTCTACAGGGTCCATGCAGCATGTAGTTGTCAACAGCGTTATATCCATCAGGATCATTCTCCTTGTCAGGTATCTCTGATGTGACAATTCTATTAATATCGGATGGTGTCTCTGGTTTATCCTTCTTATCTAGAAACAATAAAATGTGGGCATGTGGTAAGCCTCTATTTTGAAATTCTATAGTGTAGATTGCTGTAGAAACAAAAGCGTACAAATTAGAACGAAGCTAAACAACACGAAATATAGTATGCAACACAAATAAATTGAAAATTACCTCCTCCGACTTTCCCAAAATGTTTTCCTTTTCGGAGAACTTCCATCAAATGCTTTAATTTTATCTTGAATACCCTAGCAACGATATCGGGTCTATCTTCTGGTCGCTGACCTGGTATGTGAGTTAGAGATTCTGAAATTTCCTTCCATTTGGGATTGCAGGTGAAAGTTATAAAGAGATCTGGAACACCAATTTTCCTACAGATTGCAATAGCGTCTTGATAGTGTTGCATCATATATCTTGGGCCTCCTGTGTAAGATGAGGGTAACACAATTTTTTTCCCTTTTTTTCTCGTTGTATCTCCCTTTAATAGTGCATCTCTTAACCCACTGTGTAACTCAGCCCTTATATGTTCTTGGTTCTTTCTTACCCACTTAAGTCGACATTCTTCAATACATGCAAAAGCATCCACACAATATTGCTGAAACAAACGACCACCGCGAATTAAAGTTTGCCCCTCACCAAGCCGATGTTGTAGCCTAAATGCATAATATTCCCTCATGGTGAGCTGTTGTCGTTTCATCAACACACCATCTTTACCTATTTTCACATTCTTGTATGCAGTTTCCATAGTATAACCATCTTCTCCATAGGGGAATAAAAGGGGGAATTGCATTGGCATATAACATGGATGTATTTCATTGATTCTAGTATAACCATTGTTCCTATGTTCAACAATAATGTCCCTGTATACATCATCATCAGTAGGATTTTGGACTATCAAAGCTGCCACTTCTGAACACGTTGGTAGAGTATACTGCCTAGCATCTCTTTCTCGTCGGCTAATGATTCGCAAGTGTAATTCAACAGCAGGTTGTCGTTGCATTCTTTCCCTGACCATTATGAATATCAAGTATATAGTTAATGATGCAAGTATGTAGCCAAACTTAATACATTGGATCGTACTTATTGCAGTGAGTAAAAGCGAGTATATACTCAATAATTTATATAAACCTGAATGTCTTTGCATATGCATTATTTGCATCCAACATAGATATTAAATTGGTGATCACCTCCAAGTCCAGCTCATTCTCATTTTTCTTCTGTGTATGTTTTTTGTTTTTGGCTACACCGTTCGATTGGGATTCATTTTCATGCTCCTTTCTAAAAAATACATTCTTCCGACGGTTGGCTTCTTGTGCCAATTCTGTATCACATACGTATAGCTGGTTGTATCCTGGTTCTTTGTTTTCTGGAGGCACCAAAGAACCTATTTTGTGATAGCTTTGACCTTGAAGTATATATGTCCATGGTCTCTTACCTTTCTTATCGATGTTGCCACTAAATCCGACTCCGTTTGAGGTAAAAGCAAGCATAGAGTTGTATGCCCTAATGTTTTTTCTAAATTTGGCGGACTATTGTCCACCATTAAAGTCCAACAATCCCTCAAGATAATCTGGACAACCCTTAAGAAGTGGGAGCGCAACATCACCTCTGGAACAACATATGCTAAACTCGCAATCAGTTTTTTTTGAATCTCTAGTTTTCTCCTGGAACCACATTATTGCACCACAATGCTTGCATGTATGAGCTGGTGAGCCAAAATCAGATTTCTTGATACCTAATCCTGTGAAAATATCACAAATAGACAAAGTATTAGAGGCATATTGAGCAACAGTTGATATCCGCAAGTACACAGTTGATCTTACTTATTGAATGATCAACATCCCCACTCTTTTCTATTTCGTATATCCCATCTTCATCTGATTCATAATCAGAACTATCATCGTCTGAGATGGATTCCAATGGTATTTCTTCTGTCAGAAATTTATACTGTTGTGTTGTTCTTTTAGTATCAAGAAGTTGTTTGCGAAGCCTCCTGTTCTCCCTGGCACAGAATTGTTTATAACTGAATATCCTACATAGTATACGCTGTTTGAATTGCTCGTCCATACCTATTAGACAAATCATATGAGATAACTCAAAACTCATCTATGATCAAATAATATGACAAATCAAATCGTCCTCTCATATTTAAAGTTAACATATGAACAAAACACAATAAACTTGGATTTATCTACCTTCACTGATAGATAATAGATGAGCTGGGAGATGGTGTCTACTTCTGATTTTGTTTGCTCGCAAATAGCGATTATGACAGGCTTCATGGTAGGTTAACGATGGCGTTGGAGCAGATTGTATATCTCGCCGTTTTTTGACCATTTTTTTTAGTAGGGTTGTATATCTCCTTGAATCTTGATGGTTGGGATTCCCAAATACTAACACTCAGCGAAATTCTACTCTTATAACCTCATCAGACCTGTAATAGTAGGGAATATTAACATTATCATACGTACAACGGTAAAGGAATACCAAACATTACCATAGCAATGACACTTAAACTCGAACTCACATGCATCAGATGAAGACGGGATATACGAAATGTTTCAGAGTAAATACTAATTAGAAATATGAATCAGATGAAGAAGGGATATACGAAATATGCAGATAAATTATCCTTTTCACTATATGCAGACATGGTGAGACTTATTAGAAATTCTTTCAGTAAATGGCGTCAAGATTAGTTTGGAAAGGATTAAGTTCCTTTCCTAACTAATCGGTGATGCACAAAGAGATACATCCTGATATAGTCTCATGGAAAGAAAAAAAATGGCTCTTAGACTGCAAGATACTTAACTTGGACCCATGCTGCAGTTCTATTATACAGATACATTTGTATTTTTCTCTAGCTTATAGTGCTACCCCTTGTTCTGTCCAGTCGCACTAAAATTATGAGATAATGAGTTAGGGTTTTAGGATATGGAATGGAAGAAAGAAAAGTAAATGATTAGGGCGTTAAATGAGATATAAATTACTCATCACACACACAGGCGTGAGTGCTCAAAAGGCATACAATATCATTGAAAACTACCGATAAAATTTTGTGTTCTTAAGAACAGGTAGAGCTTCAACTCCAAAACAGAAATCAATAGAAAAGGAGCAAACCCAGATTTGATTCATGAATATGTTTCACGGTTCAGTTTATAAGAACATGATTGAAAGGTTACGAAGATTACTTGGATAATCTAACAAACAAAAATCATTCAAAAGAGTAAGGTAGGAAAACTGGAACCTTTATGATACACTTTCGAATCTCCATTCTGTATTATCACCTGCTGCATTAAAAAGAGAAAAAAATAATTCTAAAGCAAAGAGAACAGAGAGTGAGAGGACTGTGTAGAGGGTGCGGTGGAAGAGAAACTCATAAGTTAGGGTTTGAACTCCATGAATAGTTTGCTCACCTGCTGCATTAAAAAGAGAAAAAAATAATTCTAAAGCAAAGAGAACAGAGAGTGAGAGGACTGTGTAGAGGGTGCGGTGGAAGAGAAACTCATAAGTTAGGGTTTGAAAAGAAGGGTTTGAACTCCATGAATAGTTTGCTCACCCATTACGTATGCGGCAAAAAAAAAAATTCCGAAAATATTTCAAAACACTCAATTTCTATTGGTAGGAAAACTGGAACCTTTATGATACACTTTCGAATCTCCACCACCCATCTTTGGGTGGTGGCAGATTATTTGTCCAGCTTAGCTGCATATCGGAGTAACAATTTGGATTTCGAAACCAAACATACTAAAGAGACAGGATGTAATAATCTGTAACGGCAGTACCGAGATTAAGTTCATTTAGAGTACCAAGTGAACAGCTGGAGAAACAGAAGAGCTAATTGTTTCATTTAGGGAGGGTTATCAAATAAAATTAACTACCACAGAAATGTAGAATGGGAATAAAACCTGAAGTCAAATTCAAGGGGTAACTGCATTTGCGAACTGAGGAGCTAAAAAACCACGCTCAAGAAAATGTCAAGAAATATAATTGCTTTTAAATGCATCTAAAATATCGAATGGCGTGAACTGAGATTAGGAATAACATTGACATTTGATCTTAAACACATGACAGAGATGCAAAATCAAATACCAAGCAATCCAATAATTACCTCTAATACATGGAAAAATATTGAATACTTGAACTGATCGTTGTGGTAACGCCTATAATATTCACTTTTTCACTAGTGTCTAATATGGATTAAGCATATGATAAGAAAGAGTTCGTTCCACAGGAGGTTATTATTGTTATTCAGTTTCAAATTCTTAGGTAACTAGGGAGAATTTTTCAGATTGTATGAAAGTAAAATAGGTGGAAGCAAAGTAAATATAATAATTGAATATAATCAGTGTTGAGAATATTGGTCAAGGGGTTGTATCATTCACAACAACATGCACTTTCATCAATAACCAGAATTTGTAATTTAATCTCTCATTTATCAAAAGTCCTAGGATATCTTGTGTTAGAGCATAGCTCGGTTGAACTCACCAAGCGTTGATATGTCAAGTTTGGTTGTCATATTTAGTGTGTCAAAACTCATCTAAAATCACTTGATTTTAAACTAGAGTCAACTTCGTTTAGGTTAGACTAGAAAGTCTATGAATGTTAATATATACAAGTATTACTCCGACGACCTGAAGAATGTGAAGAAGAAGCGAACTACAATGACAACATCATTCTTCCTCTTGAGGTTAGTGATATTGACTTGAACTGTTTCATTCCCAACGTATATTTCAAGTCGTGCTATATTGAAAACATAACTTCGAAGCAGTATATACTGTACATATTGTATAATACTCTAGTGATGTGACACGGTCATATTTGTATGATCATAGTATTAGGGAATTAGACTACGAAGTATAACGCCTATCTTTTGAACTTCGTAGATATGACATCGACATAATCTTGCATATACTGTTATGATTATGTGAATGGGTTATGGTGAAGATTTCATCCTAGGAAACAATGTTTTACATTTGTTTAAAGGAAGTACATTCATGAACTTGTTTTATGAATCGAAAGGGAATTCGTTAGGATTATTGGTACGGCTATTCATTGCAAATCTTTGGATTACCAATTGATGAGTGCCAAATATTGTATATATTTATCCCTTTTTGTTGGCATTTAACTCATCTTTTGTGCATTAATTCTACATTTTATCCCATATTCTGTATTTTCATTGTTTTCAAGAATAAACATTTTTCTTACTTAATTGTATATTTTTAGGTAATAAATAAAGTCTGGATGAATTGCGGAGCGGAATAGAGCAGAAAAGTAGTGAAAAGCCAGGAGGAATTACGCAAGGAAGCCGTGAAGAATGATGTGCGGAAGACCAAAAAGGGTTGAAATGGGCCTGAAGAAGAGATTTGTTCTTAAAGAAGAAGTGGGCTCAAGATTTTCCAAGCCCAAACTCATTTCCCAAACCCATATTCTATACCCAAAAGCCTAAAACCCAAATCCATACCCGCTTGCGTCTTCAGCCGTCAGATTGATCTCAGAGTCATCCTACGGTCGCCCCCTTGTTGTGCATCAAAGTTTGATACATCCGCTTTTCACTACAGTTCCTAACTCCATCAAGTGCCGTTAGTTTTGTTGTATCACTTCATCCGACGGTCGCTCCTCGCTTACCTCTCCATCGCCGTCAGATCCACCTACCATCTTCCCATCCATCGGTCCAGCTTCGCGAAACATCAAAATCCTCTACACCTGCTCAACACCCTAGTACCTAATACCTATACCCATTGCCAAACACACCCTTCCTCAAACCCCATCGACACCATCTTCCCCCCCCCCCCCCCCCTCTCTGCAACAGTACCACCATCTTCTCCCCAAATCACTCCACCATCTTCTCCCCAAATCACTCTACCACCACCACACCTAAACCCATCATTACCATCACGTCCTATCTCTTTATCAACCACTGATTTCTCCAATTTCTCATCTTTCTTCTCACTGAAACCCTAGGTGAGAAATTGGGGATATAAGTGATGTTAAAGCAACAATTGGAGCATGAGATGAACGAGGAGAAGTAATTGGAGAGTGGGTCGACGAGATGGAGTGAGTATCTCATCAAAATTAGGTAAACCAAATTTACCTAATTTTCTGTTTTTGGGGAAAAGGGGCTGTGAACCCTAAACTGATAATTGGGGGGTATAAATTGGTATTATGTGGTGTGTGTGAAGGACATTGTGTATCTCTTTGGACTAGCCAGTAGAGAATTAGAACAATTTTAATTTTGCAATTCCAATTTCTGATTTTTGCATCACTGTTGACAGTTGAAAGTTGCATATGTTTTTAGCTATCTTAAATGTTGCTAATTGTGTCTAAATTATCACATATGATGAATGTTATTGCTTTATCCATGGTTAGCATGAGCTAAACAGCATCAGGCCAAGGCTCAGCTGAAGCCTTGTGCACTGTCAAGTGACTAGAAGCTAGGATAGTTACTTCCATGTATGTTTTGATTGAGCAAATGGGAGATACCAATGCTCATAGTGCCTGTGATTGGCTGTGCTGTCAAAAGACAGCCAATGCTAGGGGCAAACTATTGAGCAATTTAGTATTCTTCTATTTCTAGATGTATGCATAGGATCAAACTCAACCTAGAAACATGTTGTTTGATTAGGACACAAGGTGGATCCTAAGCCTTGGCTTAACCACCAATCCCTTTGCAGTCACCTCTATTCAGTTCTATTTTGCTTCCTGATCAGTTATTCTCCTTGCCTGTTTTTCTTGTTTAAATTCCTGCAATTTGTAGCTGTTGTGCACTGAAATCAGTGCACAATCCTCACCTTGCCCTTGGCTTAGCCACAATTTCCTTCTCAGTCACTTACATTTTCAGTTCTGTGTGCTTTCAGTTCAGTTTATTTCTTAGCTATTGTCTTGCAATTTGTAGTCTTTGTGCACTGAAAACAGTGCACAAAATCTCCCTCTG
This sequence comes from Papaver somniferum, assembly GCF_003573695.1. Taxonomy (NCBI): domain Eukaryota; kingdom Viridiplantae; phylum Streptophyta; class Magnoliopsida; order Ranunculales; family Papaveraceae; genus Papaver; species Papaver somniferum. The sequence goes on along the minus strand of NW_020621603.1, from coordinate 2,679,212 downwards.
CCCTTGGCTTCCAAGCCTTGGTTCTTAGCTGCTTTACCTTGCTGTTTTCTTAGCTGTTTTCTTTGCTTTACCTTGCAGCCTTGGTTCATGCCATCTGCCTTCTTTGTTTCACTACCACTATAACATTGTGAAATTGTATCTTGTTTTACATCATTTGCTACCTTAGGAAAACTTCTTGTATGCTCCCACTCCCTGTGGACTTTCCCCTGCTTTCCTCTTATATTATAAACTTGGCCTTGTATACTTGCAAGTTCTGTGTGTTTTCCATTGGCACACCACCAATATTATGAGATGGTAAAATCGATCATAAATTTGTTATGTATCTTGCTAAAACTAATCACAAGTGTCTGACTTATGATTTGGTATGACTAGTTTTTATTAATTAGTGTAACCGACCCTAAGTAACCACCATGAGATGGTATGATCGATATTTGTAATTGGTGTGACTGATCCTAGTAATTGGTGTGACCGATCACAGAGTGTCGTGTAATCGATACTTGTAATTGGTAACTGGTCCTGGTAATTGGTGTAACTGATCCTGGTAAATGGTGTGACCGATCACAAGCAATACTATGAGAATATGGTAACTGGTCCTAGTAATTGATGTAACCGATCCTGGTAACTGATGTAATCGGTCCTGGTAACTTGTATGACCGATCACAAGTACTTCCATATTAAGGTATAACCGATCCTAGTGATTGGTAGAACCGATTGAACCCATGTATGTGATTTGATATTTGACCAATCACATAGTTATCTTGGAATACAGGTGAACCAATTCTAAACTTATTTGGAAGTGTGGTATAACCGATTCCAAGAATGTAAATCCATGTAAATATGAATAAGGATGTACAGTGAAAGGATGTCAACATACTTTGAACACGTACTCTTATCATTTATTGTTCAAAGATATTCCTTAGTTCTCAAGGAGATCTTGTGCCAAAATAAATTGAGAATCTTTTAATTAAGGTTTTTTTTGTATGCTTTAGTTACCAGGAATTAAATGCATATCTCTAGAGAACAAAAATTAGTAATGTGCATTTACTAATTGGAGCTTTTATATTGAGAGATTTCGGAAATTTTGGACAAGCATTTATTGGAATTAGGAAAACCGAATTTTGCTATTCATTGCATATCTTTAGAATATTTTCAGTTTTAGAAATTCCTTGGTGTCTAAACATCCTTGGTCTATAAATACCTAAGTTTGCATTTCTAGAAAACTATCCTAAGAGCCAGGGAAACTTTATTCTTGATATAGTCTCATGGAAAGAAAAAAAATGGCTCTTAGACTGCAAGATACTTAACTTGGACCCATGCTGCAGTTCTATTATACAGATACATTTGTATTTTTCTCTAGCTTATAGTGCTACCCCTTGTTCTGTCCAGTCGCACTAAAATTATGAGATAATGAGTTAGGATTTTAGGACATGGAATGGAAGAACGAAAAGGAAATGATTAGGGCGTTAAATGAGATATAAATTACTCATCACACACACAGGCGTGAGTGCTCAAAAGGTATACAATATCATTGAAAACTACCGATAAAATTTTGTGTTCTTAAGAACAGGTAGAGCGTCAGCTCCAAAACAGAAATCAATAGAAAAGGAGCAAACCCAGATTTGATTCATGAATATGTTTCACGGTTCAGTTTATAAGAACATGATTGAAAGGTCACGAAGATTACTTGGATAATCTAACAGACAAAAATCATTCAAAAGAATAAGGTAGGAAAACTGGAACCTTTATGATACACTTTCGAATCTCCATCCTGTATCATCACCTGCTGCATTAAAAAGAGAAAAAAATAATTCTAAAGCAAAGAGAACAGAGAGTGAGAGGACTGTGTAGAGGGTGCGGTGGAAGAGAAACTCATAAGTTAGGGTTTGAACTCCATGAATAGTTTGCTCACCTGCTGCATTAAAAAGAGAAAAAAATAATTCTAAAGCAAAGAGAACAGAGAGTGAGAGGACTGTGTAGAGGGTGCGGTGGAAGAGAAACTCATAAGTTAGGGTTTGAAAAGAAGGGTTTGAACTCCATGAATAGTTTGCTCACCCATTACGTATGCGGCAAAAAAAAAAATTCCGAAAATATTTCAAAACACTCAATTTCTATTGGTAGGAAAACTGGAACCTTTATGATACACTTTCGAATCTCCACCACCCATCTTTGGGTGGTGGCAGATTATTTGTCCAGCTTAGCTGCATATCGGAGTAACAATTTGGATTTCGAAACCAAACATACTAAAGAGACAGGATGTAATAATCTGTAACGGCAGTACCGAGATTAAGTTCATTTAGAGTACCAAGTGAACATCTGGAGAAACAGAAGAGCTAATTGTTTCATTTAGGGAGGGTTATCATATAAAATTAACTACCACAGAAATGTAGAATGGGAATAAAATCTGAAGTCAAATTCAAGGGGTAACTGCATTTGCGAACTGAGGAGCTAAAAAACCACGCTCAAGAAAATGTCAAGAAATATAATTGCTTTTAAATGCATCTAAAATATCGAATGGCGTGAACTGAGATTAGGAATAACATTGACATTTGATCTTAAACACATGACAGAGATGCAAAATCAAATACCAAGCAATCCAATAATTACCTCTAATACATGGAAAAATATTGAATACTTGAACTGATCGTTGTGGTAACGCCTATAATATTAACTTTTTCACTAGTGTCCAATATGGATTAAGCATATGATAAGAAAGAGTTCGTTCCACAGGAGGTTATTATTGTTATTCGGTTTCAAATTCTTAGGTAACTAGGGAGAATTTTTCAGATTGTATGAAAGTAAAATAGGTGGAAGCAAAGTAAATATAATAATTGAATATAATCAGTGTTGAGAATATTGGTCAAGGGGTTGTATCATTCACAACAACATGCACTTTCATCAATAACCAGAATTTGTAATTTAATCTCTCATTTATCAAAAGTCCTAGGATATCTTGTGTTAGAGCATAGCTCGGTTGAACTCACCAAGCGTTGATATGTCAAGTTTGGTTGTCATATTTAGTGTGTCAAAACTCATCTAAAATCACTTGATTTTAAACTAGAGTCAACTTCGTTTAGGTTAGACTAGAAAGTCTATGAATGTTAATATATACAAGTATTACTCCGACGACCTGAAGAATGTGAAGAAGAAGCGAACTACAATGACAACATCATTCTTCCTCTTGAGGTTAGTGATATTGACTTGAACTGTTTCATTCCTAACGTATATTTCAAGTCGTGCTATATTGAAAACATAACTTCGAAGCAGTATATACTGTACATATTGTATAATACTCTAGTGATGTGACACAGTCATATTTGTATGATCATAGTATTAGGGAATTAGACTACGAAGTATAACGCCTATCTTTTGAACTTCGTAGATATGACATCGACATAATCTTGCATATACTGTTATGATTATGTGAATGGGTTATGGTGAAGATTTCATCCTAGGAAACAATGTTTTACATTTATTTAAAGGAAGTACATTCATGAACTTGTTTTATGAATCGAAAGGGAATTCGTTAGGATTATTGGTACGGCTATTCATTGCAAATCTTTGGATTACCAATATTATGAGATGGTAAAACCGATCATAAATTTGTTATGTATCTTGCTAAAACTAATCACAAGTGTCTGACTTATGATTTGGTATGACTAGTTTTTATTAATTAGTGCAACCGACCCTAAGTAACCACCATGAGATGGTATGATCGATATTTGTAATTGGTGTGACTGATCCTAGTAATTGGTGTGACTTATCACAGAGTGTCGTGTAATCGATACTTGTAATTGGTAACTGGTCCTGGTAATTGGTGTAACCGATCCTGGTAAATGGTGTGACCGATCACAAGCAATACTATGAGAATATGGTAACTGGTCCTAGTAATTGATGTAACCGATCCTGGTAACTGATGTAATCGGTCCTGGTAACTTGTATGACCGATCACAAGTACTTCCATATTAAGGTATAACCGATCCTAGTGATTGGTAGAACCGATTGAACCCATGTATGTGATTTGATATTTGACCAATCACATAGTTATCTTGGAATACAGGTGAACCAATTCTAAACTTATTTGGAAGTGTGGTATAACCGATTCCAAGAATGTAAATCCATGTAAATATGAATAAGGATGTACAGTGAAAGGATGTCAACATACTTTGAACACGTACTCTTATCATTTATTGTTCAAAGATATTCCTTAGTTCTCAAGGAGATCTTGTGCCAAAATAAATTGAGAATCTTTTAATTAAGGTTTTTTTTGTATGCTTTAGTTACCAGGAATTAAATGCATATCTCTAGAGAACAAAAATTAGTAATGTGCATTTACTAATTGGAGCTTTTATATTGAGAGATTTCGGAAATTTTGGACAAGCATTTATTGGAATTAGGAAAACCGAATTTTGCTATTCATTGCATATCTTTAGAATATTTTCAGTTTTAGAAATTCCTTGGTGTCTAAACATCCTTGGTCTATAAATACCTAAGTTTGCATTTCTAGAAAACTATCCTAAGAGCCAGGGAAACTTTATTCTTGATATAGTCTCATGGAAAGAAAAAAAATGGCTCTTAGACTGCAAGATACTTAACTTGGACCCATGCTGCAGTTCTATTATACAGATACATTTGTATTTTTCTCTAGCTTATAGTGCTACCCCTTGTTCTGTCCAGTCGCACTAAAATTATGAGATAATGAGTTAGGATTTTAGGACATGGAATGGAAGAACGAAAAGGAAATGATTAGGGCGTTAAATGAGATATAAATTACTCATCACACACACAGGCGTGAGTGCTCAAAAGGTATACAATATCATTGAAAACTACCGATAAAATTTTGTGTTCTTAAGAACAGGTAGAGCGTCAGCTCCAAAACAGAAATCAATAGAAAAGGAGCAAACCCAGATTTGATTCATGAATATGTTTCACGGTTCAGTTTATAAGAACATGATTGAAAGGTCACGAAGATTACTTGGATAATCTAACAGACAAAAATCATTCAAAAGAGTAAGGTAGGAAAACTGGAACCTTTATGATACACTTTCGAATCTCCATCCTGTATCATCACCCTGCATTAAAAAGAGAAAAAAATGATTCTAAAGCAAAGAGAACAGAGAGTGAGAGGACTGTGTAGAGGGTGCGGTGGAAGAGAAACTCATAAGTTAGGGTTTGAACTCCATGAATAGTTTGCTCACCTGCTGCATTAAAAAGAGAAAAAAATAATTCTAAAGCAAAGAGAACAGAGAGTGAGAGGACTGTGTAGAGGGTGCGGTGGAAGAGAAACTCATAAGTTAGGGTTTGAAAAGAAGGGTTTGAACTCCATGAATAGTTTTCTCACCCATTACGTATGCGGCAAAAAAAAAATTCCGAAAATATTTCAAAACACTCAATTTCTATTGGTAGGAAAACTGGAACCTTTATGATACACTTTTGAATCTCCATCCTGTATTATCACGTGCTGCATTAAAAAGAGAAAAAAATAATTCTAAAGCAAAGAGAATAGAGAGTGAGAGGACTGTGTAGAGGGTGCGGTGGAAGAGAAACTCATAAGTTAGGGTTTGAACTCCATGAATAGTTTGCTCACCTGCTGCATTAAAAAGAGAAAAAAATAATTCTAAAGCAAAGAGAACAGAGAGTGAGAGGACTGTGTAGAGGGTGCGGTGGAAGAGAAACTCATAAGTTAGGGTTTGAAAAGAAGGGTTTGAACTCCATGAATAGTTTGCTCACCCATTACGTATGCGGCAAAAAAAAAATTCCGAAAATATTTCAAAACACTCAATTTCTATTGGTAGGAAAACTGGAACCTTTATGATACACTTTCGAATCTCCACCACCCATCTTTGGGTGGTGGCAGATTATTTGTCCAGCTTAGCTGCATATCGGAGTAACAATTTGGATTTCGAAACCAAACATACTAAAGAGACAGGATGTAATAATCTGTAACGGCAGTACCGAGATTAAGTTCATTTAGAGTACCAAGTGAACATCTGGAGAAACAGAAGAGCTAATTGTTTCATTTAGGGAGGGTTATCATATAAAATTAACTACCACAGAAATGTAGAATGGGAATAAAATCTGAAGTCAAATTCAAGGGGTAACTGCATTTGCGAACTGAGGAGCTAAAAAACCACGCTCAAGAAAATGTCAAGAAATATAATTGCTTTTAAATGCATCTAAAATATCGAATGGCGTGAACTGAGATTAGGAATAACATTGACATTTGATCTTAAACACATGACAGAGATGCAAAATCAAATACCAAGCAATCCAATAATTACCTCTAATACATGGAAAAATATTGAATACTTGAACTGATCGTTGTGGTAACGCCTATAATATTAACTTTTTCACTAGTGTCCAATATGGATTAAGCATATGATAAGAAAGAGTTCGTTCCACAGGAGGTTATTATTGTTATTCGGTTTCAAATTCTTAGGTAACTAGGGAGAATTTTTCAGATTGTATGAAAGTAAAATAGGTGGAAGCAAAGTAAATATAATAATTGAATATAATCAGTGTTGAGAATATTGGTCAAGGGGTTGTATCATTCACAACAACATGCACTTTCATCAATAACCAGAATTTGTAATTTAATCTCTCATTTATCAAAAGTCCTAGGATATCTTGTGTTAGAGCATAGCTCGGTTGAACTCACCAAGCGTTGATATGTCAAGTTTGGTTGTCATATTTAGTGTGTCAAAACTCATCTAAAATCACTTGATTTTAAACTAGAGTCAACTTCGTTTAGGTTAGACTAGAAAGTCTATGAATGTTAATATATACAAGTATTACTCCGACGACCTGAAGAATGTGAAGAAGAAGCGAACTACAATGACAACATCATTCTTCCTCTTGAGGTTAGTGATATTGACTTGAACTGTTTCATTCCCAACGTATATTTCAAGTCGTGCTATATTGAAAACATAACTTCGAAGCAGTATATACTGTACATATTGTATAATACTCTAGTGATGTGACACGGTCATATTTGTATGATCATAGTATTAGGGAATTAGACTACGAAGTATAACGCCTATCTTTTGAACTTCGTAGATATGACATCGACATAATCTTGCATATACTGTTATGATTATGTGAATGGGTTATGGTGAAGATTTCATCCTAGGAAACAATGTTTTACATTTGTTTAAAGGAAGTACATTCATGAACTTGTTTTATGAATCGAAAGGGAATTCGTTAGGATTATTGGTACGGCTATTCATTGCAAATCTTTGGATTACCAATATTATGAGATGGTAAAACCGATCATAAATTTGTTATGTATCTTGCTAAAACTAATCACAAGTGTCTGACTTATGATTTGGTATGACTAGTTTTTATTAATTAGTGCAACCGACCCTAAGTAACCACCATGAGATGGTATGATCGATATTTGTAATTGGTGTGACTGATCCTAGTAATTGGTGTGACTTATCACAGAGTGTCGTGTAATCGATACTTGTAATTGGTAACTGGTCCTGGTAATTGGTGTAACCGATCCTGGTAAATGGTGTGACCGATCACAAGCAATACTATGAGAATATGGTAACTGGTCCTAGTAATTGATGTAACCGATCCTGGTAACTGATGTAATCGGTCCTGGTAACTTGTATGACCGATCACAAGTACTTCCATATTAAGGTATAACCGATCCTAGTGATTGGTAGAACCGATTGAACCCATGTATGTGATTTGATATTTGACCAATCACATAGTTATCTTGGAATACAGGTGAACCAATTCTAAACTTATTTGGAAGTGTGGTATAACCGATTCCAAGAATGTAAATCCATGTAAATATGAATAAGGATGTACAGTGAAAGGATGTCAACATACTTTGAACACGTACTCTTATCATTTATTGTTCAAAGATATTCCTTAGTTCTCAAGGAGATCTTGTGCCAAAATAAATTGAGAATCTTTTAATTAAGGTTTTTTTTGTATGCTTTAGTTACCAGGAATTAAATGCATATCTCTAGAGAACAAAAATTAGTAATGTGCATTTACTAATTGGAGCTTTTATATTGAGAGATTTCGGAAATTTTGGACAAGCATTTATTGGAATTAGGAAAACCGAATTTTGCTATTCATTGCATATCTTTAGAATATTTTCAGTTTTAGAAATTCCTTGGTGTCTAAACATCCTTGGTCTATAAATACCTAAGTTTGCATTTCTAGAAAACTATCCTAAGAGCCAGGGAAACTTTATTCTTGATATAGTCTCATGGAAAGAAAAAAAATGGCTCTTAGACTGCAAGATACTTAACTTGGACCCATGCTGCAGTTCTATTATACAGATACATTTGTATTTTTCTCTAGCTTATAGTGCTACCCCTTGTTCTGTCCAGTCGCACTAAAATTATGAGATAATGAGTTAGGATTTTAGGACATGGAATGGAAGAACGAAAAGGAAATGATTAGGGCGTTAAATGAGATATAAATTACTCATCACACACACAGGCGTGAGTGCTCAAAAGGTATACAATATCATTGAAAACTACCGATAAAATTTTGTGTTCTTAAGAACAGGTAGAGCGTCAGCTCCAAAACAGAAATCAATAGAAAAGGAGCAAACCCAGATTTGATTCATGAATATGTTTCACGGTTCAGTTTATAAGAACATGATTGAAAGGTCACGAAGATTACTTGGATAATCTAACAGACAAAAATCATTCAAAAGAGTAAGGTAGGAAAACTGGAACCTTTATGATACACTTTCGAATCTCCATCCTGTATCATCACCCTGCATTAAAAAGAGAAAAAAATGATTCTAAAGCAAAGAGAACAGAGAGTGAGAGGACTGTGTAGAGGGTGCGGTGGAAGAGAAACTCATAAGTTAGGGTTTGAACTCCATGAATAGTTTGCTCACCTGCTGCATTAAAAAGAGAAAAAAATAATTCTAAAGCAAAGAGAACAGAGAGTGAGAGGACTGTGTAGAGGGTGCGGTGGAAGAGAAACTCATAAGTTAGGGTTTGAAAAGAAGGGTTTGAACTCCATGAATAGTTTTCTCACCCATTACGTATGCGGCAAAAAAAAAATTCCGAAAATATTTCAAAACACTCAATTTCTATTGGTAGGAAAACTGGAACCTTTATGATACACTTTTGAATCTCCATCCTGTATTATCACGTGCTGCATTAAAAAGAGAAAAAAATAATTCTAAAGCAAAGAGAATAGAGAGTGAGAGGACTGTGTAGAGGGTGCGGTGGAAGAGAAACTCATAAGTTAGGGTTTGAACTCCATGAATAGTTTGCTCACCTGCTGCATTAAAAAGAGAAAAAAATAATTCTAAAGCAAAGAGAACAGAGAGTGAGAGGACTGTGTAGAGGGTGCGGTGGAAGAGAAACTCATAAGTTAGGGTTTGAAAAGAAGGGTTTGAACTCCATGAATAGTTGTCTCACCCATTACGTATGCGGCAAAAAAAAAATCCGAAAATATTTCAAAACACTCAATTTCTATTGGTAGGAAAACTGGAACCTTTATGATACACTTTCGAATCTCCACCACCCATCTTTGGGTGGTGGCAGATTATTTGTCCAGCTTAGCTGCATATCGGAGTAACAATTTGGATTTCGAAACCAAACATACTAAAGAGACAGGATGTAATAATCTGTAACGGCAGTACCGACTTTAAGTTCATTTAGAGTACCAAGTGAATAGCTGGAGAAACAGAAGAGCTAATTGTTTCATTTAGGGAGGGTTATCAAATAAAATTAACTACCACAGAAATGTAGAATGGGAATAAAACCTGAAGTCAAATTCAAGGGGTAACTGCATTTGCGAACTGAGGAGCTAAAAAACCACGCTCAAGAAAATGTCAAGAAATATAATTGCTTTTAAATGCATCTAAAATATCGAATGGCGTGAACTGAGATTAGGAATAACATTGACATTTGATCTTAAACACATGACAGAGATGCAAAATCAAATACCAAGCAATCCAATAATTACCTCTAATACATGGAAAAATATTGAATACTTGGACTGATCGTTGTGGTAACGCCTATAATATTCACTTTTTCACTAGTGTCTAATATGGATTAAGCATATGATAAGAAAGAGTTCGTTCCACATGAGGTTATTATTGTTATTCAGTTTCAAATTCTTAGGTAACTAGGGAGAATTTTTCAGATTGTATGAAAGTAAAATAGGTGGAAGCAAAGTAAATATAATAATTGAATATAATCAGTGTTGAGAATATTGGTCAAGGGGTTGTATCATTCACAACAACATGCACTTTCATCAATAACCAGAATTTGTAATTTAATCTCTCATTTATCAAAAGTCCTAGGATATCTTGTGTTAGAGCATAGCTCGGTTGAACTCACCAAGCGTTGATATGTCAAGTTTGGTTGTCATATTTAGTGTGTCAAAACTCATCTAAAGTCACTTGATTTTAAACTAGAGTCAACTTCGTTTAGGTTAGACTAGAAAGTCTATGAATGTTAAGATATACAAGTATTACTCCGACGACCTGAAGAATGTGAAGAAGAAGCGAACTACAATGACAACATCATTCTTCCTCTTGAGGTTAGTGATATTGACTTGAACTGTTTCATTCCTAACGTATATTTCAAGTCGTGCTATATTGAATACATAACTGCGAAGCAGTATATACTATACATATTGTATAATACTCTAGTGATGTGACACGGTCATATTTGTATGATCATAGTATTAGGGAATTAGACTACGAAGTATAACGCCTATCTTTTGAACTTCGTAGATATGACATCGACATAATCTTGCATATACTGTTATGATTATGTGAATGGGTTATGGTGAAGATTTCATCCTAGGAAACAATGTTTTACATTTGTTTAAAGGAAGTACATTCATGAACTTGTTTTATGAATCGAAAGGGAATTCGTTAGGATTATTGGTACGGCTATTCATTGCAAATCTTTGGATTACCAATATTATGAGATGGTAAAACCGATCATAAATTTGTTATGTATCTTGCTAAAACTAATCACAAGTGTCTGACTTATGATTTGGTATGACTAGTTTTTATTAATTAGTGTAACCGACCCTAAGTAACCACCATGAGATGGTATGATCGATATTTGTAATTGGTGTGACTGATCCTAGTAATTGGTGTGACCGATCACAGAGTGTCGTGTAATCGATACTTGTAATTGGTAACTGGTCCTGGTAATTGGTGTAACCGATCCTGGTAAATGGTGTGACCGATCACAAGCAATACTATGAGAATATGGTAACTGGTCCTAGTAATTGATGTAACCGATCCTGGTAACTGATGTAATCGGTCCTGGTAACTTGTATGACCGATCACAAGTACTTCCATATTAAGGTATAACCGATCCTAGTGATTGGTAGAACCGATTGAACCCATGTATGTGATTTGATATTTGATCAATCACATAGTTATCTTGGAATACCGGTGAACCAATTCTAAACTTATTTGGAAGTGTGGTATAACCGATTCCAAGAATGTAAATCCATGTAAATATGAATAAGGATGTACAGTGAAAGGATGTCAACATACTTTGAACACGTACTCTTATCATTTATTGTTCAAAGATATTCCTTAGTTCTCAAGGAGATCCTGTGCCAAAATAAATTGAGAATCTTTTAATTAAGGTTTTTTTTGTATGCTTTAGTTACCAGGCATTAATTGCATATCTCTAGAGAACAAAAATTAGTAATGTGCATTTACTAATTGGAGCTTTTATATTGAGAGATTTCGGAAATTTTGGACAAGCATTTATTGGAATTAGGAAAACCGAATTTTGCTATTCATTGCATATCTTGAGAATATTTTCAGTTTTAGAAATTCCTTGGTGTCTAAACATCCTTGGTCTATAAATACCTAAGTTTGCATTTCTAGAAAACTATCCTAAGAGCCAGGGAAACTTTATTCTTGATATAGTCTCATGGAAAAAAAAAAAATGGCTCTTAAACTGCAAGATACTTAACTTGGACCCATGTTGCAGTTCTATTATACAGATACATTTGTATTTTTCTCTAGCTTATAGTGCTACCCCTTGTTCTGTCCAGTCGCACTAAAATTATGAGATAATGAGTTAGGATTTTAGGACATGGAATGGAAGAACGAAAAGGAAATGATTAGGGAATTAAATGAGATATAAATTACTCATCACACACACAGGCGTGAGTGCTCAAAAGGCATACAATATCATTGAAAACTACCGATAAAATTTTGTGTTCTTAAGAACAGGTAGAGCGTCAGCTCCAAAACAGAAATCAATAGAAAAGGAGCAAACCCAGATTTGATTCATGAATATGTTTCACGGTTCAGTTTATAAGAACATGATTGAAAGGTCACGAAGATTACTTGGATAATCTAACAGACAAAAATCATTCAAAAGAATAAGGTAGGAAAACTGGAACCTTTATGATACACTTTCGAATCTCCATCCTGTATCATCACCTGCTGCATTAAAAAGAGAAAAAAATAATTCTAAAGCAAAGAGAACAGAGAGTGAGAGGACTGTGTAGAGGGTGCGGTGGAAGAGAAACTCATAAGTTAGGGTTTGAACTCCATGAATAGTTTGCTCACCTGCTGCATTAAAAAGAGAAAAAAATAATTCTAAAGCAAAGAGAACAGAGAGTGAGAGGACTGTGTAGAGGGTGCGGTGGAAGAGAAACTCATAAGTTAGGGTTTGAAAAGAAGGGTTTGAACTCCATGAATAGTTTGCTCACCCATTACGTATGCGGCAAAAAAAAAAAATTCCGAAAATATTTCAAAACACTCAATTTCTATTGGTAAGGGGCCAGGAGCTCTACAATTCAAGCTTTTGGCCTAACTTTCAACGTGAGGCCAGCATTTTCCACTCAAATTATATATAAAATGTCTTTATACACCACTCTTATTAAAACATGAACCATAGATTGTTTAGCTGAACCAGAATATACGAGTTGCAAAAATGAAAGGGACAAAGATGCACCATTGAGATTGAACTATAAGGAGAATTTAATCTTAAGAAAAGAAAAACGAGAATTTAACTATTCATCTTTCATATGCAAGCAACGTGTATTTTATATGATCAGTGCCAAACACAGCGCAATACAAAGAGACTGAAGGGCAGGAAACAAGAGTTACAGAAATTTCAACAATATATGCTCAATGATTAGTATGAACAAGTGAGCAAGTAAGAACTGCTCAAATAAGTGGACTTCGATGCACTATAATTACATTTTTGATGTTGATTCCTTGATTTCCTCGATGGTGATAGTCTGCATTGCCGGAAACACAGTAAAATGTGAGGGCAAAGAAAATCAACCTTCCATGGTATCTATAAAACCACAAACTACAACAGTTGTACTGTTTAATCCTAGGTGCTAAATTATGTTAGTTATTGAGCAGACTATTGACCCTCGATATGAAATATCCGAGAAGAGAGGAAACTATGTCAAACACTACGAATCTGAACTGCAAAAAAGGGTCAGAAGGTGATCATGCCTTTTCCTCCAGCCTAACTCCTAAGAACCGCTAGAAATTTAAAACGAAAGATTACTACATTAATAAGCAAACAAACCAAAATGACCAAAAGGTCCAAAGGTCATTTAACCTCAAGGGAAATGTTCATATGTTACATGTTACTGGTCAGTAGGCATGCAGGAACATTCCCCATAACTATCCAGAGTTGGGAAACACTCTTTTAGTGTTTTACTGAGTGAGGACATATGACTGTGGGGTTTGTAGGATTACCTGATCCTGTCCAGCAAAATCATTATCAGGAGTGAGGAAAAGCATGCAGTGACACTCCTTCCTGTTGAAAGCATATTGAACAAATACATTAAACCATAGAAGATTAAATGCTACATTGCATAACTCAGATGACTTCATGAACTTATATACGTAGAGTTGTAAAGCTGCATTTATTGTTAAAATCAGGAATGCTTAACAAAATATCAAATCCTTGTCTATTTTTATTTGTAGATAGAAACATTAATTACCCATTCGTGAAGAAAATTATTAAAAAAAAGCTGAGTGCAGAAGAGGCATCTAACATACACAAGCTACTACTTCACGGCAATGCTTCGATGATAATAAAATAAAATAAAAATCTCAATCACATAGAGTGGTTCCAATTCAAACTGAAATATGAATCTACCTTTCCCTCATGGGAACACATGGGCAGTTCCAGAATCCCTGTCCTGCCTCTGCAGCTTTGTCGTCATAGTGCCTGCAATATTAGAGTATGAGCTCGTAAAAGAACGTACAATCTGGACACTGTCAACACAAGGATAACGAGAGAGAGGGGGGGAAGAATTGATCAATTTTATGAATGAACTTTTATATGAAGAAACATATACCTGCACGGGCAAAGTGGAGCTCCAAGTGAATCTTTATGGTCTGCTAGTCCCTGTTTGAATTGCAGAGTGAATTGCTCGTATATAAAGTAATCTTGAATACATATTCAACGGAAACAGGGAAGATTCTGTAAAGAATTCAGAAGGTAGGAGCTATCAATTCTGAATCCAAAACCAATGAAAAATTACAACACAGGAGCAATCAAGAACTAAATCTGCCCACTCTGTAGTCCTCGTAGCAGAGTGAACTTATCCACCCATCTTTCTGTTGTATGTATGTCGGTGAGGTAAGTTCCGAATTGGATTAATTCATGGCAGGGTCAAGGTTCCTATTTTTTTCTTTCTAAGGCATTCTTGACAACAAAATTTCAGTGATATATACTTTGGCTGGAGATGTTAATCCCAAATAAATAATGCCACAAAGTAGCATTACATTGTGGCTGACATTGTTATAAGTAGGCATATAATATAACAAAATTAGCCAAAATTCATAACCAATTTTACTAAGGCTAATACAGAACGTGTAAAAAATTCTGAAAGAAAATATTGAGCCAAATTGAAAATTAAAGGAGAAACACGCTAAGAATTTGAAACCCTCTTTAAAGTTCGACTTATTCTTTTGCAGAGCTATCTCAGCCCATGAATGACAGATAAGAATTTAAATAATAAACCTAACTCCATATTAGAATCTGTAATCATTTTGGTAATTAGATTTTAAGTTACAATGTAAGCCAAGTTAATGTTGATCCGTGATATCATGCACCTAGAATCGATATACTATAGGCTTGTTGAATTGTTGGTTGTCCTAGTGTGCAAGCTGAGGATCTCTTCACATAAGAAGTTGGACAGGTATGATATAGGACGGAGATGAGACTCAGCTGCCGTATGCTTCTCATGAAGTTCTTTTTTCCTTTTTTAATTGCAAGTAGGTAAGAACATACTTTGTAATCACAAAGGGGAAACCTACGGCATGCTGGATAGTAAGGCTACTTGTTGGAAACATCAGATTGCTTGCAAGTTGAGTCTAGGTACTAAACTGCCCGAGAAGATGGTCAGGGAAATCTTACTATTTTGGAAATCATATAGAAGCAATAAATAGTGAAATAATTAAGTTAACATGAATCAAGAACAATATGATATAAGAACACTCTCTGTTGTGTAACAAGAACGCCAAACTATTTCACAATTGGATTACCTTAATGACGACAGATGTAACTCCTTTATCAACACAGAAATATGTTCCTGAGCGACGAGCATACTGCTCGGAGAACTTCCTCATTATTTCAACAGATTTATCTGTGGGTTCCGCTGCAACAAAATGAAGAAAAAAAAATCATGTTCAACCAACTATGCTTACAACTCAACAGAGAACTAAAGAAGGCACCAGTCTATGCTAACAAATCATGTTTAATGTGTTTCTCTTATTGTGCTTATTTACTTAACAAGCTCTATTGTTTTTTCTTTGAATATTCCCATCACAGACTCCTTTCTTGTCTACCAACACATGAAATTAATCCGATCATAGTATCATCTTTCTAGCAATTGAATATTAGGTTTCTACTTTTCATTCATCCAAAAAAAGGTTTATTCTCAGAACTCATTTTCTTTTCCTAATTGAGCCTTCTTCCAACTCATGACCTCTTTTCTGCTAGTATCAAAGCAAAGGTAGTCCTTGATGTTTGTCCCTCTACCACCAGTCTGAGCTAGTCTACCAATCTCCACATAAACAGTTTTTATTCATTATTCAAGCAGATTTTAACTGGTATAATCATCAATTGGGCGAAAATGAATACGAGATAATAAAAATTAGGGAAAAAGAACAACGTAACAAGAATATTACCTTTAGCTCGGATTACATGGCTGATACGTTTAGTTGGAGCTGTGAAGGTCAGTGGAATGCCCACACTATAATGCGCGGCTTGTAGATTCATGCTGCTGATTAATTTTTGCTGTTGGTTTAGAAATCTAGGGTTACACAATTAGATTTGAGCTTCACTCGTTAGGTGAATTGAATTGATGATATAAGTTATTAATTTGTTGACCACAGAGAGAAAGAGAGTAAAATGATAATTAAAAAAAATCTAGACACTCCTTATCAGTTTTCAACCATAAACGTCTAAATCTGTGTCAGTTGACGCGCGCGTGGTTTGTTGTCAGTCGAGATTTAAGTTTTCAGCTTGAATGTGTCTTTCTTATACGTACGCGGCTATGTGCCGACTGAGTGCTGACTCGACTATCTTACCCATTTGGATAGAGTTAGGCCTAGGTATGGCAAAACATGAGATTTGGCATATATGCACCCACTATGGGTATGCCAAATTCATATGCCTATATGCCAGTTCTTGCATATAGGCATATGAGACAGAGTTTCCATCGAGCGACAAAGACTTCATTGCCCGATGGTCATTTCATCGCCCGATGGTCATTCCATCGCTCGGTGGTCAATCCATCGTTGTCGACAGTCAAGATAGCGCCCGACCATATGATTAACGCTTACTGCTGCATCATCCAACGACTGGAATTTTCTACCTCTATAAATACCAAATTCAAACTCATTTTAACTCACACCAGAATTTCTAAATCTTTATAGAATTTCTCAATTTCTCAATCTTTTTCAAATCTAAAACTCTCTGTATTTTCTTGTGAAATGGATTCACAAACTCAAAGTCAAGGCAAAGCAAGAAAAACCCGAGTCTGTGGTGCAAAATACAGCATGGCAGAAGATGAATGCATTTGTCGTAATTATGTTTATTTTACCCAAGATTGTATCCAAGGTGCACAACAACAGGGTCTCACAATGTGGGATAACATATTTAAGAAATGTTATGAACAAACCATGAACATCAATGGTCGTGATGCAAAAGGATTGTCAGAACACTTCATTGTAATCAACCGGGAAGTGGCCGTTTATGTTGCATTAATAATGCAAGCCAACAGAAAAGGCAAGGACAGTGGTAAGACTTATGCTGATTTTGAAAGAGATGTTCGTACAGATTGTCAAAGAAAACATGAAAAGGGATTTGGTTTTGAAAGTTGTTACTATATTTTGAAGGTGTTGAACAAATATAATCCAGAATACTTTCCAAATCAGCAACAAGTACCTGAAAGGTCACCATATAATTCTTCTCCCTCAACACCAAATTCTTCACCATATTCACCAGGTCCATCAAATTCTTCACCAGATACCCAAACAAGCTCAAATGTCAACAACGTTTTCAATAATTATGCTGAGGGTAGTAGTAATGGAAAACTTCCAGGGAGGAACGCCGCAAATCTGGCTAAAAAATTAGCTCTAGAAGGGGGGAGTTCCGGAGGATTTAACATGGCGGAGTTTATGGAACATCAAAAGACCGTCGAGAAGCAAAGATCAGTTGATAGGAAATTTCAAAACCGAAAGAGTAAGAAAAGTCGTCTTTCCCAAGAAAAATTTGGGTTTGACTATGACAAGCATAACATTCTTCAGGCTAACACTTCAATTACGAATTCCCAGCAAAAACGTGTATGGCAAATCGAATTTGACAGGATTCAAGCACAGATTGAAAAACAAGCTGGATTTACTAACAATCAACCCGATGATGAGGATGATGGTGATGATGTTGATGATGAGTATGATGTAGTAGTTCCTCTAGATGATTAAGTTATGTATGAGTTTAAGTTTCAATGTGTGCGTTTAAGTTTTTATGTGCTTTTTCTTAAGTTTAAGTTTTTATGTTTAGTTTAAATTTTAATGTAAGTTTCTTTCCAATTAATCAATTAGAATTATCTTTTAATTAAGTTTTTCCTCATTTAACAATAACTTTAAAAAATAACATTACATCTTAAGAAAAAAATAACATTACAACTTAAGAAAAAAATAACAATACAACATAACTTAAATAACAATAACCTAATAAATAACTAAAAAAGGAAAAAAATCATCTTCCATGATCTGTCCAAAGATTCAATCTCAGATCATCTTTTAATTGTTCATACAAATTTCGGTTCCGAATGTAGTTAGTCATTTGACCATAGTACCTTGCAGGGACGCCTCTATGTGGTCGAATCTCTGGCCTCAAATCTTCATCTTCATAGTTAGTCCAATCCGAATCACGACGGGTTTCCTGAATTACCATGTTATGAAGAATTATGCAAGTGAGCATAGTCTTGTGCATTTCACGAGGACTCAACCCACGATATGGGCCACAAATGATGGCGAATTTCCTCTTCAAAATTCCAAAAGCGCGTTCCACATCCTTCCTCAATGCCATTTGGGCATCGTTAAAATGTCGGAATGAAAGGCCAAATGCACCAGCAGGAGGCTGACGGTAGCATTGAACTATGATGGACCATTTTGGGTAGATACCATCCGC
Source organism: Papaver somniferum (assembly GCF_003573695.1). NCBI lineage: Eukaryota > Viridiplantae > Streptophyta > Magnoliopsida > Ranunculales > Papaveraceae > Papaver > Papaver somniferum. The sequence goes on along the minus strand of NW_020621603.1, from coordinate 2,660,562 downwards.
AAGATAATAGCCATGAGTGTACTGATGACCGTTGATCATGAAACGGACAGATGGAGAAATACCATACTTCAAATCTTCAAACAGAGGCGACTTGTGCAAAACATTAATATCATTTTGTGAACCTGGAAGACCAAAAAAGCGTGCCATATCCAACAATCATAAGAAGCAGCAGCTTCAAGGATAACTGTTGGTTTGGTATTATGACCCTTGTATTGACCAGCCCAATATACAGGGCATCCTTGCCATACCCAATGCACACAATCGAGACTACCTAACATTCCTGAGAATCCCCTTTCCTCATTCTCCCTCAATAATTGTCTAACATCTTCATCTTCATCGTTTGGTTTTCGCAAATATGTTGGACCAAAATGATTAATTATTACTTCACAGAACAATGAAAGGTAAGTGAAAGAAGTTGTTTTACCCATACGAAGGTACTCATCGTTCGCATCCGCCGGAGTGCCATAACCCAAAATCCTTAAAGCCGAAGTAACTTTTTGTTCAGGACTATGACCTCTAATATTCAGTGCATCAAACTGATAATTGAATTGAGGTTCCACTCGACAAAGCTCTTCAATAATTTTTTTCACCGTATGGCGAGGCATGCGGAATTGACCTTGAAAATCTCGATCAGAGTACACACAATTTGGAAGAAAATAATCGTGCATTAGATTTTGGTGGTAAAATTCCCTTCCTCGATACATATATCTTCTTGTTAATACTTCTTTGGGTTCCGGAACTCTTGGTATTTGCCCCGTATGGACAAGCATCAAAATTTCAATTAGCTTATTATCTTCAGCTTCATCATCATCACTTTCTTGTAACCTATTACGATATCGTTCTTGCTGTAAATTGAACTGATTCATAATAATATTCCTCTCTTCATTGGATCTCGAGCTCGACATTGATGATTATGAGTATAGAAAAAAGGAAATCGGTGAAATATTTGTAGAAGTAGGTGTGAGTTATCTGGATAAGCAAAATGGCGTATTTATATACAAACCATTTGGGAAAATAGCCGTTGAAGTAAAACTAGTGGGAGATAATCATAGTATTGCTGGCATTTTTATTTAAACCGAGCGATATTCATAATATCTCCAGCGGCACAATGAATATCGCTAGCAATATTGATAATATCGCTCGCTAGTAACTCCGTCGCTTATTAATTTCCCCAGAGTGGCGCAAATGGTTTGGCATGCCACCTGGCATGCCAAACACCATTTTTTTGCCATACCCATAGGAATAGGACTTAGAGTATAAACTTGCTCACCGCATCTGGCAAGAAGGGATTTGTTAGAAAATTGGGTTAAAAAGCTAGATTGGGTTAACAAGCTAGAAGATGAATGAAACCAAACCCAAGAATGGTGTATCCCTCGTTTCAAAGATCTTTTAATTCTTTTAGACATAATTCGACCTTTTTCAAATTATTGGCAAGTATAACATGTCATTTCAATTGTACCTTCATGATTCACTGATAAAAGAGTAATTGATGTAAATGCACTGATAATATAATTTTTCTGTTTTCTGTTACAATGGTGCCCCTATCCAGTGGAGTCTCTGTTACAACTGTATTATGTTGTCTGTGTCAGTAGTGTCGTTATAAAATATCTTTGTAATATTCATTCTGTTTTTATCTAAGATTATTCAATACAATTTATTTTCTTCCTTTAACTCTGATTATCATAGAAATAAAGCCCTAACATCGTAATAGAATTCAAAGATTGTACTTCCTGGACCCGACCACGAACACTGTTTAAAATTCTCAGTGATGTTATTAGAGAATAAGAAAACGATAATGTTTGATGTGTTTTCAAGAAAAACAATCACTGCTACTTATAGGATCTGTTCATCACCAAACGACACCTTCAAAAGGCATCAATGGCGGCTATTGGCAGAGACGTGTATTTGAATTGGGTTTTCAAACTAAAACCAAAAGTTCCCTCGAGACCCCCCTCCCCCGGCTTAACGGCAAACATAATGCATACGTTCTGAAAATTTTCAAAAAGATTTTACAGTGAGTCAATGACGCCGTTTTTCCCCAAGAGTTGTCCTAAGAGGAGTTCCAAATGCAGCAGTTTGGGATGCCTCTCTATTATTGAGGTATGTGTTGAGCAAGTGGGTCTCACCCGGGATACTTTTCGAGATTTTTCCTCGTATGGAGAGAACTTTTAATATGACAATACATTTCTTGATGATACTTTTGCCAAGAAGAGAAGCAACTAGCAGGTTTGGTACCAATGTGTAAACATATTGTATTAAAAAAGGTGTTAACCAGATATTTTAGTTTAATTATCTAACAAAGAAATGCCTACAGACTATACCATATATAAAATTTTCTAGTGAATTTGTAGCAGACGATAAATGAAACCACGTGATTTTAAAATTATTATTGGAAGAACTCGAGCAATAATTTGAAACATTAGATACAAAATATAAAGTTACGGGATTCTACAAAAATTCAATTTAGAACAGTCTCAAGGTCGATCAGTTATATAGCCCATGAACTATGTCAATTCGCTAATAACGAACACATAACTAGAGTCGTTCCTGAAAAAAATAATATCCTCGAAGCGGAACCAAAGAAAGTTGCCCCTTATCTTAAAAGTATTATAATCAAAAGATAGCTACATAAGGTTGTTTATAAGCTGCTTGAATTCATATCCATACTAAAAAGGCAACATACTGATCAACATTTAATCATCGATAATATATCGTTTATGAATATTGTATTCAAAACGGGAAACATGTACATGTTAATTAGTGTCCGGATACGCACATAGATGGGAAGGCGAAGAAAGACGGCCAAAACGCGTACGAGTAGTTTGTAATCCCCTATTGGTTTTATAGTCTTAAAGTATAAGTAGTATATGGTGTATTATGGTTTTCTAGGACAGAAAGTCCAGGTTTGAACGTTAAATATTATAGTTGAAAATTTATCGGATATTTCCGATCAAAATCCCTGAAAGTAGAATGGAGTGGATTCGCAAACGAAGTCGTCAAACAAAATTAAATTGTAGTTGAAGCTATATCGGATTCTAGAACTAAAAATACATAATTTAAGACCCTAAAACTTATTATGAGAGATGGAGTGATCAAAAACAATTTCAAAACACAAATCCTAGCAACACCAACTAAACTCGATTTTCTTATCGCGAGAGATAGAGAGATCAATAAATAATTCAAAACAGAAATCCTAGCAACAAAAAGTCAATTTTAAAAGAAAGTTCCCCCTTATCTTAAAAGAACTATAATCATAAGAATTGCATGAGATTGTTTATAAGATGCTTGAATTCATATCCATACTAAAAAGGCAACATACTAATCAGCATTTAATCGTCGATAATATATCGTCTATGAATATTGTACTCAAAACGGGAAACATGTACATGTTACTTAGTGTCCGGATATGCACGTAAATGGGAAGGCGAAGAAAGAAGGCCAAAACGTGTATGAGTAGTTTGTAATCCCGTATTGGTTTTATAGTCTTAAAGTACAAGTGGTATATGGTATATCATGGTTTTCTAGGGAAGGAAGTCCAGGTTTGAACGTTAAATATTATAGTTGGAAACTTATCAAATATTTCTGATCAAAATCCCTGAAAATAAAATGGAGTTGATTTGCAAACAAAATCGTCATACAAAATTAAATTGTAGTTGAAGCTATATCGCATTCTAAAACTAAAAATACATAAACACAACAATAATCTAAGACCCTAAAACTTATTATGGGAGATAGAGTGATCAAAAACAATTTCAAAACAGAAATCCTAGGAGCATGCACCAGCTAAACTCGATTTTCTTATCGTGAGAGATAGAGAGATCAAAAATTAATTCAAAACAGAAATCTAGAACAAATTGGTAAAGGAGTGCAGAGATTGACAAATTCTAAGAATGTGAGGATTCAAACTGTGATTGATCATACTCTTGTTGCTAGGTTTACAATCAGGTATGGGAATTCTGGGTCTAAATTGATTGATATGATTGTTAAGAAACAACTTCAAGAAATTGTTTCTCAACTTGATTTTGGTGATTTCAATTTAGTCGTTGTTTAATAATTTTCCTGTTTCTTGATGGATTTATGTTTAATTGAATCCAAATAAAGGAATTTTTTTCTTAATTGATATATTCAGTATATTTGTTATCTACAAAAATTAGGGGTTTAATTTTTGTTTTACTAAAGAAAATATGTATGAATCATTTGAATGTTTAATTGGTGTAATAAACCATGGATTATCAATTAATTCGATTTATATATAATAATACAGATTTAAAGAAAGCAAATGTTTAACCAATCTGAACTTCCATTAATGATAATTATCGTTTCTCAAATTCTTATCAACTGGAACTTGTAATATAATCTCTTACTATGATCTGAGTCCCCTAGTTGCGCCGATGATTAATGCTTAGGTGAATGTATATCACCGATACGTCTTATTCGACCATTACTTATCTCCTAACTCAATACTAGCATTAGAACAATCAGTACATTAATTTAGTTGCGCACCCAAATCAATCCATGAATTACTCATAAACATTTGATATAGTAAAGACAAATGATTATGATTAAAACTTCAAACAAACTTGTATAACTAATAAAGATCACGTCTAGAACATTGAATTCATTCTTAGTCAACAAAGGTTTAGCTACACATAAAGGGGTAAACCCTAGTTTTAGATGTAAAGATGTCTTCTTAATGTATTGAGGGTCTTTTTATATAGTGCTTACAAGATTTAGGGTTTAGAATCCTCCGGGGACTGCATATTCCTTGATTTAGAAGCCCTAACTGGTGCCAAACATCTTAGTTACGGTTGGGTTCAACCAATCCGTAAATATGACAAGAAGATCGTGTTAAAATATCCAGAGTTACGGTTGGGTCTGAGTCTCTTGGACCTCGCCGTAATTATTCATGTACACTTTTTGTTCTTCGCCATTTCGGCTATAACTTCTTCATCTGATGTCTGATTGACCTCGTTCTTTTTGGGTTGTATTCGTATCATTGTCCTCTACAAGATGGTAGTGCCAAAATCTTCATATATATTCACTTTATTTTACGGTTAGGTTGGACCTAGCCGTAAGGCCTTATACAAATGGTAGTGGAAAATCATCTGTTTTACGATCAAGTGTGGGAGCTTTTCCCAACCGTAAACTTCCTGAAACTTGTATCAAAAAGTTGTATTTGCACCTTATAATTTCTTATTTTCATGCGGGAATGAACTCTTTTCCTCGTCTTAGCTCCTTTTAACACCATTTCCATTGATTTCAGATGATTCACCTAAAGAAACAAATAAGTAGGGAAAAAAAAAGAGTAATACAAGGATAATATGCAAGAAACATAACAATATTGGTATGGATTTGACACTCTAAACATGTAAATTAAGCACCTATCAGTATCTGAAAAGTCTGCATATATCAAACTTGAAAAAGCGGGGGTCTAACAGTACCACCCAATAATTCGATTAGCAATCTGTATGTACTAGAGAATCAACTAGACAGTCAGACTCAATCTAGATAAAAAGTATCTCAAGGAGTTAAGATCTCAAACTGTCGATTTGATCTTTACTCAAGCAAATAGAAATCTGCGAGTCTTTATCAAAGAGAGATAACTTGGACGGTACTAAAGACCAATGTCCAAGGATGAATCAATATCAATCAACAACCAAAGGTTGGATTTCCAATTGATGATTAACGCATAACCTGTATTATTTCAATTATATAACAAATATAATGCGGAAAAGAAATAACACAGACACCAGAAGTTTTGTTAACGAGGAAACCGCAAATGCAGAAAAACCACGGGACCTAGTCCATATTGAATACACATTTTATTAATCCGCTACAGACACTAGCCTACTACAAGCTAACTTCGGACTGGACCGTAGTTGAACCCCAATCAGTCTCACGCTAATCCAAGGTACAGTTGCACTCCTACGCCTCTGATCCCAGCAGGATACTACGTACTTGATTCCCTTAGCTGATCTCACCCACAACTAAGAGTTGCTACGACCCAAAATCGCATGCTTAATAATAAAAAAATCTGTCCCACACAGACAAGTCTATCAAAGGATAAATCTGTCTCCCACAGATAAACCCTAAAAGAATTTTGTTCCGTCTTTTGATAATAATCAAGGTGAACAGGAACTAATTGATAATCCGGACTTATATTCCCAAAGAACAGCTTAGATTAATCAATCACCTCATAACAATCCCAATCGACTAGCGAAACAAGATGTCGTGGAATCACAAACAATGAGACGAAGGTGTTTGCGATTACTTTTTATATCTTGCCTATCGGAGAACTCTCACGATCTCAAGACAATCAAAGATTGTACTCGTACGATAGAAAATGCAAGATCAGATCACACAACTACGATAAAAGTAGTATCGGTCTGGCTTCACAATCCCAATGAAGTCTTTAAGTCGTTAACCTGATTTTAGAGGAGAAAATCAAAGGTTAATGGAGATCGACTCTAGCGAGCGCACTAGTAGCACACAAATGTGTGGGGATTAAGTTTTCTCAATGCTAGATGTCTCCTAGATATAGTCTTCAAATCAGGGTTTTGCCTTGGTTACAAAGCAATCCTTATTCACCGTTAGATGAAAACCTGATTTAGATTCAAGCTAATATTTCTCAACCGTTAGATCGAAAACTTAGCTTATCACACATACTTGAGGTATACGTTTACTGGGTTTGTGAAAATCGTTCCCAAACGTGTACTAGTGTATTGGTCCAACATAGTAACCCAAAAGGTTAACCATATGAGCATTTCATATTAACCTTGTTCTTCTTCACCATAAATAGTTCAAATGACTTCAAGATGAACTAGTTAAAGAGTTGTTCAATTGCTATGAGATCTTATGTAACTACATAAGACACAATTGAAACAAAGATGATTCGATTCGATTGAATCGGCTCATCAACTTTATAGCCACGGTTTGCATAAAGCATTCCTTAGTAATTTAAGTTTCATGTTCAGAGCACATCTTTAGATCATAACCACTTAAGCTCGCAAACAAGTTCGCGAATTTAAGTAAACAGATTGAGTTTTCCAAACTCAGCAGAAATTCTCGGCAAGAGAACTTCCGCAAGTTCGCGGACTTGGTTCGCGGACTTAGCACACAAACGAGTTTTGGAAATCCCAACAGAAATTATCGGTCGAGAACTTCCAACAGTTCGCGGACTGAGTCTGCGGACTGGGTTCGCGGACTTGGCAAGCTAATTCCACAATCCTTCCGATTTCTCTTGATCAACAAAGTTCGAAAACTTCGGTTCAAGAAATACATGGTTATGTTATCTAAACTCTAATTTCAACCATTGAGACATTCTCAGAGGACGCTATATAACCGTTATTCACAGATCGTTTCACGTCAGAGCAATTCTCAAAGTGATTAAAACTTTTCATGACTTTCGTCACTAGGTGAAGATAAACTTGATCAAAGCGAAACGCTTTACCAACACATGATTTTGAGATATAGATACGCAAGATATACTCAACTCGAAATATTAAATGTGATGATCTAGTCTATATTGCATACGAATTTTGTCTCATAAGAAGTAGGAGATAGAATAGGTAGACTTTTGAGTGATAGATAAGTTCAAGTCTTCACATACCTTTTTGTTGATGAAGTTCCACGGTTCCTTGTGTAGATCTTCGTCGTTGTCGTTAAGTTTCCATGAAGTCCTTGAGCTCAACTACACTTTTCCTATCCTAGTCCGAGACTTAGCTAATAGGCTAGAATCAAGACTTATAGTTTTGATCACTAACATTGACAAACATGCTTGATATAGCAACGCATGCGAGGTTGACTGAGCTATGCTCTAACAATCTCCTCCTTTGTCAATTTTAGTGACAAAACTATTAATACATATGGAATACAAAAAAGATAAACTTTAGTGGCTCCTATTCCATAGTCTAATCTTCAACGTTCCTTGAAATCTTCGTCCTTCCAAGTACTCCAATGATCCCAAAGGTTGTAAGTTTAGCATCATCGTTGTTGAAGATCCGTAGCTATAACAATGAGAGAAATCAAGATTCTCGATCATTATTATACAGTGTCATAGTATCATTATGTAACATCAAAGTCCAATTGTACCACGACTTTAACAATAATACTATGGTGATATGTATCACTTCCCCCTAGTCAATACTCCATCTCGATCATGGAAACCACTCCCCTTACACAATGATCCGAAAACCATATGTATTTGTAGTGTGAACTACATTATTTCTCCCCCTTTTTTTCAATAAAATTGGCAAAGGTAAAAGAGCGACATCATAATGAAATTCCACAAGAGACATTTCAGAGACCAAAAGAAAAAATACATACCAACTTAATTTAGATGCAATCTTATAGCCGAAGCTAAGAGCATTGATCAAGGAGTTTAAAGATGCAAGATAACCCCTATAAAATTCCACATCCGCACACCCCGCAAAACATTACCATTAAGCACAAGTTCAAAAGAACTCTCCCCCATTTGATGTCATCCCCGAGAGAACAACAAGAGCGACCTTAATTTCGAAATAAAAGAAGGATTTTAGATTGGACACCAAAAACCATAGGAATGATTTTCTATATCCAAAACTCAACCAAATTAATCACAAGTAAACCCATGATTAATTTAATTGGAATACGCAACTAAATCAAACCACAAAAGTTATCAATTTAATTGATTGTGCTCAACATAAGTAAACTTACGGAGCTACGACTAAGTTAATCACATGGAGATAACTAACTTAACCGTTCATATACTCAACATAAGGAAAACCTTACGGAATGTACGACTACATTAACCATAAGATCATGATTAGTATAACCATTCATATACTCAACACAAGGACTTGTGGAATATATGAAAACTCAACTAGATTAATTACAAGAGAACCTATAATTAATCTAATTGGAATACAAATAACCAAACTAATCACCGAAGTAATCAATTCAATTTTTTTTGGGATCAACATAAGAGAACTTATGGAACCCTGACTAAGTTTATCATAGAACATGACAACCTTAACCGTACATGTACTCAACATAAGAAAGAAGGAAAACTTATGGAGTATAAACTAAATAACCAAACTAGTTGATTAATTTAGTTCCTAATGCTCAACATATAGCATCTCATGGAACAACCAACAAAGCCAAAATAAATCGACTTAGTTGTATCGTGCTCAACGTGAGACACACAATGGAGCCTTCACGGTAAACAAAAAAGAATGGATCAATGAAGATCAAAACCGTGGATAACATACGAGAATCTATTCTATCTTCCCATCACTATATGCATAATGACATAATAAACTTTATCCTTTTCAAACAAAAGATTTCATCCTATTTTCCATCAAATAAATGGTTGCATAGGCATAACTTTTGTATATGTCAAAAGTCTATTCGTCCTTTCATCAATACGAATATCAATCATGAACGACTTTACTTTTGACAACATATGGGATCTTCAAGTTCACAGACGCAAACAATACATCCCATAGAAATATTGCAATATATCAAACCATAAATACTGCAATAACAATCATCCTCCAAATATTTTTAGAATTTTTTAAACCAAAACCTAAAAAATAAACACGAGAAGATGAAAACAAAAATAGCTATGTGTAGTCACAATCTTCGCTATTCAAAACTAGTTATTCTTCCAACTAAGCCAAAAAGAAGACATCTTATGCATCTAAACCAAAACTCAGTTTTCCTTGATGACTTCATACCTCTGAAATGGTCCATCGAAGTAGGAGTCACTGATATCCTTGATCCTGTTAACTGCAGAGACACCATGTTCAAAAGTTAGAACGTTGACTTTTTGATCAATAGTGTGAGCATAATGACGAGCCTTTGCGCATTCAAGGATAACTTTCTTCTGATTCCTGATCAAGATATTCTGAGTACCAAGAATTTTTGCCTGTCCGTCAATGATCTGGTTTATCTGCAATTGAAAGTTAGCAAGTTCGTTTTTAACTTCATTCTGAACGCGAATCATATCCTTGATAGATTCTCCCATCCAAGAGTTATCTCTTTTCTTTCATGCATCTTCTTCCGAATAAAATCTTGACCAGAATCACATCCTTTGAGATCATCCTCACCCATAGGGTTAACTTCTTCTTTGGGAACAACTTCCATAAAGTTTCTTTCTGAAGTTCCTGAAAACGTATAGGGTATATATACTCAAACTCACACCATAAAGCGAAACCCTAGTGTTTCTTGAGGATACTTGGACGTTCATGAAAGTGGCCAGACGTTAAACACACGGCCGGACCTAGCTAGGAAAACTGCATACTGAAACACAATACCACTTGGTGATAAGAAATACTAAAAACAACAAATGATCAAACAAACACCTAGTAGAGACACAACTAATACACTTGAGCATCTTTCAACCATCATCCTTGTATCTCTCAAGTTAGATAACAAGGATGGGGCTTCCTGCAACTAAGCAGCTAAGTGAGACACAGTCTCACCATAGGTGTTGAGATGATAACTATGATTTACACTTGGGTGTTTGATCCTGGTATTTCTTATCTTCCCTTGACTGTTTTCAAATCTTGAAAGATTCCTCACAGTCCTTCCTGAAATCTCAAAAGAGGAAGCTTTCTGATTACTGAGTATAGGGCCTCTAGAGATTGGATCAAGAGGATTTTATGAAACAGGTCTCCAAACTCTAGAATCAGTTTTACCAGAATCACTCTTATAAACACGGGTATTGCTTTCACTAATAGCACGAGAATTTATACTACTAGGATGTGCAAACGTCCTGTAATGATTTCTAGAAAATAAATCATGTTTATAAGACTTCTGGTATCTTGTGGTTATGGAGTTCACTGCAGTCATCGATTGATGATTTATTCCATTGAAAGTGGAATGAAACAAACTGTGAAGCCTTGCAATTTGTTTCTTCCTGACAAAACAGCAGAGTGCATAGTGATTCCATTTACCATAAAAGGTACAGACGTGTGAACGAAAATCAATAGCCGACATCTGTTCCAATTTCACAGCCCTATGAGAAGATTGTAAGTTGTGCAAATTATTCTCGACATAATCTTCTTTGTGAGGGTAATTCTTCATGTACTGTACTTTGAGGGGAACAGTTTCAACAGAAGAATTTTTCCTCAGAACAGAGTTATCCTTTTCCAAGGACTTGCATTGTTCATTGGCTAGAGAAAGAGATGCTTCTTGTTTCTCTTTTTCAACACGAAGTCTGTACACGTCAAATGAATGTGTCGAAATCAAAAGTTTTTCTCTAACTGATCCTTCTTTGATAATATTTTCAAGAGAACCAATCTTTTCCTGCTACGAAGATGTTTCTTTAAGAAGTCTCTCAATATCCTTAGAGAAGGACTCAATGATACTGTAGAGTACACGTTCTCGATCAATCGATTTTCCAAATTCATCGATAAGCTGGTCATGATTCTGAATATCAAATGACACAGTAGAATTTTTTGAAATTCTGGTGAGCTCTGTGAGTGGAGAAAAACGATTTGCTGGTTTTTACGGAATTGAAGAGTCGACCGTGTGGAGACTCCTTGAACCGAGAGAAATGTTGAACCTCGCACAGATGCACTGCAAGAAGGGAGTGCTTTAAGTTCGAGAGATCAATCTGTAATACCCCGGACTAAACCAAGAACAATGGCCGTTCCAGAGTCAATTTGGTCACAAGAGAGGATGGGTTGATCTGTAGGAGGGAAGCTGAGAAATGCGTGAGATCAATGGTGATCTGAGATTGTAGGTGTGTTGTGAATTCAGTGTGAAAATGCTCTGAATGATTGAATTTTGCTCAATTCAGAGTAATTTCTGTGAGTTCGTGTAGACGAAAGATTGTCTGTATGAACTTTGATGAGAAATTGCTCGTTTTGGCGAATGTTGTTCGATTGTTCGAAAAACCTCTGTCCTTTCAATCAGGATTCAAGGACATTTTATAATGCCGGAGTTGAAAACACCATGATCCCATGATGTATGACAGTTGCTGGAATCAGAGAATGGGAAATGGGGAAATCATGTTAAAACCAATTACTCATCGTGCGGAGACTTGGTTAACTTTCCACCCACTACTTTGATGACTCTTCCAACTGATTGCACGACTTACTCACATTCTCATCATGGGTGAACACATGTGACGTAGACCGCCAGACCAAAACCCTAGTTAATATCCCCCCATGTGACACGATTGAAATCTCGTAATTGTGGAGTCAGTTGCTGACTTTATGGGACGATGAATCCATGTAGCGCTGAGTTGAACATGATTAGTAAATGTTTCGAAACTCATGAATTTAATGTGTCTGCTGAGAAGAGGTATAATTATAACCTAAGACGAGCAAAATTGTGTTGCTAAATTGTTGAATATTGATAGTTGAACCAATATTCTTTGATTTGAGCAAATATTGCTAGTCTGAGCGAATATTGCTAATTTAGTAAATATTGCCGGTTCGAGCGAATATTGCTAGTTCGAGCAAATATTGCTAGTTTGAACAAATATTGTTCTTTTGATGAATTGTTGGTAGCTGGACCAAATAAAATGTTAATCTAAGTTACTGACTGCTGAGTCGAGCAAAATAAATATGAATATCAATCATTGAATCAACATAAAATTATCAGAGTATTCGAATCTGCACAGAATCACGTTTCTGCAGAGCTCTGGATTCAAAACCCTAATTTTACCGAAATGATGATTTATTGCAAATCAACACGGGACCGGCTACATGGGATGACGGGTTCACCATATAACGCCCAGATGCTCGAATGAGAAAAAAATACCAAAGTCTCTTAAGGACCAGTTGGTGAAAAAATAATTAAATGCTGGTTTAATCATTTACTGAAATAATGCTCGTGTGAGCAACAAATTATAAAACCTGATGTAGAAAATATGAGGGGCCGACCAAGAGGTCACGAGACCGGCTCTTGATGGTCGTGGGACCAGTAGATGGTCGTTTGAGCGAACTTCCAATTGTTTGGAAAGAGTTCGAACCTAATATGAGCAACTGAGCAAATTAGGTTAAAATCATTAAAACATGCGGGACCAGCTGTTTGCAAGCCTCAGAGTCGCCCTTGGTCGGTCAAGGGGATGTGCCCTTGTCACCAAAGTGTCCGCGCTTTAGTCCTGAGAATTTTGATATTTTCTGATGCACGTTTGAGCAACCTTTGGAGAAAATATGCAAAATCCATGGTTTTGCTGAAACCGGCAAAAATACATGAGATGATGAAAATAATAAATAAACAAGGAATCACAAGGTGTGGGACCGGCCACGGCTAGGGCATGGCCGGACGGCTGAAACCCGATCCCACATGCTTTTCCCAGTTTTATGTGATTTTATGTATTTTTCTCTGATTTAAGGGAAATTCATGAAACTGGAGAGTTTGGCGAAATTAGGGAACTTCCATGAGATGAGAGACATAAATTAAAATATAAAATAGGGAATGGGAGTGTTGGGACGGTAATGGCCGTGGCATGGCCGACCGGCCAATGGGAGCGGGCCCCAAGGCACTCTTCCCAATTTTAAGTAATTTTGATGATTTTAGATAATTTTTCATAAAATCAGAGGGATTTGTTGAAAACCAAGATATTTTGTTGAAATCAGGGAGTTTTCATGAAATCAGGAAACCTAACACAAAATAATAATAAAATAATGGGCGTGTGGGACCGGCTAGGGCATGGCCGGCCGGCTAGAGCCCGATCCCACAAGTTTTCCTATTTTTTTAATATTTTCCCTGATTTTAGAGAAAATACATGAAATTAGGTAATTTTAGGGAAAATTCATAAAATCAAGGAATTTTCATAATTTGAGAAGGAATAATAAAATAATGGGACGTGAGGTGTGGGACCGGCCACGACCAAGGCATGACCGGCCGGCCGGCGGTCCCGCGACACCTTTCCCTAATTTTATTATTTTTTGATAAAATCATGTGATTTAGATAAAAATACATGAAATTCGGTAATTTTCATGATTTTAGGGAAAATTCATAAAATCAAGGAATTTTCATAATTTGAGAGAAATAATAAAATAATGGAGACGTGAGGTGTGGGATCGTCCACGGCCAAGACATGGCCGGCTGGTGCTCGGTCCCGCGACATCTTTCCCTAATTTTATTATTTTTTGATAAAAATCATTTGATTTAGATAATTTCTTTGAAATAAAGAAAATTTGCTCGAACGAGAGGATTTTCATGAGATCCTGAAAATCGTAAAAATATGGTAAAATATAAAATTGGGCGCGGGACTAGTCACGGCATGACTGGCCGGCTGGTGAGCCTAGTCCCCTGGTGCTTTGTTTAATATTTTTTTATTATTATTTTCCCTTCCTATTTTGCATAGGTTCCTCGTTCGTTCGTATTTTTGAAATGCTCGTTCGTGCATTCAAAATGCTGGTCTGTGCATTATCCGCTAATTTCACATGCACCATTTTTGCCAGGGCTTATTCCATGCTCAGATGCTTGTTCCGTTGAATATTTATTACTAACCTGTGGAATTCTGCTGGGAAGAACCACAGATTGAAGTAACGAAATATAACGAGGAATTGTAGAATATTGCTGAATATTCATGCGATTAATTGACGACTCGTAGAATATTGTTGGATATTCAGACGATGGCTCGTAGAATATTGTTGGATATTCAGACGATTTAAGATAATTAATTGTTGGCTCTATACTAGAAGGGCTTCCTGTCTAGGAGCATTAATTATCTGAGGGTTGAGAAATATGAACTTGCTGGAGTGTCATATTCCTCTTGCATAGTCGGGGAAAATCTGGTTACATCCCGAAGACGTTGTCGCTCTATACTAGCAGACATGATGTCTAGGAGCCGCCCAATCTTTCGATTCTATACAGTATGAGATGTGCCGTGGCCTCAGCTGAGAGACTGCACATCTTCATCTTCTCTGAGAGACTTTCTCCATCAGAGGTGGCATGAGCTTTCATGCACAGAGACATGAGTATCGATACTCATCCGATTGCCGGATCCGGGGTAATTACTGAAATTGCTCAGTATTCATGAGATGTGTCGTGGCCTCAACTGAGAGACTACACACCTACACGTAATCTGAGAGACAACCTTCTCAGTCAGAGATTTATGACATGAGATTTCATGCTTTAATGAGAGACATGAGTCTCAATACTCATCCGGTTGCCGAATCTGGAGTAATTACTGAAATTGCTCAGTATTCATGAGATGTGTCGTGGTCTCAGCTGAGAGACTACACATCCACACGTACTCTGAGAGACAGCCTTCTCAGTCAGAGATTTTATGAGCTTTCACGCTTTAATGAGAGACGTGGGTCTCAATACTCATCTGATTGCCGGATCCGGAGTATACTTTTACAATTTTACCCTTTATCGAAAATCCACCATCTACATTAAGTCCCCTACTTAGTGAGGAACATTCATGTTCCTCAGTCAGCATTGAATGGTGATTTTCCAGGTACAGACAAAAATAAGTAATTGAACTTTGTCATAAGATAAGACATTACCGGATTTCGACTGAATGAGGAAACCATGGTTTGAGCGGAACCCCTGTGGCATAATAGAGCATCATCCAGTGAGCATAAATTGGTGTAGAACCGTTGATTCGATGGTGGAACCTTGGTCGATTTAGGATTCACGGGTCTGGGACCAAGAAAGGAATCCGCGGACGTTCGTTCGTTAGTTTAAGAAACAAACAAGATAGACCCGAGTCTAATGATAAAATTTTGTCTATGAGCTTTCACGAAAAGCAAAATTTTATTCTTTTTTAAATATGTGAGATTTCACAAAGTGGAATAAACTCTCGTTTCAAAGGTGAATGCTCGTACGAGAGAAAAGTTTTTTTTTTTTAATAGACTTGCGTCTGTTAGTAATAAAATTTTGTTTATGAGCTTTCATGAAAATTTTATCTCCGAGCTTTCAGAAATCTTTGAAAATATACTCTCGCTTCAAAGACAGATGCTCGTGCGAGGGAGCAAAATCTATAGACATCTGTTTTCAAATTTGCGTGAGTTTCACGTTAATTATTTATATATTTTGTAAAATCATGTTTTGATTTTGAACAACTGTTGAAAGTAGACAATTATATATGATGAAATAATGTCTGTATGTGAGTTTTCACAATTGTAAAGTGGACGTCTCTCCAATTTTTGAAAAACCAGTGAATGTTAAAATTCACGTGGGTTGTTCACGGTCAAGTCATGATTTTGAATAATGAATTTTGCTCGACTTTGCAGGTTTGAAGGAACGAGCAAATTTTCGAAATTTTGACGTTATAATCACTACAGCTAGTGAAATTGTAAATAGGTAAGAGTTGGATTGTTACCGTTTCAGCGCGTGCTTGTTGTTGGTATATCCATGACTCCATGTATTTCGCCTCAGATAGTGGTGACTTCTGGTTACAACCACCCTTCTGGATCTTCCGGCGAACACTCCAGAAATATCAAGTCAAACATGAAGATGTTTGCAGAGATGTTCATCCTGGGATGAATCAACCTTTCAGAGACGCTGGAAAGCTGGTACTTTGTATATCTCTAGATCATTTGTGAGTCGTCCCTTATCAGCATAAGCACCGCCGACTTCAGCAAATGAGACTATCGGCTGAAGATGAAGTTCGGCTTTGTGTTGATGGTGTAGCTCCTGATTCAGATGTGGATGAACGAAGAATTTCGCCATAATTCATCATCAGAAAATTTAGAAATTAGGTCTTCATTGAAATTGTTGTAGAATCTTCGTTCGATGTTGGATTTTCGCGGTCTACCCATGTATCCTCATGCCCAGGAAATTTCCAAACTTTATCAAAGAAGCTTTTTGGGTTCCGAGCATGTTTAGGATCCGAAATCGACGAAACAGTAAACTTCCAGGAGACCTTCAGAAAATTTTCAGCTGGCATGTGGTCCAATGTTTTGGCCACAACTCTTCGCTCGTTTCTTCAATTGCTGTGAATTTTGGATCTGTTGAAGAGGACATCCTTACGAAGAGAATGGTGTACGACCCATCCACAAATTCTTCACCAATTTCTCCCAGATTGTCGGTTTGTACAGGACAGTGTAAAATCATCTCAGACGAGCTTGTTGTAAAACATTCATGTTATGTCTTTAGACCATTTGTTTGTGTCTTGAACGGTTGGTGAAGGCTTTTAATGTCATTGATTCCTTTGAGATCAGGACCCTTTGATTGATACATGAGCATGGTGCTTGCAGCGCCATCTTGCTTCTGTCAGTCGTAGAACATCACTTCTGAAACCCTGGTCACGTGACCGTAGTTGAGGTTGCTCTCGAGACGGGATGATGTAATGACCATGGTTTCATGCCCCGGTGGTAGCATTTCTTTTATGATGAATGATTAGCACATGAGAGTCTGGTGTCACGAGTCTTGGACTGTAAAACTGATCGTCATGATCAATGGATCGTCAGTCCCCAGTATTTTGTTAAATCTCCTTTTCGTTTCCTCTTCTTCTGGAAAGACTTGGATAGAGGACCCAGGTAGAAAAATTGATGTAAAGACCCAGGTGTTCGAAGTTGGAGGTACCTTGATGAAGGACTTAGTGAAAAGACCTGGTGGACACCGATCGACTGTGGAAGTTATGAATCCCGTCTAAGAATTGCTGCATGGATGTTGTATGCTCTGGAAGCTGTAGGAACCTCATACGACGTCGGAATTTGATGCTTGACCCCAAATTTTGAAGCTAAGAGACTGAGTTATCTAATGAGATAAGAATCACTCAATTTGGAGTTGTATAGGTCATCCAATGAAGCGTGCACATTTGTAATTTGTAATCCCGTACAAATTTTTCAGATTTCGTAGACCTGACGGTAAAGGCCATATCTTTCAGCTCGTATGTCCGATTGATGCACCCTTTTGTTATGTTTTAGAAGAGACATATACGAACATCTTTAGTTGAGGAAACATTGTCCCATTCCTCACCCATTGGTACGTTTTTGCAAACCCATGGCCTGAAGTGTGTTGTATCTCATTTGTAGAGGTGATGAGAACATCTTGTAGAAGACTTTGGCTTATGCCCACCAGTCGTGCCAACTTTGGGAAGACTTTCATGTGAGAATTTTATTAGGTCTACACATCTTGATATGAATCATTGGTTCTTAGAGAAGTCCGTTTCATATGTAACACTTCAGAGAATGATTAGTTGATGAAGCCCTGAGGATGTTGCTCCTGAGACCGTTGTTGGTGCTGAAACCATGAATGATTACACTCCAGAGATCTTTTTCGATGCTGAGATCATGGATTGTGTTCCTCTAGAGATTATTGTTGATGGTGATACCATGGTTGAAGTTGCTCCAAAGACCGAAAAGGCTAGAATCATGATTATAGATATAATCTTTGCTCCTTCATCCAGTGAGCCTTTTACATTCACGAATTAGTTGATGAGTTGAGCGTCCCTAAGATAAAGGTATACTGAGAGTTCAACTTGAATGCTTCTGAAAGCATAACTTTATCATGAACTGGCTTTGTCAGTAAGTCGACGTTGTTGCGGTAGATAACATCAGCAGTTTTCATACTGGACGTGATTTGTAAAGAGAAGAAGTTCCTCAATCATGCAGGGGCTTGTGATGTAGAGAAATCTCATTGATGAAGTTTCATGGAATCACCTCAGGTTGCCCAGTGTATGTTGAAGGAGTTAGTTCCATCCATGTATGAATGATGTTACATCTGTTTCAGAAGTCTTATCATGGGATAATGAAGACTTACCGATTGTAATTTACTTTGATCGTGCTGGTGTTGAATCAATGTATCATCGTTGAGATATTTGTGCTGAAGCTGTACTCTTTGATTGTGAGTACAATTTGATGGATTCTTAGATGCTTGAGCGTTGAGGCGTATATTCATTTAGTATCGAATGTCTTAGGGGTTTGATCATCTCGGTCCTGGAGTATCTTCTGTTGATTCAGCATCCCTTTCGCTGCAGTAGTGGGATTCGACACTTGTGCAGACATCAAAGCTTTCTGATTTTGTGGAATACATGGACTTGCAGGAGAAACTCCCAAAGTGTTCTTCGCCATTCTTGGACATCAGTAATGAATGTTTCAGTGCTTGATTCGGAGAAGCGTCAGATTCAACCACTTGGTAAAATACTAATGTGGTGAAGCTACCATTTATAACGTCATGTAGAGTTGCTAGCATAATTAAGTACCCATGCTAGGATATCAAGTGGGGAAATAAATGATATATACATGGAATGAGACTTTCCTGAGTGCGGAACCTCTTGACGAATGTCTATGCATCTTTTGCAGGTTCTTGGTTCAACCTCGTCAAAGTTTGAAATTCCTCAAAGTACTCTGATGATGGAATGTCGTCAAATCTTCTGGATCAGAACTTTCTTCGTTTGAGAGATGTGTAACCAAAGGTGCTTTGCAAGTACCCATCTTTTCATCGCGGATCCACGCTCGTCTGAAGGACATGTCATATCCTGGATCTTCCTGATTATGTGAAACTTGGTTGAATTTATGTTCACTTTGAGAATGATGTAGCCATAAGTATCTCCGAGCACTCCTTCAATATCTCTGATTGAGATGGAGCATGAGTATCTTCTTGTCGAGTGATGCATGTGAATCCGATGGTTTTCAGTGGAATGTTGTTGATGACGGTGTCAGCATCGATCAACGTCCTTTCAAATTCGTTTCTTCTGAGATTGATTGTGTTCAGCAGTCCCCAGTCGTATATCTCTTGATCAGAATGGACTTCTTGACACGATGTGGTTCAGTACTGTGAACATGTCTCTCCTTTGTACCTTCGACAGATAAAGCAATTCATGTTCGACCAAGGATTGGACTGCCTCTTTGATAGGTTGTTCAGAGAGTGTAAAGGTTCTGACTGAGAGAGGTTTCTTGTGTACTCCTTCAGTCCCCAATTGAAGCTATTGTGGATCAACCTTCTGTTGATAATGTGCTTCAAAACTCCACAGTCGCTTGTGGGATGATTGACGAAACTGTGGAAGTCACCTCTTCAATGGAATCAGGTGCTTCTAGATCAGGAACTCTTGCGCGTTGGTCAGAGGCTTGTGCATCTTGCTTATCCTTCCTCTGTGCTTTTGAAGGAGCTGAGGTATGCTTGCACGACGGTTTGGCTTTCCGTTTTCTCCCTTCTGCAACAGTGTTTGTGGAAGGTTGGAGGTTTTGCTGCTTCTTGATCAGACGTCTGCTACCTCGAGTGTCTCGCGGTTCTTCAGCCTTTGTAGCTTTTGTTCTTTCCATTAAAGCGGGTGCAGTAGTTGCCGATCTCTTCGCTGCTTCATGAAGCTCTGAAAAGGTCTGGAAACGAAGATTTTCCAATAAAGCTCTATAGACTGGGATCATGATGTTGATACACAAGTCTACCAGTTGCTGCTCCGTGACGTTTGGATCATGACAGTCCAGGGTCTGGACTCTGAATCTTTTCACGTAGTCATTGGGATGTTAATTGTTCTTCTGAAACATTCTTCCAAGATCAAAGAGAGTGACTTGCTCGGACACAAAGAAGTACTTTTTGTAGAAGGAATTGATCATTTCTCCCCAATTATTGATAGTTCCTAGTGTGATGTTGTTGTATCAGGTGTATGCCCTGCCTTTCAAAGATTTTGAAAATTCCTTGAGGCGAACAACGTGGTTGTGTTCATGTTCTCCCAAAGATTCCAGGAAACGAGAGAAATATTCTCGAGCATTGTCTGTTCCATCATATAGAGTGAAAATTGGAGAAGTATAACCTTTTGGAAGAGGGATCTTTTGCGTAGCAGCAGGGTACGGAGGCTGGTGACGATGGACATGTGATGTCTTGTCCTCTCCATGGTTCTCCAAAAGGTGCTCCAAATCTTCCCGGGTGATGAAATTTGATGATTCCTTTGTTGATGAATCGTCTGCAGCTTTGCGGACTTCGTTGTCATCCACTGTATGAATTGGAACCACCTCAGGATCAGCATATGAGGTTATCTTATTTTCTTTTCCCTTTCCTTGAGTTTTCTCTGACATCTTGTCAGTGAGAGTTTAAATAGCTCCTTCTGTGCAGCAGCCATGTCAGCTGAAGAGTGAATCATTCCGGCGTGGAGTAACATCACTGCCATTGTTAGAAGCAGGAATAGTTTCTGGAATATCATCGTTAGTGTTGCAAGTGCTAGCATTATTTGTGTTAGGATCTGCAATTGCGCGTGACCTAAGATCAACCATCTTGTGAAAGCTTGAGATTGCAACCAAGAGATTAATCTCCCACTGTGGTCGCCAATCTGTGAGTGGGGAAAAACGATTTGCTGGTTTTTACGGAATTGAAGAGTCGACCGTGTGGAGACTCCTTGAACCGAGCAAAATGTTGAACCTCACATAGATGCACTGCAAGAATGGAGTGCTTTAAGTTCGAGAGATCAATCTGTAATACCCCGGCCTAAACCAAGAACAATGGTCGTTCCAGAAGCAATTCGGTCACAAGAGAGGAAGGGTTGATCTGTAGGAGGGAAGCTGAGAAATGCGTGAGATCAATGGTGACCTGAGATTGTAGGTGTGTTGTGAATTCAGCGTGAAAATGCTCTGAATGATTGAATTTTGCTCAGTTGAGAGTAATTTCTGTGAGTTCGTGTAGACGAAAGATTGTCTGTATGAACTTTGATGAGAAATTGCTCGTTTTGGCGAATGTTGTTCGATTGTTCGAAAAACCTCTGTCCTTTCAATCAGGATTCAAGGACATTTTATAATGCCGGAGTTGAAAACACCATGATCCCATGAAGTGTGACAGTTGCTGGAATCATAGAATGGGAAATGGGGAAATCATGTTAAAACCAATTACTCATCGTGCAGAGACTTGGTTAACTTTCCACCCACTACTTTGCTGACTCTTCCAACTGATTGCAATACTTTCTCACATTCTCATCGTGGGGGAACACACGTGCCGTAGACCGCCAGAACAAAACCCTAGTTAATATCCCCCCATGTGACACGATTGAAATCTCGTGACTGTGGAGTCAGTTGCTGACTTTATGGGACGATGAGTCCATGTAGCGCTAAGTTGAACATGATTAGCAAATGTTTCGAAACTCATGAATTTAATGTCTGCTGAGACGAGATATCATTATAACCTAAGATGAGCAAAATTGTGTTGCTAAATTGTTGAATATTGATAGTTGAACCAATATTCTTTGATTTGAGCAAATATTGCTAGTCTGAGCGAATATTGCTAATTGAGTAAATATTGCCGGTTCGAGCGAATATTGCTAGTTTGAGCAAATATTGCTAGTTTGAACAAATATTGTTCTTTTGATGAATTGTTGGTAGCTGGACCAAATAAAATGTTAATTTAAGTTACTGACTGATGAGTCGAGCAAAATAAATATGAATATCAATCATGGAATCAACATAAAATTATCAGAGTGTTCGAATCTGCAGAGAATCACGTTTCTGCAGAGCTATGGATTCAAAACCCTAATTTTACCGAAATGATGATTTATTGCAAATCAACACGGGATCGGCTACATGGGATGACGGGTTCACCATATAACGCCCAGATGCTCGAATGAGCAAAAAATACCAAAGTCTCTTAAGGACCAGTTGGTGAAAGAATGATTAAATGTTGGTTTAATCATTTACTGAAATAATGCTCGTGTGAGCAACAAATTATAAAACCTGATGTAGAAAATATGAGGGGCCGACCAAGAGGTCACGAGACCGGCTCTTGATGGTCGTGGGACCAGTAGATGGTCGTTTGAGCGAACTTCCAATTGTTTGGAAAGAGTTCGAACCTAATATGAGCAACTGAGCAAATTAGGTTAAAATCTTTAAAACATGCGGGACCAGCTGTTTGCAAGCCTCAGAGTCGCCCTTGGTCGGTCAAGGGGATGTGCCCTTGTCACCAAAGTGTCCGCGCTTCAGTCCTGAGAATTTTGATATTTTTTGATGCACGTTTGAGCAACCTTTGGAGAAAATATGCAAAATCCATGGTTTTGCTGAAACCGGCAAAAATACATGAGATGATGAAAATAATAAATAAACAAGGAATCACAAGGTGTGGGACCGGACACGCTAGGGCATGGCCGGCCGGCTGACACGCGGTCCCACATGCTTTTCCCAGTTTTATGTGATTTTATGTATTTTTCTCTGATTTAAGGGAAATTCATGAAACTGGAGAGTTTGGCGAAATTAGGGAACTTCCATGAGATGAGAGACATAAATTAAAATATAAAATAGGGAATGGGAGTGTGGGGACGGTAATGGCCGTGGCATGGCCGACCGGCAAATGGGCGCGGTCCCCAAGGCACTCTTCCCAATTTTAAGTAATTTTGATGATTTTAGATAAATTTTCATAAAATCAAAGGGATTTGTTGAAAACCAAGATATTTTGTTGAAATCACGTAGTTTTCATGAAATCAGGAAACCAAACACAAAATAATTATAAAATAATGGGCGTGTGGGACTGGCTAGGGCATGGCCGGCCGGCTAGAGCCCGGTCCCACAAGTTTTCCTAATTTTTTTAATATTTTCCATGATTTTAGAGAAAATACATGAAATTAGGTAATTTTAGGGAAAATTCATAAAATCAAGGAATTTTCATAATTTGAGAAGGAATAATAAAATAATGGGACGTGAGGTGTGGGACCGGCCACGGCCAAGGCATGACCGGCCGGCCGGCCGGCGGTCCCGCTACACCTTTCCCTAATTTTATTATTTTTTGATAAAATCATGTGATTTAGATAAAAATACATGAAATTAAGTAATTTTCATGATTTTAGGGAAAATTCATAAAATCAAGGAATTTTCATAATTTGAGAGAAATAATAAAATAATAGAGACATGAGGTGTGGGACCGGCCACGGCCAAGACATGGCCGGCTGGTGCTCGGTCCCGCGACACCTTTCCCTAATTTTATTATTTTTTGATAAAATCATGTGATTTAGATAATTTCTTTGAAATAAAGGAAATTTGCTCGAACGAGAGGATTTTCATGAGATCGTGAAAATAGTAAAAATATGGTAAAATATAAAATTGGGCGCGGGACTAGTCACGGCATGACTGGCCGGCTGGTGAGCCTAGTCCCCTGTGGCGCTTGTGTTTAATATTTTATTATTATTATTTTCCCTTCCTATTTTGCATAGGTTCCTCGTTCGTTCGTATTTTTGAAATGCTCGTTCGTGCATTCAAAATGCTGGTATGTGCATTATCCTCTAATTACACTTGCACCATTTTTTTCAGGGCTTATTCGATGCTCAGATGCCTGTTCCGTTGAATATTTATTACTAACCTGTGGAATTCTGCTGGGAAGAACCACAGATTGAAGTAAAGAAATAAAACGAGGAATCGTAGAATATTCAGGCGATTAATTGACGACTTGTAGAATATTGCTGGATATTCAGACGATGGCTCGTAGAATATTGCTGGATATTCAGACGATTTAAGATAATTAATTTTTGGCTCTATACTAGAAGGGCTTCCTGTCTAGGAGCATTAATTATCTGAGGGTTGAGTAATATGAACTTGTTGGAGTGTCATATTCCTCTTGCATAGTCGGGGAAAATCTGGTTACATCCCGAAGACGTTGTCGCTCTATACTAGCAGACATGTTGTCTAGGAGCCGCCCAATCTTTCGATTCTATACAGTATGAGATGTGTCGTTGCCTCAGCTGAGAGACTGCACATCTTCATCTTCTCTGAGAGACTTTCTCCATCATAGGTGGCATGAGATTTCATGCACAGAGACATGAGTCTCGATACTCATCCGATTGTCGGATCCGGAGTAATTACTGAAATTGCTCAGTATTCATGAGATGTATCGTGGCCTTAGCTGAGAGACTACACACCTACAAATACTCTGAGAGACAACCTTCTCAGTCAGAGATTTATGACATGAGCTTTCATGCTTTAATGAGAGACATGAGTCTCAATACTCATCCGGTTGCCGAATCTGGAGTAATTAATGAAATTGCTCAGTATTCATGAGATGTGCCGTGGTCTCAGCGGAGAGACTACACATCCAAACGTACTCTGAGAGACAGCCTTCTCAGTCAGAGATTTTATGAGATTTCACGCTTCAATGAGAGACGTGGGTCTCAATACTCATCCGATTGCCGGATCCGGAGAATACTTTTACAATTTTACCCTTTGTCGAAAATCCACCATCTACAAGCTCCATTTCAGCTTTTGCCATAGTATCCAATGTCTCATTGGAGGAATAATGATCGACACAAGATGGGACAGTCTTCCTACCTCGGGATTCGGAAGAATCAACTGAGGATTGATCCTTTGAGGTATTTATGAGACAACTGGTATGGCCGTGTTAGGTCTTAACCGTGTTTGCCTGCTCTGATACCAATTGAAAAAGCGGGGGTCTAACAATACCACCCAATAATTCGATTAACAATCTGTATGGACTAACTCCGAAACACTTTGCTATAGAATCAACCAGACAGTCAGACTCAATCTAGATAAAAAGTATCTCAAGGAGTTAATATCTCAAACTCTCGATTTGATCTTTACTCAAGCAAATATAAATCTGCGAGTCTTTATCAAAGAGAGATAACTTGGACGATACCAAAGACCAATGTCCAAGGATCAATCAATATCAATCAACAACCAAAGGTTGGATTTCTAATTGATGATCTTAACGCACAACCTGTATTATTTCAATTATATAACAAATATAATGCGGAAAAGAAATAACACAAACACTGGAAGTTTTGTTAACGAGGAAACCGCAAATGCAGAAAAACCCCGGGACCTAGTCCAGATTGAATACACACTGTATTAAGCCGCTACAGACACTAGCAACTACAAGCTAACTTCGGACTGGACCGTAGTTGAACCCCAATCAGTCTCACACTAATCCAAGGTACAGTTGCACTCCTACGCTTCTGATCCTAGCAGGATACTACGTACTTGATTCCCTTAGCTGATCTCACCCACAACTAAGAGTTGATACGACCCAAAATCGCAGGCTTAATAATAAACAAATCTATCTCACACAGACAAGTTTATCAAAGGATAAATTTGTCTCCCACAGATAAACCCTAAAAGAATTTTGTTCCGTATTTTGATAATAATCAAGGTGACAGGAATTAATTGATAATCCGGACTTATATTCCCGAAGAACAACTTAGATTAATCAATCACCTCATAACAATCCCAATCGACTAGCGAAACAAGATGTCGTGGAATCACAAACAATGAGACGAAGGTGTTTGCGATTACTTTTTATATTTTGCCTATCGGAGAACTCTCACAATCTGAATCCAATCAAAAATTGTACTCGTACGATAGAAAATGCAAGATCAGATCACACAACTACGATAAAAGTAGTATCGGTCTGGCTTCACAATCCCAATGAAGTCTTTAAGTCGTTAACCTGATTTTAGAGGAGAAAATCAAAGGTTAATGGAGATCGACTCTAGCGAGTGCACTAGTAGCACACAAACGTGTGGGGATTAAGTTTGCTCAATGCTAGATGTCTCATATATATAGTCTTCAAATCAGGGTTTTGACTTGGTTACAAAGCAATCCTTATTCACCTTTAGATGAAAACCTGATTTAGATTCAAGCTAATATTTCTCAACCGTTAGATCGAAAACTTAGCTTGTCACACATACTTGAGGTATACGTTTACTGGGTTTGTGAAAACCGTGCCCAAACGTGTACTAGTGTATTGGTCCAACATAGTAACCCAAAAGTTTAACCATATGAGGATTTCATATTAACCTTGTTCTTCTTCACCATAAATAGTTCAAACGACTTCAAGATGAACTAGTTAAAGAGTTGTTCAATTGCTATGAGATCTTATGTAACTACATAAGACACAATTGAAACAAAGATGATTCGATTCGATTGAATCGGCTCATCAACTTTATAGCCACGGTTTGCATAAAGCATTCCTTAGTAATTTAAGTTTCATGTTCAGAGCACATCTTTAGATCATAACCACTTAAGCTCGCAAACAAGTTCGCGGACTTAAGTAAACCGGTTGAGTTTTCCAAACTCAGCAGAAATTCTCGGCAAGAGAACTTCCGCCAGTTCGCGGACTGCGTTCGCGGACTTAGCACCCAAACGAGTTTTGAAAATCCCAGCAGAAATTCTCGGTCGAGAAATTCCAACAGTTCGCGGACTGAGTCTGCGGACCGGGTTCGCGGACTTGGCAAGCTAATTCCACAATCCTTCTGATTTCTCTTGATCAAAAAAGTTCGAAAACTTCGGTTCAAGGAATACATGGTTATGTTATCTAAACTCTAACTTCAACCATTGAGACATTCTCAGAGGACGCTATATAACCGTTATTCAAAGATCGTTTCACGTCAGAGCAATTCTCAAAGTGATTGAAACTTTTCATGACTTTCGTCACTAGGTGAAGATAAACTTGATCAAAGCGAAACGCTTTACCAACACATGATTTCGAGATATAGATATGCAAGATATACTCAGCTCGAAATATCAAATGTGATGATCTAGTCTATATAGCATACGACTTTTGTCTCATAAGAAGTATGAGATAGAATAGATAGACTTTTGAGTGATAGATAAGTTCAAGTCTTCACATACCTTTTAGTTGATGAAGTTTCACGGTTCCTTGTGTAGATCTTCGTCGTTGTCGTTGAATCGCCATGAAGTCCTTGAGCTCAACTACACTTTTCCTATCCTAGTCCGAGACTTAGCTAATAGGCTAGAAATCAAGACTTATAGTTTTGATCACTAACGTTGACAAAGATGTTTGACATAGCAACGCATGCGAGGTTGACCGAGCTATGCTCTAACAAAACTAAATATGGCATTGAATAAAAAAACACGAGCTTGCCAGCAACACTTCTGTCATTGATATTTCATCATAAACAATGTCGACTGTTATGAAATTCGATCCATAAAATTTCCTTTTGTTACTTACTCACTGCCGGCAATGATATGAAATTGCAAAAACATATTGGAACAGTTTTCGGCATGGCATTCATAGGAAGTTCATTGCCGGTTCTTGTTGACGACAGGGTTTTCAACATTAAATCAATAACGGCAGGGTCTTCAACATAAATTCAATGTCGACAACAATTATAGCTGAAACTTTTTAGATAGATATCGTGATTCTAGATAGGGGTTTTGGAAGTGCTTGTTTTGAGATTGACAATATATTGATGATGATTAAGAGCAATTCTTCCAACTAGGGATGCCGGTAGAAAGAAGAAAAGGGGAATATTGAGAATGATTTAGGTTTTAAATTTAGATTTTTATTTTGGTATAAGGGTGATGTAGTAAATTCCCTAGGTTTTTAATTAACTGAAGAGGTTGTTTAGTATTTCGCATCTGAAAAACAACCTCTTAGCAGGAGAAATAGGATGTGAATATTAATTAATATCTCTCAATTAGTTTCCTTATCCCCCAATTGCGCGTTCTTTATTTATTTCTTTGTTCCTCAATAATCATAAATGTTGATTTTATAGATCTGCCAATGGTAGATTGCAAGATTATGTTTGTGTCTTGATGGAAAAGTTGAATTTTCAATTTGGGTGTTATGGTTTGGTAAAATTATAGACATATCCATTGATCATATAAAATTGGAAAGAAATATCAAGGTGTAAAGAATTTAATAGATCTGAGACGAATACACTCAATAAAGATTTTGTGTTTGATTTATATTTATATTGCATATCAATTAAGATAATGTATATGGATAATTAATTATCAATATATAAGCAACTGGGATGAAAATAAAGATCTTTATTTTTCTTAAAAAAATTCAAATCTCAACGACTAGTTATGCTCATGTTGGACTTGTTAATGAGTTTAATTATATTAAACACATGTAAGGAGCAATAATATGGAAATAAAAATATTAATCCTTTTGTACCATCAAAACACCAAAACCCCATTACATGTGATTCCAGTGTCATGTAATTATAATTACCTGCACTGGGAACTACTGGTAGTACAAAATATTGTGTGCCAAATGAATTCTAACTCACTTTAAAGTGTTTTTATACTTCCCATAGCCCTTGCTCTTCGGGAGCATTGGAAAGATTGTGTAAATTGTAAACACAGATTTGTATGGTGCCGTCAAATGATTAGTTACAATATAGAATGCAATATCCTGACAACAAAGTAATGTGTGTTTGTTTTTTTTTCCTGATTCAAGTGACTCGTTTGGTTCTGAATTACCAGATCCCATCTAATTTATTATTTCTGATTCAAAAATTTTCAAAAAAATAATAGGGCTTCAGAAAACTTTTGAATCAATAAGGTATATGTCCAATAAGCCAAATACAAATTTATACCTAACTCAAGTACTTTTGAGTCAGAAATACGAGTAGAGTCAAGTTTTAAGTTAGACAGTGAAAAATGAAAAAAATAAAAAAACTAACGATCTGATATGTGATTTGGATCCAGTAAGAGGAAGAGACAGATTCAATTCCTGAATCCGCAAAACACAAACACGTCCTTAGATACTAGTTTCTTTCAAATACAGTTAGTGTTAGAGCACTGCTCGGTCGAACTCGCAAGCGTTGCTATCTCAAGCTTGTTTCTAAAGTTTATTTGACAAAACTATAAGTCTTGATTTCTAATCTACTTAAAGCTAAGTCACGGATTAGGATAAGAAGTGTAGTTGAGCTTTATACTTTACGGAATTCATCGAATGAAGACAAATAACTACTCAAGGGAACTTGTGGAACTTCATCACCAAAAGGTATGTGGAGACTTGAATTCATCTACCACTCAAAAGTCTATCTACTCTATCCCATATTTGAGACAAAAAGTCATATTGTTATATAGACTTCAATTATACACATTTGGTATTTCAATCCGAGTTTATCTCGCTTAACTATTTATCTAAATCTGTGTTGGAAAGCTTTCGCTTTAACCAAGTTCATCTTTTAGTCTTGACGAAAGTCAAAAGATGGTTATGTGAAAATCGTCGTGTAACATCTTACATGATTCCTGTGAGACAATCATTTGATGTAGACTATGTTAGAGCATTGCTCGGTTGAACCCATCAAGCGTTGGTATGTCAAGTTTGGTTGTCATATTTTAGTGAATCAAAACTCATATTAAGAGTCGCTTGATTATGTACTACAGTTAAACTTCGTATAGGTTAGCTTGAAAGCATTAGGATATGAGACATTACAAGTATTGCGAAGTCTTGAAGATGTGAATAAGCGAGGAGCTACAACGACAAAAATCATCCTTCCACTTGAGGTTAGTGATATTTGACTTGAACTGTTTCATTCCCTAACGTATCTTTCAAGTCGTGCATATTTAAAACATAACTGTGAAGCATGTTTGAACTCTAGATAGACATAGTATTAAGGAATACAATACGAGGTCTATTGCTTAACCATTAAACTTTGTAGATAAGACATCGTCATAATCGTTTGAATGCTATTGTAATTATGTATGGGTATAAGGAGAGGATTTCATCCTAGGGAACAACGTTTACATGTGTTCTAAGGAAGTAAGTTCATAGACTTGTTTTGTGAACCGAAAAGGAAATTGCCAGGCGTTATTGGTTTTGTTATTCATTGCATATCTTATGAACAACCAATATGTGTGATAGAGTAGAACCGCTCATAACTTGTTGTGTTCTTGGTAGAACTAATTCACAGAGGCCTGACTTTTGTATTGGTAGAACTTTTATTAGTAAAACCAATCTTAAGTAATCACCTTGGTATGTATCGGTTTTGTGACTGCCATGGGAAGAGGGGAACCGATCCTTGTAAGGAGTGAAGGGATCGCTATCCTAGTAAGGGGTGAAGGGGAACCGATCCTTGTAAGGGGTGAAGGGGAACCGATCCTTGTAAGGGGTGTAGTGCATTGAGGGGAACCGATCCTTGTATGGGGTGCAATGATAGACACATTTTTGTGTCTAATTTGTCCTCAATGCCTGTGTTGTTGGAACTCTATTTTTGTACTAATATTGTGTTTTTATGTTTGTTTAGGTGGTTTTGGAGAAAATACCCTTGTATGGAAAGAGTTGCTCAAAAAGTGATGATTTACACCCCGGAGAAAAGTACTAAAGGCACCCCCAGAAATGTACCGGAAACGTCCCAGAAATGTCCCGGAGGAAACCAGAAAAATTACTATTTCAACCCAAGAATTACTATTTCAGCCCAAATTCCTAAGGGGACACCACTGTTTGCTAAGGGGACACCTTTTCACGATTTGAATTTGAAAATGGCGGGAGAAATCAATCACGCCTGCATGAAATTTCTACTCGATTCTTGGACGTGGTTTTGGAAGATTCGATCGCTGGAAATTATTGGGCTAAGCATGTTAAGGCTAAACAGGCCGAATGCAAGTGATTTTAGCGATCAAGTTGGGCTGAAATGACCGGGAGAGAAGATCAAAGTCCAAACAGGGGAGCTGTTTTCACGGGAGAATATTTTGGAAAATATTGGATTCTGTTGGAGGATATACGTGCGTTATCTCATGGGATTCGAATATATCTAAGTTAGGAAAGATTGAGAGAGCGT
Source organism: Papaver somniferum (assembly GCF_003573695.1). Taxonomy (NCBI): domain Eukaryota; kingdom Viridiplantae; phylum Streptophyta; class Magnoliopsida; order Ranunculales; family Papaveraceae; genus Papaver; species Papaver somniferum. The sequence goes on along the minus strand of NW_020621603.1, from coordinate 2,629,208 downwards.
CAGAAGCCAAGAGAATATTTGGTAAACACGATTTCGATTAAACAGGAAAAAAATCAAAAATATTATTCTCGCGTCTGCAAAGAATTGAAGAGAAGATTATATGGAGTGATGATGGAAGATATCGATGTTGTTGGGTATAAATAGCTCACTGAGGTCAAGGAGAAAGGGTGTCGAGAGTTGGGAGGAGATAAGGAACGCTACAGAGTCGAGAACCATGATTTCTCTCTGCTGCTGTTGCTGCTGCCATTGATGAAAACCAAGAACACGAAGAACGGACTCTCGAGGGCAGTCGTTTATCACCAGTGTCTAAGACGCAAACTGTGGGTCGCAGCGCAGTCTAAATATCAGCACCACCTGTCTCTTATCGTTCCTTTTGTGACGCCTCCTGTGGGTCGTACATTCACTGTTTTACTCATTTTTATCATTTTAATCAACTTTTGAGCAACATACATGTATTTTGAGATTATGATTAATATGAGAAGCTAAATCCCAACACTGGGGCAATGGAGGAAGCCTTATTTCACACTTGGGTAATTATATTTAATTCTTTTCATGACTTTTGCACTAATTTTAATTGAAATTATGATTTAAATTAATTAGTTGTGATTTGATTTGATGAGTCATGCTTAGCTTAGATGATTTGATGTCCCATGCTTAACATTTACACCTAATATTTTGAGAATCAATCTTGGCAATAAATTAGAGTCGATATATTTAATATATTTTTTGAGCTATTATTGATAAAAGAATTATTATTTGAACTTTAAGAAATGAAATTGGTGGAATCCTAGTCCCAGTACCTCTCGCCCATTGTGATAAATATTGTGTATATTTTTTTATTTTTAAATCTTTACAAGTCCGAGCAACGAACTTTTACTACCACTTTCAAAACTACAACAAAATGGCGCCGCCGACGCGGACTTGTATATACATTGATTTTTTTTTTTTAGAATTGTTTGTTCCTTTTTACTTTTGTTTTTGTCTTTATTTTGCAGGTTCAAAGTGAAAACTAAGGACTTGGAGAGGAAAAATCTTAAAGCGAAAAGCGAAAAGAGAAGAAAAAAGGACAATTTTAGGATTTAATTTTTAATTTGTAATTTTTTTAGAGTGTGTGAGGAAAACTGTAATTTTTTATTTATTTATTTTGGACTTGGACTTTAAACAATTGGACTTTGTTTTTTTTTAACCCTACGGAAGGGTATTATTATTACAAAAAATAAAATAAAATTATTATATAAACTGTGTGCAGGGAAGGACGACGATTACTATACCGTCTCGGCCCCTCGAGTTCGCACACGGCATAGGAGTCGTGGCCCGAGTCGACGACAACGGTTCATCGCCCGTCTGGTACGGGAGGTAAGTCCAATCGAAACACCCGCGAATCTCCTGCAAGCGGGTTACTGTCTGCCTTAAGGTGATAATTGTTTGAGGACGAACCAGACTGTCTTTATTTTCCTAGTAAAGAGCAAGGCCTGGCCTAAACAAGATAAGGGTTCGGATTTCATCACCGTTCCCTTCTTGCCCGCCTTAGGAAAACGAAACCTAACGCGAACCCAAGCTTAAAATTTGGAATAGAACGAGACCGATAGGGTAACGAGCTTAATATGAAACTCGTTCGAAAAATATTGGTTGCTCTTTAAGCACACTCCAAATTTCATGATGGTTTCTGTGAGTTGAATGCGTGACTGCGCCGCCTTGTGATAGCGGTGAGGCCTTGGGTATCAAAGCTCCACTGAGCTTCCCTCGCCTCAATTCAACTTACTTTGACTCGGATTGATTCCAGAGGGGTTTGCTCAAATTGCAACGAATTCCCTTTCGAAAGATAGAAGCTGGTCTAGAAACAATCTAAGTGGAGCCATCATGCTTTTTGTTTGATAGAAATCTTTAGGTTTGCTTTGGTGGAGTCGAGTCGGCCTTGTTTGTGATTGTATAGAATCCCTCTGTAGTTTATATTTCTTCAGTGATGAATCCTTTTGAGGAGACGCCACTTGCGATGACGTTGTGAGAATATATATCTAGAAATTCTCGTTATCAAGAGACGTCTTCGGAAATGACTCTTGGTGAATATATGCGTGGGAAGCGATAAATGGATACTCCAAATTTTATTGAGGAATCACCTCTAACGATCTATGAGAAATATTATAAACATAGACCATGTAGTTGGGAACAAAGCTTGAGAATTCGTGAATATCAAAAATTATATTGTGATGATGATGAGGAGGAGGATGGTGATGATGATTATAATGATATTTCTAGTTCAAATCCAAATAATTTTAATAATTATTTACCTATTCAAAAGGGCGAGGATTTGACTAGAAATACCCCCGTTTTAGACGATGATTACGAAACCGATGATGGTTTAGAGGAACCAGTTTATCTTGAGAGTACTGTTTTCGAGTCAAACGATTTAGAAACAATAGTCTTAGAAGAACTCGTAGAGATTAGCGGGGATGAACATGACTTAGAAAAATCAATCGCCCACTTTCAGGAATCTGATGACCTAGAAATTAGGGAGATTATGACCAGTCTACCTAGAGACGCCGAAAACTCTAAGTTTGGGGGTGATTATCATTCTCCATGTTCTTTAACTCTTAAAAATATCCCTCACTTGGGACTTGACATCAATGCCTCACCCATCTTACGAGACTATCTTCGTACTCGTTTTCCAGAACCTAATGATATCCAACAAGAGTCTCAACTGTTAGAAACCCATCCTCTGGTTGATGTGGTTAACCCAGGCAATAATACCAAGATTGATTTTGTTTTCCTACCAAATAGTTTTCTTCCAAATGTGGAAACATATAGATTTCAAATGTGTCGAATATTAAGTTGTGAGACTAAACCTAAATGCTTTAGGAAATTAGAATCGACACATTTGCTTAAGGATGACCACTACTCTCATTGTGGTCAATTATGTAAGTCATATATGATTGACTTAGAGGATCCGCAATTATTTAGTTTATTACTTCGTGATTCTAAGTTCGTATTTGAGTTTTTCCAGACTCTAAGACCTAGTAATTTAGATCCAATCTATGAGGAAATGCATCCAAGAAAAATATTTTATTTAGACCCTTTCATAGAACCTGAACCTGAACCACAATTAGATATAAATATCTTAATCAGGAAACTAGGTAAGGGCACGCTAGTCTTGTTCATTTTCTTGGTTCACTGCAATTTCCTGTTGTCATCTCTTTTTGGTTTTAAAGACCCGCAGTTATTCCGGCTACTGTTATACGGTTCGAGTTGACTAAACCTTTTCTAAGTCTGGCTGAAGACTTTAAACTTAGCACTTTTTTGGAGGTAACCCAATCTCATGCAACACGGTAATATCCTTCCTTAACTCTTTTGCTTCAAATAGTAACCGTTTCTCCTTTTTCATGCTTTTAATTTCATCTTTAGAACATTGAGGACAATGTAAGATTTAAGTTTGGGGGTATGGGAAAATCTTTTAGTTGCAATAAATAAACTCCAGAGCCTAGAAATTTACGCCTATTAAGGATAGCACTAACCAATCTAAGTGGATGGAAACATTTTTGTTTTAGGAGTTGAGGAACCAATCTGACTAGATGGAAACATCTATAGAGTCTATTCATAAAAGCACAGAGCTCAGGTGTTAGAAATAACATGATAGTTTCGCCATATCTCGTCGAGTCCTTTTCAATTTCTATTTTCAGTTTTCTTTAATTTCAAGTGATTTGGTGGGGCACACGATTCAAGTTGTTACCACTGCTAGGGTGAATTAGAGTGACTGAGATTACTAAAAAAAAAAAGACCAGTTAGACCAATCGGAATAAGTATTAACACTTGGATAGCAATATGCGTGTGTTCTCCCTGTTTCCGTCGCCTAAGCAAGCGTGGAATGCATGACCCGTGGGAACTATCGTGTAATCTGCTGACAAGAAGCATGCGCTTGGATCAAAAATATCTATTCATGCCGTTAAAAAAAAAAAAAAAATGGTTATTGTTATGTGTAGTCAACTGCTGGTTCCATTGTATTTTCCAGTTTGTTGATCTAGATTTAAGTTATTGACCACTGGTTCCCTTGTATATGCCAGTTGTGTTGATATTAGTCAGACCGGTATCTCAGTCCATTAGGATAGGTTCATTCTGGCAGTGGCCTTCAGACAGATATGGGAAACATCGTTCACTTTTCAACCATCTACATTTTTCTTTTTCCATCTTCTTAATCTTTTCATGTGATTAGTCTGACTTCGAGTATGATGTCCATCGTGAAACTATCTTAGTAGAGCTCTGTCACTTATATGAATTTTAGTATGCTTGAGTGAAAACTCGTGTACAGTAATTGGAATTTCGCATCAGGGTACTTCCTCCTATAATTAATAAGTATGCCAACCAAGGAGGTTCTTTAGTGCTTTCCAAGATTTTGCGTAGATAGTTAGGGTCTGGAGTATTGGTTTTTGTGGGTACACCTCTGATAAACCCACCCGAGATTAACTCGGTCACTTTTCAAGAATAAATTTGCTCGAGGACTAGCAAATAATAAGTTTGGGGGTATTTGATAGACACATTTTTGTGTCTAATTTGTCCTCAATGCCTGTATTGTTGGAACTCTATTTTTGTACTAATATTGTGTTTTTATGTTTGTTTAGGTGTTTTTGGAGAAAATACCCTTGTATGGAAAGAGTTGCTCAAAAAGTGATGATTTACACCCCGGAGAAAAGTACTAAAGGCACCCCAGAAATGTACCGGAAACGTCCCAGAAATGTACCGGAAACGTCCCAGAAATGTCCCGGAGGAAACCAGAAAAATTACTATTTCAACCTAGGAATTACTATTTCAGCCCAAATTCCTAAGGGGACACCTTTTCACGATTTGAATTTGAAAATGGCGGGAGAAATCAATCACGCCTGCATGAAATTTCTACTCGATTCTTGGACGTGGTTTTGGAAGATTCGATCGCTGGAAATTATTGGGCTAAGCCTGTTAAGGCTAAACAGGCCGAATGCAAGTGATTTTAGCGATCAAGTTGGGCTGAAATGACCGGGAGAGAAGATCAAAGTCCAAACAGGGGAGCTGTTTTCACGGGAGACTATTTTGGAAAATATTGGATTCTGTTGGAGGATATACGTGCGTTATCTCATGGGATTCGAATATATCTAAGCTAGGAAAGATTGAGAGAGCGTCAGAAGCCAAGAGAATATGTGGGGAACCGATCCTAGTACCTAGTCAACCATATCTTTGGTAAGCTAGTGTGACTATGCTTATTACTCATATGGAGGTATAACTGAAACTTGTTTTGATAGAACTGCAAACCCATGAGTGTGATTGAATGTTTGGTTTGATCAATCACATAGTTCTTGAAAGTTAGATGAACCAATTCTAAACTTGTTTGGAAGTGTGGCAAATCGGTTTCAAGGTTGTAAGTGTGAAAGAGAACTTACAAAGTAAAGATGTCGACAAACTTTGAACACGTGTAAAGGCTAAATGGAAGAGAATCCCAGAATCGAAACATAAGTAAGTTTAGAATCTTTTAATTAAGGTTATTAATTTATCTTGGTAGAAAATTATGGAATTAGTAATGTGCATTTACTAATTAGATTTTCCAAGAGATTTCGATTGTTATTTTTGGACAGAGCATTTCCAGGAATTATGAAAACCGAATCTGTGCATTTATGAATATCTTGAGAATATTTTTGGTTTTGGAAATTCCTTGGTGTCCAAACTTCCTTGTCTATAAATACACGAAGTTTGCCTTTCTAGCAAACTAATCCTTCGTAACAATTTGACTTCCTCTTTTGTCATTGTTACTGGTGTAGCCGCCTATCGGAGAGGAGAGTAATCTAATTAGGTGAAATCTCTTACGACCGCTCGTTTTAAAGTCTTCTTTGGGATTGAGAAGCTCTAGCGCGACCCGTTGGTGGGAAACTAGATAATTGCGGTTTATCTTTGTTTTCGATTGATTTGATTGACTAACGGTGGTTGAAATCTGATTGCACCTAGTTTGTTTATTCTTGAGAATCTTCTCTTCTGATATAAGATTCACTCAAACTAGTTCAGAGTTTCGACAGGGATCTTTAGACTGTTGTTAGTTCTAAAGACGATTTTGTGATAATCCATTGTTAACAGACTTCGTTGTGTGCGTGATTGATCACAAGAGATTCAAATGATTGTGTGCAGATGTTTATTGAAGTTTTTTTAGAAGATTTGAAGACAAATAAGATATTGAAGATCTGACTTGGGTTTATAATCTTTGGTGTGCACAATACTTGTTTGGGAAAAGAGGATCCAATTAATAATCGGTTTATCCTTGTGGTAGATTAGATTGATTAACTAAAGTAGATCGGCATCAACACGATTCCTTGTGATTAAAGGTGTTGTTGGCTTAATCTTAACCGATTACCTTCGGGTGATTGAACATAAGATAGATCTAGACCTGACGAAGGAGTTTATGTTAAGATAAACGGAAGAGCCTTTGTCCGACTCATATCACTTGGTTGAATAGAGTTGTTACCAAACAGATTTCTTGTTCCTTTACTGTTTGGAATACGAACCAAAGGGATTGTTCCAAGTACGTGACTTATTCATAGGTCGGAGGCGTGGGAATACAGACGTAACTAGGTATCACATAGAGTTAGGTACTTGGTCTCAACTATACGAAGTTAGGTGTAATTTTGTGTAGCGGCTTAATCCTGAGAGTACTCAATTCTGAACTAGGTCCCGGGCTTTTTCAGCATTTGCGGTTTCCTCGTTAACAAAATCTTGCTGTGTCATTTACTTTTATTTTCCCCATTATAATTTTTTTATTATAATTAAAGTAAATCGCACAAACGTTAATATCCTATTTACTTGATAAGCAATCCTATTGTATTTGGTTAAGTCCGAACCTTTATATCAAGTAAACACACTTTCTTGTTGTATTGTCTCGATCTTGTATCCATAGACGATCACACGAAATGTGAACCGATTAGTTGTATTGTCTCGATCTCATATCCATAGACAATCACTTTCGGAGAAAGGACTTATAGGTAGGAAAATTTTTGGTTTGAGGTATATTTGGGTACCCTCACCTTTTCAATTGATATCAGAGCAGGAAAACACGAAAAGATCTAACAATCTGTGTTTGGTGCGGTCCAACCTATAAGAATGAACTCAAGTTCTCATGAATCGACTTCAATTAACGTGCCGCCAAGATTTGACGGAACAAACTATCTATGGTGGAAATCTTCTATGAGATCTTTTCTTCAATCTCGAGACTTTAATACTTGGCTATTAGTCGTCGATGGTTATACTCTTCCAAAGAGAGAGAATTCAGAAACTGAGTTTAAACTTTTAGCAGAATTTTCGAGCGAAGAAAAGACATTGGCAAAGCAGAATTGGTTTGAATGCTATTATTCATGTTGTAAGTCGTGACTTGCAACATCATGTGTCTACATGTCAAACTTCGAAAGAATCTGGGATAATCTCCAGATCGTATTCGAAGGAAATTCTTCTGAGAAAGAAGCTAGACTTCAAACCCTCACCTCCGAGTGGGAAAACCTTCGAATAGATGACAATGACACTTTTGAAGAGTTACACATTAAACTCTCTGAGATAATTAATGCCTCTTTCTCGTTAGGAAAGACTATTTTTGAAAAGGATATAGTATGGAAGATTCTCAGATCGTTTCCATCTAGATACGATTCTAAGAAGCATGCAATCATAGAAGCAAATGATCTTTCAACGCTCTCACGAAGCACACTTGTTGGTAAGTTAAAGATCTTTGATCACGAATCACAGTCTATTCAAAATAAAGGAATCTCTTTTAAAGCAAAAATTCCAAAAGCTCCAATGGAAAGGAATAGACAGTTGGATGATTCGAATGAAGAGATTGCAGGAAATTCAGATGATGAGATTGAACAATCTTTGTCATTAATTACTAGATAGTTTCGAGATCTCTTGATGAAGAGAAACAAGATATTCGTTAAGGATACTTATCGATCTTCTCGACCACATGATCGAGTTCCTGTCAAGAAATACCAGGAAGAAGATGGTGAATATCAGCCACAGTGCTTCAAGTGTAAAGGGTTTGGTCATATTTCTAAAGACTGTCTCAATCTTAAGAAATACACTGGGAGCAAGACATTGGATGTTACTCTTGATGAGACCTCTGATTCATATGATTCTGAAGAAGAGGAAACAGTTAATATTGCATTAGTTATCAATCTTATTTCTTCCTCTTTCATTAGTGATTTACCCATCTAAAAAATGGACATGTCTTCCGATGTTATTAAATCATCTAATGGTAAAAGGAAAAATAAGACAAGATGCAAAAACTGTCTTAAACACAGAATTGCTAAAAGCTGTGTATGCTATTCGGATTTGTCTCAAGATATTTTGTTAGTTCGGAGTAACAAAAAGGGATCTTTTCATACTGAACTAGATCAAGAACACTCTATTTTTTCAAAGTTCTATAATGAGAGAAACTCTCATGCAATTGATAGACACATTTTTGTGTCTAAATTGTCCTCAATTTTCTCTATGTTGGTACTCGATTTTGTACTTATTTTGGTGTTTTGTGTGTTTGTAGGTATTTTTGGAAAATAAACGTTTTTGGAAGAATCGGCTCGAAAAACTGCTAAAGGCACCCCCAGAGGACATTTGCTAAGCGGACTCAGATTTGGCTAAGGGGAATCCGCGGTTATGTACAGCCCAAATTTGTTCTCAGCACCCAAATTACTATCGGCACCCCAACAGAAGGATAAGAGGCACCCTTCATCTTCAACATTCAAAAAGAATATTTGCGGGAAATTTGGTTCCACTGGTAAAGGATTTATTATCTTTAAGATAAGAATATCTTCTTGCCTTATAAACAGGAAGAATTTGAAGAAAAATGAAGTTATCTTGTATTAAACAAGAGAGATATCCTTGGAAGATTTTATCTTGGATTTTATTCTGCGAATTAAAGAAGATATGAGTTTAGTAAAGAAATATGGAGAATAAAGAGAAGGAAAAATTCCTGAAAATATTTTTAATTAAAAAGAAGAAGATTTTGGAGTTATGGAAGAATATATTTGAGTAATGTGTATTTGTGTGTATAAATAGAGACCTAGAGAGCACAATTAAGGATGGAGAGTTTGGGGATCGTTTAGAGCAAACCCGGTTTAATCATTATTTTCTCCCATTTTATCACTTGTAAACACTTTTGAGCAATGAAAAATTATTCTGAGTGTGTTTCCAATATGCGGAGCTAGACCCCAATCCTCGGGGCTATGGAGGAAGCCGTTGTCTCGGTAAAAGTGATACATTTCTATTTTTATTTAATTATAACAACTCTATTATGATTTTTGCTTTGAATTAAAACTTGATTATATGATTTTAATTAGTTAGGTGTATTTTCTCTTGATAGAATATGTTTTCTTTAGGGTTTTGATATTCTATGCTTGTATTAACATCTATTCTTTTGAAAATATACATGTCTAGGCAATACTATTAAAATCAATTTGAATGTTGAGTTGCATAATTATTGTTTTATTAAATCACTTATATCGACCAATGGTGGAATCCTAGCCCCGGTCTCTCCATAATTTTTACAACACTTTTTAATTGAGTTTCTTATTTTTATTTATAAAAATTAAGTCTAAAATACTCTTCCTTCACAAGTCTCAACGAACCTTTTACTACAACATCATTGAAAATAACCATCAATATTTGGCGCCGCCGACGCGGACTTGTCTTTAGGCTAGAGTTTCTAGATTTTTTTTTTCTTTTTTAGGTTTTTATTTGTTTTATTTTATTTGTTCTTCTTTACGTTTTTGGGTTTTTGTCTTTTCCTTACAGAATTTGGAATTGGAGCGAAAGAATATTTTGCCAAAGCTTTTGGTGAACACTTAAAGACTTGGAGTAAAAGGCAAAGCGAAAGGAGCGAAAGAAGAAGATTTTTTTTATTTAATAAAAAAAGAGAGAAAAAAAAAGAGAGACATTTTTAATTTTTTAGATATTATTTTTTTTTTTAGATTTTTCTTTCTTTTGCACTTTATTTTTTTGGACTTTGGACTTGAACTTTGGACATTTTTTTAAACCCTACGGAAGGGTAGTATTAAATATTAAACTCTTTGCAGAGAAGGACGGCGATTGCGATATTGCCACGGCCCCTCGGGTTCGTACATGACATAGGAGTCGTGGCCCGAGTCGACTTCAGCGGTTCATCCCCCGTCTGGAACGGGAGGTAAGTTTGTCGAAACACTCGCGAATCCCCTATCAGCGAGTTACTGTCTTCCTTCGTGTGAATATATGTCGAGGAACTGAATACAGCCGCTTTAATTTCCTAGTAAAGGGGAAGGACTGGCCATACAAGATAAGGGTTCGGATTTCATCACCGTTTTCTTCTTGCCCGCCTTAGGAAAACGAAACCAAACGCGAACCTAAGCCTAAAATTTTGACTAGAACGAGACCGATAGGGTAACGAGCTTAATAGGAAAGTCATTCGAAAAATATTGGTTACTCTTTTAAGCATACTTCGAAGTTCATGATGGTTTCTGTGAGTTGAATGCCTGACTGCGCCGCCTTGTAATGCGGTGAGGCCTTGGGTATCAAAGCTCCACGCAGCTTCCCTCGCCTCTATTCAACTTACTTTTACTCGGATTGATTCTAGAGGGGTTTTCTTAAATTGTAACGAATTCCCTTTCGAAGGATTAGAAGCTGGTCTAGAAACAATCTAAGTGGAGCCATCATGCTTTTTGTTTGCTAGATAAAATAGGCTTGTTGTGGTCGAGTCAGCCTTCTTTATGCTTGTTTAGAATCCCCTTGCAGTTAGGATGTCGAACTGGTAGCCAATACAATGATTATCCAACCGAGAAACATGGACATTACTATTTTTATGATCATAGTGTGAATAGTGGTTGGGCACGCCAACCTTTTCAAGGTTTTGGGTCATACCATGGTGAGCCCAATTACTATCCGCATGCGCATCAGTCTTACGAGCAAGAAGATTATAATACTAGTTATTCGGATTTAGAGGATACAATCAAACTTTTGAAAAGTAGTCCTTTTTATGATCCTTCAGTTCCTATTCCTTATCTAGAAGAGTCTCTCAGGAGTTTAGCTGAGTCGACATGAAAGTTAGATGAATCGACATGTAAGTTAGCTGAGGTGAATAACGTAGTTATGGACGAACGGACTGCAACAACGACTGAATCTTTAGAAGATATCCTCAATAGATTAACTCAAAACTTAGATCCAACACTAAGGGAACTTTCTTTGGAGGAGACCCTTGAGAGGATAGTTGATTCGACACGTAGACTTGAGAATAGTGTATCCAATAATACCTTTGAGAATGAAGATGGTTATTCACATAATCAAGATGACGAGGATAAAATTGGTAAAACTACTTGTTTAGATGAGGTCCAACCATTTTCATGTTATTATAATGATTATGATGAGGATAGTGTTGATGAAGAATTTGAAATAAGTAGGCATAGTGATCAGGAATTTGTTACTCCAATTGAACTTAATAGTGATAATGTTTCTTGTTCAAATCCAAATAATTTTAATAATTATTCACCTATTCAAAAGGACGAGGATTTGACTAGAGATACTCCCGTTTTAGACGATGTAGTATTTCCTTATGATTACGAAGCCAACGATAGTTTAGAGGAACGAGTTTATTCTGAGAATATTGTTTTAGATTCTAGCAATTTAGAAACATTAGTCTTACACGAAGAAGATGAACTCGTAGAGCTTTTAAATATGAGTGAGGATGCATCACCTGAGTATAATCTATACGAAGCAATTGACCATTTTCAGGATTCTGATGATATAGAAATTAGGGAAATTGTAGCTAGTCTATCTAGAGACACCCAAAACTATAAGTTTGGGGGTGATTATCATTCTCCTTGTGTCTTACCTTTAGCTCTTACAGAGATCCCTCACTTGGGACTTGATATGTGTGCCTCATCCATTGTGCCAGATTACCTTCATACTAGCTCTCCCGAACCTAATAATGTCCAGGAAGAAGTTCAGTTGTTAGAAACCCATCCTCTGGTTGATGTGGTTTACCCAGGCTATGATACCCAGATTGATTTTGTTTTCCCACCAAAAACTTTTATTCCAATTGTGGGAACGTTTGAATTTCAGATGTGTCGGTTATTGAGTTTTGAGACTAAACCTAATTACTTTAAGAGATTAGGGTCGACACATTTGTTTAAGGAAGACCACCACGTTCATTATGGTCAGCTGTGTAAGTCAAATTTGATTTGACTTAAAATTCCCCGGTTATTCAGGTTACTTTTATGTGCTTCTAAATTCTTAGTTGAGTATTTCCAGACTCTACAACCTGACTTTGAGGAAGTCCAGCCAATGAAAACCTTTTATCTAGACCCTTTTATAGAGCCTAAAACTGAACCACAACTAGATATTGTTGTCTTAAAGTTAAATAAGGGTATGTTCGGTATCTTCATGGTCCGTTACGATTTTCTCTTCTTTTGGGTAACACTTTTTGATTCAGATGACCCGCAATTATTCCGGTTGCTGCTATATGATTCTTGGTGGTGACTAATCCTTTCTTAGTCTGGTCGAAGACTTTAAACTTAGCACTTCTTGGGAGGTAACCCAATCCCATGCAACACGGTAATATCTTTCCTTAACTCTTTTGCTTCAAATGGTAACAGTTTCTCCTTGTTCATATGCATTTGATTTTATCTTTAGAACATTGAGGACAATGTTAGATTTAAGTTTGGGGGTATGGGAGAAACTTTTTAGTTGCAATAAATTAACTCCAGAGCCTAGAAATTTATGCCTATTAAGGATTGCACTAACCAATCTAAGTGGATGGGAACATTTTGGTTGTAGGAGTTGAGGAACCAATCTAATTAGATGGAAACATCTACAAGAGTCTATTCATAAAAGCACAGAGCTCAGGTGTTAGAAAAGAAAACATGGTAGTTTCGCCATATCCTCGTGATGGAAACATCGAAAGAATCCTGATCACTTCTTTTTTTTCTTTTTACCATTACTAGGGTGAAATAGAGTGACTGAGATACAAAAAAAAAAATGAGACCAGACCACCAGACCAACCAGAATAAATGCAATAAAGTCGACCACTGGTACCCTTGTATTTGCCAGTGAGTTGACCTAGAGTTAGGATTATCGACCACTGGTTCCCTTGTATTTTCCAGTGTGTTGATATTAGTCCAGACCAGTATCTCAGTCCATTAGGATAGGTTCACCTTAGTCAACATCATCTACGTTTTTCTCTACATCCATCTTCTTAATCTATCCATGTGATTGGTTGACTCCGGTTTATGATGTCCAGAAACTATCCGAGTAGAGCTTTGTCACTTTATATGAATTTTAGTATGCTTGAGTGCAAACTCGTGTACATCAATTGGAATTTCGCATTAGGGTACTTCCTCCTGTAGTCAATAAGTATGCCAACCAAGGAGATTCTTTAGTGCCTTCCAAGGTTCTGCGTAGATAGCTAGGGTCTGGAGTAAAGGTTTTGTGGGTACACCTCTTGTAAACCCCCCGGAGACAACACTCCGCCGCTAGGGCCACCTAGCGGTTTAACGGCTTGTTGCACATGCTAAGTGCAGACTTTATTTTCTAGAATAAATTTGCTCGAGGACTAGCAAATAATAAGTTTGGGGGTATTTGATAGACACATTTTTGTGTCTAAATTGTCCTCAATTTTCTCTATGTTGGTACTCGATTTTGTACTTATTTTGGTGTTTTGTGTGTTTGTATGTATTTTTGGAAAATAAACCTTTTTGGAAGAATCGGCTCGAAAAACTACTAAAGGCACCCCCGGAGGACATTTGCTAAGCGGACCTCAGATTTGGCTAAGGGGAACCCGCGGTTATGTGCAACCCAAATTTTTTCTCAGCACCCAAATTACTATCGACACCCCAACAGAAGGATAAGAGGCACCCTTCATCTTCAACATTCAAAAAGAATATTTGCGGGAAATTTGGTTCCACCGGTAAAGGATTTATTATCTTTAAGATAAGAATATCTTCTTGCCTTATAAACAGGAAGAATTTGAAGAAAAATGAAGTTATCTTGTATTAAACAAGAGAGATATCCTTGGAAGATTTTATCTTGGATTTTATTCTGCGAATTAAAGAAGATATGAGTTTAGTAAAGAAATATGGAGAATAAAGAGAAGGAAAAATTCCTGAAGATATTTTTAATTAAAAAGAAGAAGATTTTGGAGTTATGGAAGAATATATTTGAGTAATGTGTATTTGTGTGTATAAATAGAGAGCTAGAGAGCACATTTAAGGATGGAGAGTTTAGGGATCGTTTAGAGCAAACCCGGTTTAATCGTTATTTTCTCCCATTTCATTACTTGTAAACACTTTTGAGCAATGAAAAATTATTCTGAGTGTGTTTCCAATATGCGGAGCTAGACCCCAATCCTTGGGGCTATGGAGGAAGCCGTTGTTTCGGTAAAAGTGATACATTTCTATTTTTAATTAATTATAAAAACTCTATTATGATTTTTTCTTTGAATTAAAACTTGATTATATGATTTTAATTAGTTAGGTGTATTTTCTCTTGATAGAATATGCTTGCTTTAGGGTTTTGATATTCTATGCTTGGATTAACATATATTCTTTTGAAAATCTACATGTCTAGGCAATACTATTAGAATCAATTTGAATGTTGAGTTGCGTAATTATTGTTTTATTAAATCACTAATATCGACCAATGGTGGAATCCTAGCCCCGGTCTCTCCATAATTTTTACAACACTTTTTAATTGAGTTTCTTATTTTTATTTATAAAAATTAAGTCTAAAAAACTCTTCCTTCACAAGTCTCAACGAACCTTTTACTACAACATCATTGAAAATAACCATCACTAATACCACTTAATCGGTATTAGATTTCTTTCCTCACCGTGTGTGCCAAATTTGAGTGAGGAAGAAAGAAAAATCAAGGCACTTTTGTGTAGATTATGGAAATAATATCTAGTATTTGAAGATATTTGATATATTCGTATTTATAGGAATATTATATTTTCGGAAGTATGAAAAATATAAAAAGATTCTTCTCCCATTTTGATCATTCCTTGTCCGAACTATGGGTCTGGATTAAATGATTTCTCTGGAGAAGATGCAAGATCAGAAAGATCATCTTAAAACTAAGTCAGGTATATCTCTTGACATTAAGGGTAAAATCAGAAAGGGAGATTGGATTAGCAAGAAGGAAAGAGAGAATACTCTGAAGAAAGATCAGTGTATTGAGGCATTGACACATTTTTGTGTTCAATTGAAGACTGAACTACATGCTCTTGCAGAATCATTCACAAAGATTTCTCATCTGCAAGAGATTCTGGTCAAGCAACAAGGCTTTCTACTTGAACAAATTCAAAAGCTGAAAAGTAGTAATGCACCTTCTTTCGGTTCTGATATGAAGGACTAAGTTGCAAATGTTTAATAGACATAAATTTGTGATCTCTTTCATTGATTGTATTGGTCTATTATGAATAAAACTATTATGAATCAAATTATTTGTTTTGAGTAATTTTTCTTGTGATAGTTTTTCGGTTTACATAGCTTGTGCTTAATTGCTTTTATCTTATTGTTATGTATGATTATGAGATGTATGTTTTCGGTTTTACTACCTTAATGTTCTATCTCATATTAGAACCCTCATGGTTTGGGTGACTTTTTGATTTAGCGGGATTAAGTTCCAACCCAAGTAGGTAGGCTTCATCAAAGGATTATGAGGGGTTCTCATAGAAACAATATGTGAAAAAGTCGCAATATGTTGAATCGGTTTTGGTTTAGCATAAAAGCATATGTGTTTCGACGGTTTTCAACTCTTGCTTGCAATAGTTAAACCGGTTTTCAACCTTTCTCTGGTAAAGGTTGAGGTGTGTTGTTATTCTTTTGTTTACGCATAAGGATGACAACATGGAAATATTTCGTTATCAATTCTCCCTGGACGAAGATGCTATCATATTGGAGGAGTGGATGCGAAATTGAGGTAACAATGTTGTTAGTTAATTGTTTTCCTGTTTAAGAAAACCATGAGTTTATATTATATATATGTATTGCTTTTGCTTAACCAAATTTAGGTGCAATTGATTTTTATTCCATGATGTGTGTGTGGATGTGTGTTTCAATTGATTCCTATTAAGAAAAACTTTTGTCATCTTGCTTCATTGTGTGGTATCAATCGTTTATGCTTACGAAATTGTGGTACAATTGATGTGTGTTATGATTCAATTGGTTCCAGTCAAGAAAAATTATTGTAATATTACTTTTGTATGGTTTCAATGGTTTAGGCTTACAAAATTACGGTGCAATTGTGGTGCTTATAATGTCTTATGTTGATTCAATTGCTTCCGGTTGAGGTGAATAATTTTTCAAGTTGATTTAGATTGGTTTGTATGAATTATTAATGGCTTAACGAAATAATATGTGTACGGGATGAGTTGTTTAGTCCAATTCGATTCCGGATAAGAAACTAAGTTAATTCTGATCTTAGTTTGTCTTATCAAATTTCGGTTATTCAAGTCTAATCAAATGCCTAAACAAGGAAATACTAGTTAACTAACCTAGTATTTGGTTTGTTTGAAATTGAAAGGTCTAAGTTATGGATAATTAGAACCTGATGAGAATAGTGGAGTTTATACTTTATTTTGGTCTTATCGAATTAAGCGGTTGTTTCTTGAAAAATCGGTTTAGCAAAGGAGCTAATGTGATTAATTTTTTTTGGTTTTCTAAACTAAATGGGAAAAATTATTTCGGGCAATTGTTTCCTTGGTAACATGTCAAAATAAAACTACTTGTAGTTTCGGTTTTGATAGTAGTTATCAGAACGTGATGTGTGGAACCCTCGTGCATAACTCTACAGGTTTGCAAGTCTATTTCTGAGATTTGTAAGATTCTTTTCGTGTTGTCCTTTATTTTTTCGTTTCTTTGTCATTTTTGTGACAAAAAAGGGGGAGAAATATATGGAGTAAACAGGTGATACTAGCATTGATATTTATATTGATTGGTATCACTAGGGAAAAGAACACTGGTGCTTGAAAGTTATTATCTAACGAAAGAGTGAAAGCATAGACTAAGGGGGAGTAACATGTCATATTGATTGGTATAACAAAGCCGTGCGGATTGATTATCTACCTATCTTCCTTAGGGGGAGTATTTGCTTTGTTATTATAATGTCAACAACGGAATTTTCAAGGATTGAATGTAAGAAGGTTTTCTGTGCTGTTGAATCGGGAATCAAGCGGTGTAATGTATTCTTGTAATTTGTTTATCCATATGATGTAAGAGTTTTGTCACTAAAATTGACAAAGGGGGAGATTGTTAGAGCATTGCTCGGTTGAACCCACCAAGCATTGGTATGTCAAGTTTGGTTGTCATATTTTAGTGAATCAAAACTCATATTAAGAGTCGCTTGATTATGTACTAGAGTTAAACTTCGTAGAGGTTAGCTTGAAAGCATTAGGATATGAGACATTACAAGTATTGCGAAGTCTTGAAGATGTGAAGAAGCGAGGAGCTACAACGACAACAATCATCCTTCCACTTGAGGTTAGTGATATTTGACTTGAACTGTTTCATTCCCTAACGTATCTTTCAAGTCGTGCATATTGAAAACATAACTGCGAAGCATGTTTGAACTCTAGATAGACATAGTATTAAGGAATACAATACGAGGTTTATTGCTTAACCATTAAACTTTGTAGATAAGACATTGCCATAATCATTTGAATGCTATTGTGATTATGTATGGGTATAAGGTGAGGATTTCATCCTAGGGAACAATGTTTACATGTGTTCTAAGGAAGTAAGTTCATAGACTTTTTTTGTGAACCGAAAAGGAAATTACCAGGCGTTATTGGTTTTGTTATTCATTGCATATCTTATGAACAACCAATATGTGTGATAGAGTAGAACCGCTCACAACTTGTTGTGTTCTTGGTAGAACTAATTCACAAAGGCCTGACTTTTGTATTGGTAGAACTTTTATTAGTAAAACCAATCTTAAGTAATCACCTTGGTATGTATCGGTTTTGTGACTGCCATGGGAAGAGGGGAACCGATCCTTGTCAGGGGTGAAGGGAACCGATCCTAGTAAGGGGTGAAAGGGAACCGATCTTTGTAAGGGGTGAAGGGGAACCGATCCTTGTAAGGGGTGCAGTACATTGAGGGGAATCGATCCTTGTATGGGGTGCAACACGTTTACAGAAGAAAGGGGAACCGATCCTGTGAAGGGGTGCAACACATATAAGTTAGATACCATATATATGTGGGGAACCGATCCTAGTACCTAGTCAACCATATCTTTGGTAAGCTAGTGTGACTATGCTTAGTACTCATATGGAGGTATAACGGAAACTTGTTTTGATAGAACCGCAAACCCATGAGTGTGATTGAATGTTTGGTTTGATCAATCACATAGTTCTTGAAAGTTAGATGAACCAATTCTAAACTTGTTTAGAAGTGTGTCAAATCGGTTTCAAGGTTGTAAGTGTGAAAGAGAACTTAAAAAATAAATATGTCGAAAAACTTTGAACACGTGCTGAATGCTTATTTCTATAATTGTTCAAAGATATTCCTTAAAGGCTAAATGGAAGAGAATCCCAGAATCGAAACATAAGTAAGTTAAGAATCTTTTAATTAAGGTTATTAATTTATCTTGGTAGGAAATTATGGAATTAGTAATGTGCATTTACTAATTAGATTTTCCAATAGATTTTGATTGTTATGTTTGGACAGAGCATTTCCAGGAATTATGAAAACCGAATCTGTGCATTTATGAATATCTTGAGAATATTTTCGGTTTTGGAAATTCCTTGGTGTCCAAACTTCCTTGTCTATAAATACACGAAGTTTTCCTTTCTAACAAACTAATCCTTCGTAACAATTTGACTTCCTTTTTTGTCATTGTTAGTGGTGTAGCCGCCTATCGGAGAGGAGAGTAATGTAATTAGGTGAAATCTCTTACGGCCGCTCGTTTTAAAGTCTTCTTTGGGATTGAGAAGCTCTAGCGCGACCCGTTGGTGGGAAACTAGATAATTATGGTTTATCTTTGTTTTCGATTGATTTGATTGACTAATGGTGGTTGAAATCTGATTGCACCTAGTTTGTTTATTCTTGAGAATCTTCTCTTCTGATATAAGATTCGCTCAAACTAGTTCAGAGTTTCGACAGGGATCTTTAAACTGTTGTTAGTTCTAAAGACGATCTTGTGATAATCCATTGTTAACAGACTCCGTTCTGTGCGTGATTGATCACAAGAGATGCAAGTGATTGTGTGCAGGTGTTTATTGAAGATTTAAGAAGATTTGAAGACAAAGAAGATATTGAAGATCTGACTTGGGTTTATAATCTTTGGTGTGCACAATACTTGTTTGGGAAAAGAGGATCCAATTAACAATCGGTTTATCCTTGTGGTAGATTGGATTAATTGATTGAAATAGATCGGCATCAACACGATTCCTTGTGATTAAAGTTGTTGTTGGCTTAATCTTAACCGATTACCTTCGGGTGGTTGAACATAAGATAGATCTAGACCTGGCAAAGGAGTTTATGTTAAGATAAACGGAAGAGCCTTTGTCCGACTCATATCACTTGGTTGAATAGAGTTGTTACCAAACAGACTTCTTGTTCCTTTACTGTTTGGAATACGAACCAAAGGGATTGTTCCAAGTACGTGACTTATTCATAGGTCAGAGGCGTGGGAATACAGACGGAACTAGGTATACTATAGAGTTAGGTACTTGGTCTCAACTATATGAAGTTAGGTATAATTTTGTGTAGCGGCTTAATCCTGAGAGTATTCAATTATGGACTAGGTCCCGGGGGTTTTCTGCATTTGCGCTTTCCTCGTTAACAAAATCTTGCTGTGTCATTTACTTTTATTTGCCGCATTATAATTGTTTTATTATAATTAAAGTAAATCGCACAAACATTAATATCCTATTTACTTGATAAGCAATCCTATTGTGTTTGGATAAGTCCGAACCTTTATATCAAGTAAACACACTTTGTTGTTGTATTGTCTCGATCTCGTATCCATAGACGATCACACGAAGTGTGAACCAATTAGTTGTATTATCTCGATTTCGTATCCATAGACAATCACTTTCGGAGAAAGGAATTATAGGTAGAAAAAGTTTTGGTTTGAGGTACATTTGGGTACCCTCGCATTTTCAGACTCGGAATGTTTCGTATTGATCATTCGATCACTTGAAAATTGCTTTGAAGCTAATAGTTTGTGTGAGACAGCTATTGTCGTCTTCCAAGAATGTTTCAATGATTGAAATGAGGGTTTAGAACATGTAACCATGATTGGATATAAACATAGTGTGTATTCACATTTGTGTAATGTCCAAAACCGGGAACCATGGTATGCGTACCCGTACGCGTACTGGTTGGTTGTTGGAAGTCCGGAAACTAAGTATGCGTACCCGTACGCATACTGGCGGAAATTCAAGTCCGTGAATTTCTGCTGGAGTTTGGAAGAGAAAATGGTATGCATACCCGTACGCGTACTAGCGTAACCAAACTCAGTCCGGCTACTTAGGTATGTGTACCCGTTTGCATACTTAAGTAGGTTATGTTCTAAAATCGGTTTATTCATGAACTGATACATCTATATAATAAGGAATGCAATATTTTGCAAACCGTGGCTACAATGTTCACGAAATGGTTCGAGTGAATCAAAATTGATTGTGCTCAATTGTGTCTTGTATACTTCTATGAGAATATAAACAATTGAACAACTCTCTAACTAGTTTCATTTGAGTCATTTGAACTAGTTATGATAAAGATGAATAAGGTTGTTATGAAAGTGCTCATATGGCTAACCATTGGTTAACTATTTTTGAACCAACTAAGTGTACACGTTTAGGTACGGTTACCTTTATCTAAATGATGGTACATTTCATTTGTGTATAACAAGCTAAGTTCGATCTAACTGTTGAAAGATATTAGCTTGAATCTAATCAGGTTTTCATCTAATGGTGAATATTTAATGATTTGTTACCAAGGTAGTATTGATTGCAAACCCTGATTTGGAGACTATATAAAGGAGAACTCTAGCAACTGGGAAACCTAATCCCCACACCTCCTGTGTGACAGTAGTTGCGACTAGAGTCAATTCTCCTTTAACCTTAGGTTTTTCACTAAACCCTGTAGGTTAACGACTTGAATATTTCATTGGGATTGTGAAGCCAGACCCAACTATTTCTCTGTAGTTGTGTGTTCTGATCTTGTTGTTTTTTATCGTGTTGAGTACTATCTTCTTTAAGATTTGCTCGAGATTTATTCTCCGGTAGGCAAGATTAAAAAGTAGTCACAAACATCTTTGTCTCATCGTTTGTGATTCCATAACATCTTGTTCGTTAATCGATTAAGATTGTGAGGTGATTGATAATACTAGGCTGTTCTTCGGGAACATAAGTCCGGATTATCAATTGGTTCCTGTTCACCTAGATGTATGAAAAGACGGAACAAAACTCATAGGTATATCTGTGGGAGACAGATTTATCTATTCAATAGACTTTTCTGTGTGATACAGATTTGTTTATCAAGTCTTCGACTTTGGGTCGTAGCAACTCTTAGGTTTGGGTGAGATCAGCTAAGGGGATCAAGTGCGTAGAATCCGGCATGGTTCAAGAGGCGTAAGGAACGCAACTGTACCTTGATCAGTGTGAGATTGATTAGGTCTCAACTACATTCCAGAAAAAAGTTAGCTTGGAAGTAGGCTAGTGTTTGTAGCGGCTTAATACAGTGTGATGTTCAAATCTGGACTAGGTCTCGAGGTTTTTCTACATTTGCGGTTTCGTCGCTAACAAAATTTCTGGTGTCTGTGTTATTTCTTTTTCGCAGTATATTTTGTTATATAATTGAGATATTACAGGTTGTGTGTTGAATCGATCAATTGGTAAATCCAACCTTTGATTGTTGATTGAAATTTATTTATCATTGAACATTGGTCTTTGGTACCGTTCAAGTTATTTCTCTTATATTCAATCGGGCTCGCAAATTCCTATTTGCTGATTGCAGATTGAATTGAGAAATTGAGATACGAACTCTTGGATATATTTTCATTGATTGAGTTTGACTGTCTAGTTTATTCTCTTGGAATTATATTGGAGTTTGTCCATACAAATTGCTAAGAGAAATATTGGGTGTGGTTGTTAGACCCCGCCTTTTCAATTGGTATCAGAGCAGGAAAACATGTTTAAGATCTCATAAGTTTGTGTTTGTAGCGATATGACTCTATGGACAAAGGTGTTATCTCTATAAACGTACCACCGGTATTCGATGGCTCGAAGTACTTATGGTGGAAATTGCTATGTGTGCCTTTCTTCAAGCGCGTGATTTTCAATCATGGGTTTATAATGGCTGTGATCCTCCAGTTGTTACAATAGGCACTGTAACTCTTCCAAAGATATTGGTGATTATGATGCTGTCGAGATTCTTGCTGCAAAGCAAAATTCTGACGGATTGAATGCAATCATCCATGCCATTATCCCAGATCTTCAGCACCATGTGACTACGCGGGCTCGGTCTAAAGATGCTTGGGATATCTTAGAAACCGTATTTGAAGGGAATATCTGTGAAAAAGAAGCTAGGCTTCATAACCTAAATTCTGATTGCGAAAACCTTCATATGGAAGATGAAGATTCATTTGATGAGTTTAATCACAAAGTATCTGAAATTTTTAATGCATATTTTGCGTTGGGTAAGACTATTCCTGAAAAGGACATTGTGATGAAAATTCTCAGATCTTTCCCATCTAGGTACGATTCTAAGAAGTGTGCCATCGTTGAAGGAAATAACCGTGATATGCTTTCTAGAAATACTCTCGTTGGGAAGTTAAAGATATTTGATCATGAGCATGTATCCAAATCTGGAAAGCATAATGCTTTTAAAGCACAAAAGAACACTAAATTACTTGATAAAATTAAAAGTGTTGGCATCTCTGAAGATGATCCTTCTGAGGTTGATTCATCAGATGAAGATCTTGACAAGTCAGTCTATTTGATCACAAGACAGATTAGAGATCTTATTTTGAAGAGAAGTAAACAGTTCACTAGAGATAAACCTAAGTCATCAGTTAAACCTCATAGTCGTGTTCCTCCTAAAACAGGGATACTGACGATACTGATGAGGAGGATATGCCACAGTGCTTCAAGTGTAAAGGCTTTGGTCATTTTGCAAATGAGTGTCCAAATCATAAAAAATACATTGGAAGCAAAGGTCTTACTGCAACTCTTGATGAAATGTCTTATCACTATCATTCGAACGAAGATGAAAAATCAAGTGTTGCTCCTTACTGAAAACTATAAGTCTTGATTTCTAGTCTACTTATAGCTAAGTCTCGGATTAGGATAGGAAGTATAGTTGAGCTTTACACTTCACGGCGTTCATCGAATGAAGACGAAGAACTACTCAAGGTAACTTGTGGAATTTCATCACCAAAAGGTATATGGAGACTTGAACTCATCTATCACTCAAAAGTCTATCTACTTTATCTCCTATTTGAGACAAAAAGTCGTATTGCCATATAGACTTCAAGTATACACATTTGGTATTTCGAGCCAAGTTTATCTTGCTTATCTATTTCTCGAAATATATGTTGGTAAGATTTCGCTTTAACCAAGTTCATCTTTTAGTCTTGACGAAAGTCAAAAGATGATCATGTGAAAATCACCTTGTAACATCTTACATGATTCGTTTGAGACAATCATTTAATGTAGACTCGGAATGTTTCGTATTGATCATTCGATCACTTGAAAATTGCTTTGAAGCTAATAGTTTGTGTGAGACAGCTATTGTCCTCTTCCAAGAATGTTTCAATGGTTGAAATGAGGGTTTAGAACATGTACCCATGATTGGATATAAACACAGTGTGTATTCACATTTGTGTAATGTCCAAAACCGGGAATCATGGTATGCGTACCCATACGCGACTTGTTGGTTGTTGGAAGTCCGGAAACTAAGTATGCGTACCTGTGCGCGTACTGGCGGAAGTTCAAGACCGTGAATTTTTGCTGGAGTACGGAAGAGTAAATGGTATGCATACCCGTATGCTTACTAGCGTAACCAAACTTAGTCCGGCTACTTAGGTATGCGTACTCATTTGCATACTCAAGTAGGTTATGTTCTAAAATCGGTTTGTTCATGAACTAATACATTTATATAATAAGGAATGCAATCTTTTGCAAACCGTGGCTATAATGTCCATGAAATGATTCGAGTGAACCAAAATCGGTTTTGCTTCAATTGAGTCTTGTATACTTCTATGAGAATATAAAAAATTGAACAACTCTCTAACTAGTTTCGTATGAGTACCAAAAATATGATGTTCCACGTGGCACAACATTAAAGGTGGAGTAACTTATTATGTTACAACAACGCACACTACATCTCTCCTTAGGATGCTAAGTTATGAAGTTATCTCTATCAACGTGTGGCGCAATGTTAAAGGTTGGAGCATCAAAATATGCTACAACGGAGTACACCAAATCACTACCAAGATTGCTTAGTTATTAAGCAATAGGTTGTAGTATAGGCACATGGGTGTGTTTGTCTGTCATAAGTAGCTGAGCAGTCTGCACAACTTTTAGTACGAAGGCGCAGTTGTCAATCACGTGGGCTCAGAGTACGTGGCATCTCTGATTGACGAAAATACGCGGCCAACGAAGGTACAACATGTACGGAGGTTTCAAAGTTCACGATGGCACATGGAGGAAGCTAAGGTGGCAGTGTCTGATTGAAGATGGTGGACGGCCAATGAAGGTACTAGATTGACCAAGGACCATTAGATCTCGATGGAACATAAGACATCAAAGATATCCATGATGCATGTGGATCTATAAATACCCATCCTTACCACAAGAGAAAAGGGGACAATTGGGTTATCTAGGATTAGGGAATATACTCAATTTCCCTCTCTACTTCCTCTCTTATTTTCTAGAGATTCATATTTTCTATAATGGAGTTCTTCCACCCAAATATAACAAGATCAATAAACATATCATCTGTACCCGTGGACGTAGGTTAAGATTAACCGAACCACGTAATCTCTTTTGTGTTGATAACTTAGATGCAGTTACATTATCTTCTCTCTTAGAGATTTACTTACTGGTTATCTATGTTTTCTGAGTTATCTCTGATTTCTCAGTTATCTATGTATTCTGAGCTATCTCTGTTTTCTAAGTTATATGTTCATCTGAGATATCTCTTTATTTAGATTATTTGCTTACTTGCCTTTGTATTACAGAGATGTCTTTGTTTTCTTAGCATCTGCTCTTGCAAAGTATCTTTACTTGCTTAGTATATGATATTCTAAGTAGATCTTATTTCGAACGTACGTTTTATTTACTCAATAGTATCAGTTCAACTGAGGTATCCATACTACTTAGTATCAGATTCTCTGTGATGTTCATATTACGTAGACTATGGGAAAATTAGTAGTCACAGTTTGGCGCTAGAAACGAGATGGACCGAAAAGCTCTCGATTTTTGTTATTTTTTTCTATTTCATCATCTTTTTTCTTCAGATCTTCGTTAGAAGATCCGATATAAGAATAAGAGAGTTGGATCTTACTTTCTAGTAAAGATTTATCATTCTTTACAAGTTTTCGAGTATTAAACCTTGAAAAAAGCTTGAAATCTTACGGATCTACAAAAAGTGGTTATGAAACACCATTAAAAACACTTTTTAAAGCTCAAAAAGTTATCATTTTATTATTATTCGCTTGCTCATGAGCAAACCCTTTATGGATTTGAATACCTTTGTCTTCGAGGGAACCTCAGTAAAAGTTTTGGAGTAAAATACCTAAGGTTATTTATGAGCTAAGGGTCGTTTTCTTTCGCATACGCCTTCTTTTACCAGCTTGCGGTATTCTCTGTCATTTTTTTAATATCTGAGCAAACCTTCTCTGGATCTGGATACCTCCGATTTCCGAAGGAATCTCAGTAAAATGTTTTGGAGTAAAATCCCTAAGGTTATTTATGATCTGAGGGTCATTTTCTTTCGCATACGCCTTTTTTTACTTAGCTTGCAGTACTCTCTGTTGTTTTTGAATCTGAGGTTCATTTAGGAACTAAGTCCCAAACATTGGACAGTTTTATTAAATACAAACTCAACAAACATATCTCTGTTAAGTTCTATACTAAACTTTTAATTTTTAATTTTTTTTATTTCCGTATTGGGGCTACTAGGAACGTACCCTACCCCTTTTTTTGTTTACTCTCAGAAAATGGAAATACGAAGGTCAAAATTACGAAACCATAGAGTGGAAATAAAGCTTATCTTTGGCTCGAATGTATCTATACACATTCTCAACAACCAAAAACAATTACGAAGGCTGCCCTTGGCTCGTACATATCTAAGTACGAGCAGCCAAGGGCAAATACGAAGCTTATCTTTGGTTCGAATGTATTCATATACATTATCAACAGCCAAAGACAATTACGAAGGCTGTCTTTGGATCATACGTACCTAAGTAAGAGCATCCAGGGGCAAAGATGAACCTTATCTTTGGATCAAATGTATTTATATACATTCTCAACATCTAAAGACAATTACGAAGGATGTCCTTGGCACGTAGGTATCTGAGTACGAGTATACAGGGGAAAAGCCGGAGCTTATCTTTGGCTCGAATGTATCTATACACATTCTCAACAGCCAAAGACAATTACGAAGGCTGCCCTTGGCTCGTACATATCTAAGTACGAGAAGCCAAGGGAAAATACGAAGCTTATCTTTGGTTCGAATGTATTCATATACATTCTCAACAGCCAAAGACAATTACGAAGGATGTCCTTGGATCGTACATACCTAAGTACGAGCATCCAGCGGCAGAGATGGAGCTTATCTTTGGCTCGAATGTATTAATATACATTCTCAATAGCCAAAGACAATTACGAAGGCTGTCCTTGGATCGTACGTACCTAAGTACGAGCACCCAGGGGCAAAGACGAAGCTTATCTTTGGCACAAATGTATTCATATACATTCTCAACATCCAAAGACAATTACGAAGAGTGTCCTTGAATCGTATGTATCTAAGTACGCGAATCCAATGGAAAATACGAAGGTTATCTTTAGCTCGAACGTGTCCATACACGTTCTCAGCAGTCAAAGACTATTACGAAGGCTGCCCTTGGCTCGTGCATATCTAAGTACGAGTATACAGGCGAAAAGATGAAACTTATCTTTGGATTGTGTGTAATCATACACATTATTAACAGCCAAAAGACAATTACAAAGAGTGTCCTCGGCTCGTACATATCTAAGTACGAGCAGCCAAGGGAAAATACGAAGCTTATCTTTGGTTCGCATGTATTCATATACATTCTCAATAGCCAAAGACAATTACGAAGTGTTAGAGCACTGCTCGGTCGAACTCGCATGCGTTGATATCTCAAGCATGTTTGTCAATGTTAGTGATCAAAACTATAAGTGTTGATTTCTAGCCTATTTATAGATGTCTCGGACTAGGACATAGATAGTGTAGTTGAGCTTAGATTTCATAGAGTTCATCGTTTGAAGACGAAGAACTACTAAGGGGAGCTTGTGGAACTTCTTCGACAAAAGGTATGTGGAGACTTGAACTCATATATCACTTCGAAAGTCTATTTCTACTATCTGTTATATTGAGACATAAGTCGTGTTAAGATATAGTTTTGTTTATACACATTTGAGATTTCGAGCTGAGTAAATCTCACTTACATATTTCTCGAAATATGTGTTGGTAAGCTTTCACTTCGACCAAGTTCATCTTATATCATGAGAAAATTGCCGAGTAACATCTTACATGGTTTGTGTGATAAATCATTTGATGTAGGCTTGGAATGTTTCGATAATGATTATTTCAATATCTTGAAAATTGCTTTGATGCTAATAGTGTGTGAAAACGGATATTGTCATTATAGAACAATGTTTCAATGATTGAAATAAAGAGTTGAGAATGTAACCATGTTTGGATATACGCATATATAGTGCGTTCACACATTAGTGTATAAATCCATAAACCGGGAGCCAAGTGTATGCATATGTGTGTATATGAAATTGGTGAAGGAGACATGTAAAGTATGCGTACCTGTACACATACTGGCGGAAGTTTTTGAACCAAAAATTTCTGCTGAGTTTGGAAACTAAACAAATTCAAATCCGTTTGCTTAAGTACGCATACCCGTACGCACACTTAATCTGGTTACTTTGTCAAATCGGTCAGTTCATGGACTTAAACATTTAAATCGTAAGGAATGCAATCTTTGCAAACCGTGGCTATAATTTTTGATGATTGATTCAAGTGAATGAAACCAATTTGGTTTCAATTGTGTTTTCCATAGCAATTGAACAACTCTTTAACTAGTTTTATTTGATTCATTTGAACTAGTTATGGTTGAGATGAATAAGGTTGATATGAGAGTAATCATATAACTAACCTTGGTTAACTTTTTGTGAACCAACATGGTGTACACGTTTAGGTACGGTTACATAAACCTAAATGAGGGTACATTTCATTTGTGTGTAACAAACTAAGTTCGATATAACGGTTGAAAGATATTAGCTTGGTTGAATCAGGTTTTTCATCTAACAGTGAATATTGAATGCTTTGTTACCAAGGTAACTTGGATTGCAAACTCTGATTTGAAAACTATATAAAGGAGAACTCTAGCAACTGGGAAACTTAATCCCCACACCTCATGTGTGTTACTAGTTGCATAACTATAGTCGATTCTCCTTAACCTTAGGTTTCTTCTCGAGACCCTGTAGGTTAACGACTTGATGACTTCATTGGGATTGTGAATCCAGACCCAACTATTATCTTTGTAGTTGCGTGATATGATCTTGTTGTTTCTATCGTGTTGAGTACAATTGAAATAATTGGCTCGAGATTTTGTATCTCCGATAGGCAAGATTGAAAAGTAATCACAAACACTTTGTCTCATCGTTTGTGATTCCACAATAACTTGTTTCACTAGTTGATTAAGTTTATTGTGAGGTGATTGATAATTCTAGGCTGTTCTTCGGGAATATAAGTCTGGTTTATCAATTGGTTCCTGTTCACCTTGATTTATCAAAAGACAGAATAAAAACTCTTGGGTATTTGTGTGGGAGACAGATTTATTCAATCCTATAGACTTTTCTGTGTGAGAAAGATTTGTCTATCAAGTCTTCGACTTTGGGTCGTAACAACTCTTGGTTGTGGGTGAGATCAACTAAGGGAATCAAGTGTGTAGTATCCTGCTGGGATCAGAGACGTAAGGAGCGAAATTATACCTTGAATCAGTGTGAGATTGATTAGGGTTCAACTATAGTCCAGTCCGAAGTTAATTGGTAGTAGGCTAGTGTCTGTAGCGGCTTAATACAGTGTGGTGTTCAATCTGGACAAGGTCCCGGGTTTCTTCTGCATGCGGTTTCCTCATTAACAAAATTCTGGTGTTTGTGTTATTTATTTTCCACATTATATTTTGTTATATAATTAAAATATCACAGGTTGTGCGTTAAGATCAACCAATTAGAATATCCAACCTTGGGTTGTTGATTTACATTGATTGACACTTGAACATTGGTCTTTGGTACCGCTCAAGTTACTCCTCTTATTCAATCGGGCTCGCAGATTTCTATTTGCTGATTGCGGATTGAATTAAGAATCAGAGATATTAAACTCTTTGATATACTTTACTCTAGATTGAGTCTGAATGTCTAGTTGATTCTCTAGAAAGTATATTGGAGTAAGTCCTCTCATATTTCCAAAAGAATTGTTGGGTGTGGTTGTTAGACCCCCGCATTTTCAATTGGTATCAGAGCAGGCAAACATATTAAAGACCTTATAAGTCTATATTTGTAGTGATATGATTATGGACGAGTCTATCTCTAATAACGTATCAGGTCAGAAATTACCAGATGTTTTTCAAAGCTTGGATTCACCAGAGAGAACTGTCACATCTATCTCAATATCTTAAGATTATGTTAATGTAAAAACTGTTGATAACTGGGAAACACTCTTAGAAGAACAGTTGGATGAACTTTCTGATGAAGGTGATTCAGATATTGATAGAGAAGTTGATGAGGAAGTCTCATAGTATGTTAAGGTTTTGAATTCGTTGGAAAAGAAGAAGATGACAACTTCTCATGTCACACCTCTTCTGACTCCTCTCTGTCGGAAAAACAAGCAGTTGAGAAGATGTTACCCAGGTGTTTATGTTTCGAATCGCTCTAACGAATCGATCCTAAAGGATTCATAGGAAAACCTACGTATGAAGTCACTTGAATGTGATAATCTTTATCAAAAGTACTTTTCGTTGGAAGAGAAACTCGCAGAATCTTAAGCAAGGATTAATTCTCAACAAGTTAGTTTTGATGACAGAGAAAGCGCTTTTCTCGCTCGAGAAAAACGCCTTGAGGCTGATTTAGCTGTTACTCTTGATAAAATCGAGATGTTGGAAGATGACTTGAAAAAGTTCAATGCTAGTTCAAACAAGTTAACCACTATGCTAGGATCAAGTAAAAATCATCGTGATACACGAGGATTGAGCTACAAGGGAATAGATGCTCCAAGTATTAGCAAAGAGGTAAAATTTGTCAATGATAGTGATTCTTGTCAACAAAAGGTTTCCACTGATGGAAAAAGTGAAATACCTTCACCGACAGTTAAGGTTCAAAAGATCAAAGTATATCAACCTCCAAAGTCGGCACATACAGATCGAGGTAAGAACATTTCTTATGTTTTCCACTATTGCGGAAATAAAAGTCACCTGGAAAGGAGATGTCGTTTCAGTAATAAGAAATGAGAAACTTCATGATGTTCTCGTTTGGGCATCACAAGAAGTTGTGAAACCAAGATCATATGTTAAGACTAATCCCATTAACGTTACAAGTTGTAACTGTCCAACCTTAGGCAAAGGAATCAGTGCTGTGATAAACCTAGATTTGCCTATAAACTTCATACGAATCCTTTTCAAAATCGTAATGGTTATCAAAAGGATAACTTCGTAAAGACGTAGACAAGATCTGATGCTCCCAATTGGAGAAATACTAACTTGCAAAAGAATAGACAATCCAATTCTCTTTCGAGAAATCTTGACGAGAGTAATGGGAAGAAGGTTCTGGTTGTTCCTAACCACACTCAGAAGTGGGTTCCAAAGAAAGTCAATGATGCTTTGAGTGTGAAAAGGAATGATCTCCCAGAAAATCCCATGACTATGGAGAAGGCAATATCCATGATGTTGGAACTTAAAGAGTTCTTTGGAAAGATGGATTTGGATGTGAAAGGTTCTACAAGCGATCTCTTTCATGATAATCCAAAAGTCACTTGTGGTGAGCAAGATATTGTTCACCTCAACAGAACTTGAGTTTGTTGAAAGTGCATCCTCACCAAGGAATGCCCTGCTATGTATACGGTGAGGGAAGCACAAGAATTGGGGCACAGAGATTATGTTTGGTAAGGCTTTAGAATTCGATTGGATTCTTCTAAAAATGTATGTCTATAAAATTGAGCAATATTTGTGTTTTTATTTGCTTAGAGTACTTATAATGATCCATGTACCTTGTTTATCATTCATTTCCACCTAACTTGATCTATGTTTAAGGTTCTTAAATGTTTAAGTATGAAAATAGTAGTTCGGGATGTTTGGAATTCATGGTAGACATACCAAGTATGCATACCATCATTTAAAATCAATATACATGGGTTTTAGTACGCATACCGGTTTGCATACTACCCCAGGTAATGGAAATTCGTTTGTATACCCGTATGATACTTGCCTGTAGACGTCGATATTCGGTAAAACTTTTTTCGCCTTATCTTCTTCGTCTGAACTCGGAATAACCTCATTCTTTTTGCATTATCTTCCTCTTTGAATTCTTTTCAAAATGGAGATGAGAATTCCTGAATTTGGATGAGTTAAGATTAGTATCTGTCCTGTCTCTTGTTTTTGAGTATTTTGCTTCGTTTCATTGCACTTGTTCCACTTCTCTTGGACTTGGGCACTTGGATTCTTGGAGTAATAATCTTCTAAGCTCATTTGAAGCTTTTACAAGAATGTTGTTGGTGAATCATAAAGATTGAAGTTCAAGAATGAGCAGTGGTTCATATTACTATGGGATTCTTGAATGTTCACAATCATTTTATGTGAACTATGGTGCATGGTCGTTAATGACTTTGTATGTTCCTCTTTGTTAAGAAAATATTTTTATACGCCTTTGGTAGCTTTTCTTGGTGTAAATCCGGGCGAAAAAGTTAATTCTACCCTCTAAGGACAAATCATCTTATATGTGCATTACGAGTTTGTCTTGACGCCTAGGAAACTTCTCATGAGAATTTATTCTTTTTTTTATGAAGGATTACTAGAGTTTGGAATAGCCATTATTGTGAGTACACATAGCTATGTCCAACATTTTCATCTTCAATGTTTTTAGATTTAATTATTTAAATTCTAAGTTATTTGGAAGATGATTTTTGCAATTTTAATCTTTATGATTTTATATATTGCAAATTGTGATGGGATATGTTGTTTACGTCCGTGAACCTGTGACTGTCCCATACTTGCTCAAAAGTTATCTCTATTATGTCGATATGAATGTACTGATAGAAGATATAATGAACTTTTGACATTACAAAAGTTAAAGCCTTTTATGTCATTGTTTTGGTGGAAGAAAGGATAAAACTTTTGTTTACAGGGATTAAGTCTATTACATGTTATTGTGCAAATAGTGATGGAAAATAAAACGAATCCTTGTTTATTCCGCAGTATTGGTCAACCTCCGATCCACATCTTTGTGCATATACTGTGTTGCTCCATAAGGTTCCTTATATTTGAGCATGACCAACTAAATTGATCATTCTCTTTTGGTTATTTTAGTTGTTTCTCCATAAGTTCTCTTATGTCAAGCATGACCAATCGAATTGATCAAGTTGTGGTTAATTTGGTTGTGTATTCCAATTAAATTAATCGTGGGTTTTCTTGTGATTAATTTGGTTGTATTTTTTCGATTGCATTAATCATGGGTTCTCTTGTGGTTAATTAAATTGAATATTTTGGATACAAATTCATGTTTTCATGTGATTAGAGTTATCCAAAAGAAATCATTCTTTTATTGTAAAAACAAGGTCTCCTTTGTTGTTCTTTCGGGAATGACATTTTATGGGGGAGAGTTCGTTTTGAACTTGTGCTTAATTGCCAAATCTTTGTGGGGAGTGCAGCTGTGGAATATTAGGGGTTATCTTGTATCTCTATGAACTCCTTGATGAATGCATTTAGCTTCGACTTTATGATGGCATCTATATAAGTTGTTATGGTATTCTCTTTTGGTCATGAAATATCTCTGTGAAAATTTCATGAGGATCCCACTAGTTTTCGTACCTTTGCTAATTTATATTGAAAAAAAGGGGGATAATTAATGTGTAGTGTGATACTATAAATACATATGGTTTACAGATCATTATGTAAGGGGGAGTTGTTTTCATGTTGAGATGAAGTATTGACTAGGGGGGGGATACATATCACCATAGTATTGTTGTCAAAGTTGTGATACAATTGGATTTTGATGCTGTGTAATAATACTATGACACTGTATAACAATGATTGAGAGCATTTTGTTTTCTCATTGTTATCGCTACGGATCTTGAACAACTGTGATGCTGAACTTACAACCTTTAGGATCATGGAGTACTTGGAAGTGACGAAGATTTTGAGTCGCCTTGAAGATGCCAATGAGATCAAGCATTTGGATGAGAAGCTACAATTTCTATCTATTTTGTAATCCATATGTATTGATAGTTTTGTTATTAAAATTGACAAAGGGGGAGATTGTTAGAGCACTGCTCAGTCGAACTCGCATGCGTTGCTATCTCAAGCACGTTTGTCAATGTTAGTGATCAAAACTATAAGTCTTGATTTCTAGATTATTTATAGATATCTCGGACTAGGACATAGATAGTGTAGTTGAGCTTATATTTCACAGAATTCATCATTTGAAGACGAAGAACTACTCAGGGGAGCTTGTGGAACTTCTTCGACAAAAGGTATGTGGAGACTTGAACTCATCTGTCACTTGGAAAGTCTATTTCTACTATCTCCTATATTGAGACATAAGTCGTGTTAAGATATAGTTTTCTCTATACACATTTGGGATTTCGAGCTGAGTATATCTCGCTTACATATTTCTCGAAATATGTGTTGGTAAGCTTTCGCTTCGACCAAGTTCATCTTATATCATGAGAAAATTTCCGAGTAACATCTTACATGGTTTGTGTGATAAATCATTTGATGTAGGCTTGGAATGTTTCGATAATGATTATTTCAATATCTTGAAAATTGCTTTGATGCTAATAGTGTGTGAAAACGACTATTGTCATTATAGAAGAATGTTTCAATGATTGAAATACAGAGTTGAGAATGTAACCATGTTTGGATATAAGCATATATAGTGCGTTCGCACATTGTATAAATCCATAAACCGGGAGCCAAGTGTATGCATATGTGTGTATACGAAATTGGTGAAGGAGACAGGTTAAGTATGCGTACCCGTACGCATACTGGCGGAAGTTTTCGAATCGAAAATTTCTTTGACGAGAAATGGTGTAAATACTATATAACATCCTCTAAGAATGTTTCAATGATTGGAATGAGAGTTTAGATTACCTAACCAATGATGGACATAAGTATTGTTGTGGAAACACATATGTGCATAAGTCCTATTCCTTGAACCAAAGTTTGCGAACTTTGTTGATCAAGAGAAACCGGTAGAATGGCGTGAGCCAAGTCCGCGAATCCAGTCCGCGAACTTCCGAACTTCTCATCCCGAGAAATTCTGCTGGAGTTGACAAACTAGTTGCGTGTACCAGTCCGCAAACCTCGTCCGCGAACCGGCGGAAATTCTTTGCCGAGATTTTCTGCTGGAGTTTGTAAACTCTGCCCGGTTGCTTAAGTCCGCGAACCTAGTCTGCGAACTTAAGAAGGTTATATATCTGGAGATGATTTCTGAACTTAAACTTATAAAGACTAAGGAATGCAGTATGCAAACTGTGGCTATAAAGTTCATGAACCGATTCAAGTGAATCAAATCATCTTTTCTTCAATTGTGTCTTGTGTAGTTACATAAGATTTCCTTGCAATTGAACAACTCTCGAACTAGTTCATTTGAGTCATTTGAACTAGTTACAGTGAAGAAGAACATGGTTGATATGAAATGCTCATGTGGCTAACCTTTGGTTAACTATTGTTGAACCAACAAGTGCATACGTTTGGGTACGGTTAACAAAACTAGAAACGTGCATTTCAATTGTGTATAACAAGCTAGGTTTTCGATCTAACGGTTGAGAAATATTAGCTTGAATCTAAATCAGGTTTTCATCTAACGGTGAATATTGATTGCTTCTTTACCAAGGTAACTTGATGGCAAACCATGATTTGAAAGACTATATAAAGGAGACATCTAGTATTGTGCAAAACTAATCCCCACACCTTACGTGTGACACTAGTTTGCGTGCTAGAGTCATTTCTCCTTTAACGACTTAAAGACTTCATTGGGATTGTGAAGCCAGACCGATACTACTTTTATCGTAGTTGTGTGATCTGATCTTGCATCTTCTATCATACGAGTACAATCATATTGATTGGCTTGATATTGATATCTCCGATAGGAAAGATATAAAAAGTAATCATAAACATCTTCGTCTCATTGTTTGTGATTCCGCAACATCTTGTTTCGCTACCATACGATTAAGATTGTTCTGAGGTGATTGATTAATCTAGGCTGTTCTTCGGGAATATAAGACCGGATTATCAATTGGTTCCTGTTCACCTTGATTATTATCAAAATACGGAACCAAACCTTTAGGGTTTATCTGTGGGAGACAGATTGATCCTTTGATAGACTTTTCTATGTGAGACAGATTTGTTTATTGTCAAAGCCTGTGATTTTGGGTCGTAGCAACTCTTAGTTGTGGGTGAGATCAGCTAAGGGAATCAAGTGCGCAGTATCCTGCTGGGATCAGAGGCGTAGGGAGTGTAACTGTACCTTGGATCAGCGGGAGACTGATTGGGGTTCAACTACAGTCCAGTCCGAAGTTAGCTTAGAGTATGCTAGTGTCTGTAGCGTCTTAATACAATGTGTGTTCAATCTGGACTAGGTCCCGGGGTTTTTCTGCATTTGCGGTTTCCTCGTTAACAAAATTTTTGGTGTCCGTGTTATTTCAATTTCCGCATTATATTGTTTTATCTTTATAATTGAAATAATACAGGTTGTGCGTTAGAAAATCAATTAGAGTAATCCAACCTTTGGTTGTTGATTGTCATTTATTGATCCTTGGATATTGGTCTTTGGTACCATCCA
Organism: Papaver somniferum; assembly: GCF_003573695.1. Lineage (NCBI taxonomy): Eukaryota > Viridiplantae > Streptophyta > Magnoliopsida > Ranunculales > Papaveraceae > Papaver > Papaver somniferum. The sequence continues at coordinate 2,592,942 of NW_020621603.1, read as the reverse complement.
AGTTATTCCTTGTATTTGATTAGTACTCATAGTTTATGTTTGAGGAAATCAAATCAAGAGAGAGATATAAACTCGTTGATATACTTTTAATTGATCGAGTCTTGTTGATTCTCTTAAAAGTGCATTCGAGTTTGTCCATACAGATTTCTAAGCGAAATATTGGGTGGTGTTGTTAGACCCCCGCTTTTTCAATTGGTATCAGAGCAGGCAAACACGTTTAAGACCTTACAAGTCTGTGTTTGTAGCAATCTGACTCTATGGATAACTTCATCTCTGATAACGCAACATCAGTCCAAAGTCATTCAGTTAAGTTTCAAAGTTCTGAAACTTCTGATAAAAACTCTTGTCCTTGTCCATCAACTGAATCTACATTCGACTGGAAAAAATCCCTTGATGAACAGTTGGATGATCTCTCGGATGATAGTGATTCAGAAGAGGGACAAAGTATTGATGAGGAAGTCTCTCAATATATCAAGTTGTTTGACCGTGCTTTGAAAGAAAAGAAGTCAACAACCTGCTTGAGAAAATACATGGGTCCTCTTTGTCAAGAAGACAAAAAGTTGAGAAAACTCTTTAAAGGATATGATGGTGGATATAAACTCTTACAATCTATCATTAAATATCGTGAAGAAAATGTTCGCACAAAAAGATCTGAGTGTGATAACCTGTTTCGTAATCTCTTTGTGTTGAAAGAAAGGCTTGCGGGGACTGAAGCAAGATGTGACTCTCAACAAAAATGTTTTAACGACAAAGAGTGCAGTCTTCTCGCCAAAGAACAATCCTTGGAGACTAATTTGCAGCTGCTCTTAAAAAGGTGAGATCACTGGAAGAGAGTCTAAATAGATTCAATTCTAGCTGTACGAAATTATCTTCTATGCTTGGAGCATGTAAAGAACATCGTGATACACGTGGTCTGGGCTATAAAGGAATAGACGCTCCACAAACTAGTAAGATTATTTTTTTAAAGTTGTTGATAATTCTCCATGTGAAAGACCTTTGGCAGCTTGCAATGATATTAAAAAAGGGGATTCCGCTTCTTCTAAATCTACTCACAAGAGAATGGTTAAAAATAGACCCTTTAACTGCTATTACTGCGGGAACAAGGGACATTCTGAGCGAAGATGTCGTTTTCGTTTGAGGAATGAAAAGCTTCATAACATTCTTACATGGATGTCTAAAGAAGTTATTAAACCCGTTTCACACATTGTTGGAGTAAAAGGCACTTTTAACTCTCGGGGAATGTACTGTGATAAGTTCTTCCCAAATTGTGTGTTCAATACAAAAAATGCCTACAATGGAAGAAAGAAAAATGACGAAAGAATGTCTGACCCTGCAAAGAGAAAAAGGCATAGGAGAAAGAAAGAAAAGTTGAATTCTTCATCTCTCCCTGAAGAAGGCTGCAAAACCAAGACCTCCGTTCCAGACTTCATACATGTCAATAATCGAGTCTCAGATCTAAAAATCAGTGTAAACAGACTCAAACGGAGCATCAAGAAAACATGAAAAGCGGTTGATTCAGGTACTCCTAACTATTTTCTTGATAAAACTTCTTCAGCTGTGACAAGTAATGTCTTTCGAAATTCCCTTGAAAGGAAAAAGAAGAAGTGAATATTGATGAGCAAGATGCTCATCCTAATACACCATGACTGCATAAAGTTGCATCCCTCTTTTGAAGAAGGATGCTCTTTATTCTCAAGATGCTCGTCTTGAGAAAGTTGGCACGAGTGTATTGTGTTAATATTTAAGAAGTTATATTCTTCTCTAGGGTTCTTGTTCTTTCATCCTTCTATTAAGTGTCTGTGCTGGGAAACTCTCGCTTGTACAACCTTGATTTTTGGGTCTTACATGTGTTTTGACCGCAAGTACACGTACCGGACCCACATGACCGCTATGTTCCTAGGGTTTTTGGAATACCTTATATATTGTGTTCCATAAGGTCAAAAGATTCTATTGAATTTTTTTGTGTGCGCACGATGGATGGAAGCAACAAGGTTGATGAAGTTGAGCAGGGCAATACTAGTGAGTTGGTTGCTGTCTCCATATCATGCTTTCATGATGTTGATCATGAAAACAAACTACCAGTTCAGATGTCTTCACAACTGGTAGGAAATCTTCTTCGAGACTTTGAAGTAGTTCGTGAACATCTCGGGATTGCAACAAGGAATCTTGTTTTTCTGAAAAACGAACTGATGAACTCGTCCATGTTCGATCTCTAGTTGCTGACAAGGTTTAGGGTGTTTTAAATCCCGTGTCTCGTTTGTTTGCCTAGTATGTCTTCTTTTTGGTTTAGTTGGAAGAATAACTAGTCTGGAATAACAATGATTGTGACTACACATAACTATTATTTTTCATCTTCTTGGGTTTGTTTTTTAGGTTTATTGGTTTAAAATTCTAAAAATATTTGGAGGATGATGGTTTGCAGTATTTAATCTTTTTGATTTGTTATATTACAACTTGTTTATGGGATATTGGTGTTTACGTCCGTGACAAACTATGTTGTCCCATATTTTGTCAAAAGTAAAGTCGTTCATGATCGGTATTCACATATTGATTTAAGGATGAATAGACTTTTGACAAATACAAAAGTTAAGCCTATATTGTCAATTCTTTGATGGAAGATAGGTTAAAATATTTTGTAACAAGGATAAAGTCTATTATTGTTATGCAAATAATGATTGAAAATAGAATGGATCCTTGTGTATTCCGCAGTAATGATCATCCATGATCCATATTTTATGTATTACTGTGAGGCTCCGTAATGTCTCTTATGTTGATCACGATACAACTAAGTTGATTATTTTATGATTAGCTTTGTTGGTTGTTCCGTAAGGTACTATATGTTGAGCACTTTGAACTAAATTAATCATCTTGTTTGGTTAGTTAGTTAGTTATTATTCCATAAAATTCCTCTTATGTTGAGTATATGAACGGCTATGCTAATCATCTTCTAATGGTTAAATTAGTCATATGCTCCGTAAGTTTACTTATGTCGAGCATAATCAATTAAATTGATCACTTCTTGTGTTTAATTTGGTTGAGTATTCCAATTAAATTAATCATGGGTTTACTTGTGATTAATTTGATTGAGTTTTGGATATAGAAAATCATTTCTATGGTTTTTAGTGTCCAATAAAAATCCTTCTTTTCTTTTGAAATTAAGGTCGCTCGTTGTTGTTATTTCGGGAATGACATCAAATGGGGGAGAGTTCTTTTGAACTTGTGATTAATGGTCATATCCTGAGGGGTGTACGACTGTGGAATTTTAGAGGGGTTATCTTGTATCTTTAAACTCCTTGATGAATGCATTTAGCTTCGGCTTTATGATTGCATCTAAATTAGTTGGTACATATTTTTTCTTTTTAGTCATGAAATGTCTCTTTCGGAAATTTCATTATGATCCCGTTCTTGTACCTTTGCCAATTTTATTGACAAAAAGGGGGAGAATTAATATGTAATTCACACTACAAATACATATGGTTTTCGTATCATTGTGTAAGGGGGAGTGATACATATCACCATAGTGTTATTGTTGAAGTTGTGATACAATTGGACTTTGACACTGTGTAATAATACTATGACACTGTATAACAATGATCGAGACCGATGCTTTCTCATTGTTATAGCTACAGATATTCAACAACGATGATGTTAAACTTACAACCTTTGGGATCATTGGAGTACTTGGAAGTGACGAAGATTTCGAGGAATGTTGAAGATTAGGCATGTGGAATAGGAGCTACTAAAGTTTCTTTATCTTTTTTGTATTCCATATGTATTGATAGTTTTGTCACTAAAATTGACAAAGGGGGAGATTGTTAGAGCATTGCTCGGTCGACCTCGCATGCGTTGCTATCTCAAGCATGTTTGTCAGTGTTAGTGATCAAAACTATAAGTCTTGATTTCTAGTCTACTACAGCTAAGTCTCGGACTAGGATATAAAGTGTAGTTGAGCTCAAGGACTTCATGGCGATTCATCATACAAGAAGATGATCTACTCAAGTAACCGGTGGAACTTCTCGAAAAAAAGGTATGTGAAGACTTGAACTTATCTATCACTCAAAAGTCTATCTATTCTATCTCCTACTTCTTGAGACAAAAAGTCGTATGCTATATATAGACTTAGATTATACACATTTGGTTTTTGGAGCCGAGTATACCTCGCCTATCTATATCTCGAATATATGTTGGTAAGCGTGTCGCTTCGACCAAGTTTATCTTTACCTAGTATGTTTCAGTCATCTTGAAAATTGCTTTGACGAGAAATGGTGTAACAACTATATAACGTCCTCTAAGAATGTTTCAATGATTGTAATGAGAGTTTAGGTTACATAACCAATGATGGACATAAGTATTGTTGTGGAAACACATATGTGCATAAGTCCTATTCCTTGAACCAAAGTTTGCGAACTTTGTTGATCAAGAGAAACCGGTAGAATGGCGTGAGCCAAGTCCGCGAACTGACGAACTTCTCATCCCGAGAAATTCTGCTGGAGTTGAAAAACTAGTTGCGTGTACCAGTCCGAGAACCGGCGGAAATTCTTTGCCGAGATTTTCTGCTGGAGTTTGTAAACTCTGCCCGGTTGCTTAAGTCCGCGAACCTAGTCTGCGAACTTAAGAAGGTTATATATCTGGAGATGATTTCTGAACTTAAACTTATAAAGACTAAGGAATGCAGTATGCAAACTGTGGCTATAAAGTTCATGAACCGATTCAAGTGAATCAAATCATCTTTTCTTCAATTGTGTCTTGTGTAGTTACATAAGATTTCCTTGCAATTGAACAACTCTCGAACTAGTTCATTTGAGTCATTTGAACTAGTTACAGTGAAGAAGAACATGGTTGATATGAAATGCTCATATGTCTAACCTTTGTTTAACTATTATTGAACCAAAAAGTGCATACGTTTGGGTACAGTTAACAAAACTAGAAACGTGCATTTCAATTGTGTATAACAAGCTAGGTTTTCGATCTAACGGTTGAGAAATATTAGCTTGAATCTAAATCAGGTTTTCATCTAACGGTGAATATTGATTGCTTCTTTACCAAGGTAACTTGATGGCAAACCATGATTTGAAAGACTATATAAAGGAGACATCTAGTATTGTGCAAAACTAATCCCCACACCTTAGTGTGATACTTGTGTGCATGCTAGAGTCGTTTCTCCTTTAACCTTTGGTTTTCTTCTTCTAAAACCAGGTTAACGACTTAAAGACTTCATTGGTATTAGAGCATTGCTCGGTTAAACCCACCAAGCGTTGGTATGTCAAGTTTGGTTGTCATATTTTAGTGAATCAAAACTCATATTAAGAGTCGTTTGATTATGTACTAGAGTTAAACTTCGTATAGGTTAGCTTGAAAGCATTAGGATATGAGACATTACAAGTATTGCGAAGTCTTGAAGATGTGAATAAGCGAGGAGCTACAACGACAACAATCATCCTTCCACTTGAGGTTGGTGATATTTGACTTGAACTGTTTCATTCCCTAACGTATCGTGCATATTTAAAACATAACTGCGAAGCATGTTTGAACTCTAGATAGACATAGTATTAAGGAATACAATACGAGGTTTATTGCTTAACCATTAAACTTTGTAGATAAGACATCGACATAATCATTTGAATGCTATTATGATTATGTATGGGTATAAGGTGAGGATTTCATCCTAGGGAACAATGTTTACATGTGTTCTAAGTAAGTAAGTTCATAGACTTGTTTTGTGAACCGAAAAGGAAATTTCCAGGCATTATTGGTTTGTTATTCATTGCATATCTTATGAACAACCAATATGTGTGATAGAGTAGAAACGCTCACAACTTGTTGTGTTCTTGGTAGAACTAATTCACAAAGGCTTGACTTTTGTATTGGTAGAACTTTTATTAGTAAAACCAATCTTAAGTAATCACCTTGGTATGTATCGGTTTTGTGACTGCCATGGGAAGAGGGGAACCGATCCTTATAAGAGGTGAAGGGAACCGATCCTAGTAAGGGGTGAAGGGGAACCGATCTTTGTAAGGGGTGAAGGGGAACCGATCCTTGTAAGGGGTGCAGTGCATTGAGGGGAACCGATCCTTGTATGGGGTGCAACACTTTTACAGAAGAAAGGGGAACCGATCCTGTGAAGGGGTGCAACACATATAAGTTAGATACCATATATATGTGGGGAACCGATCCTAGTACCTAGTCAACCATATCTTTGGTAAGCTAATGTGACTATGCTTAGTACTCACATGGAGGTATAACCAAAACTTATTTTGGAAGAACCGCAAACCCATGAGTGTGATTGAATGTTTGGTTTGATCAATCACATAGTTCTTGAAAGTCATATGAACCAATTCTAAACTTGTTTGGAAGTGTGGAAAATCGGTTTCAAGGTTGTAAGTGGGAAAGAGAACTTACAAAGTAAAGATATTGACAAACTTTTGAACACGTGCTGAATGCTTATTTCTATAATTGTTCAAAGATATTCTATAAAGGATAAATGGAAGAGAATCCCAGAATCGAAACATAAGTAAGTTAAGAATCTTTTAATTAAGGTTATTAATATATCTTGGAAGGAAATTATGGAATTAGTAATGTGCATTTACTAATTAGATTTTCCAAGAGATTTCGATTGTTATTTTTGGACAGAGCGTTTCCAGGAATTATGAAAACCGAATCTGTGCATTAATGAATATCTTGAGAATATTTTCGGTTTTGGAAATTCCTTGGTGTCCAAACTTCCTTGTCTATAAATACACGAAGTTTGCCTTTATAGCAAACTAATTCTTCGTAACAATTTGACTTCCTCTTTTGTCATTGTTACTGGTGTAGCCGCCTATCGGGGAGGAGAGTAATTTAATTAGGTGAAATCTCTTACGACCGCTCGTTTTAAAGTCTTCTTTGGGATTGAGAAGCTCTAGCGCGACACGTTGGTGGGAAACTAGATAATTGCGGTTTATCTTTGTTTTCGATTAATTTGATTGACTAACGGTGGTTGAAATCTGATTGCACCTAGTTTGTTTATTCTTTAGAATCTTCTCTTCTGAAATAAGATTCACTCAAACTAGTTCAGAGTTTCGACAAGGATCTTTAGACTGTTGTTAGTTCTAAAGACGATCTTGTGATAATCCATTGTTAACAGACTCTGTTCTGTGCGTGATTGATCACAAGAGATTCAAGTGATTGTGTGCAGGTGTTTATTGAATATTTAAGAAGATTTGAAGACAAAGAAGATATTGAAGATTTAACTTGGGTTTATAATCTTTGGTGTGCACAATACTTGTTTGGGAAAAGAGGATCTAATTAATAATCGGTTTATCCTTGTGGTAGATTGGATTGATTAATTGAAAGTAGATCGGCATCAACAAGATTCCTTGTGATGAAAGGTGTTGTTGGATTAATCTTAACCGATTACCTTCGGGTGATTGAACATAAGATAGATCTAGACCTGACGAAGGAGTTTATGTTAAGATAAACGGAAGAGCCTTTGTCCGACTCATATCACTCGGTTGAATAGAGTTGTTACCAAACAAATTTCTTGTTCCTTTACTGTTTGGAATACGAACCAAAGGGATTGTTCCAAGTACGTGACTTATTCATAGGTCGGAGGCGTGAGAATACAGACGGAACTAGGTATACTATAGAGTTAGGTACTTGGTCTCAACTATACGAAGTTAGGTGTAATTTTGTGTAGCGGCTTAATCCTGAGAGTATTCAATTCTGGACTAGGTCCCGGGGTTTTTCTGCATTTGCGATTTCCTCGTTAACAAAATCTTGTTGTGTCATTTACTTTTATTTTCCGCATTATAATTGTTTTATTATAATTAAAGTAAATCACACAAACGTTAATATCCTATTTACTTAATAAGCAATCCTATTGTGTTTGGTTAAGTCCGAACCTTTATATCAAGTAAACACACTTTGTTGTTGTATTGTCTCGATCTCGTATCCATATACGATCACACGAAGTGTGAACCGATTAGTTGTATTGTCTCGATCTCGTATCCATAGACAATCACTTTCGGAGAAATGACTTATAGGTAGGAAAAGTTTTGGTTTGAGGTATATTTGGGGACCCTCGCCTTTTCAATTGGGATTGTGAAGCCAAACCGATACTACTTTTATCGTAGTTGTGTGATCTGATCTTGCATCTTCTATCATACGAGTACAATCAGATTGATTGGCTGGAGATTGATATTTTCGATAGGCAAGATATAAAAAGTAATCACAAACATCTTTGTCTCATTGTTTGTGATTCCGCAACATCTTGTTTCTCTACCATACAATTAAGATTGTTGTGAGGTGATTGATTAATCTAGGTTGTTCTTCGGGAATATAAGTCCGGATTATCATTTGGTTCCTGTTCACCTTGATTATTATCAAAAGACGGAACAAAACTCTTTTAGGGTTTATCTGTGGGAGACAGATTTATCCTTTGATATAGTTGTCTGTGTGAGACAGATTTTTTTATTTTCAAAGCTTGCGATTTTGGGTCGTAGCAACTCTTAGTTGTGGGTGAGATCAGCTAAGGGAATCAAGTGCGCAGTATCCTGCCGGGATCAGAGGCGTAGGGAGTGCAATTGTACCTTGGATCAGGCGGAGACTGATTGAGGTTCAACTACAGTCCAGTCCGAAGTTAGCTTGGAGTAGGCTAGTGTCTGTAGCGGCTTAATACAGTATGTGTTCAATCTGGACTAGGTCCCGAGGTTTTTCTGCATTTGCGGTTTCCTCGTTAACAAAATTTCTGCTGTCTGTGTTATTTCAGTTTCCGCATTATATTGTTTTATCTTTATAATTGAAATAATACAGGTTGTGCGTTAGATCATCAATTAGAGTAATCCAACCTTTGGTTATTGATTGTCATTGATTGATCCTTGGATATTGGTCTTTGGTACCATCCAAGATATTCCTTGTATTTGATTAGTACTCATAGTTTCTGTTTGAGGAAATCAAATCAAGAGAGAGATATAAACTCGTTGATATACTTTTAATTGATTGAGTCTTGTTGATTCTCTTAAAAGTGTATTCGATTTTGTCCATACAGATTGCCAAGACAAATATTGGGTGGTGTTGTTAGACCCCCGCTTTTTCATTTACATTGATTGACACTTGAACATTGGTCTTTGGTACTGTTCAAGTTACTCCTCTTATTCAATCGTGTTCAAAGATTTCTATTTGCTGATTGCAGATTGAATTAAGAGTTAAAAATATTAAACTCTTTGATATACTTTACTCTAGATTGAATCTGACTGTCTAGTTGATTCTCTAGAAAGTATATTGGAGTAAGTCCTCTCAGATTGCCAAACGAAATATTGGGTGTGGTTGTTAGACCCCCCGCATTTTCATGAAGGCTTCCCTTGGCTCGTACGTGTCTAAGTACGAGTATACAGGGGCAAAGATGGAGCTTATCTTTGGCTCAGCAGCCAAAGACAATTACGAAGACTGCCTTTGACTCATACATATCTAAGTACGAGCAGCCAAGGGAAATTACGAAGCTTATCTTTGGTTTGAATGTTTTGTATACATTCTCAACAGCCAAAGACAATTACGAAGGCTGTTTTTGGATCATACGTACCTAAGTACGAGCATCTAGGGGAAAATATGGAGCTTATCTTTGGCTCGAATGTATTTATATACATTCTCAATATCCAAAGACAATTATGAAGACTGCCTTTGGTTCGTACATATCTATGTATGAGCAGCCAATGGAAAATACGAAGCTTATCTTTGGATCGAATGTATTTATATACATTCTCAACAGCCAAAGACAATTATGAAGGCTTCCCTTGGCTCGTACGTATGGAAGTACGAGTATACAGGGGAAAATACGGAGCTTATCTTTGGCTCGAATGTATCCATACACATTCTCAACAGCCAAAGACAATTACGAAGGCTGCCCTTGGATCGTACATATCTAAGTACGAGCATCCAGGGGAAAAGGCGGAGCTTATCTTTGGATTGAGTATATTCATATGGAAATAAAGGGAGATCAACAGGATGCAAGGCTATGAAACCTAGAGGAGGTAAGGCTGAACGAAGAAAGAGCCGCCGAACAACAACATGAAAGGAAAAGAAGAAGGAAGAATACCAACGAAGTGAAGAACGGAGACTTCAAGGGTCCTGGATCCCCCTCGCCTAAGGATACAAGCACTAACAACGCTCCGAAGGGTGATAGCTCCACCAAATGACAACTATAGAAACAGAAGGTCATCCAAAGACTGTCTTTGGCTCGTACGCATCTAAGTGTGGGCAATTAAGGACGAAGATGATGTATAAGAACAAAGGTTCAAAATACAACTCGCATGGAAGGACAAAGCTTCGTTTGTCTAAAATTCTTAAGCTTATCGCTTTGCGAATTTCTGGGGGAAAAAGAAGGTATGTAGCATCAACATCATCAACGAAGGTCAATCCCCCCAAACCGGACCTACAAACGAAAGTGGAGGTCATAATAATTGGATCCAAAAACACCAACTATGGTTGTAGTTTACAACTTAAGTATGAATCCGAAGGTATGCATGGGAGCGAAACCCCTTAAAGGCAGACTCACCACCGTTAGGCATACATGTGAGCGAAGCCTGCTAAAGGCAGATTAACCATTACAAAGAATGTTATTCAATCCAAAGCTACGAATGTACAAGTCAACAAAGACCGTGTGCGTAGGTGTATGCATACTCTACGAGGTTACAACTCATACTCAGCTACGAGGAGTCACACAACGAAGCCTGTAAGAGCAACTCACTACAACCATAACGAAGCCTACACGGAGCATCTTGCTACAAGCAAAGTACCCTGTGACGCCTAGGACGAACATGTAGCTGATACAGACAAGGAGACAACCTCACGGACGAAGACTCCATAAATACAAATACTTTTCCTTTCAAAAGCTACAAGAACCAGCTTTCAAAAGCAAAAGGGGGCAAGCATACATCAATCATGGCGCCTCTGCAACATCAATCAAAGACAACAAATACATGTTGAAGGTAATAAAACTTTAAGGTATGCTATCTTTATATGATATAATTATATATGTAACTGTGATATACCCCTGGAAAGAGGTATTATAAGCCTCAGCAATCAATATAAAAGCTTGGATTTCAAATATAGCTTTTAACGCGTGTGAAATAAAACAAACATGCAAAAACAAAGGGTTAGAACTGACACCCACCGTAAGAATTGACAGTAAAAATGAAGGGTTAGAAATCACACCCCACCGTCCGAATTGACGATGAGGCAAGGCAAGGTATAACTGCGCATATGTCAATCTCGGATCCTCGGGGCGATTGCTCCTTTTATGAGGCATAAGAAAAAAAAATAAGATATCCCCTATAGAGATACCATGTCGAAGTAAAGCAGCCTTCGCGCTGAACGCGTAGGGTTACATGAAAATTATTTCCCACGCAGGGATCCTCGCCACCATGGTACTTTCTGTCCAAAGGATACTCTGGTAGGACGTTGAATGTTCCACCAAGGTTAATCATACCTTAGCACCGAGCGATGGCTTGATTGTGCAACAAAATGGACACACTATGTCATAAATATCGTACAAGAAAGCAAGAAAAATGCTATAACACACATTACCAAAAGGTGAAAAATACCGAATGACATATGTACGTATTTTATTTACGCAGGTACAACAATACGTGAAAAGCTTAACCAACGATAAAGGTTCCAAAAGGTATACTTCTATTGCAAAGGAGTGAAGTTACAACAACGAAGGTACACCAGGAGACAACTCCATACCAGACAAGTAAGGAGACATCTTAGAGTCACCTTAGCCGAAAGAAAAATTAAAAGGTAAATAATATACGCCTAATCAATAAGCTCAAACTCAGCTAAAACTTAGCTGTGTGCTATGAAGGGGTACCTTCTAGCCTAATTATATCTTACTCCGGAGACGGCTGGTTCAAGAGGTAGCAAAAATACCTAAGCAGCGAGCGAAGGCTCCGCTTTAGAAAAGGGTGAAAACCACCATCCCTGTCTAAGCTTTCATTAACGAAGATGTGGACTTCGTAAACAAATACATACATACATACATACATACATATATTTTTTTTGATAATATTAACATCAAAACCTTGTTCGATACTTCTATGGTACCTCAGTAAACTACTTCAGTACTTCGAGGGTACCTCAGTAAACTACTTCGATACTTATCTACATCGACAAACTACTTCAATACTTCGAAGGTACCTCAGTAATATACTTCTATACTTCGAGGGTACCTCAACAAAATACTTCAATACTTTGAGGGTACCTCAGCAAATTACTTCGGTACTTCTATACTTCGAGGGTACCTCAGCAAATTACTTCGATACTTCTATACTTCGAGAGTACCTCAGCAATTTACTTCAATACTTCAATCGTACATCAGCGAATTTACTTCAATGGTACCTCGACGGATTTACTTCAAGGAAACCCCATCAAGCTGCTTCGAAGGTATCTCAGCAAACTTATCTGATATTCCGATAAAAATCTTCAACGAAATAAACGAAGAAGGATCAAGTTTTTTTCTTAAGGGTCATTCTTCAAACAACCCTCAAGAAAAGGGGCAAACTGTGAGTATCAAAAATCTGCTGTGCCACGTGGCACAACATTAAAGGTGGATTAACTTATTATGTTACAACAATGCACACTACATCTCTCCTTAGGATCCTAAGTTATGAAGTTATCTCTATCAACGTGTGGCGCAATGTTAAAGGTTGGAGTATCAAAATACGCTACAACGGAGTACACCAAATCACTACCAAGATTGCTTAGTTATTAAGCAATAGGTTGTAGTATAGGCACATGGGTGTGTCTGTCTGTCAGAGGTAGCTGAGCAGTCTGCGTAACTTTTAGTACGAAGGCGCAATTGTCAACCACGTGGGCTCAGAGTACGTGGCATCCTCTGACTGGCGAAGGTACGCGGCCAACGAAGGTACAACTTGTACGGAGGTTTCACAATTCACGATGGCACATGGAGGAAGCTAAGGTGGCATTGTCTGATTGGAGATGGTGGGCGGCCGACAAAGGTATTAGATTGACCAAGGACCATCAGATCTCGATGGAACATAAGACATCAAAGATATCCATGATGCATGTGGATCTAAATACCCATACTTACCACAAGAGAAAGGGGACAATTGGGTTAGCAAGGATTAGGGAATATACTCACTTTCTCTCTCTACTTCCTCTCTTATTTTCTAGAGCTTCATATTTTCTATAATGGAGTTCTTCCACCCAAATGTAACAAGATCAATAAACATATCATCTTTACCCGTGGACGTAGGTTAAGATTAACCGAACCACGTAATCTCTTTTGTGTTGATAACTTAGATGCACTTACATTATCTTCTCCCTTAGAGATTTACTTACTGAGTTATCTCTGTTTTCTGAGTTATCTCTGATTTCTGAGTTATCTCTGTATTCTGAGCTATCTCTGTTTTCTAAGTTATATGTTCATCTAAGATATCTCTTTATTTAGCTTATTTGCTTACTTGCCTCTGTATTACAGAGATGTCCTTGTTTTCTTAGCATCTGCTCTTGCGAAGTATCTTTACTTGCTTAGTATATGATCTTCTGAGTAGATCTTATTTCGAACATACCTTTTATTTACTCAATAGTATCAGTTCAACTGAGGTATCCATACTACTTAGTATCGGATTCTCTGAGCTGTTCATATTACGTAGACTATGGGAAACTTAGTAGTCACATTTCATTTGAGTCATTTGAACTAGTTATGATAAAGATGAATAAGGTTAATATGAAAGTGCTCATATGGCTAACCATTGGTTAACTATTGTTGAACCAACTAAGTGTACACGTTTAGGTACAATTACCTTTATCTAAATGATGGTACATTTAATTTGTATATAACAATCTAAGTTCGATCTAACGGTTGAAATATATTAGCTTGAATCTAATCAGGTTTTCATCTAACGGTGAATATTGAATGCTTTGTTACCAAGGTAGCATTGATTGCAAACCCTAGTTTGGAGACTATATATTCAATATACTTTTCTGTGTGATACAGATTTGTTATCAAGTCTTCGACTTTGGGTCATAGCAACTCTTAGTTGTGGGTGAGATCAGCTAAGGGAATCAAGTGCGCAGAATCCGGCGTGGTTCAAGAGGCGTAAGGAACACAACTGTACCTTGATCAGTGTGAGATTGATTAGGGCTCAACTACATTCCAGACCGAAGTTAGATTGGTAGTAGACTAGTGTCTGTAGCGGCTTAATACAGTGTGGTCTTCAAATCTAGACTAGGTCCCAGGGTTTTTCTGCATGTGCGGTTTCCTTGTTAACAAAATTTCTGGTGTCTGTGTTATTTCTTTTCCGCATTATATTTTGTTATATAATTGAAATATCACAGGTTGTGCGTTGAATCGATCAATTGGTAAATCCAACCTTTGGTTGTTGATTGAAATTGATTGATCCTTGGACATTGGTCTTTGGTACCGTTCGAGTTATTTCTCTTATATTCAATCGGGCTCGCAAATTCCTATTTGCTGATTGCAGATTGAATTGAGAAATTGAGATACGAACTCTTGAATATATTTCCATTGGTTGAGTCTGACTGTCTAGTTGATTCTCTTGGAATTATATTGGAGTTTGTCCATACAAATTTCTAAGCGAAATATTGGGTGTGGTTGTTAGACCCCCGCCTTTTCAGTTAGATTTAAGTTAAGATGGGCTAATAGGCCGTATAAACTTAATCTCGCTTACGACAAAAATTTAACTCTTGCCCTCGTTCTTATATAAATCGAAAAAGGTAAACCTCGACAATATGTCTTTTTGTAAGAGCTTCGACTTAATGCCTTTTATAAGGTGCATTGTAGCACCAAGGTGTACCGGAAACATGCTTTAGCTCAACAAGTGATGGGAAATTTTATCAAGATAGATTATTTTGTACGATTGGTAGTAGTTTAAATTTGGTTCAATAGATATGTTTGGATGATGCCTTTCACCGTAAGACACAAATATTATAAAGAGCCACCATTAGACAAGTTGAGACACCTATAGACGAAAAGACACTTTGTAGAGTCATTATTAACACAATATAAACTTATATTTTGTTCTAGTTGTAAAACACAAGATCAAAATAGTTTGTCAATGAGGAATTACATACCAGAAGCAGAAGTTAATTTTAAAAGCCAGAAGCAGAAATAATTTGTTTCAAGCGCGTTTGGATATAAGTCTGCTTCTAAAAGTCGTTCTAAAAAATTATTGCCAAACTGACTTCTGACTTTTCGATTTCTAGAAATCGAAAAGTAACTTCTAAGTGTGCATCCAAACGGCTTTTAGAAGTCGAAATTATATACCCAAATTAATTTCTGACATTTTATTTCGAAGCAGACTACAAGTTATTTTGTAGCGTATCGTGTGTGAAGGCACAGTAGTCCTCGATTCACCGACCTAATGTGATTGCTATGTTACTTTCCACAAGGGGTGGTCATTATATTCTGGGAGACCAGGTCCATGGATCTGTCATCTGTGAGCTTATATGCAGGGACTGAGTTTGCCTTATGGACAGTGTCCACTACTCGAAAATAAGTGTAACCTAGAAATAGAGATGATTTTCATTTCATTCATAGGTTTTCCAACAAAAAAGCGAAACGGAAAAAGAAGGTGAGCTGAGTTTTGTTGAGCCAACTTTAAAACACGTGAGCCGCAGTCCTTAACCCAAACACTATAAACTCACAAGTGGGGAGATGTAAGGAGTAGAGCGCGCCAAAATGTCAATTTGTTGTAATTTTAAGATATCTACTGTCCTCGCCCGTTCTTATTCACTTCCGATTTTCATCAAACACTTGACGTCCACAAAAACAACAACAACATTCTACAATCTATCTAATAAGAAAACCCTAACTACTTGCAGAAGTTCAATCTCTACAAACCACATTGAAACCCTAACTTCCCCACAGAAAGAGCAGATTTCTCTTTATGTTGATGCTCTTTTGGAATGGAACCAGGTATCTCTCTCCCTGATATATATTATATACATTTTGCTTGGAGTTCTCTTTACTGAATTTGGGATTCTGATTTCGCAGAAAATGAACCTAACCGCTGTTACAGAGAGAAATGAGGTGATGGACAGGCATGTTGAAGATTCACTTGCAATAATCCCTCCAATCCAGAGTTTTTATCTCTCTCATTGCAATTCTTCATGTGATAATCTCAACCTTGTCGATGTTGGAAGCGGTGCTGGTCTTCCTGGACTCATATTCGCTATTGCTCGCCCAGGTCAGCCTCTTTTCATGGAGTTCCCCCTCAAATTGCTCTTCTTTATAGTTTGTTAATTTCAGTTGTTTGTTTGTATTTATGCATTAAAATTTGTTGTCATTCGCACTGAATATTTGGTGATTTCTGGAAGATTGGAAGGTTACACTACTGGAATCCATTAATAAAAGATGTCTCTTCTTGGAGCATGCCATTAGTGTTACTGGGTTGTCGAATGTGGAAGTTTTACGTGCAAGAGCTGAGGTACGTTTTTATTTGCAGCCTTTCATTTGCATGTAATTGCGTTGCTAATGCACGTATAAATCTTTTTTATAAATCTTTTTTTTGAACAAATGAATTTATAGAATCTGTTTGTAAAGAAGAGGGGGGCTAAATCATCTCTGAATATGAGCTGAATTATTGATGTTGCATAACACGGTGTTCAGTTTTGTTGAGCATCCACACCCATATTAGGTTGAACTTGAACGGTTCCAAAAGCAAGTACCCAATACAAGAAGGTGTGTAGCCAAGTTTCGGATCGGAAATTTACATGATGAGCTGTGGTGGGATGTAGCACCTATGTATGTTACCAGCCTAAGATCCAATCATGTGCATGAACAATCACCAATTTAATGGTGTCTAGGATGCTGCATATATATTACATACTCAACCGGTGATCAAAATACAGATGCAATTCAATCTAGTAGTTCACTGTAATTGACACATTTAGAGATAAACTACTAGGTCGGGACTCGTTGTCGGTCGATTACCTACATAAAAATTTAATCTAACATATATCTTCTTTTGCTAAGTATTTAGATCAAGCAATCCAGTACCGCAGTACTATTTCTGGGTCTCTATTTTCTTTCATTTTGAGCTACCATATTTCGTACCTTGATATCGGACAGAGTGCTGGCCACAGCCCTGAGTGCAGAGAGGTGTTTGATGTAGCAGTTGCAAGAGCTGTCGCAGAAATGCGAGTTTTAGGTAATTCGTAAATCTCAAATCAGAATTCCCAGTTGTGTTTTATTGTACATAGCTCAAGTGTTTTCTTTGGTGCTTAGTTCCTGAGATATTTCCCCTTTTGGGTTTTAGCTGAATACTGCCTTCCCTTGGTTCGTGTTGGTGGTTTATTTGTAGCAGCAAAGGGTCATGATCCCCAGGTAATACATTTTTCTCTGTTAGTGCTTGTAATCAACGAAATGTTAATGGAATTTTTGTACTTTCTCTATCTGATTTAAGGAGACTCTATCCTATGCATTATGGATAATACTGTTCTATTACATGTTTAGGTGTAAACGTTGGGATGTTCCTCTGACCTTTTAATATCTCAATGAAATCGCCAAATCCCTTCTTTACAACCGTTACATTTCAAATGTAAAACCTTCTGATATCCTTGCCATTACTATTTTGTGTTATTTAAAATTCATGCAGGAGGAGGTTAAGAATGCAGAAAAAGCAATTGGGATGTTAGGAGCTTCCATGTTACAGATGCTCGCAGGTATTATTCGCCATATTTCTATTTCTTACAAACTACTTAAGTGGTTTATGAGGCAGTTATTAACTTAAGTTTATATATACCCAGTGGAATCACACAGCCCATATGGACAAAGAACTGCAGTTTTTTGCTCAAAAGACCGTCTTACTCCGAAGAAGTATCCACGGGAACCCGGAACTCCAGCTAAGGTACCACTATGAGTAATTCATTCATTTTGTTCTTTACCCAATTCTCAGTTTCTTGCAAGTGTAACACAAAAAAGGAATTAAACGTAGCTCCTGCATGTTTTATTAAATTTGATAAAGTCATTAGGATGTAGCTCAACTCTTGTACATAACTGGGAAATATGCACATTTGAATGGAAGAGTTGTTGTTGTATTCTACGAGGTTTATGCCGTGTGTTAATAAGTTGGTAAATTTACTTTTAAGTTTCTTCAATTTGCACGGATTCACGGAACCATTACCGATTTGAAAGACTAGTCAGTTTAGTGTCACTGTTATTTACAATACTGTTACTTGTTTGTTGGCTTTAGCAAGTCACATCAAGTTGATTACCACAGATAATCATCATCCAATTACTCCGTGGTCAAGTTTGTGATCACGTCGATGATTAATTTGACAAGTATGCTTTTGGTAGACACGACTGCTTTACAGTTTATTCTTTAATTCCTTCGTTCTGGCTGTTCTTTTGTGTGCAATGGTCGGTAGTAGTTTTTTCTGAAGTATGTCTATATGCGTAGAACTTTAGTGTTTTATAATCTTGACATGGCCAATTGTGTTAACCTCTTGCTTGTAGGAAATTGCTAGCAGATTCATCGAAAAGAAACAGAGAAATGCTAAACCTTCTTGGCAACTACATTATGATAAAGTTTTATGACCTAAGACATCTATTTGTTTGATACGCCCTATTTTAAATTCAAGATTAACTAAGATGTTTGAGTTCCTTGACCTTTTCTGCCACTTTTTAAAATTATTTTAAATCTCTAATTCACACTTCAGTTGTTTCACGTGGCTGAAAATTATACGGCTAGTATCATGTGAAGTTGGTAGAAATTAAGGTGTTTATTCCCTAGTCATGATAATTAGGCTGATAACCTTTTGCTTTGAAATCTTCAATTTGGGACAAGGGCTTGGATTTTGGGTCTCTTAATCACAGAATTAGATAATCTTGACTGATTAAGGGAAGAGTTCTAGTTTAACACAATAATGTAAACTATTACAGAGTACAGATAATCAGATTGACTTTTAACCTAATTTCTACCCCCACTTTCAATTTATTTAACTTAATTATAATGCCAAGCATCTATTTAATCAAACATGAGTTAAACTCAAAAATAAAATATACAAACAAAATTATAGTGTGACATTCAGTTCCAGACATCCTTATCTTGTTGGTCCACTTGATTTGTGGTGATCTTTTCTGCTACTTAAGTTGTTTTGTTGATCCTGAGCTACATAGTGAAACGGAAAGTAGATGGAGCTGTTGACTTCAGTTTCCTTCCTGAATAATGCGTAGGTCGGAAAGGAAACATAAATGATTAGCCAAATAGCTCATTGACATTTTCTAATTCCATAAAAACCTCAGTGTTGTAAAATCAAAATAGAAGAGAAAGAAACTGGTCTTTCTAAAGAAGATCCGAAACAAGATTGAAGAAGTTTCTAATTCTTCTTCAAACTAGATTAGAGTATTAAACAGTGCATTATGTGATACCTTTAACTTTCCTTAATGTAATCATTCAGTCTTCATTTAGACGACATTGGTATGATATGTATTTTGGGTGTAAAGAAGGTCCAGGAGAATTATTTTCTATACAGTCAAGGTACTGGGTTCTTTCACATGTTTGTTGTTTTGAGATTGCTTTTATTTTCCTATTCAATAATAATTCTCTTTTCAGTAATGGTGCCAGATGTTTTTAGTTAACTTTCGTACACACTGAGTGATATTATTAGGTTTCATTGTCTTCATGACAAATATAATTAAGAGTAATAAAGTTTAATTCTAAAATAAATCGTATTATTTTCCACTTACCCACAAGTTGTCATTACAATATTCAGAAAGACAAATGAA
Organism: Papaver somniferum; assembly: GCF_003573695.1. Lineage (NCBI taxonomy): Eukaryota > Viridiplantae > Streptophyta > Magnoliopsida > Ranunculales > Papaveraceae > Papaver > Papaver somniferum. The sequence goes on along the minus strand of NW_020621603.1, from coordinate 2,573,195 downwards.
ATCCTTGATGTGTTTCTCATTTGATTCCGATCTATCAGAATATAGGTATTCTTGCTTTAGTGTCAAGCGGCATCTGAAACTATTGATGCTTATTCATATAGGAATACATGTTAACTATTAAAATGCTTTCTTGCATGAACTCTGGGTTAAGAAAAACAATTAGCAGTGACTAAATGACATTTACCTTAAATTTATTAAAGATGCGAGCAACTAGGATGTGGCGGTGGGACGATACCTAGTACTACCTAATCTTTAGATAGCTTTTTAGGTCATTGATTGCGGATCAGCCTTGAAGTTAATTAGAGACAAATCAGATGGAATAATAAACCTTAATCACCTCTGTTTTCCCATACGCCGAACTTAGTCTAACATAATGACTAAGATAGATATGCTGTATGACACTTAGCTGGTGTACATCTGTTTAAGCTTTCTTAGTTGTTTCTTGTCTTTTACAAAAGTCACAGTAAACCAAATTATCTAACCGACTAATTTGAAATGTTTAACTTACTCTCTTAAACAAGTCGAATCTTGCGTATTTAAGTTTGAATGACAGAACGTGGTTGAAACTTCATTTTGTTGATAGCCTCTGTTTAAGTTTGAATGTGTATAAGCTGTTCTAAAGACCCTATGTCCGTAACTTCCGGTCCAGATCACTGTCATTGATCTATAGGGTCTTCTGATTCTAAAAGAAAAAATGGGTCTTCTGACTCTGATTAGACTTCCTAGTTGAATAATCTAAGTTTTGAGATTTCTAATTGATAGAAAATTATGCCTTCCCAATTCTCAAATTTCCCATTTGATAAAATATATGAGAAGTTGAAAGGTGACGGAATTGAAACTTTTTGTTATAGAAGTTCTTGGCAAGAGATTGGACTTCTTTTCACCAACTTTGCAATGCATTTTAATAGGCTAACATAAGATCTAAATCTTACTTAAAGCATCTTGTCAAATAGAAAGTTGTAGAGAATAGAACATTCTTTGCCCATTCATCAATCAACTCAATCTACAGTAAAGCTTAATAATTTGTGGCTTAGTTGGGAATTACTAATGGTTAAGCTTAACTATGCTTGTTAATTGCTGTGGTTTAGCTTAACTTTCTTTTGTAGTTCAGTTTCTCCTTACATCTGATGTTTGTTACACAAGATCTTCCAGCGACTGCTGGGAGAAGACCTGAATCTTGCTCCCGGATTGTCACTTGCCGGATGAAATCTGGAAGGTGAAATTCCAGGATATCCACTAAAAAGTACAATTCCAGGATGAAATCTGCAAGTGTCTCCAGTCAATTGTTTTATTTTTTTAAATATAGGGTGATTAACTTGCCAGATCCATATAAAATTTCATTCTGTGAAAAACTCCATTTTCAAACAACACAACTTAAGTGCTTACATTGATAATTAATCTTCATTACAGAGTCTCTCACACACTGCTTCAAACTCTCGAAAAGCTTAACAAATTAATGGAAACTCTGCTTCTCAAAAACCAAAGTAGACTTTCCCCTAACATCAATTTACATACCTCTCAAAAATTATGTAATAAGTTCATAATTTTTTTGAAAATGGACCTCCAATTTTCTATTTACAGATCCAAAATAATAAAAGTTTGAAGGTTAAAACATATTTCAACATATTGGCACAAATCTTCTGAAACCTACTAAAGAAAGGGGACTGAAATATGCCAAACTTTGATATCAAAGTCTAAGCTGCCACTATAAACAAGATAAGAGCCAGTATTGTTAGCTTTTGAAGATGAATTACCATGGTCAATAGTTGCAGTCAAGCATTTGACTGGTCTATTATGTCCCTGTAAAACTGCTAAACATGAATAACCATTATTCTCAAAACATTTTCTCCAAATTCTAACTGTTTTATCAGCAGATCCACTAAAAATCATGTCTGATACAATTGCCAGACACAAAATTGCTTTAGTATGTCCTCTAAGAGCACCCACAACCACCATTCCATTACCACCAGTACCATCCTTTTCCCAGACTACAATTGATCTATCACAGGCACCAGAATATAAAGTAGACCCATCACTACTAAGAACCAAAGCATTGACTGAAGATTTATGTTTTTCTAATGTAGCCATTAATGAGTGTTTCTTTTCTCCTTCAACTATTCCCCATACTTTGATTTTTTTATCAGCTGATCCAGTGTAGACTAAACCATCATTAGATACCGCAATAGCATTTATGGCATCATCATGTGCATCTGTTACAGACTCTAAGCACTTGAAATCCGATGTTCGCCAAATTTTAAATGTTCTATCCCAAGAAATTGAGTACAGAAGAGACCCATCTCTTGATAAAGCTAAACCAGATATTGTATCAACATGATGAACCCAAGTGCATTTCTTGTGTCTTCTTATCCGAATATGATTCTTTGGTAAGACTAACTTTGATAAACGGTCGGAAAGTGTTGGAAGTGTTGCTAGCTGTTTGTATTTCTTGAGCTGAGTCGTTTCGCTGTTGTCGATTAACCATACTCGAATCTTATGATCTTGATGAGCACTAAAGAGTTTATTACCATAAACTACTAGAGATTTAACACCACCATTACCAATCGCAACCGTGTTATTCATTGAATTCTCAACATCATTAACTCGTTCTGATTTTAGAGTGTTAGAATCATGACTCCATATTCGAATTTCTTTATTAGAATCACCACTGTAAAGATATTTACCAGAGAGGGCAAGAGAAAAAACATAAGAAGAATGACCTTTAAGGGTGGAAATACATTCATGAAAGGTTGTCAAGGATTTCTGGATAGAAGATTGTGAAGTCAGTGATGGAACAGTTGGAAGACTTGGTTGAGAAGTGAGTGATGAAATTGATGAGTCTGATGAGTTATTAGAGTGAGACATGGATTCTCCTTCCTTCTCTGGATGACAAAGTATTGGACATGAAACAATCCCCATCTTTTTTAGAGACGGAATGAAATAAAGACAGAGTAGGCAGAGCAGGGAGAAGGTGAGTTGCATATATTTATAGGAGAGAACAAGATGGTGCAAAAAAAGGGAAAACTACTGGGCCAGATAGACTAGTCAAGTTGGTTAAATGTATGGGCAATGCAGAATGCATTTTAACCAGGAGATGATGCTAAGTGGTTACTCAGGCACACCTAACCTGCTTTATTTTGAAGTATAATACTCTCATCCAATGCGTGTGTGTGTGTGTGCGCAATTTGTTTCTCAACCTTTCTCTTTTGGCCACTTGGAACAAAGGGATAAAACAGTGTCTGAAATCTTTCTTCTTTTTGGCCACTATGTATATATAAAGTGGATGTGCAAATTGCTTTAGGTTTACTGTTCAGTTTAAGTCGGAAAGGTGATTGCCCAAAGAAAGCAATGGAAGGAACAAAATGAGTTCCCAACATATTCGCAGACGGCCTTTACTCTTCTTGTATGGGGCTGGATCTGCTCCAGGGTTCACATGGTGAAGTCATTGACAACAGGAGGACTTCAACCGAGGGTCCGAGAGGTTCCCTCTGCCGATAAACTAAATAAATGTTGCTGTTGTAATGGTTTCTTCTTACCCTGTTTAAATCTGATTAAATAAGATGTCGACAACAATGTTCATACTGAAAATTTATTTTCAAGTTTCAACGATTGTATCACATTGCCAGATGCTTTGCATGTCATTTTGGTTATGCTTTTTGATTAGTCAACGAACCCTGATTAATTTTCATAAGTGGCAGGCAGGAAGGGATTGCCTCTGCAGTGACGTTGAATAATTATACAGACTCTTATCTTGTGTAATCGTCAACAGTGCAGGGGATACCCTACAAGAAATGTCCTTATCTTAAGGTTCCTAGCACTTTTTTTGTGTACAATTATGGTATGGGTAGGGTTACAGAGATTGGAACAACTTTGCTTACGACCTATATGCATTCTAGTATAGCATCTTAATGTTTAGGCCATCAGGATTCAAAACCTTAACATACTGGTCACGTCTAAGTGGGAAGTACTTGGGATAACAATGGGCTGTAATGCATTGGTCACTGAATTATGCTCCAATCAATTCTTAAGGTATTTAAGGTCAGTGGAGAAAGGGGTCCCTAGAACACTCTTCTTAATATCTTCATTACTTGTGGGTTGTTTGTTATTGAGATGACATACTAAGGATATTTCATTTTTCATTTTCTTGTTTTTTTTTGTTTCAGCCTGAAAAAAGAGTTCAGCCTGTGATAGTCTGTTAGGTTTTGCTATCTAACTTCATGAATCCCTATAGTTTATAGATACACTGTATTACATACAGGTTGGATTAGATGCAAGAATTCACCGACCTTTAGTAACACAAAATGTTCCGATATGGTTTATCATTTAGCTGATATTCTTCTTCAAGTACAATTTGGCAGCCAAAATACAGTACCTCGTATTCGGCAATACTTGCCAACTTTTAGGTATCATGTACGTCTCCAATATTCTTTTCCAAATTGGAATAGTCTGTACATTGGTGATTCTTGTTACTACATTATCAAAGTGAGATTTCATAGTCAAATCCAAGATAGAAATTTGGAAAAGAAAGAAGAAGAAACAAAACTTGAAAAGTAAAACCAAAAAAGGCAATCCAAATAGTAGACTGAAGAAGCATAATTCATATCAAAATATCTAGTTGAATGGAGGATAAGCAACTCATCCATCCACTAGTACCAATTCAGTAACAAGAAAGCATATAAAAAAAAATTGTTCATTTTATTAAAAGGTAAATCCAAAAAGTTAGAAAACAAACTAGGAAAAATATCTAACACCAATCATCATTAATGTTTGAAGATTTACAAACATATATGTAGGCAGCTTTCACAATGAAAGGAAGAGTTACATGTCGGTAAGGTCTATATTTTCCGTTTAACATTCTAGTTTTAGCATTGGGATAGTGTTTGGAATCTTTGGATACACCTTAAGAAGTAATTTTTCCTTTCCGAGAAGCAAAATATCAGAATTTACTTTGAGAACAAAATTTGAGAGTTACTTTTAGAAACAAAAATGTTAACCTTTTGCGAAACCAACTTTTAGCTTGTGACTTCTGGATTGACTTTTGATCTGGCACGGAAGAGTTCTTATCCTCCGTTCAACTAGATACAGGCGAAACCAAATATCGCCTGTATCGTTCTTGCATGGCACGGAAGAGTTCTCCAAAGTCTAAATCTTTGTTTATATTCTTTCTCAAGTATGGAAATCTGACAAAGTCCAGAGACTATAGACCTCATATGCTCATAATTTCTCCAGGCATTGGGTCGCTATTTGCATGATTTCTGCCAAAGGAACAACAAGAAAGAAAAAACTGCTTATCCACATGTCTTAATACTTGTTTGGTTGAATTCAACTTCAGACATCAATCCAAAAAGGGGTGGGAGTTTCCTTTTGTCTACCAAGAAAAAAGAGTGCAAAATATGCTTTCCTAACCAACTTGCATTAGATGTAAACCCTTTGACCGTAGTGATGTACGGACAGAATACGACCAAAAGTTACTGATGAGAAGAGGATTAGGATATGAATCATTATGATCTTCTTCTGGCCCATTGTTTGCAAGGAATCTAGACTCGTTGGGCTATGCTTTGTCCAATACGATGCCAACTCTAATACCATACCATCAAGTATCGAATGAATTATCCTTCGTGGTCATGAATTGATGGAAAAAAACAAGCGCATACGGTATACATACTAACAAGCGAGTTAACAGAGACGAATAATAAATAGAGAATGAAACTATGAGTGTGGGGGAGAATGTCTCGAGTCTCATCCATATGCAAAATTCCCCTTAGTTTTATTATATACTTGTGAAAGCGTGTTTGAATTTGACTCATTCGACAATATGAAATTTGAAAATAATATGAAATTGATTTTCTTTTAATAATTTTTCTTTTTTAAACAAAGGCCTTCAACAAGGTTAATGATCCCCTCAACTACCGGTCTAAGCCAGATAGGAGGAACAAATCGGTACATAGTAGGATTGTTCTGTTTTTCCCGTAAAGCGAGTTCATGAGCAATCGAATTACAAGTTCTAGGTTGAAAAGTAAAAATACATCCGATTAAAGAAGAAGCAAAAAACTTGATCTCTTTGTAAATAACATTTGTTCTTGCATTCCCATCAAATCTTCCTGTAGAAAACTGGTTGATTAGGTCTTTTGCATCACTCTCAATAATGATATGAGTAAGCTTTAGCTCCAGGGTTTTTTTCAACACATCCCAGATAGATTTTGCTTATGCTTCTTCAACCGAGGTAACATCAAAAACGATAAATGCACAAAAGGTAGCTTTACTGGAGAAATCTCTCATCACATAGCCTGCACCATTAGCCAAGGTAGTGTCATCAAAGGCTCCATTAGTGTTGCACTTTATTCATCCAAAAATTGTGGGCATCCATGTATCATTATAGGTATAGGTGAGATTAAGAGGGATCTGAGGTTTTAGTATAATAGTCAGAAACATAGATTTGGCTCTATTAGTGACAGTGACATGATTTTCCTAAAGCTTTCTAAAGACCAAATTATTTCTAGAACTCCATAAAGACCACATGATAATAACAAAGAAACAATGTCTATCATCAGGAATCTTCGAAGCAAGATCAATTAACCAGAAATTTAACCAATCGGTTAAAGTCTTATCAATAAAAGCATTAACATTAGCAAAGAAATAATCCAAAGACCAAACATGACTAGCAAAGAGATAGATAACCAAAGCATGCATAATGGTTTCTCTATGATCAGAGCATCTACTATAGTCGAAAGAATGCATAGGCATTCTAGTATGCAAAATAATTCTAGCAGGCAAAGCATTTCTGACAACTTTCCAAATAAAGAGTTGAATACGATGAGGCACCCGAAGTTTCCAAATGCATTTTCAAAGTTTGCTACCAGGGGAAGGCATAAGCCCTCTGAGTCCCAGGTAGGCAAATTTAGAGGAAAATCTGTCATTCTTTAAAAGTTCCCAAGCCCTCCTATCAGGAGTGCAAAGCTGGCTTAAGAGAATAGTAATGATCTTCTGAACATATCATCAAAATAAGTATGTAATCTATCAACGTTCCAAGACCTGGACTCAGCATCAATAAAGTAAGAGACTTAAGCACTAGGGTCAGGAGGAATAAGAGGGTTAGGATTAGCAGATCCTAAGTTAGGGATCCATTTATCACACTAAGGGTCAATATATTTTCCATCACCCACAATCCAAGAGAAAAAGGCTTAATCATCTCTTTTATAGCATGAAGGCATCTCCAAGTCCAAGAGCAAACACTAGGGCACTTAGCATTGAGAAAATCAGTTTTATGGAAATACTTAGCTTTTAAATAGAACCTAGCAGACAATCAGGATTTTCAATAATTTTCTAGGCATTCTATCCAACATTGTTAAGTTATTCAGTTCACATTTTCTTAAACCGAAACCACCCTCAGATTTAGGGGAACAAAGAATATCCCAACCAATAAGGTGAAGCTTCCTGTCTTTGGGATCAAGAGCTTCCCTCCACCATAATCTATAGAAGTGGGAGTCCATTTTCCTACATAGATGTTTAGGGATAAGGAAAGCACCCATCTTATATAGGGGGATAGCCTGACCAACATGCTTAACCAAAGTGGTCCTAGCAGCCTGAGACAACAATCTACGAAACCATGAAGAAGTTCTTGCATCAACAACTTGCAAAATACCCATATGAGTTTGAGTCTTAGAGGCTTGAAACGCAATAGGGGTACCAAGGCATTTCTCTCGTAAGTCTCTATTGTGAATATTCAGAATATTAGACAGATGATTCATGAGGGGCTCATATTTTTTTTACTAAACATGATACCAGATTTATCAAAATTTATTTCCTGTCCAGAAGCTAAACAATATTTTCTAAGATAGTCTTAAAAGTTTCAAAATCTTTAACAACGTAGAGAATAAAATAGAATCACCAGCAAACAAAAGATGAGTCATACAGGGGGCATCCTTACAGACTTTTATACCCTCTACAAGACCTTTGCTAGTAAGAGCATCAATGTAAGCAGATAAAGCTTCAGAACAAATAATATAAAGATAAGAGGTCTCTTTGCCTCAAACCTCTCTCAGTATTAATAAGACAAGAAGGACTATCATTCAGCAAAACAGAGTAAGAGACAAGAGATAGACATTGACCAATCAAGTTTACCCAACGGTCAGATAAACCTTTTTTTTTTCAGAACCTTATCAAGAAAATACCACTCTAGTTTATCATAGGCTTTAGATATATCCAGTTTTATAGCAGCAAAACCATCTTTTGTCGTTGTAATGGTTTACTGCATAAACAACTTCACTAAGCTAGAAGAATATTATCAAAAATACTTATTTTAGGGACAAAAGCACACTGGTTTTGGGAAATTAAACTGCCCATGAACAGTTTAAGTCTATTAGCCATGGTTTTGGATAAGATTTTATAGATGAAATTACAAATCCTTATAGGCCTATACTGAGAAACTAGTTCATCCAAAGGAACTTTAAGGATAAAAGCAGCATTAGTATGGTTAAAAACTTTAGCAATATGCCCAGTTCGAAAAAAAGTCCGTGTCATATCAACCACAACCTCACCAAAAATGTCCCAATGTTTTTGATAAAAAAGTCCAGTAAAACCATCAGGACTAGGAGTTTTTTTCCCACCCATTTGAAAGACAACATTTTTTATTTCCTCAGCAGTAAGGGGGAGATCCAACTGGGTATTCTGATCTTCAGAGATTTTAACAAGGAGGTTCTCATGATTCTCATCCTGATATTGCTGAGGGTGAGAAGAGTATAAAGATTTAAAAGAATCAACAAAAGAAGTTTCTATGCTCTTTCTATCAGTTAAAACTGTACCAGAAGAGTCTTTAATCCAACTGATGGAATTTCTCCTGAGGAGAGTGAATCTATGGATATAAGGTGTATTTCTATCTCCTTCCAAAATCTACACTTCTATGAATTTTTCCTTCCAATACAATTCTTATAGATTATACAAGTATTCTAACCTAGCTCTAAGTATGGAAATTGAAAAAGAATCAGTAGGATTAGAGGTTTGGATATCATCTCTAGTAGTTTAATGTTTGTTTGCATATTACCAAAATAATACTTATTCCATTCCCTAACGCCTTTTTTGGTGTTTAAATGTTTTTCTTTAAGTTTATAAGCTGGAGACTCCACCACATTAACGGACCAAAAGTTTGCAATGATGTACCTACAAGTAGGATCCTCAATCCATATAGCCATAAAATGAAACGGTTTGGGCATACATATGTCTTCAACATTGAAACCAATATGCATAGGGCAATGATCAGAGGAATCCCTAGGCAAATTATTAACACAAAATTTAGGGAAAAGCTGCTCCGAAATTTAATTAATAATACATCTATCCAATCTCTCAAGAATGAAATTAGGATCTTGTTGCATGTTAGACCAAGTAAATCTAGGTCCATCGAAACCAGGGTCATGCAGATTAAAAACACTACAGAAGTTTTTAAGATAAAAAAAATCTACATCATCTACTTCTAGACCACCATTTTTATCTTCAACACCTAGGAGGACATTAAAATCTCCTAAAAAGAAGGCTGGTTTATCAAGAGGTATAGGAGGTAAAAGACACTGGATTTCCCAAAAAGCCCGTCTAAGGGTTATATTAGGTTCACCATTGATAAAGTGTATGTGGCATTCTTTATAGTGGATAATATCATAAGTAGTAACATAGATGCCCCTACTATTAGAAGATATCACACCGAGATCAATTTCCTTCTTCCACGCCAGGACAAGACTGAAAAGATGATGGTACCCAAATACACCACAATCTTTTTATTTCAACCTATAAGTCCTTTACCGAATTTGATCGTTTATGGACAAAGTTGAGACAATACAACAATTCGGTTCAAACTTTGTGTGATCTTCTATGGATACGAGATCGAGACAATACAACAACAAGATCACTTGTGTGATTGACTATGGATATACTAGATCGAGGAGATATGATAACAACGTGTGCACTTGATAATAGGTTCGGAAAAACGAAACTCTATAAGATCGATATCAAGTATTACGGAGCTAAGTAATTATAATAAAACAATTATAATACGGAAAGGTAAAGTAAATGGCACAACAATATTTTGTTAACGAGGAAACCGCAAATGCAGAAAACCCCGGGACCTAGTCCAGTTTTGAATACTCTCAGAATTAAGCCGCTATACAAAATCAAATACCAACGTCGTATAGTTGATACCAAGAAGACTACCCCTAGCTACTTAGTTCCCCCAGTATTCCAGTGCCTTCGAATTCTAGAGTCGCGCACATGAATAACAAGTCCTTTGGATCGTATTCCAAACAACAAAGGAAGAATCTGTTTGGTAACCATTCCAATCAATCTTGATAAAGATAAGATGAGTCGTTGACAAAGTCTCTTATGTTTAATATAATAAACTCCTTTGTTTGGTTAGATCAATCTATCCAATAACTACCGAAATAGTCAAATCTAGATTCGCACACAATCGATATAGATCTCAAAGATAAATATAGAGAATGCCGATCACACACAACTATCAATCAGATCCATCAAATATAAACTGATTCTAGTTGGATGCCAGCAGATCAAGGTTTGTGAACTAAATCCACAAGATACGAAAACTAATAAGAATTCTTCTTCGTCTTCAAATCTTCTATTTCCTTCAAATACCTGCAAAACAACACTTGAGTCCTCTTCTGATCAATCACGTACAGACCGAAGTCTGTTAATAATAGATTATCACAAGATGTCTTTAGATCTAACAATAGTTCTAAATATCCCGTCGATACTTTGATCTAGTCTGAGTGAATCTTATATATGAAGAGAAGATTCTCAAGAATAAAGAAACTAGGTGTAGTCAAAGTTTCAACAACTGTTAGTCAATCAAATAAAATTGGAAACTAATAACATTGCAATATCTAGTTTCCCACAACGGTACTCGTATATCTTCTTGATCTCACAGAAGTCTTTACACGAGCAGTCGTAAGAGATTTCACCTAATTAAGATAATAGACAGCTCCACCAGAAACAACAAGCAATGAAGTTTGCCTGGCTCTTAGGATAGTTTGCTAGAAATGCAAACTTAGGTATTTATAGACCAAGGATGTTTGGACACCAAGGAATATCCAAAACCGAAATATTTTCAAGATATGCAATGAATGCCCAAATTCGGTTTTCCTAATTCCAATAAATGCTGGTCCAGTATTTAGTCTAGTATATAGACTCTAGTATTTACACTTACAAAAAACGACTCAAGCATTGGTATGTCAAGTTTGGTTGTCATATTTTGGTATAAAAAATCATCTAGAGTCGCTTGATTAGATACTAGACTCAACTTCGTTTAGGTTAGACTAGAAAGTCTAGGAATGTTGAGACATACAAGTATTACTCCGAAGACCTGAAGAATGAGAAGAAGTAACGAACTACAACGATGACATCATCCTTCCACTTGAGGTTAGTAATATTGACTTGAACTTGTTTCATTCCTAACGTATCTTTAAAGTCGTGCATATTGAAAATATAACTGCTAAGCAGTATATACTGTACATATTGTATATAATACTCTAGTGATGATACATGATCATAATAGTATGATCATAGTATTAAGGAATTAGATTATGAAGTATAACGCTTATCTTTTGAACTTCGTAGATATGACATCGACATAATCTTGTATATAGTTTTATGATTATGTCAATGGGTGTATATGAAGATTGCATCCTAAGAAACAATGTTTTACATTTGTTTAAAGGAAGTACATTCATGAACTTGTTTCATGAATCTAAAGGGAAATAAATTGGTTTATTGGTACGGCTATTCATTGCATATTCTTTGGATGACCAATATGTGTGAGTTGGTAGAACCAATCTTAACTCAGGTTATGTATCTTGGTATAACCGATCACAATACCTAGACTTATGATTCGGTATGACCGGTTTTGGTAATTGGTGTAACCGATCCTAAGTAATCACAATGAGATGGTATGATCGATCCTTGTAATTGGTGTGAGCGATCATAAGTGTGTGTGACCGATCCTTGTAATTGGTGTATTCAAGATGAAATCAGAAAGCTAAAAGTAGAGAATTCAAAATTGAGGAATACACTTGTCTGTCCTTGTAAATCAACCCTTGATGTGCATAAACCAAAAATTAGTCACAAGTAAAGGTTGGAAAAATCTATCAAACCTAAGGGTTGTAATCAGAATACATCTGGACCCTATTTCCGATGCAGACATTGGGGGCATTATAAAAAACAATGTCCTATTATCTCACAGAAAGACAAACACGGTCGGTCTAAAAAGACAAGATCTAAGTAAAAAACAAAAATCACTTCAAAGGGTCAACTAAGGAAATAGAATGATGTGATTTTAGATACCAAGATTTTGTCTCAAATTTGAGAAAAGAATCTAACAGTTCAAAAGTAAAAGAACATCAAATTTGTAAGAATGTTGAGGTTTCTAAGGGAAGAAAATTCAATTTCAACGAGCGAAAATTGATAACCTAACTTGGTCATCGAAAACATATATCCTTATTATTTATTGATTGAAAACAGTAAGGATATATGTTTGTAAATATTTTAATAAAAAAATATATTTTCGTTTAATGTAATTAAATGAAAAATATTCTCAAAGATTATGAGAAATTTTTTATTATTTATAGGAGAATGAAATTTTCATTTCATTTCATAGAGATCTGACAAAATGTCTACCTCTAGCTGCAACTCTCACAAAGTTGAAAAAAGTCTGGACTATATTGATTCCTAACAAGAAACTCTGTTTCGAATCTTCGGATGGTGATCCAGACTCTGGTCCAGAGCGTAATCAAGATGTTCCTAATGCAGAGATTTCATCCCTTAATGATAATCTTCTCAAGAATCTTTCACTTAAAATAGATCTAATTTTATGTGAAGTACGGAACATGGAAAAGTATTTGCGAAAGGAAGTAAAAGAAGTCAACAACAATCTTATGAGTCTTGAATCAAGACTAGTGATCATTGAAGATGATTGGAATCCTTTGAGATCTCCTGATATGACTCCAAAGCAAACTGAGAAACTCTGAGAGAGTTGAAAATACTTATTTAGAGAAAAATAGACATCAATGTATTGATTTAATTCGATATTTCTGTGTAAGGTCTATTTTGAATAAACCTATCAATATTATGTATGAATAAAATTATTATTTTATAATTTTTGTTTGATGAGATAGTTTCTAATTACATAGCATGTGAATGAATGCTTAAATTTTTTTTGCTAAGTGTTTTCAGTTTATGAGATGTCTGATTTCGGTTTTTATTAACCTTAATATCCGATCTCATATGGTGTAACTTGTATGATTTGTGTGGCTTTTTGATTTAGCGGGATTAAGTTCTAGCCCATGTTGGTACGCTTTATCAAAGGATCATAAGGTGTTCCGATTGAAGCTCATATGTGAAAAGTCACAATATGTTGAATCAATTTATGTTTACATGAATTTGTTTAGCATAACATATGTGTTTCGGGTTTTCAACATGATGTCTAGCTTGTTTCTCTGATGAATTTCCTTCGAATACGATCTGAAGATTATCCCAAGATTCTTTCGAAGTTTGACATGTTGACACATGATATTGTAAATCACGACTTACAGCATGAATAATAGCATTCAAACCATCCGAATTTTTCTTTGCAAGTGCCTTTTCTTCATTCGAAAAATATACTAAGCTTATAAACTCAGTTTCCGAATTTTCTATCTTTGGACGAATATAACCATCGACGACTAATAACCAAGTATTAAAGTCTCGTGATTGAAGAAAAGATCTCATAGTAGATTTCCACCATAGATAGTTTGTTCTGTCAAATCTTGGCGGTACGTTAATTGAAGTCGATCCATGATAACTCGAGTTCATTCTTATAAGTTGGAACGTACCAAACCCAGATTGTTAGATCTTTTCGTGTTTGCCTGCTCTGATACCAATTGAAAAGGCGAGGGTACCCAAATATACCTCAACCTAAAACTTTTCCTACCTATAAGTCCTTTCTCCGAAAGTGATTGTCTATGGACTGCGTCGAGACAATACAACTAATCGGTCCACACTTCGTGTGATCGTCTATGGATACGAGATCGAGACAATACAACAACGAAGTATGTTACTTGATAAAAAGGTTCGGACTTAACCAAACACAATAGGATTCACTTATCAAGTAAATAGGAATTAACGTTTGTGAGATTTACTTTAATTATAATAAAACAATTATAATGCGGAAATCTAAAGTAAATGACACAACAAGATTTTGTTAACGAGAAAACCGCAAATGCAGAAAAACCCCGGGACCTTGTACAGAATTGAGTACTCTCAGGATTAAGCCGCTACACAAAATTACACCAACTTCGTATAATTGAGACCAAACAACTAAACCTATAGTTCACCTAGTTCCGTCTGTATTCCCACGCCTCCAACTTGGATCAATTATTTTGGTTCGTATTCCAAACAGTAAAGGAACAACAAATCTATTTGGTATCACTCTTTTCAACCAAGTGATATGAGTCGCACAAAGGCTCTTATGTTTATCTTAACATAAACTCCTTTTTCAGGTCCTTAGATCTATCTTATGTTCAATTACCGAAGTAATCGTTTAAGATTAAGCCAACAACACTCTTAATCCAAAGAATTGTGTTGATGCCGATCTACTCAATTAATCAATCCAATCTACCACAAGGATAAACCGATTATTAATTGGATCCTCTTTTACCGAAACAAGTATTGGGCACACCAAAGATTATGAACCCAAAAATTAGAAATCTTCAATATCTTTTTCGTCTTCAAATCTTCTTAGATCTTCAATATAAACCTGCACATAATCACTTGAATCTCTTGTGATCAATCACGTACAAAACGGAGTCTGTTAACAATGGATTATCACAAGATCGTCTTTAGCACTAACAACAGTCTAAATATCCCTGTTGAAACTCTGAACTAGTTTGAGTGAATCTTATATAAGAAGAGAAGATTCCCAAGCATAAAAAAACTAGGTGCAATCAGATTTTAACCACAGTTAGTCAATCAAATCAATCGAAAACAAAAGATAAATCGCAATTATCTAGTTTCCCACCAACGGTATACGCTAGAGATTCTCAATCCCAAAGAAGACTTTAAACTGAGCGACTGTAAGAGATTTCGCTTAATTAGGTTACTCTCCTCTCCGAATAGGTGGTTACACCAGTAACAACACAACAAAGAGGAAGCTTGTTGTTACGAAGGATTAGTTTGCTAGAAAGGCATACTTCAAGTATTTATAGACAAGGAAGTTTGGACACCAAGGAATTTCCAAAACCTAAAAATATTCTCAAGATATTCATTAAAGCACAAATTCGGTTTTCATAATTCCTGGAAATGCTCTGTCTAAAAATAATGATTGAAATCTCTCGAAAAATCTAATTAGTAAATGCACATTACTAATTCTTGTATTTCCCAATAAAATGAAATTAATAACCTTAATTAAAAGATTCTTAACTTACTTATGTTTCGATCCTGGGATTCTCTTCCCTTAGCTATTAAGGAATAACTTTGAACAATTAAAGGAATAAACATTCATAGCACATGTTCAAAGTATGTCGACGTCCTTACTTTGTAAGTTCTCTTTCACACTTACAACCTTGAAACCGATTTGCTACACTTCCAAACAAGTTTAGAATTGGTTCAGCTGACTTTCAAAAACTATGTGATTGATCAAATAACATTCAATCACAATCATGGGTTTAACGGTTCTACCAAAACAAGTTTCGGTTCTACCTTCCATGTGAAAACTGTGCATAGTCACATTATCTTTCCAAAATTCGGTTGACTAGGTACTAGGATCGGTTCCCCACATATATATGGTATCTAACTTATATGTGTTGCACATGTCCATAGGATCGGTTCCCCTTTGCCTAAAAACGTGTTTCACATGTTCATAGGATCGGTTCCCTTTTCTGCTATAAACCTTGTTGCACCTCATACAAGGATCGGTTCCCCTTTGTGATGTACTGCACCTCTTACTAGGATCGGTTCCCTTTTCCCAAATTTGGTCAGACAAAACACAAACCCGATCATACCATCTCAGTTGATTACTTGAGATCGATTTCACTAATAAAAGTCATATCAATACATAAGTCAGGCCTTTGTGAATAGTTCTACCAAGAACACAAATAATTCGTGAACGGTTATACTCAATCACACATATTGGTTGTTCATAAGATAAGCAATGAATAACAAAACCAATAACACCTGGCAATTTCCTTTTTCAGATCAGCTTCTTTGAGTTTATTGAGAAGTCCTCGGCTTGCATATGTCTTTACCTTAAATGATAGGCAGTTCTGCAAACATGAAGCCTGAAAAAACAAGAGAAAAGGCAATCATATCAAAAAAATCAGTTTCTGGATGGTTTATTGAGAACTTTGGCGAGTATCACTGAAATCAACTTCCCATCTCTGGAACAACATAGGTTATAGGATTTCAATAAAAATCAATAAAAATTAGAAGAATAAAAACACTTACTTCAGTTATGAGAGGAGAAATCATTATGCTATGATACAATCAACTAAACCAAAATAGGGTTTGGGTTTGATGTTCTTCATACATAAACTTATTCTTGAAGAATCCATTGATGGCAGGAAAGTTAAGAGTGAAGAGGAAAATATCCAGGGGAGCTCTTAAAAGGAAAACCTAATAATCTAACGGCTATAGGGCTTTAAGGAAATGAGAATAAAATGAACGCCTGAATCTCTAATCAAGGGTTTTGGCTGAATATTTCCAAATTAACCATGACCCCGTTGAGTTACTTGAGTAGATAGAACATAACAAGCAGCTTCCCAATATAAAAGCACATGACTAAAAGACCACTTGACTAATAGCGTTTGGATGCGCATCTAGAAGTAACTTTTGGTTTTTAGAAGTAAAAAAGAAAAAAAAAAGAATCAAGTTTAGGTAAAGAATTTCAAAACGACTTCTAACTTCGAAAAGCTAACTTTTTGTAGCGCGTTTGGATACCAGAAGCGAAAATTCTTTTGCTTTTCCAGAAGCAAAAGTCAGAAGAAAGGATATCTTACTTCACAAAAAGTCGACTTTTTTTGTTTCCAGAAGTCGTTCTGGAATTGAACACCAAACTAACTTATTGTTGTTGCCTTTCAGAAGTCAAAAAATTAATTCTGGACAAAATAGTTTCGATTCTAACTTTTGAGAAGCGGAATACTTTTGCATCTTGTATCCAAACGCGTTATAAAGCGGAATCCACAAAAGAGGGACTGTTGTATCAGTTTTGGTCATGGCTTATGGTGGAATTAGGTTGAACCTTATAGGAATTCTTATTCTCTCACGCAAAATCGACCCAGCTTTGTTGAGAGACTTTTTCTTCCCCAACCCAATACTCATAAACTGTATTTTCTTGTTTATGTATTCCAAGACTGAATAAAAAAATATTCGACACGCATCCGAACGCATGACCTGAATGAGGTGCTCAACAACTGCTCATCTGTTTGTTACATAAGATTGGACACATATTCAATTAGACCAAAATAATTATAATATTTATATTCACGAGTGTATTAGTAATATAAATGCACGGGGTGCGTTATTTGATTTTTCCTTGCATATTCTTATTGACATCAACAAAAAGAGTCCTTATTTAGTACTTTTCTTAGTCATATATAGAATACGCGTTATCATCCCCGTTTAGTGTAAATATTTCTTTAGTACCCCACTATCTATAATTTTTCAAATTAAATAAAAATTATTGACACTTTTTGTTTACTATTGTTGCAAAATATTCGACACTATAGAAGGACCTACGGAAAAAAATTCGCAGCGCCTTTCTAGATACAGGAGCTATATTCTCTCTTGCTTATAATTGCATTATGCAAGGGCTAATATACGGCTCTTAAATGCGAGACAAAAATCATCTCTTTCCTGTGAATAACTGGTCCGGGTTCCCAAATAGCGGGATATTTCTCAGAATTAGAAGCTGAAATTCAAAACAGTATTCCCTTGACGATTGACATTTCTCAGAATTAGAAGCTGAAATTCAAAAACAGTACTCCCTTGATGATTGACGTTATAGAACATTAGAACATCAATGTCAAAGTGTGTAATGCTTTCCTAAAGTCTACTAAACAAGTGTGTAATACTTTTACAGAAAGTCTACCAAACAAGTGTGCAATGCTTTAACAGAAGAAACTCATTTGACAAGGTAATATATCATTTACAACAACAAGACATCAGGATCTAATACATGGATCTGCGTGGCCAACAGGGGTACAACACATCTCAGCAAGAGAAGAACGGGGCGAAACCCATATGAAAATGTTCACATTCACTTTGTTGTCCATATGTAGGAACAACATGTTACAGGAATCAACAAATTTAATATGTATTTAAAATTGGGTTTATACACCATATACAATGAAAAATAAATTAGAAATGATCAGATGTCAAGATGTACATTCACAGATAGTGCAGAATCAAGTATCAATTGCACAAACACGGATAGATATGCAGGAAAGTCGAGACATATATTCACAACACAAATGTAAGTTGACTCCTATCGAAGACATAGGCCGGCATTCTACGAGTAAGAAGTTTTTTCAACATTATGAACAATGTAGATATTTGCTGCGTCAATATCACAAAACGTATATGGAAGTCATATGGACATTCACATCACAGAAACAAGTTGGAATAAAAAAATTGAATCATAGAAAGAGTAAATAAGTGACAAGTTGTGGAAAAGAGCATTATATCTTTTATTATTATTGTTAGATCACTGCTCGGTCGAACTCGCAAGTGTTGCTAACTCAAGCTTGTTGTCAAGTTTAGTTGCCAAAACTGTAAGTCTTGATTTCTAGTCTACTTATAGCTAAGTCTCGGATTAGGATAGAAAGTGTAGTTGAGCATTAGACTTCACGGCGTTCATCGATTGAAGACGAAGAACTATTAAGGGGAGCTTGTGGAACTTCATCAACAAAGATATGTGGAGACTTGAACTCATCTATCACTCAAAAGTATATCTACTCTATCTACTATTTGAGACAAAAGTCGTATAGCTATATAGACTTCGATTATACACATTTGATATTTCGAGCTGAGTTTAACTCGCTTACATATTTCTCGAAATATGTGTTGGTAAGCATTCGCTATAACCAAGTTCATCTTATATTCTTGGCGAAAGTCAAAATATCATCATGTGAAAGTAGCCTTGTAAAATCTTACATGATTTGTGTGAGACAGTCATTTGATGTAGACTCGGAATGTTTCGTATTGATCATTCGATCACTCGAAAATTGCTTTGAAGTTAATAGTTTGTGTGAGACAGCTATTTTCGTCTTCTAAGAATGTTTCAACGATTGATATGGGAGTTTAGAACAAATAACCATGATTGGATATAGAACAATATACGTACTTGTATGCTAACTGTTGCAAGTTATTCCAAGTCTAGGAACCATAGTATGCATACCCGTACGCGTACTGGTTGGTTAATGAAAGTACGGGAACTTAGTATGCATACCGGTATGTGTACTGGCGTGAACTTCAAGTTCTGGAAATTCAACTGAGTTTGGAAGGTATACGTACTCGTTCGCATACTGGCAAACCCAAACTTAGTCCGGCCACTTAGGTGTGCGTACCCGTCTGCATACTTGAGTAGGTTATTTTCTAAAATCGGTTTGTTCATGAACTAATACATTTATATAATAAGGAATGCAATCTTTTGCAAACCGTGGCTATAATGTTCATGAATTGATCCGAGTGAGTCAAAATCGATTTTGCTTCAATTGTGTCTAGTATACTTCTATGAGAATATAAACAAATGAACAAATCTAGAACTAGTTTCATTTGAGTCATTTGAACTAGTTATGGTTAAGATGAATATGGTTGATATGAAAATGTTCATATGGCTAACTTCGGTTAACTATTGTTGATCCAAAAAAGGGGTACACGTTTAGGTACGGTTATCATATCTAAATGAAGTCACTTTTCGTTTGGGTGTAACAAGCTAAGTTTGATCTAACTGTTGAAAGATATTAGCTTGAGTCTAATCAGGTTTTCATCTAATGGTGAATATTGAATGCTTTGTTACCAAGGTAACCTTGATTGCAACCCTGATTTGAAGATTATATAAGGGAGAACTCTAGAAACTGGGAAACCTAATCCCCACATCTCCTATGTGATGTTAGTTGCCACTAGAGTCGATTCTCCTTTAACCTTAGATTTTTCCAAAACTCAGTAGGTTAACGACTTAAAGACTTCATTAGGATTGTGAATCCAGACCCAACTATTTCGATTAGTTACATGTTCTAATCTTGCTGTTTTCTATTGTGATTGAGTATTATTTTCTCTAAGATTTGCTCGAGATTTAATCTCCGATAAGCAAGATAAAAAGTAGTCACAAACATCTTCGTCTCATCGTTTGTGATTCCACAATATCTTGTTTCGCTACCATATGATTGATATTATTGTGAGGTGATTGATATTTCTAGGCTGTTCTTCGGGAATATAAGTCTGGTGTATCAATTGGTTCATGTTCACCTTGATTTATCAAAAGACGGAACAAAACTCATAGGTATATCTCTGGGAGACAGATTTATCTATTCAATAGACTTTTCTGTGTGAGACAGATTGGTTTATCAAGTTTTCGACTTTGGGTCGTAGCAACTCTTAGTTGTGGGTGAGATCAACTAAGGGAATCAAGTGCGCAAAATCCGGCGTGGTTTTGGAGGCGTAAGGAACACGACTGTACCTTGATCAGTATGAGATTGATTAAGGCTCAAATACATTCAAGTACGAAGTTAACTTGGAGTAGGCTAGTGTCTGTAGCGGCTTAATACAATGTGGTGTTCAAATATGGACTAGGTCCCGGGGTTTTTCTGCATTTTCGGTTTCCTCATTAACAAAATTTATGGTGTATGTTTTATTTCTTTTCCGCATTATATTTTCTATGTAATTGAAATATTACAGGTAGTGCATAAGTTCAATCAATTGTGAATCCAACCTTTGGTTGTTGATTAAATTGGTTCACACTTGGATATTGGTTTTTGATACCGTCCAAGTTATTTTTTATATTCAATCAGGCTCGCAAATTCCTATTTGTTTGATTGCAGATTTAATTGAGAAATTGAGATATTACTCTTTGATATACTTTTCTTAAGATTGAGTATGACTGTCTAGTTGATTCTCTTGAAACACAACGTCAATGCACTTATCGTTATAGTAAAAAACCGTGACTCTAAATTAAAGGCTCTTAGCGAGGAAAACGTCGAAGTTTGCACCTCACGAACCTTACTCGAGGCAAAACTCAAAAAAGATGCCTTGGAAATTGAACGTCTTTTGAGTAAACTCTCTATTCGAGGATGTTCCAAAGAGTCCACTATACCAATTGCTTCTGATTCAACTGTAAAAAACTCAGTCCCAGAAGCTAAATTGAAATCCCTTCCTGTTAGAATAGATGTGTATGTATCTTCCTCTAATCCAGGAATATCCACATCACATGAAGGAAGAAATCTCCCAACTATGGTGTTAAGTTTGTTCATTCTAATCACTTAGGTGATCAGAAAGTGTGTCTCTTTTGTGATTCAAAAGGACATGTTGAACAATTGAGGAAATCGAGGTTGAATGACAATTCTATTTTTCGACTTCAACACACCTTAGATTTAATTCTCAAAGGTGTAACTGACATTCGTATGTCTAAACCAATTGGTTTTAATACTCACCCTGTGAATCCTACCAGGAAAGTCAGTTCAATTTGTTCCTCGAATGTTCATACATGTAACAGTAATCTTAACACAATTCTTCCAAGAAGAGTTCAAGGATCTTCTTCAGATAAAAAGGGAGATATTGTTGTTCTTGATGCGAATAAGGCTTCAGGAGAAGGAATGAAAAATGGAGTATGAAAGACAACCTAAATTTGATAATTGAAGGATACAATGAACTCATCAACAGGCTGTCGAGTCCCTATGATGAAAATCCTTCAGGTAAGAATCCATACTATGCGTCGTATTTCGATGATAGTAAGTTTTATAATAACTTTTCGCATCAAAACCGTTTTCCTCCAAAGATTAAGAAAAAGAAGGTTAACTGAAAACAACATTCATTTAATGAGCTCAAGGCTCATACTTGTGCTAGTTAATCACAAGGTTGAAATCGCACTCACAAATATCCTGGTTGAGTGAGATGTGATCAGCTATACTTGATGGAAAAAATTTCTCTGATTGCCTAGCTGTTTTCTTATCGTTCTTAGCCGGATTATCATTTCACAAACATTTTTGCATAAGTATTTGTGTTGGTCTTGTCAAATATTTGATTTTTGTTTTTGTTTTGAGTCAAAAATGCTACTCTTATGCTCTAAATTTTTCCCTTGAGAATATAAAATTTATTGAGCTAAGATTTGTGAAAATATTCACTTAGCAATATATTGCTTTCCAAACAGTTTTTTTTGGTTTGCATTTCTTTTTGTTTTCCACCTACGGGTCAAGTTGTGTTCGAACGGGTACCCGTGTTACATGTCACGAACCAACTATGGAAACCCTAAAAAATCTTTTTCCCTGAGAAACCATTTAAAATACCAAACCTATTGAGTCACGTACGCATACTCTAGGTTATTATTTTTTCGCCAAGAATGTCTTCACCTTCTCGCACCGGTGATTTTTCAAGAGGTTTTCTTGATAAAGGTATTGGTTTCGAGTCCAAAGGGAGGAAGAAAAGAACCCTAGTAGAAGATGATAATCAAAATCCTGATGCCTCATGCTACTATGCCTATACTCATCAGGATGTTGAGAATGAGGATATGGTTTCTGCTGAAGTGGTTCATGATTTTCTTAAATACTTTGAGGAATAAAAACTGCAACTCGTTGATATTATGAAGGGTATTGATGTGTTAAGAACTGAGTTGACATAGGTTAATTTCGACCTTGTTCTCATGAAGACATATGTTAAAGATCTTCTCAATGAGGATGTCTTCTCTGAAGAAGCAGTGGATGCTGTCAACCAAAATCTCAAAGGACTCAAGACTCGTGGGGGTTCTGGAAGTAATACTTGATTCCTGTTCATGATCGGTTTTGTTAGTTTAGGAGTCCTTTGATTTTTGCTTGTTGTCTTTATTTTGTCTAGGAAACTTCTTATGAGAATTTATTCTTGTGTTTTAAGAAGGATAACTAAGGTTTGGAATAACAATCATTATGAATACACATAGCTATTGCCAACGATTTTCATCTTGCAATGTTTTTAGATTTATTTATTTAAATTTTAAAGTTTTTGGAAGATGATTTTGTAGTATTAATCTTTATTGGTTTAATATATTGCAAAAATCATTATTGGATATGTGTGTTTGCGTCCGTGAACTATGATTGTCCCATATATGTCAAAAGTTAAGCATATTATGTCATTATGCAAATATTGATGCGTTGATGGTGGATTTTCGACAAAGGATAAAATCGTAAAACCACAATCTTACATATTCCTGATCCATCAAGCAGATGAGTATTGAGGCTCATGTCTCTCATTGAAGCATGGAAACTCATGCCACAAGAGTCTCTGACTGAGTATATTGTCTCTCAGAGCATACGAGAATATGCAGTCTCTCA
This sequence comes from Papaver somniferum, assembly GCF_003573695.1. Taxonomy (NCBI): domain Eukaryota; kingdom Viridiplantae; phylum Streptophyta; class Magnoliopsida; order Ranunculales; family Papaveraceae; genus Papaver; species Papaver somniferum. The sequence goes on along the minus strand of NW_020621603.1, from coordinate 2,549,655 downwards.
ACTGAGGCAACGACATATCTCATGAATACTGAGAAATTTCAGTAATCACTTCTATATAGAATCGAACGATTGGACGGCTCCTAGACAGCTTGCCTGCTAGTGTAGAGCGATAACGTCTTCAGGATGTAACAATGTTTTCCCTGACTATATAAAAAAATATGACGCTTCAACTAGCTCATATCACCCAATCTTTGAATAATTAATGTTCCTAGACAGCTTTCCTGCTAGTATAGAGCCATCAATTAATTATTTCTAGTCATTAAATTCATCAACTGAATCCTAGAAAATATTCTACATTCTTCATAATATTTCATTACTTCAATTCATGTTCTTCCCGGTAGAATTCCATGGGTTAGTAATAAATATTCAACGTGCGGGCATCTGATCCGCTATCGAGTAATCCCCGACCAAAATAGTGCAAGTGTACTCAGCAATAATGCACTAACGAGCACTTGAATGCACGAACGAGCATTCAAAAAATACGAAGTAACGATGAACCTATGCAAAATAGGAAGAAAAATAATAATAATAAAATATTAGCTAAGGCGCCATGGGACTGGGCCCATCGATCGATCAGTCATGTCGTGGCCGGTCCCACGCCTGATTCTTTATTTTATCATATTTTATTATTTTCCCTTGATCTCATGAAAATTCCTTCATTTGAACAAAACTCCTTCATCTTAAGGAGACTCCTCAATATCATGGTGTTTCCTTCATATCAAGGAAAAATAAAAATTAGGAAAAGTGTCACGGGATCAGGCTTACTAGCCGACCAGCCATGCCCTGGCTTTAGCCGGCCCCACACGTTAATTCCTTATTATTTTATTATTATTATTTCCTTCATCTTATGAAACTCCTTAATTTCATGATATTTCCTTCAAATCATGAAAATAATATAAAATTGGAAAAGGTTCACGGGACCGGGCCACTAGCCGGCCAACCATGCCTTAGCCATGGCCGGTCCCACGCGCCCCTTATTTTATATTATTGTAATTATTGTTTCCTTCATCTCATGGAAACTCCTTCGTTTTAAGGAAACTTCTTCGTTTCAACAAACTCCTTAATTTCATGATATTTTCTTCAAAACATGAAAATAATATAAAATTAGGAAAGGTGTCATGGGACCGGAATCATTAGCCGACAGACCATGCCTTAGCCATGACCGGTCCCACATTTATAATTCATTATTTTATTATTATTCTTTCTTCCATCTTATGAAGTTCCTCAGTTTCAGCAAAATCCTGATTTCTTCATATTTTCTCAAATGTTGCTCAAATGCACACCAGAAAATATCAAAATTATCAGGACTGAGACATGGACACTCTGGTAACATGGGCATATTATGTTGACCGACCAAGTTTGACTCTTTGGTTTGTAAGAGGCCAGTCCCACATATTTTCATAATTTGACTGTTTATGGGTGAAAACTAGCTGGTTTTGGTAATTTGGGGTGTGTGGATGAGAAATGAATCTAAACCCTAAACAAATGCACTGCACAGGAGTGCTTTTGATTCGAGAGATCAATCTGTACAATTCTGTCCTAAACCAAGAAATGGTCGTTCCAGACTTGCTTCGGTCACAAAGTGAAGGAGATGGGGTTGATCTTAGGGAGGGAAGCGAAGAAGGTGTTGAGATTGTGGAGGTGTTGGCTACTTATGACTTGTATCATAATACCGAACTTGCTTGCAATAATGTAAGCAATCAGCTCTGGGTGTTTTAATACGTTGTATCAACACTTGTTTTCTGTCTTGTCTTGTTGGAAATAGGGAGGAGAACCTATTCATACAAGTCATTGCGCCTAACCCTCGTCTCTCGTGGGAAGTGGAGGAAGTGGAGTAGTGGAGTCGTGTTGGTGATTGTCACACGATCAGGTATAAGCCCACTTCTCCCATCATCACTAACCGTCCATGTCTTCCTGACACGTTCTTGTGATGGCGCGTTGCACGCTGCACGCTGTAAACCGCCAGACCAATACCCCAGTAAGTATCCTCCAGTTTGTGACATGCTTGATGTCTTGAAGGTGTGGATCTTGGGACCCACAGGAAGTAGCATGTAATGCTAGGTTAAATAACTAAGTTATTTGGGAAGTCGATACTTATAAATATCGTGTGTATACTACACATGTAATGCATCGAATATATTCAATATGCGTGAATCATTGCTGTTTTAAAGCTTAACGGAGTAAGTCACGAATCAAACGTCTTAAATTAACATCAAGTCCAGCCATCTTCGAGTGATCGCTTGGAGGCTGCATGGGCGAGCCATGCCTTGGCCGATCACTCCACGTGGAAGAGTGGCGGACGGTGATCATGGTGATGCCTCACTGGTCGCCTAACTCTTAACCCAGGCTGTTCGTCCAAGCTAGCGAAGTTGGACGGACGAGATGGCTTGCGACCCCCATCTGCGACCGTTGGAGTAGGGTTTAGGAGGTGCGCAAGCACCCACTTTCAACTCAATAGAATTTGAGCTTAGGGGACGATTTTGGAGGGACCGATTGGTCCTGCATGGAGGAAGCCCTCCGGTACTCACGTCCATGCTAGCTCGTCTCGCGGAGGTGCGATCTAAACCACTCGATTTGGCCGGCAAAGAGGAGTAGCCGAGATCTGTTTCAATAGGAATCCTGTGTCGCAAAGGATTCCTTAAAGGGGCGTGGCATGCAACCTTTGGGCGCACGAACCGAGGCGTCCGACCATGGCCGGCCTTGGCCGATCGGTCATGCATGTAGAGGGCCCACGATGATTCTTTTGACATAGTTGGGACCCTTTGAAACCACATATACACCCTCCGTCGAATCTTGCGAAGATGGACGCTCGTGATCGATTAGCGACACATGTAACATGACGCAAACACTAATTAGGGTTTTGTATCGGTTGTGCGCAGGCAACTTCAACCGAACGGTTTCGTGAGTTGCGCTCCTCCCTTGAGGAGGCCGTTTGTGTGGGGCCCACATTGGGCCGGTGGTGAGCATGTATATGCTTGCTCCACGGTCCTTGGTGTGTTCTAAGCCATCCAACCATGCTTGCGAAGTTGGATGGTCGTGATCAATTTGGATTTCCACGGTTTCTTAAAGCATCATGCCATCCATGTTTGGGCAATCGTTTATTGCTCCATGACTTGGTCGTGAGAGAACCGATCAGGTAGGTGGAAAGTGGGACCACCAATGTGCGTACCAACACTTCACCGATCGATCGCGGGGATATCCAAGCCGTCCAACCGTGCTTGCGAAGTTGGACGGTCGCGACTGTTTTTTGACAGTCCTGCGCATGTTAACCACTCCACACCAGCTCGACCATCCCTCTTCAGGGATGGCGTTTTGTGGATACTTGGGGGCAAGGCATGCGTTCGACTATCCATGACATAATCGGGCCCGCTGGTGGTCATTGTGGTGGTAGCCTTCTCCTGTTGAGGATCGCCTAGGATGGTTAAATCATGCGGCCAACCTGCGTGGTCGTGATTATTTTTGAGACTGACGCGGGCAGTCCAGATTTATACTCAATCGGGCTAGTATAACACACCGAGAGAACTGCTCAATCGGGCTAGTATAACACACCGAGAGACTTTACTCAATCGAGCTAGTATAACACACCGAGAGATAGCTTGTACGGGCATTTCGTTCATTCCTCGCTATTGACACTCGGAGATCCGTGTTACTCTGTTAGGAGCAACACTCAGTCCTCATGCCGCACCAATAGTGACGGTTCCCGGGAACATCACAGGAAATACAAGGCTAATAAAGCATTAATTAATAATGCTATAAATCCACATAAAATCGGGATTGTTGCTACATGCTCCATTCTGGGTGTATTTAATTCATAGGGATTGTTGCCACATGCTCCAAGTGAATTAATAAAGTGAAGAAGTATTCATCACTCTTATGGCTTTATCCTTTACAGGATGTCAGCGTATTAAATTCGGCTTTTACAACTTTAGCCTTTGAACCAAAATCCACCATCAACATTAATTCCCCTGCCTAGAATGCAATGGTTACACTATTGTGGGGTAGGCATTAGATGGTGACAAATAAAGATAAAACTTTTGAGACAAAGTTAGATGTTATCAGGAGAGACGGGTCGTCCTGTCCTTGGAGCATGTCACGTTCAAGAGGCGTTCAGGTGAGCGTTCCCCTAGCATGATGTCGGTCTTGCCTGATTCGATCGAACTTGCTATGCCTGCTTCGGTCGAGAGCCTGCTTCGTGCTTGCTCCGCTCGAATGTCGGTCTTTCCTGCTTCGATCAAACGTGGGACCCGATGTGAGCATGCTTGCTTCGAACATGGGCATCTGTGCATGCTTCGATCAAACACGGGTCCACCGTGTACATGTTTCAAACGTCGGATCTGTCTTGTGCCTGCTTTGCCCATACAGATGATGTGCTTGCTCGAGTGTCATCCTTGCTACTTCGACCAAACACCGACCCTGTTATCTTAACCAAACACCGGTCTTGTTGCCTTGACCAAACACCGGCCTTGCTGCCTGCTTCGCTCGAACGTGGGACCCACCGTGTGCTTGCTTTGCTCAAAAATGAACCTTGTGTGCTCCAATGTGAATGTGGGTCCTACAGAGAGCGAGCAGGTCCCGGAGAGCATTGAAGCAGCTTCTGGAGCGAGCAGGTCCCGGAGAGCGTTGAAGCAGCTTCTGGAGCGAGTATTGAAGCGACTTCTGCTGGAGGGAGCGTTGAAGCGGCTTCTTCTTCAGTTTGGTTCCCCATTGTGAATTACATGCTTCTTGATTGACTATCTCTTGTGTTGAAGAAGTTCTTGACTGACGACGAAGGAATTTCTTGCTGAGCCTCAGTCCCCAAGCGTGGTCTACGTGGCTCTATCTTGTATGCCCGACGTGTCTACCATAATAAAGGTATCGCAATCCGGCCTTCGTACTAGTAATCATATTACTTATCCATGGGTAAAAATATGCAGTAGTTTAGATTACCTTTCGTACGTAGTGGTCGTTGATATGGTGAAGCTCTGGATGGTATCAATCGACGAGCAACAACGGTTCTTGGCAGCAGCTGTGATCAGAAGAGACTGGCAGGGAGAGGCGTGGTGGCAGCTTGCACGAACTTGGCATCCTTCATACAATGGTAGAGATCGTCTCATTATTAGAGGGAGAAACTGGAACTGATGGCTTTCTTGGTGTTTCTTCATGGAATAAAGAAGAGGAAGACAGTCCCCTTCCCACGAGTATCCACTGAGTTTTCGACTTGATAGATGCTGTCGCGCTAGGTTCATGAGGCCGCCTTTACGTCTGCTTACTTGAGTATATCCTCGTCTTTGGACATCTTGGAATCATAATGATAGCGTGCTTGCATCTATATAAATTCACCATCTTTGAGATGGGCAGTGCTAAGCAGTCCCCAGTCATACTCCTTTGCCATTATCATCTTTGGATCATGTCCTCTTAAGTCCCAGGTGCAATCTCCTTTGGTAACGCAACTACTTCGGAGATAAATTCTGAAAGCGTCTCTCATTGATGTAGTTACCTTCGACCCAGATATGGAATATCTTGGACGTTGTTTCATCATTGTTGCATTCGTGCACGTGGTACTAGCGTTGAAGTTGGCAATTTTGGACGCGCATGATGTTGTATCTCGGTGTCTTTCCTCTTGCTGCTTCAGCGAAACTTCTTACGGAAGGCTGAAGGTTGTATTGTATGTTGGCGAGATGCATGCTGAGTAACGAACATCATGAGTCTCTTAATTACTGGCAAACCTGGTTCTTTCTAGCAGGGCAAATGCTGTTGTAGATGAGCGTTCAACAGCTTCACGAAGTCCAGAGGATGACCAAAAGCGCAGATTCTCCAACATAGCACGATAGACATGCACCATCGTCTGATAGAGTGATTCGCCCGGATCTTTCTCGACATGATGCGCGGACATCGTCATCTTCTTGAGGCTTCTTCCCTTGAGGTATCGTCTCCAGTGGAAAATTGCCGTCATAGAGCGTTGATACGTTGTACCGGCATTCTTTAAACCAAATGGCATTACAGTATAATAAAAATTTCCGAGAGGAGTTCGAAAAGTTGTCTTACTTGCGTCATGCTCGTACATCATTATCTGATTGTACCCGCTATATCCATCCATGAAGAAGAACATGTCGTGTCCGCTGATGGAGTCTACTAACATGTCAATGTTAGGTATATGAAAATCGTCTTTGGGGCAGCATTTGTTCAAGTCTCTGAAATCTACACAGCACTCGATCTGTCCGTTTTTCTTTTCTGGTCCCGGCTTTCCACAAAAGTTCGTTCCCTCTTAGCGTGAGCGTGGGTTGCGGCTTCACCAGATGAAGAAGAACGCCTTGTCAGCAAAGATGCATCTTGGGGATTAGCCCTCAATGATGCGAGTCGGTCCTCCTCCTGAATTGACGCCCACGTGGGGAGTGGGATGCAATGAACTTTGTATGATCCTTCTTTCGGAGCTTCTCTTGGTTCAAACAATTCCACTCCACATATCAGTGCATAGGGAGACAACGATGCAGGGATACAAACGATTTCTTTATTCAACATAGTCTTCAGGCACTGGTGATATGTCAAAGGGACAATCCTACTGTCATGAATACACGATCTCCCCAATATCATGTGGTAGTCTGACTCTTTTTCTATGACTTAAAATTTCATCTTTGACTGGGAGGTCCCTACAGATAAATTCAGGTTGACATACCCATACGTGTTGGTTTGGTTTCCCTCGAAGTCTGTATTGTAGTAGGATTCAGTACGACCTTGCCTGGGCGAACCTTGGCTGTCCTGAGAGTCTTGAGAGTAATCACATTCGAAGACGCTCCTATGTCAATAAGGGCCCTCTTGAAATCTGAATCCTTAATGCGTGCGGTTACATGTAGGGCACGGTTGTGATCTTCCTCTACTATGCCTATACTCATCAGGATGTTGAGAATGAGGATATGGTTTCTGCTGAAGTGGTTCATGATTTTCTTAAATACTTTGAGGAAGAAAAACTGCAACTCGTTAATATTATGAAGGGTATTGATGTGTTAAGAACTGAGTTGAAATAGGTTAATTCCGACATTGTTCTCATGAAGACATATGTTAAAGATATTCTCAATGAGGATGTCTTCTCTGAAGAAGCAGTGGATGCTGTCAACCAAAATCTCAAAGGACTCAAGACTCGTGGGGGTTCTGGAAGTAATACTTGATTCCTGTTCATGATTGGTTTTGTTGGTTTAGGAGTCCTTTGATTTTTGCTTGTTGTCTTTAGTTTGTCTAAGAAACTTCTTATGAGAATTTATTCTTGTGTTTTAAGAAGGATAACTAAGGTTTGGAATAACAATCATTATGAATACACATAGCTATTGCCAATGATTTTCATCTTGCGATGTTTTTAGATTTATTTATTTAAATTATAAAGTTTATTTGGAAGATGATTTTGTAGTATTAATCTTTATTGGTTTAATATATTGCAAAAATCATTATGGGATATGTGTGTTTGCGTCCGTGAACTATGATTGTCCCATATATGTCAAAAGTTAAGCATATTATGTCATTATGCAAATATTGATGCGTTGATGGTGGATTATCGACAAAGGATAAAATCGTAAAACCACAATCTTACATATTCCTGATCCATCAATCAGATGAGTATTGAGGCTCATGTCTCTCATTGAAGCATGGAAACTCATGCCACAAGAGTCTCTGACTGAGTATATTGTCTCTCAGAGCATACGAGAATATGCAGTCTCTCAACTGAGGCAACGACATATCTCATGAATACTGAGCAATTTTAGTAATCACTTCTATATAGAATCGAACGATTGGACGGCTTCTAGACAGCTTGCCTGCTAGTATAGAGAGATAACGTCTTTAGGATGTAACAATGTTTTCCCTGACTATATAAAAAAATATGACGCTTCAACTAGCTAATATCACCCAATCTTTGAATAATTAATGTTCCTAGACAACTTTCCTGCTAGTATAGAGCCATCAATTAATTATTTCTAGTCATTAAATTCATCAACTTAATCCTAGAAAATATTCTACATTCTTCATAATATTTCATTACTTCAATTCATGGTTCTTCCCGGCAGAATTCCATGGGTTAGTAATAAATATTCAACGTGCGGGCATCTGAGCCGCTATCGAGTAAGCCGCGACCAAAATAGTGCAAGTGTACTCTGCAATAATGCACTAACAAGCACTTGAATGCACGAACGAGCATTCAAAAAATACGAAGTAACGATGAACCTATGCAAAATAGGAATAATAATAATAATAATAAAATATTAGCTAAGGCGCCATGGGTCTGGGCCCACCGGTCGGCCAGTCATGTTGTGGCCGGTCCTACGCCTGATTCTTTATTTTATCATATTTTATTATTTTCCCTTGATCTCATGAAAATTCCTTCATTTGAAAAAAACTCCTTCGTCTTAAGGAAACTCCTCAGTTTCATGGTGTTTCCTTCATATCAAGGAAAAATAAAAATTAGGAAAAGTGTCACGGGATCAGGTTTACTAGCCGACCGGCCATGCCCTGGCTTTAGCCGGTCCCACACGTTAATTCCTTATTATTTTATTATTATTTCCTTCATCTTATGAAACTCCTTAATTTCATGATATTTCCTTCAAATCATGAAAATAATATAAAATTGGAAAAGGTTCACGGGACCGGGCCACTAGCCGGCCGACCATGCCTTAGCCATGGACGGTCCCACGCGCCTCTTATTTTATATTATTATTATTATTGTTTCCTTCATCTCATGGAAACTCCTTCGTTTTAAGGAAACTCCTTCGTTTCAACAAACTCCTTAATTTCATGATATTTTCTTCAAATCATGAAAATAATACTCCCTCCGTTCCAATTTACTTGACGTTGTAGAGTTTTTCACGCAAATTAAGAAACAACAGAGAGAGTCAAATTTTTCAAATCTACCCATATTAATAGCTTCCTAAAATTTTAACACACCTAGTTTTTAGTTTCTAAATTTAATGTAAATTACGAGTCCCATTATAATTTACTTGGGGTAAACAAAATATTCCATCCAAATCTTGGAATAATCATTTATCTACTAATTCTAATGATAATTAATGGTATGCTCTGATTTCAAAGCAAGGGCAAATCAGTTAGAATTTGGGAAAAATTCTTAAAACCTCATCTATTTTGGAACACAAGAAAAACCCTAAAACATCAAGTAAATTGGAACGGAGGGAGTACAAAATTAGAAAAGGTGTCATGGGACCGGGCTCATTAGCCGACAGACCATGCCTTAGCCATGACCGGTCCCGCAATTATAATTCATTATTATATTATTATTATTTCCTTCATCTTATGAAGTTCCTCAGTTTCAGCAAAACCCTGGTTTCTTCATATTTTCTCAAATGTTGCTCAAATGCACACCAGAAAATATCAAAATTCTCAGGACTGAGACATGGACACTCTGATGGGCATATTATCTTGACCGACTTTTGTCTCTTTGGCTTGTAAGAGGCCAGACCCACAAATTTTCATAATTTGACTGTTTATGGGTGAAAAATAGCTGGTTTTGGTAATTTGGGAGTGTGTGGATGAGAAATGAATCTAAACCCTAAAAAAATGCACTGCAAATGAGTGCTTTTGATTCGAGAGATCAATCTATACAATTCTGGCCTAAACCAAGAAATGGCCGTTCCAGACTTGCTTCGGTCACAAAGTGAAGGAGATGGGGTTGATCTTAGGGAGGGAAGCGAAGAAGGTGTTGAGATTGTGGAGGTGTTGGCTACTTATGACTTGTATCATAATACCGAACTGGCTTGCAATAATGTAAGAAATCAGCTCTGGGTGCTTTAATACGTTGTATCAACACTTGGTTTCTGTCTTTTCTTGCTGGAAATAGGGAGGAGAACCTATTTATATAAGTCATTGCGCCTAACCCTCGTCTCTCGTGGGAAGTGGAGTGATGGAGTAGTGGAGTCGTGTTGGTGATTGTCACACGATCAGGTATAAGCCCACTTCTCCCATCATCACTAACCGTCCATGTCTTCCTGACACGTTCTTGTGATGGCGCGTTGCATGCTGCACGCTGTAAACCGCCAGACCAATACCCCAATAAGTATCCTCCAGTTTGTGACATGCTTGATGTCTCGAAGGTGTGGATCAGGGGACCTACAGGAAGTAGCATGTAATGCTAGGTTAAATAACTAAGTTATTTGGGAAGTCGATACTTTTAAAATATCATGTGTATACTATACATGTAATGCATCGAATAGGTAGTTGCAGGAAATCCTACACTACACCCCTCATATGATTTCATTGTTGATCAACTCATTTTTAGGTTTATATTCTTAATTTTATTGATTAATTTTTGAATGTTCTTACAAGAAAGATAAAAAAAGTCAAGAATGATCTCTGCTCTAAACTTTCTCTCTCCTATTTACTTGTTTCTTACTAAAAAAAGATCTCTCTCCCTCTTTAAAACTCGAACGACTATTTATAAAGGAATACATAGTGGATGACAGCTAATCTGTCCTTTATTTTCGGGTATGGTTTGCGACAGTCTCGCAACCTTACAAATGTTAATTTCGCAAACTCTCTAATTTTCGCAGAACTATCATATCTTTCTCGTGATCTTTGCTGACGTCATTTATTTTATCATTCCTGAAATTGTTCTGCGACGTTGTTGTGCTGTGTCATTGATAATTTCGCTAAAACGTTGTCGTTGCGAGATTCTGATCCTACAGAATATACTCAATATGCGTGAAGCATTGCTGTTTTAAAGCTTAACGGAGTAAGTCACGAATTAAGCGTCTTAAAATAACATCACGTCCAGCCATCTTCGAGTGATCGCTTGGAGGCTGCATGGGCGAGCCATGCCTTGGACGATCACTCCACGTGGAAGAGTGCCAGAAGGTGATAATGGTGATGCCTCACTGGTCGTCTAACTCTTAACCCAGGCTGTTCGTTCAAGCTAGCGAAGTTGGACGGACGAGATGGCTTGCGACCCCCATCTACGACCGTTGGATTAGGGTTTAGGAGGTGCGCAAGCACCCACTTTTAGCTTAATCGAATTTGATCTTAGGGGACGATTTTTGAGGGACCGATTGGTCCTGCATGGAGGTAGCCCATCGGTGCTCATGTCCATGCTAGCTCGTCTCGCGGAGGTGCAATCTAAACCACTTGATTCAGCCGGAGAAGTGGAGTGGCCGAGATCTGTTTCAATAAGAATCCTGTGTCGCAAAGGATTCCTTAAAGGGGCGTGACATGCCACCTTTGGTTGCACGAACCGAGGTGTCCGGCCATGGCCGGCCTTGGTCAATCGGTCATGCATGGAGACGGGCCCACGGTGATTGTTTTGACATGCTCGGGACCCTTTGAATCCACATCTACACCCTCCGTCCAAGCTTGCGAAGATGGACGCTCGTGATAGATTAGCGACACATGTAACATGCCGCAAACCCTAATTATGGTTTTGAATCGGTTTCGTGAGTTGCGCTCCTCCCTTGGGGAGGCCGTTTGTGTGGGGCCCATATTGGGCCAGTGGTGAGCATGTATATGCTTGCTCCACGGTCCTAGGTATGATCTAAGCCATCCAACCATGCTTGCGAAGTTGGATGGTCGTGATCAATTTGGATTTCCATGGTTTCTTAAAGCATCACGCCAGCCATGTTTGGGAAATCGCTTATTGCTCCATGACTTGGTCGTGAGAGAACCGATCAGGTAGGTGGAAAGTGGGCCCGCCAATGTGCGTGCCAACACTTCACCGATCGATCGCAGGGCGATCCAAGCCGTCCAACCGTTCTTGCGAAGTTGGACGGTCGCGACTGTTTTTTGACAGTCCCGCGCATGTTAACCACTCCACACATTCTCGACCATCCCTCTTCAGGGCTGTCGTTTGGTGGCTATTTGGGGGCAAGGCATGCGTTCGACCATCCAGGACATAATCGAGCCCGCTGGTGGTCATTGTGGTGGTAGCCTGCTCCTGCTGAGGATCGTCTAGGCTGGTTAAATCATGCGGCCAACCTGCGTGGTCGTGATTATTTCTGAGACTGACACGGACATTCCAGATTTGTACTCAATCGGGCTAGTATAACACACCGAGAGAACTGCTCAATCGGGCTAGTATAATACACCGAGAGACTTTACTCAATCGAGCTAGTATAACACACCGAGAGATAGCCTGTACGGGCATTTCGTGCATGCCTCACTATTGACACTCGGAGATTCGTGTTACTCTGTTAGGAACAACACTCAGTCCTCATGCCGCACCAATAGTGACGGTTCCCGGGAACAACACAGGAAATACAAGGCTAATAAAGCATTAATTAATAATGCTATAAATCCACATAAAATCGGGATTGTTGCTACATGCTCCGTTCTGGGTGTATTTAATTCATAGAGATTGTTGCCACATGCTCCAAGTGAATTAATAAAGTGAAGAAGTATTCATCACTCTTATGGCTTTAGCCTTTGAACCAAAATCCACCATCAACATTGACCTAATTCGTTCATATTAGGTTCAAACTCTTATAAACAACTTGGAATTTCATCAAACGATCGCCAGTCGGTCCCACGAACAACCATGGCCGGTTCCATGACCCCTTGGTCGGTCCCTCATTCCATCATTATTAGGTTTTATCACCTAAGGCTCAGACGAGCATTATTTCAATAAATGATTAAACCAGCATTTAATCATCCTTTCACTAACTGGTATTCAAGAGACTATGGTGCTGGCTCACTCGAGTATCTGTGCGCTACATTGTCGGCCCATCATCCCATGTAGCCGGTCCCTCCTTCACTCCGTGGTTGTTTTTCAATAAATCTTCAATTGATCATCAATTTATCAAAATTAGGGTTTCGAATCCAAGGCTCTGCAAAGCATAATTCTGAGCAGATTCAAACACTAATAATTTTACGTTGATCCCGTGATCAACATTTTAATTATTATACTCAGGTCAGTTGCCAGTATCTTAATTAATATTTCATTTGGTCCGCTATCAATAATTCATCAAACGAGCAACATTTGTTCAGATGAACAATATTTTCTCAGACTAAGGAATATTGGTTCAACTATCAATATTCAACAATTGATCAAATGAGCAATATTTGCTCACCTTAACTATACAATTATACCTCTGTCTCAACATACACGTTCAATTCATGAGTTCTAGATCATTCGCAAATCATGTTCGACTCAGCAATACAAAGACTCATCGTCTCATCAAGTCAACAACTGACTAATTAAATACATGTCTGCCTTGCAGACTCCACAATCACGAGACATTAATCGTGTCACATGGGGGATATTAACTAGGGTTTTGTTATGGTGGCCTACGGCGCGTCTGGTCATCCACACGATGAGAATGTGAGCAAGTCGTGCAAGCAGTTAGAGTAGTTAGAAAAGTATGGGTAGAAAATCAACCAAGTCTCTGCACGATGAGCAACTGGTTTTAACACGATTTCCACTTCCCCACTCTTTGACTCCGGCAACTGTCACATTTCATGGGATCAAGATGTCTAAAATTCTTGCAATATAAATAAATCTCTGAATCATGATTGAAAGAACAGACAATTTTTCGTCAAACGGACAACAAGAGATAAGAACTCAACGTCTGAGCAATTACTCTCAACATAGCAAAATTGAATCAATTAGTACTTATCTTATTTCTTCACGTAGAATACACAACACACCTACGATTCTTGATCACCATTGATCTCACATATTTCTCAGCTTCCCTCCTATAGATCGACTCATCCTCTCTTGTGACCGAATTGACTCTGGAACGTCCATTGTCTTAGTTTAGGCCGGAGTCCTACAGATTGATCTCTCGAATTCAAGCACTCCCTTTTTGTAGTGCATCTGTGTGAGGTTGAGCAGTTTTCTCGGTTCAAGGAGTCTCCTCCGCACGGTCGTATCCTCAATTCCTTAAAGACCAGCGAATCGTTTTGCCCCATCTACATGATGGAAGATAGGATGAACTTTTGATTGCAAATATTGAGTCTATTGTATGTATTTATGCAAATATTGATGAAAAATAGAATGAATCTTTGAATATTCCGCAGTATTGGTCTTCCCTGATCCACTTCTATGTGAAAGTACTGTGTGGCTCCGTAAATTCTCTTATGTTGAGCATCTCCGATTAAACTAATCACAGGATCTCGTGGTTAATTTAATTGAGTTTTCTGGATACAAATTCATGTTTCATGTGATTTGTTAATGTCCAAAGAAGTCCTTCTTTTCTGGTAAAAGTAAGGCCGCTCTTGTTGTTCTTTCGAGAATGACATTTTATGGGGGAGAGTTCTTAATTGAACTTGTGCTTGATTGCAAAATCTTTGTGAGGAGTGCAGATGTGGAATATTGTAGGAGTTTTCTTGTATCTCTATTAACTCCTTGATGAATGCATTTAGTTTCGTCTATATGATTGCATCTAAACAAAGTTGATTGTATTCTTTTATTCATGAAGTATCTCTATGAGAATTTCATTATGATCCCACTAGTTTTCGTACCCTTGCCAATTTTTATTGACAAAAAAGGGGAGAATTAATGTGTAGTTCACAGTACAAATACATATGGTTTACAGATCATTATGCATGGGGGAGTGGTTTTCTTGTGAGATGAAGTATTGACTAAGGGGGAGTCATACATATCACCATAGTATTGTTGTCAAAGTTGTGATCCAATTGGATTTTGATGGTATGTAATAATACCATGTCACTGTATAACAATGATTGAGAGCTACTGTTTTTCATTGTTATAGATACGGATCTTCAAGAACAATAATGCTGAGTTGAACACGTTCAGAATCACTGAAGTACTTGGAAGTGACGAAGATTTCGAGTAATGTTGAAGAACCAAGGAATCAAGCATTTGGATGAGAAGCTACAAAGTTTATTTATTTTTTAATCAATATGTATTGATAGTTTTGTTAATAAAATTGACAAAGGGGGAGATTGTTAGAGCACTTCTCGGTCGAACTCGCAAGCGTTTCTATCTCAATCTTGTTTGTCAAGTTTAGTTGCCAAAACTATAAGTCTTGATTTCTAGTCTACTTATAGATATGTCTCGGATTAGGATAGAATGTGTAATTGAGCTTTAGACTTCACGTCATTCATTGATTGAAGACGAAGAACTACTAAGGGGAGCTTGTAGAACTTCATCAGCAAAAGGTATGTGTAGACTTGAACTCGTTTATCACTCAGAAGTTTATTTCTATTCTATCTCATATTGAGACAAAAGTCATATAGCTATATAAACCTTATATTATACACATTTGATATTTCGAGATGAGTTTAACTCGCTTACATATATCTCGAAGTATGCGTTGGTAAGCTTTCGCTTTAACCAAGTTCATCTTATATTCTTGACGAAAGTCAAAAGATGATCATATGAAAATTGCCTTTTAACATCTTACATGATTTGTGTGAGACAGTCATTTGATGTAGACTCGAAATGTTTCGTATTGATTATTCGATCACTTGAAAATTGCTTTGAAGCTAATAGTTTGTGTGAGACAGCTATTGTCGTCTTCTAAGAATGTTTCAATGATTGATATGGGAGTTTAGAAAAAATAACCATGATTGGATATAGTACAGTATGCGTACTTATATGCTAACTGTTGCAAGTTATTCCAAGTCCGGGAACCATAGTATGCATACCCGCATGGGTACTGGTTGGTTAATGAAAGTCCGGGAACTTAGTATGCATACCGGTATGCGTAAAGGGGTAAACTTCAAGTTCCGGAAATTCAACTGAGTTTGGAAGGTATGCATACCCGTTCACGTACTGGCGAACCCAAACTTGGTCCGAGCACTTAGGTATGATGAGCACGAAAGTGCGACACATTTTCACCCATAAATACATTAGCTGGGACTCATTTTATCACCAATAAACTTGTTTGTATGTATTTTTAGGAAATAACGTTTTTGGAAGAATCGGCTCAAAAAACTGCTAAAGGCACCCCTGAAGGACATTTGCTAAGCGGACTCCAAGTTTGGATAAGGGGCACTCATGGCTATGTACAACTCAAATTCATTCTCAGCACCCATGGCTATGTACAACCCAAATTCATTCTCAGCACCCACCTGTTAAGGGCACCCCTACTCTGGATAGGGGCACCCCCTTTTCTTCTTCACAAGCAACAGAAAAATGACGGGAAATTATCAGTTAAAATTTCTATTTCAGCGTAACTTATGACAGAGAATTTAGATGGGATTTATTGAGATTCAGTGACCGGAGTTGATTGATAATATCCTGTTTCGCTAAAACAGGGATGGTAATCCGGTTGGTTTTGAAGAAAAAGGAAGGTTACATTCAAACAGGGCCGTATATTCACTTGAGATATTATTGGGTTTCTGTGGAAGATTTTGGAAGAGATTTGGTTGGAATTAGATTGGTATTGATTCTGTGCATCAAAACAGGGGTGGTAAATGCTTTGTTTCATAAAAGGAAGATCATATTTTCGTTTTGAAGAAGACAGAGGTGAAGATATTTTGGAGATCCTGTTAGTGTTAATTCTGTAAGATACGGGATAATTGGAAAATATATCGTCTTGGGATTTCATTCTGCATTGACTGGGAGAGAGGACACGTAAAGAAATAAAAAAGTAAGCAGTTGATAAAACAAGGAAGTATGGAGTTATTCACGGGATTGCATAGGATTTAGACGTGTAATGGGTGTGTTTGGATAATGATAAGCTGCAACAGGAACGTGTAGAAGATAAATATCGAGACTTTGTAGCAACACGAGTGCGTAAGAAAGAAATGAATGGAAATAAAATCTCGTAACATGCAGTGAAGATAATTGAGAATATATGGAGTTATTACAAGGTTTCTTTCGACCTGTTGAGTATAAATAGTATGCTTGGGAGCAGAGAAGGGATATCGAGTGACTGGGGTGAAGCACAGAGGGTCGCAGAGCAGATTTTTCTGCTGCTGTAGAGAAGAAAAAGAAGAAGAACATACTACGCTTGTAGACTGTCGTTAGAACTGTCACTGTTTCTTCCAGAGACGACAGTTTTCTGCGACAGAAAAGAACAATCGTTTTCTGTAATAGTCATTGTAACAGTTTTGTAACGGTTTTACAGCGTTGCGAAACTCAGTTTTCTTATCTCTTCCCCTCTTGTAAGCACTTTTGAGCAATAAAAATGAATTTTGAGCGTGTCTACAATATGAGGAGTTAAACCCCATCACTGGAACGGTGGAGGAAGCCGAATTTCATATATGGGTAAAATTATTTTATTCTCTATATGACTTTTGCACTAATTGAAATAAAGTTATGATTCGAATTAATTAGTTATTATTTTATTTGATGGGTCATGCTTGCTTAAATGTTTGACGTCCCATACTTACGATTTATAACTAATATTTTAAAAATCTACTTTGGAAAAATTAGAGTCCATATATTTTATTTATCAAGCAATAATTGTTGAGACTAAATAATTGAGCCTTATCATATGAATTCGGTGGAATCCTAGTCCCAGTAACTGTCACCTTTGTTTATTATTTTCATTAAATCTTTAAATTTAATCTTCACAAGTCTTAGAGTTCGAATCTTAATTACTACAATAACAAATTAAAAAAAAATCATCAGTATGCGTACCCGTTTGCATACTTGAGTAGGTTATGTTTTAAAATCGGTTTGTTCATGAACAAATACATTTATATAATAAGAAATGCAATCTTCTGCAAACCGTGGCTATAATGTTCATGAATTTATTCGAGTGAATCAAAATCGATTTTGCTTCAATTGTGTCTTGTATACTTCTATGAGAATATAAACAATTGAACAACTCTAGTTATTGTTTCATTTGAGTCATTTGAACTAGTTATGGTTAAGATGAGTATGGTTGATATGAAAGTATTCATATGGGTAACTTCGGTTAACTATTGTTGAGCCAACAAAAGTGTACACGTTTAGGTACGGTTACTCATATCTAAATGAAGTCACTTTTCAATTGTGTGACAAGCTAAGTTCGATCTAACTTAGCTTTTATTATTATTGTTAGAGCATTGTTCGGTCGAACTCGCAAGTGTTGCTAACTCAAGCTTGTTGTCAAGTTTAGTTGCCAAAGTTGTAAGTCTTGATTTCTAGTCTACTTATAGCTAAGTCTCGGATTAGGATAGAAAGTGTAGTTGAGCATTAGACTTCACGACGTTCATCGAATGAAGACGAAGAACTATTAAGGGGAGCTTGTGGAACTTCATCAACAAAAGGTATATGGAGAATTGAACTCATCTATCACTCAAAAGTCTATCTACTCTATCTCCTATTTAAGACAAAAGTCGTATAGCTATATAAACTTCGATTATACACATTTGATATTTCGAGCTGAGTTTAACTCGCTTACATATTTTTCGAAATATGTGTTGGTAAGCTCTCGCCTTAACCAAGTTCATCTTATATTCTTGGCGAAAGTCAAAAGATGATCATGTGAAAATAGCTTTGTAACATCTTACATGATTTGTGTGAGACAGTCATTTGATGTTGACTCGGAATGTTTCGTATTGATCATTCGGTCACTTGAAAATTGCTTTGAAGTTAATAGTTTGTGTGACACAACTATTCTCGTCATCAAAGAATATTTAAATGATTAATATGGGAGTTTAGAACAAATAACCATGATTGGATATAGCACAGTATGCGTACTTGTATGCTAACTGTTGCAAGTTATTCCAAATCCAGGAACCACAGTATGCATACCCGTATGTGTCAGATCTGATTCGATGAGTTGTTTATATGCTCTTCAAAAAGGCGATTTGCCATGGCAGCTAATGCAGAGGTGGAAAATAGCGAAGAGTTTTTATAACAATATTAGCTATATTCATAGTTACAGAGAGGCTAATTTTTCAGCGGATGTCTCGGCCAAACAAGCATGTTTGTTGGCTGAGGAACATTATGAGTTTTACGAGGGTAGGCCAGGTTTTATTCATTCTGTTGAATGGCCTGGAGAGGTTTACTATCGTTTTTAGGCTTTTTAGTGTGCGGCCTTCTTGGCTTAGCACTAAATTAGCCTGATCCTTGTACATTTTCGCTTTTTTATTCTATTTTATTGACCGAGTAAAAAAAAAAATTGGTTAATGAAAGTCTGGGAACTTAGTATGCATACCGGTATGCGTACTGGCATGAACTTCAAGTTCCGGAAATTTAACTGAGTTCGGAAGGTATAGTACCCGTTCGCATACTGGCGAACCCAAACTTAGTCCGACCACTTAGGTATGCGTACCCGTTTGCATACTTGAGTAGGTTATGTTCTAAAATCGGTTTGTTCACGAACTAATATATTTATATAATAAGAAATGAAATCTTTTGGAAACCATGACTATAATGTTCATGAATTGATCTGAGTGAATCAAAATCGATTTTGCTTCAATTGTGTCTTGTATACTTTTATGAAAATATAAACAAATGAACAAATCTAGAACTAGTTTCATTTGAGTCATTTGAACTAGTTATGGTTGATATGAAAGTGTTCATATGGCTAACTTCGGTTAACTATTGTTGAGCAAACAAAGGTGTACACGTTTAGGTACGGTTACTCTTTATAAATGAAGTCACTTTTCATTTGTGTGTAACAAGATAAGTTCGATCTAACGGTTGAAAAATATTAGCTTGAGTCTAATCAGGTTTTCATCTAACGGTGAATATTGAATGCTTTGTTACCAAGGTAACCTTGATTGCAAACCCTGATTTGAAGACTATATAAGGGAGAACTCAATAAAATGGGAAACCTAATACACACACCTCCTATGTGATATTATTTTCCACTAGAGTCGATTCTCCTTTAACCTTAGTTTTTTCCAAAACTCAGTAGGTTAACGACTTAAAGACTTCATTAGGATTGTGAAGCCAGACCCAACTATTTCTATGTAGTTACTTGTTATAATCTTGTTGTTTTCTTTTGTGATTGAGTATTATGATCTCTAAGATTTGCTCGAGATCTAATCTCCGATAAGCAAGATAAAAGTAGTCACAAACATCTTCGTCTCATCATTTGTGATTCCACAATATCTTGTTTCGCTACCATATGATTGATATTATTGTGAGCTGATTGATATTTCTAGGCCGTTCTTCGGGAATATAAGTACGGTATATCAACTGGTTCCTGTCCACCTTGATTTATCAAAAGATGGAACAAAACTCATAGGTATATCTGTGGGAGACAAATTTATCTATTCAATAGAATTTTCTGTGTGACACAGATTGGTTTATCAAGTCTTCGACTTTGGGTAGTAGCAAGGGAGAGATCAGCTAAGGGAATCAAGTGCGCAGAATCCTGCGTGGTTTTAGAGGCGTAAAGAACGCGACTGTACCTTGATCAATATGAGATTGGTTAGGGCTCAACTACATTCAAGTACGAAGTTAGCTTGGAGTAAGCTAGTGTCTGTAGCGGCTTAATACAGTATGGTGTTCAAATCTGGACTAGGTCCCGGGGTTTTTATGGATTTGCGGTTTCCTCATTAACAAAATTTCTGGTGTCTGTCTTATTTCTTTACCGCATTATATTTTTTATATAATTGAAATATCACAGGTAGTGCATAAGTTCAATCAATTATGAATCCAACCTTTGGTTGTTGATTAAATTGGTTGACACTTGGATATTGGTTTTTGATACAGTCCAAGTTATTTCTTGTAACACCCCGTGTTTTTAGCATGGCGCATGCTAAAAGATAACGCCATTGCTCGAGGGGAAGCTTCATCCAAAGCTTCTATTGCATGTGAGATGCATTTGGCCCAGTGCCAATATCCGGTGCCAAGTAAGGCACTTCGCTATGCATATTGGCTAAGGCCAATATGACATTAGTTGGAGGCTACATTGGCCAAGAGCCAATCTTGCATCAAATGATGCATTAGACAAGTTGGGTAGATGGCCTTGAATATGTACAACCAACATGGCTGGACATCGGGTGGAAAATGTACAACCAACATGGCTGGACATCGAGTTGGCAGTGGACAACCAACATGGCTGGACATCGGGTTGGTAATGTACAGCCAACGGCTGGGCATAGGAGTGGCCTACGGACCAAAGTCGGAAATACAACCATCACGACCCTTCATTGGGTTTGGATCAGGAAGTGTTCAGCCATCCTGGCCGGGCATACTGGCCTGTGAGCCAGAACTGAATGTACAACCATTACGCTCGTACATCGCAGTTGGCCAGAATGGTAAGGTGCAGCCATCATGTCCTGGGGAGTTGATGAATGATTTTTCCTCCCCCAATTTGAGTTGTAAAAATGTCAAATTAACATATATAGGGAGGGGTAGTTGGTTGAAGGTGCATATGCAGACCATGTACCAAGTAAGCTTCACAGCTTAGCCGAAACGCTATGAATGATTCCTAAGGCTCATTCTAAGTTGCGTAGCCTCACGAATGGAGCATATGATGCTGAGGCATCACTATGCCATTCCACGGACTCGATGATGCATCACTTGGATGTATTTGACGGAGCGGCCTATACGGACTAGGCCATTACCACTATTGCTTGGCCACGGCCTAGCAAACGAGTTAGTTTAAGTTTCTCGTCCCTTTGGTGATGAACTACGGTCTGTGATTGATCCCTTTAGAGTAGGGAAGGGTACGTAGGTAGCCGCAATGAGTTGCAGCATTGTCGGTCCAGCACGTTGGCCCCTCATATCATCTAAGCTCGGTAGCTCGACGTAAGAGATGATTGTGGCCATACTTGATGAGGCTAGTTGCATTCCATTCCTTGGATGCTCATACTTCCTATCAAGCCGTTCGACGTAGGCATGTACCAATATTGCATTGGACATGGCCAGGAAAGTAACTCATATCGGTATGCAAGTAGCGGAGCTTGCATGAGCCTAAGAGAGATGGAATTAGGCCTTCAATGTCCTATGTTCAATTCCAAGTATGCCTTATGCTTTGTCAAGATTCGGAAGCCAGAGATGCATGTAAGGTGCATTGAACATAGCCATCACGACTCTAAACCCTTTTGCGGACAAGGGTAAGTTGGAACGGTGTGGAAGATAAGTTAGTTGCATCATGCTCCACGAGCATGCCTGCGAGGGCAAATGAGCGTGAGTTTGCCTAGCCTTAAGGCCCGGTTCATAGCTTCATCATGGCGCATCGGGGAAGTTACGGCCTGCGGGGCAACGCGCCAAAGGCGTAATTTTTCGATCCGTCACAGTTGGTATCAGAGAAAGTTCCGAGATAACTCTAGGGACTTGTGCGGAGTGGACTCATTGGCGAGTATTTTCCTTAATGGAAATTTGAAGTTGGAGAGTAGGCCAACTTTGCGCGGAAAGAACTTGTGACTGGCACTGCCAGTTACTTTGCAATTCGAGTTGAGCATGGATGAGTGTTATGAGTTTTCCTGGCCTAAGTGGCACCCCACTTACGAGTGGATATCCGGAAGACCGTATGGGACGATGGGTAGACAATGTGACTGATCATCCCCACACGTTGGCGACTGGCCAATGGTGTGCGTTTTCAGGTCCGACTAGCATCCCACTTACGAGTGGCAACCTGGATGACCGTCAGGGACGGTGGGAAAGTGGAAACTATTCCACACAGTACTGTGCTAAAATCTTGTCATTTCGATGTCACTTTTCAACTTGTGAACCTTAGGGATTCCTGGGTGGTAGCATGGGATGCCATCTAGGACACCTGGTCGAGATATCCTCTTGGATCTGGCCAATTGCGATTCTTGGTATTGTTGTGGGCACTTTTGGATTCCTGGGCAGGTGGTATGAGACATGTGCTCAGAAGGTATAAATTGTTGTTCATGACAACTTGAAGAAACCCGTGATTTCTAAGCATCTGGTATGGGACTTTTGCTCAGGAAGTCCAAACCAAAGAGATGGTCCACAATAGTTTTGAATTTCGGGGACGAAATTCTTTGAAGAGGTAAAGAGTGTAACACCCCGTGTTGTTAGCATGTCGCATGCTAAAAGAGGCACCATTGCTCGAGAGGAAGCTTCATCCAAAGCTTCTGTTGCATGTGAGATGCATTTGGCCTAGGGCCAATATCCGGTGCCAAGTAAGGCACTTCGCGTATGCATATTGGCTAAGGCCAATATGGCATTAGTTGGAGGCTACATTGGCCAAGAGCCAATCTTGCATCAAATGATGCATTAGGCCAGTTGGGTAGATGGCCTTGAATATGTACAACCAACATGGCTGGACATTGGGTGGAAAATGTACATCCAACGTGGCTGGACATCGATTTGGCAGTGGACAACCAACATGGCTGGACATCGTGTTTGTAATATACAGCCAACGGCTGGGCATAGGAGTGGCCTACAGACCAAAGTCGGAAATACATCCATCACGACCCTTCATCGGGTTTGGCTCAGGAAGTGTTCAGCCATCCTGGTCGGGCATGGGAACTGGCCTGTGAGCCAGAACTGAATGTACAACCATTACGGTCGTACATCGCAGTTGGCCAGAATGGTAAGGTGCAACCATCATGGCCTGGGGAGTTGATGAATGATTTTTCCTCCCCCAATTTGAGTTGTAAAAATGTCAAATTAACATAGGGAGGGGTAGTTGGTTGAAGGTGCATATGCGGACCATGTACCAAGTAAGCTTCACAGCTTAGCAGGTACGCTATGAATGATGCCTAAGGCTCATTCTAAGTTGCGTAGCTTTACGAATGGAGCATATGATGTTGAGGCATCAGTATGCCATTCCAAGGACTCGATGATGCATCACTTGGATGTATTTGACGGAACGGACTATACAGACTAGGGCATTAACACTATTGCTTGGCCACGACCTAGCAAACAAGTTAGTTTAAGTTGCTCGTCCCTTCGGTGATGAACTACGGTTTGTGCTTGATCCCTTTAGAGTAGGGAAGGGTACGTAGGCAGCCGCAATGAGTTGCAGCATTGTCGGTCCAGCACGTTGGCCCCTCATATCATCTAAGCTCGGTAGCTCGACGTAAGAGATGATTGTGGCCATACTTGATGAGGATAGTTGCATTCCATTCCTTGGATGCTCATACTTCCTATCAAGCCGTTCGACGTAAGCATGTACCAATATTGCATTGGACATGGCCAGGAAACTAACTTATATCGGTATGCAAGTAGTGGAGCTTGCATGAGCCTAAGAGAGATGGAATTAGGCCTTCAATGGCCTATGTTCAAGTCCAAGTATGCCTTATGCTTGGTCAAGATTCGGAATCCATAGATGCATGTAAGGTGCATCAGCCATAGCCATCACGTCTTTAATCCCTTTTGCGGACAAGGATAAGTTAGAACGGTGTGGAAGCTAAGTTAGCTGCATCATGCTCCACGAGCATGCCTGCGAGGGAAAATTAGCGCGAGTTTTCCTAGCCTTAAGGCCCGGATCGTAGATTCATCATGGTGCATCGAGGAAGTTACGGCCTGCGGGGCAACGCGCCAAAGGCGTAATTTTCTGGTCCGTCACATTTCTTATATTCAATCAGGCTCACAAATTCCTATTTGTTTGATTGCAGATTTAATTGAGAAATTGAGATATAACTCTTTTATTAGAGCATTGCTAGGTCGAACTCGCATGCGTTGCTATCTCAAGCATGTTTGTCAATGTTAGTGATCAAAACTATAAGTCTTGATTTCTAGTCTACTATAGCTAAGGTCTCGGACTAGGATAGAAAGTGTAGTTGAGCTCAAGAACTCCATGGCAATCATCATCCAAGACGAAGGACTATTCAAGGAACCGGTGGAACTTCATCGACTAAAAGGTATGTGGATACTTGAACTTATCTATCACTCAAAAGTCTATTTATCTCCTATCTTGAGACAAAAGTCGTTTTGCTATATAGACTTAGATTATACACATTTGTTATTTCGAGCCGAGTTTATCTCGCCTATTTATTTCTCGAAATATGTGTTAGTAAGCTTTCGCTTTAGCCAGGTTCATCTTTACCTAGTGACGAAAGTCATGACAAGTTGCAATCACTTTGAAAATTACTTACTTTGACGAAAAATAGTTTGTGAATAACAACTATAGAATATCAACGTCCTCTAAAAATGTTTCAAATGATTGAAATGAAAGTTTAGATAATATAACCATTGGAGGATATAAACATTGTTGTGAAAACACATATATGTATAAGTCCTTATTCCTTGAACCGAAGTTTGCAAACTTTGTTGATCAAGAGAACCAGAATAGTGGCGTGAGCTAAGTCCGCGAACTGGCGGAAGTTCTCGACCCGAGAAATTCTGCTGGAGTTTGTGAACTCCTTCCGGGAACTTAAGTAAACGAACCCATTCCGCGAACTTGAGTAGGTTATATCTAAAAATGATGTTTGTGAATTTATTCTTATATAAACTAAGGAATGCAAATTGCAAACCGTGGCTATATAGTTCATGAACTGATTCGAGTGAATCAAATCGTTTTTGCTTCGATTGTATCTTGTGTAGTTACATAAGATTTCCTTGCAATTGAACAACTCTCTAACTAGTTCATTTGAGTCATTTGAACTAGTTATGGTGAAGAAGAATATGGTTGATATGAAAGTGATCATATGGAAAACCATTTAGTTAACTATTGTTGAACCAACAAATGTACAAGTTTGGGTGCGGTTACACAAGCCTAGAAACGTGCATTTCATTTGTGTGTAACAAGCTAGTTTTCGATCTAACGGTTGAAAGATATTAGCTTGAATCTAATCAGGTTTTCATCTAACGGTGAATATTGAATGCTTTGTTACCAAGGTAACTTAGATTGCAAACCCCGATTTGAAAGACTATAAAAGGGAGAAATATAGCAACTGGGAAACCTAATCCCCACACCTTCCGCGTGATACTAGTTGTGCTAAGTTAGAGTCGATTCTCCTTTAACCTTTGTTTCCTCTTCTAAACCAGGTTAACGACTTAAAGACTTCATTGGGATTGTGAAGCCAAACCGATACTACTTTCTTGTAGTTGTGTGATCTGATCTTGATGTTTCTATCGTACGAGTACAATTGTAATAATTGGCTTGAGATTGATATCTCCGATAGGAAAGATAAAAAGTAATCACAAGCACTTCGTCTCATCGTTTGTGATTCCGCAATATCTTTTTTTGCTGCGTCAATTAAGATTATTGTGGGTTGATTGATAATACTAGGTTGTTCTTTGGGAATATAATCCCGGTCTATCAATTGGTTCCTGTTCACCTTGATTTATCAAAAGACAGAAAAAAACTCGTAGGTATATTCATGGGAGACGGACTTATCTATTACTGTAGACTTTTCCGTGTGATACATATTTGTTTATTAAAGTCTTCGACTTTGGGTCGTAGCAACTCTTAGTTGTGGGTGAGATCAGCTAAGAGAATCAAGTGCGTAGCATCCTGCTGGGATCAGAGACGTAGGAGCATAACTGTACATTGGATCAGTGTGAGATTGATTGGGGTTCAACTACAGTCCAGACCGAAGTTAATTTGGAGTAGGCTAGTGTCTGTAGCGGCTTAATATAGTGTGTGTTCAATCTGGACTAGGTCCCGGGGTTTTTCTGCATTTGCGGTTTCCTCGTTAACAATATTCTGATGTCTGTGTTATTTCTTTTCCGCATTATATTTTGTTATATAATTGAAATATCACAGGTTGTGCGTAGTTCAATCAATTAGAATATCCGACCTTTTGGCTGTTGATTTAAATTGATTCACACTTCCATATTGATCTTTGGTACCATCCAAGTTATCTCTCTGGTATTTGATAAAGACTCGCAGATTTCTATTTGCTTGAGTATATATCAAATCGAGAGATTGAGATATAAACTATTTGATATACTTTTTATCTAGATTGAGTCTGACTGTCTAGTTAATTCTCTAGAAAGTATATTGGAGTTTGTCCATACAGATTGCTAAGCGAAATATATACTTTTCTTAAGATTGAGTCTGACTGTCTAGTTGATTCTCTTGAAAGTATATTGGAGTTAGTCTATACAGATTGCTAAGAGAAATACTGGGTGTGGTTGTTAGACCCCCGCTTTTTAAATTGGTATTAGAGCAGGCAAACACGTTTAAAGACCTCATAAGTCTGTGTTTGTAGCGATCTGACTCTATGGACAATAGTATTATCTCTGATAAACGCATCACCAGAAAAAAAAAGCTCCGTTTCTATGAAATCTATTAATGAGAAAGATTTTTCAATATCAAATATAGATGAACCTAGTGTTCTAACGAAACAGACTTCCATTTACAAGTGTTACCCCGATTACCTTACCGACGAGTTCGACTCTGAAGTAGAAAGGGATGCAGCCGAAGAGAGTAAAATGATTCTAAATCTTGTTAGAATCCAGGTGTTTTAGGGTAAAAACTGATTCTGGTGGAAATGGTAAATTTCGGTGTGCCGCCGAGAAGCGAATCTAAACCCTAAACAAATGCACTGCACGGGAGTACTTCAGATTCGAGAGATCAACCTGTATAATCCTGGCCTAAACCAAGAAATGGCCGTTACTGTCTTGCTTCGGTCACAAAGTGAAGGAGAAGGGTCGATCTTAGGGAGAGAAGCGAAGAAGGTGTTGTGATAAAAATATTTAATTTTGAGGGTGTGGCTGTTTTATGACTTGTATCAGAATTTGGAACTGGCTTGTGGAATGCAAGTTATCAGTTATTTTTGTGTTTTTCTGAATACTTGTGTTGTTGTTAACCAAAACTCTCTACTTTGGTTGAAATAGGTAGAAACCTATTTACACAAGTCATAGTTGAACGCACCCTGATCTTATAGGAAATGAGAGTGGTTGAGTGATGGAGAAGTGGGGTAGTGTGTAAATGTTGAAAACCATGTTCCTACTATGAGGGGAGATGGGTTAGTTTACACCCACTACTCCTCACTGCCACTAACTTTCCTCTTTCCTGACACTTTCTCATAATAGGTGTGTTGCACGCCTCACGCTGTAAACCGCCAGACCAATACCCTGATGAACATCCCCCAGTTTGTGACATGTTTGATGTCTCGAGTATTTTAGTGGAAAATATGCATCAGGCTGCTGAATGGGTCTTATTTGCAAGACCTAGTTATTCTGATCAATCACGCGCAAGCTAGGTGGCGGGTGGTCATTATGTGAGTAGCTGCTAGGAGCTATCCATGTACATAAAAGATGTGGTGACCGGCCCCTATAGGATAATGGTGGTTGGTAGCCATTTTGACATCCTATTGGTTGGCCCAAATTAAATATAAACCGGTTAAGTTGGCTAGCCAAGTTGGATGGATGAGATGATTTGCGGAAGTTCATGCTAATTCATGAAATTTCGTAATTAGAAAATTCAGATGTGAGACCCTCACTAAAACTAGTTGAGTTTTCATATATTCCACAATTCCTTGTGTTGAGTATATGAATGGCTACACTATCATGTTTTATTGGTTAATGTAGTCTTGAATATTCCGTAAGGTTTTCCTTATGTTGAGTATTCTAATATTCCGTAAGGATTTCCTTATGTTGAGTATTTGAAAGGATAAGTTAGTCACCTCCATATGATTAACTTAGTCATAGCTTGTTGCTCTGCAGGTTTACTTATGTTGAGCACAATCAATGAAATTGATCACTTTGTGATTTGATTTAGTTGCGTATTTCAATTGAATTAATCATGGGTTTACTTGTGATTAATTTGGTTGAATATTGGATATAAAAGATCATATCTTTGATTTTTGGTGTCCAATTTTAAATCCTTATTTTATTTCGAAATTAAGGTCGCTCTTGTTGTTCTCTCGGGAACGACATCAAATGGGGGAGAGTTCTTTTGAACTTGTGCTTAATGGTAATATCTTGCGGGGTGTACGGTTGTAGAATTTTAAAGGGGTTATCTTGTATCTTTAAACTCCTTGATGAATGTTGTTAGCTTCGGCTATAAGATTGCATTTAAATTAAGTTGATGTGAATTCTTTCTTTTGGTCTATGAAATGTCTGTTGTGGAAATTTCATTATGAACCCGTTCTTTTACCTTTGCCAATTTTATTGACAAAAAGGGGGAGAAGTATTGTAGTTCACACTACTAATTCATATGGTTTTCGGATCATTTTGTACGTGGAGTGGTTTCCATGATCGAGATAGAGTATTGACTAAGGGGGAGTGATACATATCACCATAGTATTATTGTTAAAGTCGTGATACAATTGGACTTTGATGTTTTATAATAGTACTATGGCACTGTATAATAATGATCGAGAATCTCGATTTCTCTCATTATTATTGCTACGGATCTTCAACAACGGTGATACTAAACTTACAACCTTTGGGATCATTGGAGTACTTGGAAGGACGAATATTTCAAGGAATGTTGAAGATTAGACTATGGAATAGGAGCCACTAAAGTTTATGTTTTTTGTATTCCATATGTATTAATAGTTTTGTCACCAAAATTGACAAAGGGGGAGATTGTTAGAGCATAGATCGATCTACCTCGCATGCGTTGGTATATCAAGCATGTTTGTCAATGTTAGTGATCAAAACTATAAGTCTTGATTTCTAGCCTATTAGCTAAGTCTCGGACTAGGATAGGAAAAGCGTAGTTGATCTCAAGAACTTCATGGCGATTCAACGACAACGACGAAGATCTACACAAGGAACCGTGGAACTTCATCAACAAAAAGGTATGTGAAGACTTGAACTTATCTATCACTCAAAAGTATATCTATTCTATCTCCTACTTCTTATGAGACAAAATTCGTATGCTATATAGACTAGATCATACACATTTGATATTTCGAGTTGAGTATTCAATGCTTATCTTTTTCTCGAAATCATATGTTGGTAAAGCGTTTCTCTTTGATCAGGTTTATCTTCACCTAGTGACGAAAGTCATGAAAAGTTTCAATCACTTTTTGAGAATTGCTCTGACGTGAATCGGTCTGTGAATAACGGCTACGTAGTGTCCTCTGAGAATGTCTCAATGGTTGAATGAGAGTTTAGATTACATAACCATGTATTCCTTGAACCGAAGTTTTCGAACTTTGTTGATCAAGAGAAATCGGAAGGATTATGGAATTGGCCTTGCCAAGTCCGCGAACTCAGTTTGCAGATTCAGGTCCGCGAACTGGCGGAAGTTTTCACACTGAAAATTTCTGCTGGGATTTTCCAAAACTCGTTTGTGTGCTAAGTCCGTGAACTCAGTCCGCGAACCCAGTCTTCGAACTGGCGGAAGTTCTCGATCGAGAATTTCTGTTGAGTTTGGAAAAATCAACCGATTGAACTTAAGTCCGCGAACTTGTTTGTGAGCTTAAGTGGTTATGATCTAAAGATGTGCTCTGAACATGATACATTAAATTACTAAGGAATGCTTTTGCAAACCGTGGCTATAATGTTCATGATCCGATTCAATGGAATCATATTTGTTTCAATTATGTTTTATGTAGTTACATAAGATCTCATAACAATTTAACAACTCTTAACTAGTTCGTTTGAAGCCAAGTGAACTAGTTATGGTGAAGAAGAACCAGGTTAATATAAAATGCTCATATGGTTAACCTTTTGGTTACTGTGTTGAATCAACCCACGCGTACACGTTTGGGCATGTGTTTCACAAACCCAGTTCACGTTTACCATGTGTGTATGACAAGCTAGGTTTTTCTATCTAACGTTTGAGAAATATTAGCTTGAATCTAAATCAGGTTTCATCTAACAGTGAATAAGGTTTGCTTAATTCCTAAGGCAAAACCCTGATTTGAAAGGCTATATATAGGGGACTTCTAGCTAGAGAAAAACTTAATCCCCACACGTCTGTGTGATACTAGTACGCTCGCTAGAGTCGATCTCCATTAACCCTTGAGTTTCTTCTCTAAATTCGGGTTAACGACTTAAAGACTTCATTTGGATTGTGAAGCCAGACCGATACTACTTTATCTTATTTGTGTGATCTAATCTTGCATCTTCTATCGTACGAGTACAATCGAAACGATTGGCTTGAGATTTGATTATCTCCGATAGGAAAGATAGAAAAGTCACAAACATCTTCGTCTCTCTGTTTGTGATTCCTCGATAATCCGCCTGTGTAGTCAGGAAGGATTATTGAGAGGTGATTGATTAATCTAGTCTGTTCTTCGGGAATATAAGACCGGATTATCAATTGGTTCATGTTACCTTGATTTTATATCTAAAGACAGAACAAAACCTAGGGTTTACCTCTGGGAGACAGATTTATTCTTTGATAGACTTTTCTGTGTGAGACAGATTTGTTTATTATCAAAGCCTGCGATTTTGGGTTGTAGCAATTCTTGGTTGTGGGTAAGATCAGCTAAGGGAATCAAGTATGTAGCATCCTGCTGGGATCAGAGGCGTAGGAGTACAACTGTACTTTGTATCAGTGGGATATTGATAGGGGTTCAACTATAGTCCAGTCCGAAGTTAGATTGCAGTAGGCTAGTGTCTGTAGCGGCTTAATACATTGTGTATTCAATCTGTACTAGGTCCCTGGGTTTTTCTGCATTTGCGGTTTCCTCGTTAACAAAATTCTGGTGTCTGTGTTATTTCTTTTTCACATTATATTTTTATATAATTCAAATTATACAGGTTGTGCGTTAAGATCATCAAGTGGAAATCCAACCTTTGGTTGTTGATTGATATTGATTGATCCTTGGATATTGGTCTTTGGTACCATCCAAGTTATTCCTTGTGTTTTATTAAAAAGACTCGCTATTGTTTTAGCTTGAGTATTAATCAAAAAAAGTGAGAGATATTAACTCCTTGAGATACTTTATTCTAGACTGAGTCTGACTGTCTAGTTGATTCTCTAGCAAAGTATTTCGGAGTTAGTCCATACAGATTTCCTAAACCAAATATTGGGTGGTGTTGTTAGACCCCCACTTTTTCACAGCCGACCACAGGTGACGCCTGCTGAAACCAATCGACCGCCAAGTGGCGCGGCCACACCTCCTTTTTCCGCTGCTCTTACTTGCCGCAGTTCCTCTTGTTTTCTGATTTTTGGTAGGTGTTTGCTCATACTTTCTCCATGTTGGATCAATTTCCTAGTGCTCCTAGGATTAGTTTCGACCAATAGGGTTCGAAATATCGCGCAGGGCGCAAAACACCTAATTTTTGCAAATAGGTAATATTAGGTTAGAAAATTGAATTTCGTGAGCTGACACAAAATTAAACAATTTTCGATAAATTATTTGTGTGTTGGCACAAGAAACCTCTTTATCAGAGAGCGGTGCAACTTCTTGCACTCTTTAGTGCCAAATGCCTGGCTCTTACATAAGAGCGAGAGCGAAGCCAAAAGCCTATTAAAAGTGAACAACCCTTCGATGCTTGAATGCTTCCTCCCTCCAGGTATCCTCTATTCGGTGCGTAATTGAATACGTAAAATGATAAGAAAGAGGAGAATGTGGATCTCAGAATATCCCTACCGCTACCCACTATCTCAATTGGCTTTCAAGCTTCTCAAACGAACTGAGAAAGCGCCTGCCTGTGGGCTTTGTCTCGAATGCGCCTATAGAAAGATAAGGTAACTTTCTCGACTGTTGCACTAGAGAAATGGTAAACTTGAAATGTCTGTGCCCACCCAAAAAGTATAGTGTAAACAGAGTCTCCAGAAGGAACAGATGCACAAGCAGACTTCATGCAGATCTTAATACTGACACTTCGGAAAATTCATGCTACTCCGCTGCCAGTGAACAGTAATTGTCATGTCATGCCAATATTAAGAGTTCAACTGGGGAACATAACATAGGGAAAATGCTTAGCAAGCCATGCATTTAGTGAATAATGCAAGTGGGAGATTAATAAAATTTGTAGAATACTTGGGGTTGTTGCTACATGCACCAATATTATTCTAAATAAATTTCATATGTATTAAACTACATAGTTCATGTGTAAGCAGAGAGGTATAGACACTCATCAGCTTCTTGGCAGCTCTACTTCTTTGCAGAAAGCAGGCATATAAAATA
The DNA here is from genome assembly GCF_003573695.1 of Papaver somniferum. NCBI lineage: Eukaryota > Viridiplantae > Streptophyta > Magnoliopsida > Ranunculales > Papaveraceae > Papaver > Papaver somniferum. Next base: position 2,516,934 of record NW_020621603.1, on the reverse strand, counting down.
TAAGGTTTTACAATTTTAGCCCTGAACTAAAAACCACCATCAACACTAGGATGATAGATTCAATTGGTTGAAACACAACGTCAGTGCACTTATCGGTATAGTAAAAAATCGTGACTCTAAATTAAAGGCTCTTAGCAAGGAAAACGCCGAAGTCTGCTCCTCACGAACCTTACTCGAGGCAAAACTCAAAAAGGATGCCTTGGAAATTGAACATCTTTTGAATAAACTGTCTATTCGAGGATGTTCGAAAGAGTCCAATATACCAATTGCTTCTGATGCAACTGTAAAAAACTCAGTCCCAGAAGCTAAATTGAAATCCCTTTCTATTGGAATAGATGTGTATGTATCTTCCTCTAATCAAGGAATCTCCACATCACATGGAAGGAAGAAATCTTCCAACTACAGTGTTAAGTCTGTTCATTCTAATCACATAGGTGATCAGAAAGTGTGTGTCTTTTGTGATTCAAAAGGACATGCTGAACAATTGAGGAAATCGAGGTTGAATGACAATTCTATTGTTCGACTTCAACACACCTTATATTTAATTCTCAAATGTGTAACTGACATTCGTATGTCTAAACCAATTGGTTTTAGTACTCACCCTGTGAATTCTACCAGGAAAGTCAGTTCGATTTGTTCCTCGAATGTTCATGCATGTAACAATAATCTTAACACAATTCGTCCAAGAAGAGTTCAAGGATCTTCTTCAGCTAAAAGGGGAGATATTGTTGTTATTGATGCGAATAAGGCTTCAGGATAAGGAATGAAAAATGCAGGTGTGAAAGACAACCTAAATTTGATAATTGAAGGATACAATGAACTCATCAACAGGCTATCGAATCCCTCTGATGAAAATCCTTCAGGTAAGAATCCATACTATGCGTCGTATTTTGATGATAGTAAGTTTTATAATAACTTTTCGCATCAAAACCATTTTCCTCCAAAGATTAAGAAAAAGAGGGTTAACCGAAAACAAATTCATTTAATGAGATCAAGGCTCATAGTTGTGCTAATTAATCACAAGGTTGAAATCGCACTCACAAATATCCTGGTTGAGTGTGTTATAGCATTGCTCGGTCGAACTCTCTTGCGTTGCTATCTCAAGCATGTTTGTCAATGTTAGTGATCAAAACTATAAGTCTTCATTTCTAGTCTACTATAGCTAAGTCTCGGACTAGGATAGAAAGTGTAGTTAAGCTTAAGAACTCCATGGAGAATCATCATAAAAGACGAAGAACTACTCAAGGAACCGGTGGAACTTCATCGACTAAAAGGTATGTGGAGACTTGAACTTATCTATCACTCAAAATTCTATCTACTATATCTCCTATCTTGAGACAAAAGTCGTTTTTCTATATAGACTTTGATTATACACATTTGGTATTTCGAGCCGAGTTTATCTCGTCTATCTATTTCTCGAAATATGTGTTACTAAGATTTTGCTTTGACCAAGTTCATCTTTACCTAGTGACGAAAGTCATGTTATGTTTCAATCACTTTGAAAATTTCTTTGACGAGAAATGGTTTGTGAAATAACAACTATATAACGTCCTCTAAGAATGTTTCAATGATTGAAATGAGAGTTTAGATTATATAACCATTGATGGACATAAGCATTGTGTGGAAACACATATATGTATAAGTCCTTATTCCTTGAACCGAAGTTTGTAAACTTTTTTGATCAAGAGAACCGGAACAAGAGCCGTGAACTCAGTCCGCGAACCCAGTCCGTGAACTGGCGGAAGTTCTCGACCCGAGAAAATCTGCTGGAGTTTGAGAACTCCTTCCGGGAACTTAAGTCCGCGAACCCAGTCCGCGAACTTGAGTTGGTTATATCTAAGACGATTGTTTGTGAACTTATATTTATATAAACTAAGGAATGCAAATTCCAAACCGTGGCTATAAAGTTCATGAACCGATTCAAGTGAATCAAATCGTTTTTGCTTCGATTGTATCTTGTGTAGTTACATAAGATTTCCTTGCAATTGAAAAACTCTCTAACTAGTTCATTTGAGTCATTTGAACTAGTTATGGTGAAGAAGAATATGGTTAATATGAAAGTGCTCATATGGATAACCATTTGGTTAACTATTGTTGAACCAACAAATGTACAAGTTTCGGTACGGATACACAAACCTAGAAACGTGCATTTCATTTGTGTGTAGCAAGCTAAGTTTTCGATCTAACGGTTGAAAGATATTAGCTTGAATCTAATTAGGTTTTCATCTAACGATGAATATTGAATGCTTTGTTACTAAGCTAACATTTATTGCAAACCCTGATTTGAAAGACTATACAAGGGAGAACTATAGCAACTGGGAAACTAATCCCCACACCATACGTGTAATACTAGTTGTGTTAGCTAGATTCGATTCTCCTTTAACCTTTGATTTTTTCTTGAAAACCAGGTTAACAACTTAAAGACTTCATTGGGATTGTGAAGCCAGACCGATACTATATTCTCGTAGTTATGTGATCTGATCTTGCTTTGTTTTTCGTACGAGTACAATCGCAAAGATTGGCTTGAGATTGATATCTCGGACAGGCAAGATATAAAAGTAATCGCAAACATCTTTGTCTCATCGTTTGTGATTCCACAATATCTTCTTTCACCGCGTCGATTAAGATTATTGTGAGGTGATTGATAATAATAGGTTGTTCTTCCTGTTCACCTTGATTTATCAAAATACGGAACAAAACTTGTAGGTACATCTGTGGGAGACGGATTTATCCATTACTGTAGACTTTTCTGTGTGATACATATTTGTTTATTTCAAGTCTTCGACTTTGGGTCGTAGCAACTCTTAGTTGTGGGTGAGATCAACTAAGGGAATCAAGTGCGTAATATCCTGCTAGGATCAGAGACGTAAGGAGCGCAACTGTACCTTGGATCAGTGTGAGATTGATTGGGGTTCAACTACAGTCCAGATCGAAGTTAGTTTGTAGTAGGCCAGTGTATGTAGCGGCTTAATACAGTGTGTGTTCTATCTGGACTAGGTCCCGGGGTTTTTCTGCATTTGCGTTTTCCTCGTTAACAACATTCTGGAGTCTGTGTTATTTCTATTCCGCATTGTATTTTCTTATATAATTGAAATATCACAGGTTGTGCGTTAGATTCAATCAATTAGAATATCCTACCTTTGGTTGTTGATTTACATTGATTGATACTTGAGTATTGGTCTTTGGTACCGTTCAAGTGATTTCTCTTGTATTCAATTTGACTCGCAGATTTCTATTTTCTTGAGTAGTAATTGAATCGAGAAAGAGAGATAAAACTCTTTGATATACTTTTTATAGATTGAGTCTTGTTGGTTCTCTTAAAAGTATATTGGAGTTTGTCCATACAGATTGTTAAGCGAAATATTGGGTGTGGTTGTTGTACCCCTCTTTTTCAATTGGTATCAGAGCAGGCAAACACGTTCAAGTCCTTACAAGTCTGTGTTTGTAGCGACCTGAATCTATGGACAGAGGTGCTATCTCGATTAACGTACCACCAGTCTTCGATGGCTCTAATTACTTATGGTGGAAAATTGTTATGCGAGCTTTTTTTCAATCACGTGATTTTCAATCATGGGTATATGCAGTTAATGGCTATAATACTCCCGTTGTGGCAGTTGGAGATGTAAACGCTCCCAAGGAAATTGGTGATACAGCCCTAACGAGATATTTGTTGCAAAGAAAAATTCTGACGTTTTGAATGCTATTATACATGACATTACCCCAAATTAATTTTCAGCACCATGTGTCAAATTGCACTAGGTCTAAAGATGCGTGGGATATCTTAGAAACCGTATCCGAAGGTAACTCCAGTGAAAAGGAAGCTAGGATTCAAAACCTTAATTCCGATTGGGAAAACCATCGTATGGCAGATGAAGATACATTTGATGAGTTTAATCACAAAGTGTCTGAAATTTTTAATGCATCTTTTGCATTGGGTAAGACTATTCCTAAAAAGGACATTGTGATGAAAATTCTCAGATGACTGCCATCTAGATACGACTCTAAGAAGCATGCCATCATTGAGAGAAATAACCTTGATACACTATCCAGAAATTCTCTTACTGGAAAGTTGAAATTTTCGATTTTGAACTTGAGCAAAGAGAGAAACGTCATCTGTTTAGCAATCATGTTGCTAAATCTGATCATAAGTCTCGACATCCTAAGTTGACTGATAAAAGGGATGAGAATTGCTTTAATTTGACTCTGTCACTGGTTATACAACAACTTAAGAAATCTCTTAGATAGAGAAAAAGAAGGTCTCAAAAAAAGGCTCAGTCAATCAATAGAAAGGTTCAGAAAAACTATGTTAACAATTCTAGTTTCAAGTGCTATAGAAGTATTTACAATACTTCTAAATGTCCTGATACAGAGACAAGTGAGATAACTGAAGCATGGATGGCTACTCTTGACTACTGTCCTGAGGATGATGTCTATGATGGTTCTCTTAACCTTTTTGCTGATAATCACATATGTCCTCCTAACAGTCCTGATAATTCCATGATAAACAATCTTACTTCCTCAGAAATATCTCAACTTGAAAAGGAAGTTTTAATTAAAAGGATTGAAAATATGGAATGCCAACTGTCTGATTTAAAATTGGAGATGATCAATCGTGATTCTTGCAAAACATGTCAAACCTCTTCGACTATGAATTGTCAGCAAATTCCTCCTGATTCTATATCATTCCTAAGTCACCTTGACAACAAGAATCATAAAGAAAATCACAAGAATTTATCTAACCTTGTGATTTCCTCATATTTTCGTCAGGATTATCTTAAAACCTGTGGCACTTTGAAACAGGAAAAGTTCTTCCCTGCCAAAAGTTGTTTGCAGATGAAGAAAAAGAAATCTCATGCAAAATCCTTATCCTTTGTAAAAGAGATTTCCAATAGAATGTATAGTTTAAGAAAATCAACAATCAAGGTATTTAAATCTGTGCTTAAAGAATGAAAGGATGGAGTACATAACTCTTCTTTCTTAAAAACAAGACAGAAACAAGGTATAACAAATGCGTCGTCCCCTTGAAAGAAGTCACCCAGTCCTGTAGAAGATGGGAACAACTACAGTTTGTAATACTGTATTTTGATGATTCTTGTCTATCCCTCTTAGAAAAAAATCATAATCTTCAAGAGGGTTGTGATGAATTATTTATGTTGTTGTTTTAGCCTTGACCCGGTTATGTTTTCAAACGTTTTTTTTTACTTAAGCCCCATTCTGAGGATAATCTTTTTCTGTGAGGGTTTTGGTCAAAGGTCATTTTGGATATTTACCTTCTATCCTCAGTTCCTCTTAAAATGAAGTTTTTCTCCTTTGCATAAACATTTCATCTATCTCTTCTATCATGTCCTCTTCAAGTCTTTCAAGCAAAGAAAGTGATGTGTGGACTGTTCTCTTTCCATCCAAGAAGATACGATTTGATTCTTCTGATAATGTGATGATCACGGACAATCACGACCCTTATCTGGACGAAAACATCTCTGTTTCTCAGTTTGATAAGATCTCTTTAACCATGAATCTCGTCTTGGAACAAGTTCGTGCCCTGAAAAGTGAACTTGAATCCTCTTCCAAGAGACTTGAAGAAAAGATGGATAATATGGAATCTAGAATTGATCTGATCAAAGATGAGCTTGATAAATACAAAGAATATGAGAAGAGCATTCAAAGTAAGTGAAATTTTTTAGAGAAGTTTGTTTGCTTAGTAAATCTTCTTTTATTATTTTATTTAGAAGAATAACTAGAGTTTGGAATAGCCATTGTTGTGATTTCACATAGCTATGTCCAACGTTTCATCTTCATGTTTTTAGATTTATTTGTTTAAATTCTAAAATTGTTTGAAAGATGATTTTTGCAGTATTAATCTTTATGATTCTATATATTGCAATTTGTTATAGGATATGTGTGTTTGCGTCCGTGAACTATGATTGTCCCATACCTTATTAAAAGTTAAGTCTTTCGTAAGTCGATATGCATGTATCGGTAAAAGAATGAATGGACTTTTGACAAATACAAAAGTTAAGCCTATTATGTCATTATTGATGGAATATAGTTTAAAATCTTTTTTTTGCAAGGAGTATGTCGTTATGGAAATAGTGATGGAAAATAGAAAGAATCCTTGTGTATTCCGCAGTATTGATCTTTCCTGATCCATAATTTTGTATGTATTACTGTGAGGCTCCGTAAGTTTTCTTATGTTGAGCACTATTGACAAAGTTGATTATCTTCTTATGATTAACTTAGTTGTTGCTACATAAATTCTCTTAAGTCGAGCATGACAATTAAATTCATCACTTTTTGTGGTTAATTTGGTTGTATATTTCCGATTAGATTAATTATGGGTTCTCTTGTGATTAATCTAATTGAGTATTTTTGGATTCAAATTCATATTCGTATGTGATTTGTCATGTCCAAAGAAATCCTTCTTTTCTTTTGAAATTAAGGTCGCTCTTGTTGTTCTTTCGGGAATGACATTTTATGGGGGAGAGTTCTTAATTGAACTTGTGCTTAATTGCCAAATCTTTGTGGGGAGTGCGGTTGTGGAATATTTTAGGGGTTATCTTGTATCTTTATAAACTCCTTGATGAAAGCATTTAGCTTCGGCTATATGATTGCATTTAAATAAGTTGATATGTGCTTTCTTTTGGTCATGAAATGTCTCTTTCGGAAATTTCATTAGGATCCCGTTCTTGTACCTTTGCCAATTATATTGACAAAAAGGGGGAGAATTAATATGTAGTTCACAGTACAAATACATATGGTTTTCGGATCAATATGTTAGGGGGAGTGGTTTCCATGTGAGATGGAGTATTGACTAAGGGGGAGTGATACATATCACCATAGTATTGTTGTTGAAGTTGTGATACAATTGAACTTTGACGCTGTGTAATGATACCATGACACTGTATAACAATGATCGAGAATTATGTTTTCTCATTGTTATAGCTACGAATTTTCAACAACGATGATGCTTAACGTACAACCTTTTGTATCATTAGAGTACTTGGAAGTGACGAAGATTTCGAGTAATGTTGAAGATTAGGCATGTGGAATAAGAGCTACAAAAGTTTGTTTATCTTTTTTGTATTCCATATGTATTGATAGTTTTGTCACTAAAATTGACAAAGGGGGAGATTGTTAGAGCATTGTTCGGTCGAACTCGCATGCATTGCTATCTCAAGCATGTTTGTAAATGTTAGTGATCAAAACTATAATTCTTTATTTATACTCTACTATAGCTAAGTCTCGGACTAGGATAGAAAGTGTAGTTGAGCTCAAGAACTCCATGGAGAATCATCATAAAAGACGAAGAACTACTCAAGGAACCGGTGGAACTTCGTCGACTAAAAGGTATGTGGAGACTTTAACTTATATATCACTCAAAAGTCTATCTACTCTATCTCCTATCTTGAGACAAAAGTCGTTTTGCTATATAGACTTTGATTATACACATTTGGTATTTTGAGCCGAGTTTATCTCGCCTATTTATTTCTCGAAATATGTGTTGGTAAGCTTTTGCTTTGACCAAGTTCATCTTTACCTAGTGACAAAAGTTTCAATCACTTTGAATATTGCTTTGACAAGAAATGGTTTGTGAATAACAACCATATAACGTCCTCTAAGAATGTTTCAATGATTGAAATGACAATTTAGATTATATAACCATTGATGGATATAAACATTGTGTGGAAACACATATATGTATAAGTCCTTATTCCTTGAACCGAAGTTTCCGAACTTTGTTGATCAAGAGAACCGGAACAAGAGCCGTGAACTCAGTCCTCGAACTGGCGGAAGTTCTCAACCCGAGAAAATATGCTGGAGTTTGAGAACTCCTTCTGGGAACTTAAGTCCGCGAACCCAGTCCGTGAACTTAAGTTGGTTATATCTAAAGACGATTGTTTGTGAACTTATATTTATATAAACTAAGGAATGCAAATTGCAAACTGTGGCTATAAATTTCATGAACCGATTCAAGTGAATCAAATCGTCTTTGCTTCGATTGTGTCTTGTGTAGTCACATAAGATTTCCTTGCAATTGAAAAACTCTATAACTAGTTCATTTGAGTCGTTTGAACTAGTTATGGTGAATAAAAATATGGTTAATATGAAAGTAATCATATGTGTGTGATCTGATCTTGCTTTGTCTTTCGTACGAGTACAATCGCAAAGATTGGCTTGAGATTGATATCTCCAATAGGAAAGATATAAAAGTAATCACAAACATATTTGTCTCATCGTTTGTGATTCCACAATATCTTTTTTCGCCGCGTCTATTAAGATTATTGTGAGGTGATTGATAATACTAGGTTGTTCTTTCTGTTCACCTTGATTTATCAAAAGACGGAACAAAACTTGTAGGTACATCTGTGGGAGACGAATTTATCTATTACTGTAGACTTTTCTGTGTGATACAGATTTGTTTATTTCAAGTCTTCGACTTTGGGTCGTAGCAACTCTTAGTTGTGGGTGAGATCAACTAAGGGAATCAAGTTCGTAGTATTCTGCTGAGATCAGAGACGTAAGGAGCGCAACTGTACCTTGGATCAGCGTGAGATTGATTGGGGTTCAACTACAGTCCAGACCGAAGTTAGTTTGTAGTAGGCCAGTGTATGTAGCGGCTTAATACAGTGTGTGTTCTATCTGGACTAGGTCCCGGGGTTTTTCTGCATTTGCGTTTTCCTCGTTAACAACATTCTGGAGTCTGTGTTATTTCTATTCCGCATTGTATTTTCTTATATAATTGAAATATCACAGGTTGTGCGTTAGATTCAATCAATTAGAATATCCTACCTTTGGTTGTTGATTTACATTGATTGATACTTGAACATTGGTCTTTGGTACCGTTCAAGTGATTTCTCTTGTGTTCAATTTGACTCACATATTTCTATTTTCTTGAGTAGTAATTGAATCGAGAAAGAGTGATAAAACTCTTTGATATACTTTTTATAGATTGAGTCTTGTTGATTCACTTAAAAGTATATTAGAGTTTGTCCATACAGATTGTTAAGCGAAATATTGGGTGTGGTTGTTGTGCACCTCTTTTTTAATTGGTATCAGAGCAGGCAAACACGTTCAAGTCCTTACAAGTCTGTGTTTGTAGCGATCTGACTCTATGGAAAGAGGTGCTATCTCGATTAACGTACCACCAGTCTTCGATGGCTCTAATTACTTATGGTGGAAAATTGTTATGCGAGATTTTGTTCAATCGCGTGATTTTCAATCATGGGTATATGTGGTTAATGGCTATGATGCTCCCGTTGTGGCAGCCGGTGATGTAAACGTTCCCAAAGCTATTGGTGAATATTCCCTTGCAGAGATACTTGCTACAAAGCAAAATTCCGATGGTTTGAATGATATCATACATACCATTACCCCAAATATTCAGCATCATGTGACAAATTGCACTAGGTCTAAAGATGCTTGGGATATCTTAGAAACCGTATTTGAAGGGAACTCCAGCGAAAAGGATGCTAGGCTTCAAAACCTTAATTCCGATTGGGAAAACCTTCGTATGGCATATGAAGATACATTTGATGAGTTTAATCACAAAGTGTCTGAAATTGTTAATGCATCTTTTGCATTGGGTAAGACTATTCCTGAAAAGAACATTGTGATGAAAGTTCTCAGATCGCTGCCATCTAGATACGACTCTAAGAAGCATGCCATCGTTGAGGGAAATAACCTTGATACACTATCCATAAATTCTCTTGCTGGAAAGTTGAAAATTTTCGATTTTGAACTTGAGCAAAGAGAGAAACGTCATCTGTTTAGCAATCATGTTGCTAAATCTGATCATAAGTCTCGACATCCTAAGTTGACTGATAAAAGGGATGAGAATTGCTTTAATTTGACTCTGTCACTGGTTATACAACAACTTAAGAAATCTCTTAGATAGAGAAAAAGAAGGTCTCAAAAAAAGGCTCAGTCAATCAATAGAAAGGTTCAGAAAAACTATGTTAACAATTCTAGTTTCAAGTGCTATAGAAGTATTTACAATACTTCTAAATGTCCTGATACAGAGACGAGTGAGATAACTGAAGCATGGATGGCTACTCTTGACTACTGTCCTGAGGATGATGTCTATGATGGTTCTCTTAACCTTTTTGCTGATAATCACATATGTCCTCCTAACAGTCCTGATAATTCCATGATAAACAATCTTACTTCCTCAGAAATATCTCAACTTGAAAAGGAAGTTTTAATTAAAAGGATTGAAAATCTGGAATGCCAACTGTCTGATTTAAAATTGGAGATGATCAATCGTGATTCTTACAAAACATATCGAACCTCTGCCTCAACAGACACGTTCAATTCTTGAGTTTCAGAACATTTTGCAAAATCATGTTCAACTCATCAAATACATGGACTCATCGTCCCATAAAGTTATGAAGTCAACAACTGACTAATTACACCACGAGACGTCAATCGTGTCACATGGGGGGATATTAACTAGGATTTTGGTCTGGCGGTCTACGACACATGTGTTCATACACACGATGAAATGTGAGCAAGTATTGTAATCAGTTGAGGGAGTTAATAAAGTAGTGGATGGAAAATCAACCAATTATCCGCACGATGAGCAACTGGTTTCAAACACTATTTCCATTTCCCCACTCTTTGATTCCATCAACTGTCACACTTCATGGGATCATGGTGTCTACAATTCCAGCAATATAAATAAGTCTCTGAATGATGATATAACAGAACAACAAGAATCTTACGTCTCACAGACAACACGAGATTAACAACTCATCATCTGAGTAATTACTCTCAATAAAGATTCAATCATTCAGAACTTATCTTATTCAGAATTCACAACACACCTACAATCTTTGATTACCATTGATTCCACACATTTCTCAGCTTCCCTCCTACATATCAACCCATCCTCTCTTGTGATCGAATTTACTCTGGAACGACCATTGCCTTGGTTTAGGCCGGAGTACTACAGATTGGTCTCTCGAATTCAAAGCACTTCCTTCTTGCAGTGCATCTGTGTGAGGTTGAACATTTCGCTCGGTTCAAGGAGTCTCCTCCGTACGGTCGTCTCCTCAATTCCGTAAAAACCAGCAAATCGTTTTGCCCCATCTACAAATTGGCGACCACAGTGGAAGATCATTCTCTCGGTTGCAGTCTCACAATTTCACAGATGGTTGGTCTTAGGTCTACATTAGAAACTTCAAATCCTAACCAGAGTATTTCAAATGGCGACACTCCTCACGCTCGTTCTAACGACTCTGGTAACATGCGTCACTCCTACTTTACTACTCCTTTCCCCTCTATTGATATGTTCGACGGAGAAATCCCATCATTAGCTGAATTGGCACGGAGGAAAGAAATTATGACTAGGAGCATCAATCGATTGAAGGAGGCAATCGATGAACTCTTCAACTGTATGGTAGAATTGACAAGACTCTTGGGAGCAGAAGTGGTAGATCACCCCAACGCTACCCCTCAAACCAACAGCTTCACTACTTACGAAAAGTCGGTGGACCAAGAAGTTACACACCTGATCGAGAGTTTATGTGAGATTCTACACTTCTCCAGAGATCAACGTACGAGTACATTTGCTGCGCTCAACCAGATATCGTCAGACATACCTCTGACTCCATCGTGCCTAGCAGCTGAGGAAACACCTGTGATGTCTGGCCATTCGATCAACAACATCACTTTCGGAGAAGAAGACCGCATGGCAGACGAAGGACACAATCGAGCCCTGTACGTAACTGGTCTCATCAGAGACTATGAATTCAAGAGAGCGCTCGTTGATACAGGTGCTTCCATAAATATTGTCACTGTGAAGACTCTTAAAACAGCCAGGTTCCCACAGAATAAGATTGTCCGGCACCCCATCCTGATGACAGGCTTTGAAGGAAGTCAGACCCACACATACGGGTATGCATACATAGATTTGAAGGTAGGGCCCATTCAATCAAAAGTCAAGTTCCACGTGATCGAACAAGAGCCTGACTATCACATGATACTTGGACGCCCATGGCTCCATGATAACAAGGTGGTTCCTTCGACGTACCATTAATGCATGAAGGCTCTACTTAATAACAAGATCGTTAGCATCCCAACCTCGTCATCTCCTTATGCTCCTGTCTACGATGCTGAATTCCTTGAATCTCAAAAAAGCATCCCGGAGCCTCCAAGCAAGTTTTACAACATTCCACTCCCACGTTGGAAGGCTATTGAAAAGGTTGCTGACAAGCCATCATCCTCAGATGCTAAGGTGATTAAATCATCTGCTACACCAGTAAAACGCCGTAACGATCAGATTTCGACTCCAAGGTCAAGCTTCATAACCATCCACGACACGGAGGGAAGGATCGTTTATCGCCGACGGGAAGATTAGCAATTAATCGGGGAGAACGATGAAAAGTCTCCCCACCCTGAAGAATCATGTCAGAACGAACCGTCACTCGAAGAAGAGGTTCAAGATGCCCCACGACAATTAAAAGACGGCACTGACTCTACCACTGATGATCTCGAAACAACCAACATTGGGACTGAGGATGATCCAAGGCCGGTCCTGATCAGTTCAGCGTTGTCATCAGAGGAACAGGCGGAACTAATAAAGCTGTTAAAAGAATATCAAGATGTGTTCGCCTGGACGTATGGAGAAATGCCCGGTCTAGACGACAAACTAGTCACCCATCACCTGCACATTGTTCCTGGCTCCAAAGTTGTCAAACAACCACCTAGGAAATTTAGACACGAAGTCGAGGAGCAAATCAAGATCGAGATCCATAAACTACTAGCAGCAGGATTCATCAAGCCTATTTTACACCCAACGTGGCTAGCGAACGTTTTTCCCGTCAAGAAGAAAAATGGTCAAATCAGACGTTGTGTCGATTTCAGGAACCTGGACAACTGTTGTCCAAAGGATGATTTTCCTCTACCCAACATCGATATGCTCGTCGACGCGACCAGTGGACACGGTATGTTCTCGTTCATGGATGGTTACAGTGGATACAACTAGATCAAGATGTATGAGCATGATGCCAACAAGACTGCATTCCGTACTCCCATTGGGAATTTTCACTACACTGTGATGCCCTTTGGATTAAAGAATGCAGGTGCCACTTATCAACGAGCCATGACTGCCATATTCCACGACATGATGCACAAACAAGTAGAAGACTATGTCGATGACGTGGTAGTAAAGTCGAAGACTCGAGCATCTCATCTCGAAGTTTTAAGACAAGTGTTCGAAACATGCAGGGAATACAAATTAAAGATGAATCCTTTGAAGTGCGCTTTTGGTGTCTCCTCTGGAAAATTTCTAGGGTTTTTGGTCACAGCTGAAGGAATCAAAGTCGATCCAGACAAGACGAAAGCTATCACCACCATGCCTCCTCCACGCACTGTGAAGGAAATACAGAGCTTTATGGGCAAGGTAAATTACATTCTAGCTTGATTCCTGGATTGGCTCAACTCATCGCTTCATTCAACCCTCTGCTAAAGAAAGGAGCAAGTTTCACCTGGACAGCTGTTCAACAAGATGCCTTCCATAAAATACAACAGATATTATTATCACCTGCTGTCATGAAGTCTCCAGTACAGGGACGACCCTTGATTCTTTACACAGCTTACAGTGAAGTTTCTATTGGAGCGCTCCTTGCTCAGGAAGACGATGAAGGCATCAAACGACCAATCTACTACTTCAGCTGCACAATGAGAGATGCTCAACTCCGGTATCTAAAGGCTGAGACCTATGTCTAGCATTATTACATGCAATCTAGAAGTTCAGGCATTATTTACTATCTAACAGGGTCGTACTCGTCTCCAAATCTTATCCTATAAAGTTCCTGTTATCAAAGCCAGCCTTGATAGGGAGACCAGCGAAGTGGATACTCCATATGTCAGAGTTTGACATAGCTTGCACGCCACCTAAAGCAATCAAAGTCCAAGCAGTTGAAGACTTGCTTGCTGCTTTTCCAGGAGAAGATATGACAACATTACACGAGGATGTACCCGGTGAATTTCCAGACATCTTAGTTATCAAATAAGAAACATGGCTTCTATACTTTGATGGGTCCGCCACCCCTAGCAATGACACCGGAGGAGCGGGAATAGTGCTGGTGTCTCTATCTGGTGAAGTTTTCTCATATTCGTTCAAGTTGGATTTCCACTGCACCAACAATTCAGCAGAGTATGAAGCATTCTTATTAGGATTGTCCCTGGCCAAGCAAGTAGGAGAAACACACCTTGAGATAAGAGGGGATTCAAAATTATTGGTCAATCAGATGAATGGAACATACTCTCTCAAAGAAATCACGCTCGCTCCATTCAGAACCGAAGCCCAGCGACTATTAACCCATTTTGCTGATGCCACGATCGTCCATACTGGACGGAATAACAACAGGCATGCCGACTGCCTAGCAACTCTTGCTTATAAGATGCAATTGGAAGGCGCAGAGAAAACAATCACCGTACAGAGACGTATCGTATCTTCTACCTGGCTCACTCAAGTCGAAGACATTCCAGCAGACAATTGGCGAGCTCCCATCATTCATGAATTGAGCAGCTCTAATTCAGAAGGCCAAGTCAGCCTCAAAAAATTGAAAAATTACTTCTTGCTTCACGGGGCACTATACTATCGAAACCCTGATGAAGTCTTATCACGGTGCCTTGGGAACGACGAAGCGGAAGAACAACTCAAGCGCATACATGAAGAAGTTTGCGGACAAACGCTAGTAGTTATGCTTTAAAGAAAGCTTCAAAGGGTGGGATACTACTGGCCTTCCATGGAGACTCAGTCAAGATCTCTACAAGGATCTTGTCCCAATTTCCAAACACCTCCTCATCACTTGGAGGTTTTGACAGTCCATCACACAGGGGACTGGAGGGAGCCTTACATCAAATACCTTTGGGACAATGAACTACCACTGTAAAAGAAGCAAGCAGTCAAACTCATTCAGAGGGATAAGAGATTTGTCTTTCTTGACGGAATCTTATACCGCAAAAGCTTTGGTGGGAATTTACTGAGATGCTTAGCTGAGCATGAAATCCCAACATTCTTGAAGGAAATGCACGATGGAGAACATCAAGGAAAGAGAAAACTATTTCTTCAAATTCATGAGAAACATTATTGGCCGACCATGGAAGACGATGCATCTGCACACGTTCAGAGTTGTCACCAATGCCAAATCCATGGTAATCTCATCCACATTCCTTTCCTTCCATTGAATTCTGTGAATAGTCCATGGTCTTTCTACAGATGGGGACTATATATCATCGGGAAGATCAATCCAGCATCTTCAAAGCAACATGAATACATCATCACCGCAACTGAGTACTTCACCAAATGGGTCAAAGCTATTCCTCTTCGAGGCACCACCGGAGTCACGATTGCAGCCTTCATCAAAGAGTACATAATATGTAGATTCGGTGTTCCTAAGCACATTGTTACTGATAATGGAACTCCCTTCGCCAACAAGCACGCGACTGAATTACTCGAGGAATACGGCATCAAACAAGTCTTCTCCACACCGTATTATCGCCAAGGAAACAGACAAGCAGAGAGAACCAACAAAACTTTGATCCGAATTCTCAGTCGGACAATTCATGATAATCCTCGAACGTGGCATGAACAGTTGCCTATGGCTCTATGGGCTTATCGAACCGCGCCAAGGAGATCGATCGGGACTTCACCATATTCCCTTGTCTATGGAGCCGACTCCATACTTCCGGCAGAGATCAAAATTCCCTCAACAAGAATTGCAGCATCCAGCGGAGTACAATGGGATGAAGCCGAAATATCCAAATCAATAGTTGCTGAACTAGACATGCTCGAATCAAAGAGGGCCAAGGTGGAAAAATATGTAGAAGCTTACAAGCAAAGGATCTCCAGAGCCTACAACAAAATGGTAAGACCTCGAACATTTCAAGTAGGAAACTTGGTATTAAAGACGGCGAAGCACATTCAACAAGACATGTCCGCTCACAAGTTGTCTCCGAAATGGGAGGGGCCATATGTAGTCATCAAGGCGGTATCCAGTGGATATTACAGGATCTTATCTGTTGATGGAGGAGTGGAATGAAACATAATCAACAGAAAATGGCTCAAAGCTTATTACGCATGATCCATAAAAACAAACTACCTATTCATTATTTCAAGCATTTTCAAAAATGTAATTTTCATTCCTCCAAAGAGCATACAAATGCTCCTTTGTTCATTAAACATTTTCATAAATGAACAAAATTCCTTCACATCATGATCAATTATTCCACCTAACCAGAAACTTAAACCTATTCAAAAAACAACAATTATAAATGCTCACTCGGAACAAACCGTCCAGCAATGGATAATCCCTGTAAACAACCCTGTCAAGTTTCTTCTGGAAACTTTTGGTTTTCATCTTCAACTCATGTACCGCCTTCTCAACCCGGGCTGACTCCAAAGCGAGCATCTTCTCCTCCTCTAGTAAAACAGTGGTTAGAGAAATCACATCAGCAGCCTCCGCCGCCTTATGAATCTTGATTATCTCGAGCCAGTGACGAAGCCATCCTACATTGAACCGCGAGGTCTCGCAGTTCGAAATCATCTCATCCCACCTATGCAATTCCTGATTCTTGACATCTCGCAGGCGCATCTAGTCTATCTCCTCAATGATCGGTAAAAGTCCTGCAACTGTAGTCAGTAGGGTTGGTAGAAAACCTTTCCACACTTCAGTCGTAGCAATATGCCCATATCTTTTCCAGATTTTGGTGTAAAGGAGTGTATGACACTTTGGAATGACGAATCCACCGACTACCTCATTGTCCGGGAAAGTATTGATCAAAGGAGCTTCAAACAAGAGTCTAGTTGTTGGATATTCACGAGCGTGAACCCTGTCTTCAACCTCCACGGATTCTGCAGAGTCTTCACCAACTCGGTTGCTGCTGCCTTCAACCTCAACCACGGTCACGGACTTTCCATTCCTCCTCCTTCTAGCATCAACGACGACACGAACGTTCACCTACGACATGAAGAAGTATTTAATTTCACCAAAATCGAGCATAGTGTAATTTCAAGAGTTATAAGATTTCTTACAGATGATCCAGCCTCAACATGATCTGACCTGTATCGGGCAGGGGATCTAACAGTCCGCTTGGGCCTCGAATTATGAGAAGAAGGATTCTTCTGATCATCCTGCAACAAACCGTTTTCTTATGATCAATAATCTCGATCAGACGAAGACGAAAAGGGTATACAACTTACTGAGATGGACGCTTCTATTTCACGCTTCGACTGATGATCATCTTGAGAAGAAATACTACTGCTCGACATAGTGACAACAAGGTATGATGATTGAAACTTCTCTACACGATGAAACTGACTCATGAATGGAAGAAATATTCACGTAGATGATGGACTCAAAGTCTTGAAGATATATATATTAGACACGGTGGATGTTTATCTTCTGCGAACAGTCAACTCAGTTACGAGTTTCACTGAAACCCTAAGTTTCAAAGATCAATACTGAAGACACGGAGGAAAATAACGTACTGGGGACTGACAAGACATAGTCAGAAAATAGCCATGCGGCTTTGTACACGTCATATGTCTCTTGTCCGTACTATGGTACTTCTCACAAGACGGAAATCATCGAAAGAGATCATGATGGATTTAGGCGCATGGACATTGGTCCATGTCATTCAATCAGAAGGAATCAACATTAACAAAATGTTTATTATTCAGAAGAAAGCCTTAACTCTGAAGCAAAGTCATTCAAATAATAAAAGACATGTCTAGTACGAAGGCTAAAGAACGTTCAAATGTTTAAGAAAGAAAATAAGATGGAAGTAAAGCTACTCGTCAGATTCATCCGAATTATCAGATTCGTCATCATTGTCCTTCTCGTCATCCGAATCATCAGATTTGTCATCACTGTCTTCCTCTTCGTCGGAATCAGCGTCAGGACCGTGGATGAAGTCCGGATAGGCATCAAGATCATCATCTGAGTCCGGGTCTTCTTCCACTTCAGCTTCAGCTTCAATTTGCTTCATGGTCTTCCGGAACTCTCTTTCATATCGGTCAGGCTTGACCTTACGCTCTGTAAACACCCACTCAGCTTCCTCTTCAGAAGCATCAGCATCAGAGTCAGAGGGTACCCCATCAAGGAATCGAAGTCTCTCCTCATCCTCTTGTATTCGATGCCGAATTCGATCCTTTCTGCGTTGACGGTTCTCTGCTTCATCATGTTCAGCCTTTCTTTTCATAAGTTCAGCATAAGTGACCCTTCGATCATTCAAGGGTATGATAGGCTTCGCTCCCTCATCATGAGTGGTCTTAGATTTTGATTTTGCTACAGGAGCTTTGGAATCCTCATCAGAAGAGCTAGAAGAAGATGAATATCAATAATCGTAATCGCTGTTGTTGGTAGTTGACATTTTCTGGAACCAGGAACACAAAATTACCAACACGCAAATAGATCCATCTGGAAAAATGGTAATTCTTAACTCTTACCTTTTTACGATTCCGCTAACAATAGTGATAGTAATGTGAGAGTTAACACCTCAAAAATCGTTCGTCTCTTTGAAACCTACAAAAAAAAATGAACGAAGCTCAGATTTTCGTGAAATCATGAACACATCTACTGTGTGAACATTCTCCATGTAATTATGAAACTAAAACATTATTTCATCATAAATAATTGTTTACTTTGAACATTACTCAAAATCAAATTTGGGTTTCGAAAATACATATTTACAAAAACGGGAACAATAACTCACGTTTTCGTTTTGTGAGTCACAACTCAAGCAAAAAAAAAAAAATCTTTTCCGTGAGCATGTCACGGTTTTGCATACAAAATATTTTTCGTGGACAGACCACGATTTTATAGAAAAATATTTTCCTTCGTATCGTCATCCGTCTTTAAAACGAAGGTTTATTTCAATTTTGTGAAAGCTCACACATTATAGGATAAAGTTTTGATTTACATGAAAGCTCATAGATAAAATTTTATCACTGGACACAACTCCACAAAAAAAAAACTTTTTTCCTTCGTACTATTGTCATTTTTTAAAACGAGGGTTTATTTCGGTTTTGTGAAAATTCACTCCTTTTATGATAAAACCTTGGTTCTCATGAAAGCTCATAAACTAATTTTTATCACTGGACCTAGGTTTATACAAAAAAAAATCTCTCCTAAATCAGGGATTATTATTAATTTCTCAAACTAACGATCAAACGAACATACGTTTTCAAAAACAAGGGTTTTTCGACAAAAATCCTACTCACATACACTAATATATGCACATGTATGTATAACCCAAACATGATCAATTCATGAAACTCATAACATCTGGAAAAAAAAATCGGCGCTTACCTGGTCGGCGTCGGCCGGAATCTGGCCGGTCGGTGATCGAACGACGGCGGACGGTGGAGCGCCGGTGAAAATTTTCTTCTTCCTCCTGCTTCTAGCGTAAAGGTGGTGGAGAGGTGATGAAGCACTGGTCGGTTGTGGGAAAAAAAAGGATTAATTCCTTTTATATCAAATTTTATTTTCAAAACCTAATGTTACAAGGATTTCCATATTGGGCCCGGCTCGCGAATCCTAAACGACCAAGGTCTTGTCGTCCAAACCAGCGGTTCAACACCAATTTATGCTCATCGGACGATGTTTTATCATGCCACTGGGATCTTCATTCAAGTCATGGTTTGCTCGTACTATCAAAATCCGGTAACGTCTTAACTTACGACTAAGTTCAATTACTTATATTGTTTATGACCGGAAAATCACCATCCAATGCTGACTGAGGAACACGGCTTTCCTCACTAAGCAGGTGACTTAATGTAGATGGTGGATTTTCGTCAAAGGCTAAAATCGTAAACCCATAATTATACGAACTTCTGATCCAGCAATCAGACGCGAGTATTGAGACACGGGTCTCTCATCGAACCTCTGACTGAGAATACTGTCTCTCAGAGTACATGCAGATATGTAGTCTCTCGGCTGGACAACGACATATCTCATGAATACTGAACACTTCAGTAATTATTTCTATATAGAATCACGAGATTGACGGCTCCTAGACAGCTTGCTCTGTTAGTATATAGCGATAATGTCTTCAGGATACAAACAACAGTTTTCCCTGACTATATAAAGGATATGAAGCTCCATCAAGCTCATGTCAGAATAATTAATGCTCCGAGACAGCTTGCTCTGCTAGTTTTATATTTTATCATATTTTTTGTTATTTTCCTTGATCTTAAGAAAATCCTTTCATTTGAACAAATATCTTTCGTTTTGAGGAAACTCCTCAGTTTCATGGTGTTTCCTTCGCACCAAGGAAATAATATAAAATTGGGAAAAACATTGTGGGGCCATGATTATTGGCAAACCGGCCATGCCTTGATCCCGGTTGGCCCCACATCCCATGGTTCCTCATTATTTTATTATTATTTCCATAAACTCATGAAAACTCCTTAATCTCATGGTATTTTCACAAAACCATGAAAAATATAATATAAAATTGGAAAACTCGTGGGCCTTGGCCCCAGCCGGCCGGCCATGCCTCAGCCGGTCCCACCCGCCCCTTTATTTTTTTATTATTATTTTAAGGTTTCCTTGATCCCATGAAATTCCTTGATTTCATGGTATTTCTCTCAAATTATGAAAACTCCTTCAAATCATGGAAAAATACACAAAAATTACATAAAATTAGGGAAACGCACGGAACCGAGCCCCAGCCGTCCGGCCAAGCCTCAGCCGGTCCCCCACGCCCTTATTTTATTATTATTTGCTTCCTTGATCCCATGGAAACTCTTTCACTTTAAGGAAACTCCTTAATTTCAACAAACTACTTGATTTCATGATATTTTCATAAAATCATGAAAAATAATATAAAATTAGGAAAAGGCACCATGTGACCGTGGTCACTACCGGCCGGAAAGCCTTGGATGTAACGGTCCCACGCCTCATCATTCCTTCATTTTATAATTATTTTCCTTCATCTCATGAAGTTTCCTCAGTTTCAGCAAAACCCTGATTTTGTCATATTTTCTCGAATGGATGCTCAAATGCACGCCAGAAAATATCAAAATTCTCAGAACTGAGACACGGACACCCTGGCGACGTGAGGATGTTACCTTGACTGACCAATGTTGGCTCTTTGTCTTGCAAGGAGCCGGTCCCACGTATTTTCACGATTTGACCTAATTTGCGCAATTGCACGTATTAGGTCCAAAATTCTTCCAAATAATTTTGGAATTTCATAGAATGATCGTCAGTCGATCCCGTGACCACCACGGCCGGTTTCATGACCCCTTGGTCGGTCCCTCACCTCTTCATAATTAATTAGGATTTATCACCTAAGGCTCAAACGAGCATTATATGAGAAATGATTGAACCAACATTTAATCATTCTTTCATCAACAAGTCACCAACTCTTCAAGAGACCTTGGTATTTGCTCACATGAGCATATGGGCGCTACATGGTCGATTCATGATCCCATATAGCCGACCCCTCCTTCATTCCATGGTTGATTTTGAAATAAACCATCAATTGGTCATCAATTAATCAAATTAGGGTTTCTGAGTCCAAGGATCATAATTCCAGATTCGAACACTAATAACTTTACGACGATCTCATGATCAGTAGTCTTATTAATTATGCTCGGTTCAACTACCAGTATTCTAATTAATGTTTTATTTTTGTCACGCTACCAATAATTCATCAGACGAGCGACACTTGCTCAGATGAGCAATACTTGCTCAAATCAAGGAATATTGGTTCAACTATCAATATTCAACAATTCATCGAATGAGAATTATACCTCTGTCTCAACAGACACGTTCAATTCATGAGTTTCATAACATTTTGCAAAATCATGTTCAACTCAGCAAATACATGGACTCATCGTCCCATAAAGTTATGAAGTCAACAACTGACTAATTACACCACGAGACGTCAATCGTGTCACATGGGGGTATATTAACTAGGGTTTTGGTCTGGCGGTCTAAGACACGTGTGTTCATACACATGATGAAATGTGAGCAAGTCGTGCAATCAGTTGAGGGAGTTTACAAAGTAGTGGATGGAAAATCGACCAATTCTCCGCACGATGAGCAACTGGTTTCAAACACTATTTCCATTTCCCCACTCTTTGATTCCATCAACTGTCACACTTCATGGGATCATGGTGTCTATAATTCCAGCAATATAAATAAGTATCTGAATGATGATAGAACAGAACAACAAGAATATTACGTCTCACTGACAACACGAGATTAAAAACTCATCATCTGAGTAATTGCTCTCAATAGAGATTCAATTATTCAGAACTTATCTTATTCAGAATTCACAACACACCTACAATCTTTGATTACCATTGATTCCACACATTTCTCAGATTCCCTCCTACAGATCAACCCATCCTCTCTCGTGACCTAATTTACTATGGAACAGCCATTGTCTTGTTTTAGGCCGGAGTACTACAGATTGATCTCTCGAATTCAAAGCACTCCCTTCTTGCAGTGCATCTGTGTGAGGTTGAACATTTCTCTTGGTTCAAGGAGTCTCCTCCGTACGATCGTCTCCTCAATTCCGTAAAAACCAGCAAATCGGTTTGCCCCATCTACAGGGTTATCCATTGGTTCATGTTTACCTTGATTTATCAAAAGACGGAACATAACTTGTAGGTATATCCGTGGGAGACGGATTTATCTATTACTGTAGACTTTTCTGTGTGATACAGATTTGTTTATTTCAAGTCTTCGACTTTAGCTCGTAGCAACTCTTAGTTGTGGGTGAGATCATCTAAGGGAATCAAGTACATAGTATCCTACTGGGATCAGAGACGTAAGGAGCGCAAATTTACCTTGGATCAGTGTGAGATTGATTGGGGTTCAACTACAGTCCAGGCCGAAGTTCGTTTGTCGTAGGCTAGTGTGTGTAGCTGCTTAATATAGTGTTTGTTCAATCTGGACTAGGTCCCGGGATTTTTCTGCATTTGCGGTTTCCTCGTTAACAAAATTCTGGTGTCTGTGTTATTTCTATTCCGCATTATATTTTGTTATATAATTGAAATATCACAGGTTGTGCGTTAGATTCAATCAATTAGAATATCCAACCTTTGGTTGTTGATTTACATTGATTGATACTTGAACATTGGTCTTTGATACCGTTCAAGTGATTTATCTTGTATTCAATTTGACTCACAGATTTCTATTTGTTTGAGTAGTAATTGAATCGAGAAAGAGAGATAAAACTCTTTGATATACTTTTTATAGATTGAGTCTTGTTGATTCTCTTAAAAGTATATTGGAGTTTGTCCATACAGATTGCTAAGTGAAATATTGGGTGTGGTTGTTGTACCCCCGCTTTTTCAGAGTGAGATATGATCAGGTATACTTGATGGCAAAATGTTCTCTGATTGTCTAGCTGTTTTCTTATCGTTCTTAGCTGGATTATCATTTCATAAACATTTTTGCATAAGTATTTGTGTTGGTCTTGTCAAATATTTGATTTTTCTTTTTGTTTTGAGTCAAAAATGCTACTCTTATGCTCTAAATTTTTCTATTGAGAATGTAAAATTTACTGAGCTAAGATTTGTGAAAATATTCACTTAGCAAAATATTGCTTTCCAAACAGTTTTTCTTGGTTTGCGTTTCTTTTTGTTTTCCACCAATGGGTCAAGTTGTGTTCGTACGGATACCCGTGTTACATGTCACGAACCAACTTTGGAAACCCTAAAAAATCCTTTCCCTGAGAAACCATTTAAATACCAAACCTATTGAGTCATGTACGCATACTCTAGGTTATTATTTTTTTGTCAAGAATGTCTTCACCTTCTCGCAGTGGTGGTTTTGCAAGAGGTTTTATTGATAAAGGTATTGGTTTCGAGTCCAAAGGGAGGAAGAAAAGAACCCTAGTAGAAGATGATAATCAAGATCCTGATGCCTCATGCTACTATGCCTATACTCATCAGGATGTTGAGAATGAGGATATGGTTTCTGCTGAAGTGGTTCATTATTTTCTTAAATAGTTTAAGGAAGCAAAACTGCAACTCGTTGATACTATGAAGGGTCTTGATGTGTTAAGAACTGCGTTGAAATAGGTTAATTCCGACCTTGTTCTCATGAAGACATATGTTAAATATCTTCACAATGAGGATGTCTTCTCTGAAGAAGCAGTGGATGCTGTCAACCACAAGCTCAAAGGACTCAAGACTCGTGGGGGTTCTGGAATTGATACTTGATTTCTGTTCATGATCGGTTTTGTTGGTTTGGGAGTCCTTTGATTTTTGCTTGTTGTCTTTATTTTGTCTAGGAAACATCTTATGAAAAATTTATTCTTGTGTTTCAAGAAGGATAACTAGGGTTTGGAATAGCAATTATTGTGAGTACACATAGTTATTGCTAACGATTTTCATCTTGCAATGTTTTTAGATTTATTTATTTAAATTCTAAAGTTTATTTGGAAGATGATTTTGTAGTATTAATCTTTATTGGTTTAATATATTGCAAAAATCATTATGGGATATGTGTGTTTGCATCCGTGAACTATGATTGTCCCATATATGTCAAAATTTAAGCATATTATGTTATTATGCAAATATTGATGAGCTGATGGTGAATTTTCGACAAAGGCTAAAATCGTAAAACCATAATCTTACATATTCCTGATCCAGCAATCAGATGAGTATTGAGGCTCATGTCTCTCATTGAAGCATGGAAACTCATGCCACAAGAGTCTCTGACTGAGTATATTGTCTCTCAGCGCATACGAGAATATGCAGTCTCTCAACTGAGGCAACGACATATCTCATGAATACTGAGCAATTTCAGTAATCACTTCTATATAGAATCGAACGATTGGACAGCTCCTATACAGCTTGCCTGCTAGTATAGAGCGATAACGCCTTCAGGATGTAACAATGTTTTCCCTGACTATATAAACGAAATATGACGCTTCAACTAGATCATATCACCCAATCTTTGAATAATTAATGCTCCTAAACAGCTTGCCTGCTAGTATAGAGCCATCAATTAATTATTTCTAGTCATTAAATTCATCAACTGAATCCTAGAAAATATTCTGCATTTTTCATAATATTTCATTACTTAAATTCATCTATGGGTTAGTAATAAATATTCAATGTGCGGGCATCTGAGCCGCTTTCGAGTAAGCCTTGAACAAAATAGTGCAAGTGTACTCAGAAATAATGCACTAACGAGCACTTGAATGCACGAATGAGCATTCAAAAAATACGAAGGAACTATGAACCTATGCAAAATAGGAAGAAAAATAATAATAAAAAAATATTAGCTAAGGCGCCAGGGGACTGGGCCCACCGATCGGCCAGTCATGCCGTGGCCGGTCCCACACCTGCTTTTTTATTTTATCATATTTTATTATTTTCCCTTGATCTCATGAAAATTCCTTCATTTGAACAGAACTCCTTCGTCTTAAGGAAACTCCTTAGTTTCATGGTGTTTCCTTCATATCAAGGAAATAATAAAAATTAGGAAAAGTGTTACGGGACCGGGCTTACTAGCCGGTCGGCAATGCCCTAGATTTAGCCGATCCCCCACATTAATTCCTTATTGTTTTATTATTATTATTTCCTTCATCTTATGAAACTCCTTAATTTCATGATATTTCCTTCAAATCATGAAAATAATATAAAATTGGGAAAGGT
The DNA here is from genome assembly GCF_003573695.1 of Papaver somniferum. NCBI lineage: Eukaryota > Viridiplantae > Streptophyta > Magnoliopsida > Ranunculales > Papaveraceae > Papaver > Papaver somniferum. The sequence continues at coordinate 2,491,301 of NW_020621603.1, read as the reverse complement.
TCACGGGACCGGGCCACTAGCCAGCCGCCCATGCCTTAGCCATGGCCAGTCCCACGCGCTCTTTATTTTATATTGTTATTATTATTATTGTTTCCTTCATCTCATGGGAACTCCTTCGTTTTAAGCAAACTCCTTCGTCTCAACAAACTCCTTAATTTCATGATATTTTCTTCAAATCATGAAAATAATATAAAATTAGGAAAGGTGTCATGGGACCGGGCTCATTAGCCGGCCGGCCATGCCTTAGCCATGACCGATCCCACACCTTATAAATCTTTTTTTTATTATTATTATTTCCTTCATCTTATGAAGTTCCTCAGTTTCAACAAAACCTTGATTTTTCATATTTTCTCAAATGTTGCTCAAATGCACACCAGAAAATATCAAAATTCTCAGGACTGACACACGGACACCCTGCTTACATGAGCATATTACCTTGACCAACCAAGCTTGGATCTTTGGCTTGCAAGAGGCCAGTCCCACATATTTTCATAATTTGACCTAATTCGTTCATATTAGGTTCAAACTCTTCTAAACAACTTGGAATTTCATCAAACGATCGTCAGTCGGTCCCATGACCAACCAGGACCGGTTCCATGACCCCTTGGTCGGTCCGTCATTCCGTCATAATTAGGTTTTATTACCTAAGGCTCAGACGAGCGTTATTTCAATAAATGATTAAACCAGCATTTAATCATCCTTTCACTAACTGGTATTCAAGAGACTTTGGTGCTGGCTCACTTGAGCATCTGGGTGCTACATGGTCGACCCATCATCCCATGTAGCCCCGATCCCTCCTTCACTCCGTGGTTAATTTTCAATAAATCTTCAATTGATCAGCAATTGATCAGCAATTGATCAAAATTAGGGTTTCGAATCCTAGGCTCTGCAAAGCATAATTCTGAGCAGATTCAAACACTAATAATTCTACGTTGATCCTGTGGTCAAAATTTTAATTATTATACTCGGCTCAGTTGCCAATATCTTAAATTAATATTTCATTTGGTCCGCTATCAATAATTCATCAAATGAGAAACATTTGTTCAGATGAGCAATATTTGCTCAGACTAAGGAATATTGGTTCAACTATCAATATTCAACAACTCATCAAATGAGCAATATTTGATCACCTTAACTATAGAATTATACTTCTGTCTCAACAGACACGTTCAATTCATGAGTTCTAGAACATTCGCAAATCATGTTCGACTCAGCAATACAAAGACTCATCGTCTCATCAAGTCAACAACTGACTAATTAAACACATGTCTACCTTGCAGACTCCACAATCACGAGACATCAATCGTGTCACATGGGGGATATTAACTAGGGTTTTGGTCTGGTGGCCTACGACACGTGTAGTCATCCACACGATGAGAATGTAAGAAAGTCGTGCAAGAAGTTAGAGGAGTTAGCAAAGTAGTGGGAAGAAAATCAACCAAGTCTCCATATGATGAGCAACTGGTTTTAACACTGAAAAAGCGGGGGTCTAACAACACCACCCAATATTTCACTTAGAAATCTGTATCGACTAACTCCGAAATACTTTCTAGAGAATCAGCTAGACAGTCAGACTCAATCTAGGTAAAAGTATCTCAAGGAGTTAATATCTCTCTCTTGTTTTGATTTACTCGAGCTAATAGAAATCAGCGAGTCTTTAATCAAACACAAGGAATAACTTGGATGGTACCAAAGACCAATATCCAAGGATCAATCAATGACAATCAACAACCAAAGGTTGGATTACTCTAATTGATGATCTAACGCACAACCTTTATTATTTAAATTATAAAAATAATATAATGCGAAAATTGAAATAACACAGACACCAGAAATTTTGTTAACGAGGAAACCGCAAATGCAGAAAAACCCTGGGACCTAGTCCAGATTGGACACACACTGTATTAAACCGCTACAGACACTAGCCTACTCCAATCTAACTTCGGACTGGACTGTAGTTGAACCCCAATCAGTCTCCCACTGATCCAAGGTACAGTTGTACTCCCTACGCCTCTGATCCCAGCAGGATACTGCGCACTTGATTCCCTTAGCTGATCTCACCCACAACTAAGTATTGCTACGACCCAAAATCACAGGCTTTGACAATAAACAAATATGTCTCACACAGATAAATCTATCAAAGGATCAATCTGTCTCCCACAGATAAAACCTAAAGGTTTTGTTCCATCTTTTGATAATAATCAAGGTGAACAGGAACCAATTGATAATCCAGTCTTATATTCCCGAAGAACAGCCTAGAGTTATCAATCACCTCACAACAATCTTAATTGTATGGTAGCGAAACAAGATGTTGCGGAATCACAAACAATGAGATGGAGATGTTTGTGATTACTTTTTTATATCTTGCCTATCGTAGAAATCAATCTCAAGCCAATCAATCTGATTGTACTCGTACGATAGAAGATGCAAGATCAGATCACACAACTACGATAAAAGTAGTATCGGTCTGGCTTTACAATCCCAATGAAGTCTTTAAGTCGTTAACCTGGTTTTAGAAGAAGAAAACCAAAGGTTAAAGGAGAAACGACTCTAGAACGCAAACTAGTATCACAGTAAGGTGTGGGGATTAGTTTTGCACAATACTAGATGTCTCCTTTATATAGTCTTCCAAATCAGGGTTTGCAGTCCAAGTTTCCTTGGTAACAAAGCAATCAATATTCACTGTTAGATGAAAACCTGATTTAGATTCAAGCTAATATTTCTCAACTGTTAGATCGAAAACCTAGCTTGTTACACACAAATGAAATGCACGCTTCTAGGTTTGTTAACCGTACCCAAACGTATGCACTTGTTGGTTCAATAATAGTCAACCAAAAGGTTAGCCATATGAGCATTTCATATCAACCATGTTCTTCTTCACCATAACTAGTTCAAATGACTTCAAGATGAACTAGTTAGAGAGTTGTTCAATTGCAATGAAATCTTATGTAACTACACAAGACATAATTGAATCAAAGATGATTTGATTCACTCGAATCGGTTCATGAACTTTTATATCCACGGTTTGCATACGAAATTCCTTAGTATTTTTAAGTTTAAGTTCAGAAATCATTTTTAGATATATAACCTTCTCAAGTTCGCATACTAGGTTCGCGGACTTAAGATACCGGGCAGAGTTTACAAACTCCAGCAGAAATTCTCGGGTATGAGAACTTCGCCGGTTCGCGGACTGAGTTCGCGGACTCAGCTTCACGCAAGTAGTTTGTCAACTCCAGCAGAAATTCTCGGGTTTGATAACTTCGGCAGTTCGCGGACTGGGTTCGCGGACTTGGCTCACGCCATCCTTCCGGTTCTCTTGATCAACAAGGTTCGCAAACTTTGGTTCAAGGAATAGGACTTATGAATATATGTGTTTCCACAACAATACTTATGTCTACCATTGGTTATGTAATCTAAACTCTCATTCCAATCATTGAAACATTCTTAGAGGACGTTATATAGTTTTTACACCATTTCTCGTCAAAGCAATTTTCAAAGTGATTGAAACATATCATGACTTTCGTCACTAGGTAAAGATAAACTTGATCGAAGCGAAAAGCTTGCCAACACATATTTTGAGATATAGATAGGCTAGGTATACTCGGCTTGAAATACCAAATTGTATAATAAAGTCTATATATATAGCATACGACTTTTTGTCTCAAGAAGTAGGAGATATAATAGATAGACTTTTGAGTGATAGATAAGTTCAAGTCTTCACATACTTTTTTGTCGAGAAGTTCCACCGGTTCCTTGAGTAGTTTTTCTTCTTGTACGATGAATCGCCATGAAGTCCTTGAGATCAACTACGCTTCTTATCCTAGTCCGAGACTTAGCTATAATAGACTAGAAATCAAGACGTATAGTTTTGATCACTAACATTGACAAACATGCTTGAGATTGCAACTCATGCGAGTTCGACCGAGCAATTCTCTAACAATATCCCCCTTTGTCAATTTTAGTGACAAAACTATCAATACATATGGAATACACAAAAGATAAAGAAACTTTAGTAGCTCTTATTCCACATGCCTAATCTTCAACGTTCCTCGAAATCTTCGTCACTTCCAAGTACTCCAATGATCCCAAAGGTTGTAAGTTTAGCATCACCGTTGTTGAAGATCCGTAGTTATAACAATGAGAAAGCATCGGTCTGGACCATTGTTATATATTGCCATAGTATTATTACACAGTGTCAAAGTTCAATTGTATCACTACTTCAACAATAATACTATGGTGATATGTATCACTCCCCCTTAGTTAATACTTCATTTCACATGGAAACCACTCCCCCTTACACTATGATCCGAAAACCATATGTATTTGTGTTGTGAACTACATATTAATTCTCCCCCTTTTTGTCAATAAAATTGGCAAAGGTACAAGAACGGGATCATAATGAAATTTCCGAAAGAGACATTTCATGATTAAAACAAAAAATACATACCATCTAATTTAGATGCAATCATAAAGCCGAAGCTAAATGCATTCATCATGGAGTTTAAAGATACAAGATAACCCATCTAATATTCCACAGCCGCACACCCCTCAAGATATGACCATTAAGACAAGTTCAAAAGAACTCTCCCCCATTAGATGTCATTCCCGAAAGAATAACAAGAGCGACCTTAATTTCGAAAAAAAAAAAGAAGGATTTTATTGGACACTAAAAACCATAGGAATGATTTTCTATATCCAAAAACTCAATCAAATTAATCACAAGTAAACCCATGATTAATTTAATCAGAATATGCAACCAAATTAAACACAAAAAGTGATCAATTTAATTGATTATTCTCAACATAAGGGAACTTACGGAGCATACGACTAATTTAATCATTAGAAAATGGTTAGCATAGCCGTTCATATACTCAACATAAAAATTATGGAGTATTGCAGTATACACATAAAATATGGATCAGGGATGATCAATACTGCATAATATACAAGGATTCATTATATCTTCAATCATTATCTGCATAACAATAATCCATAGACATAATCCTTGTCACAAAAGATTTTAACCTATCTTTCATCAAAGAATTGACAATATAGGCTTAACTTTTGTATTTGTCAAAAGTTTATTCATTCTTAAATCAATATGTGAATATCGACAACAAACGACTTTACTTTTGACAACTTATGGGACAAACATAGTTCTCGGACGTAAACACCAATATCTCATAAACAATTGCAATATAACAAATCATAAAGATTAAATACTGCAAAACATCATCCTCCAAATATTTTTAGAATTTAAACCAATAAACCTAAAAAAGAACAAGAAGATGAAAAAAGAAATAGCTATGTGTAATCAAAATCATTGCTATTCAAAGCACTAGTTATTCTTCCAACTAAACCAAAAAGAAGACATACTAGGCAACATAAATATACTAAAAAACAAACAGACTCCAGTGCCATCCCGAACACGAACTAAGATCATATGGGCGGTTCAGGATCCTCTCGATACAAAGGGTCTTTGAGCTTGTGATCAACAACATTCATTGCAACATCGGAGAGGTGATTCTCTTTGCGAAGATCATTGATGTAAGACTTTATGAGACCAAGGTCAGCAGTAACCTTTTCCAACTCAGCTTTCAATGCATCAAGATCTTTCAGAGTAGCAATGAGCTCTTGTTTTTCTTCCCCAAAATATGTAAGAAAGTCATGAACTACTTCAGCAGAAATCATATCATCCTTTTCAGCATCCTCATGAACATAGGCAAAATAACATGAAGCATTAGGATGATCTTCATCTACAAGGATTCTTTTCTTATTGGACTCAACAACAAAATCTTTTTCAAGGAATCCTCTTGCAAAATCACCATAGCAAGATGTAGAAGAAGACATGCTTGACAACCCAGAAATCAACCTAGAGTATGCGTACGTGACGTATGTAACTCAATAGGTGAGTATATAAGGGTTTCCTGAGGAAGGGATTTTAGGGTTTAAACAATTGACTCATGCCAGAACATGGATACCCGTACGAGTGCAACATTACCCAAAACCGTAGGGTCCATAAACAAACCTTTTGCTACAACCAAGATTAAAACTCAATAACCTCAACTAGAAAAGCAATTCAGAGTAGTTGTAGCAAGAACCAAAAAAAACAGCTTCCTAACAACGGAAAACAACATTTTTAGAGCAAAACCAATACTTTAGGTAAAGCAGGTATGCAATTACAAGCTTAGCTATGGACGATAAGAAAATAGCTCTGGAAAAGCGGGGTTCTAACAACACCACCCAATAATTCGATTAGCAATCTGTATGGACTAACTCCGAAATACTTTGCTAGAGAATCAACTAAACAGTCAGACTCAGTCTAGAATAAAGTATCTCAAGGAGTTAATATCTCTCACTTGTTTTGATTAATACTCAAGATAAAACAATAGCGAGTATTTTTAATCAAACACAAGGAATAACTTGGACGGTATCAAAGACCAATAAACAAGGATTAATCAATATCAATCAACAACCAAAGGTTGGATTTCCAATTGATGATCTTAGCGCACAACCTGTATTATTTCAATTATATAAAAATATAATTCGGAAAAGAAATAACACAGACACCAGAAATATTGTTAACCAGGAAACCGCAAATGCAGAAAAACCCCGAGACCTAGTCCAGATTGAATACACACTGTATTAATCCGCTACAGACACTAGCCTACTGCAAACTAACTTCGGACTGGACTATATTTGAACCCATATCAATCTCCCACTGATACAAGGTACAGTTGTACTCCCACGCCTCTGATCCCAGCAGGATGCTAAGTACTTGATTCCCTTAAATGATCTTACCCACAACCAAGAGTTGATACGACCCAAAATCGCAGGCTTTAACAATAAACAAATCTGTCTCACACAGAAAAGTCTATCAAAGGATAAATTTGTCTCCCACAGATAAACCCTAGGTTTTGTTCCGTCTTTAGATATAAAATCAAGGTAACATGAACCAATTGATAATCTGGTCTTATATTCCCGAAGAACATCCTAGATTAATCAATCACCTCTCAATAATCCTTCCTGACTACACAAGCGGATTGTCGAGGAATTACAAACAGTGAGACGAAGATGTTTGTGACTTCTTTATCTTGCCTATCGGAGATAATCAAATATCAAGCCAATCGTTTCGATTGTATTCGTACGATAGAAGGTGCAAGATCAGATCACACAACTACGATAAAAGTAGTATCGGTCTGGCTTCACAATCCCAATGAAGTCTTTAAGTCGTTAACCTGATTTTAGAGAAGAAAATCAAAGGTTAATGGAGATCGAATCTAGCGAGCGCACTAGTATCACACAGACGTGTGGGGATTAAGTTTTGCTCTAGCTAGAAGTCCCCTATATATAATCTTCAAATCAGGGATTTGCCTTAGTTACAAAGCAATCCTTATTCACCGTTAGATGAAAACCTAATTTAGATTTAAGCTAATATTTCTCAACCGTTAAATCGAAAAACCTAGCTTGTCATACACACATGGTAAACGTGAACTGGTTTTTTGAAACACATGCCCAAACGTGTACGCGTGTGTTGGTTCAACACAGTAACCAAAAGGTTAAACATATGAGCATCTCATATTAACCTGGTTCTTCTTCACCATAACTAGTTCACTTGACTTCAAACGAACTAGTTAAGAGTTGTTCAATTGCTATGAGATCTTATGTAACTACACAAGACACAATTGAAACAAAGATGATTCTATTAGATTGAATCGCCTTACGAACATTATAGCCATGGGTTGCAAAAGCATTCCTTAGTAATTTAATGTATCATGTTCAGAGCACATCTTTAGATCATAACCACTTAAGCTCACAAACAACTTCGCGGACTTAAGTTCAATCGGTTGAGTTTTCCAAACTCAGCAGAAATTCTCGGTCGAGAACTTCCGCTAGTTCGCGGACTTAGCACACAAACGAGTTTTGAAAAATCCCAGCAAAAATTTTCGGTATGAAAACTTCCGTCAGTTCGCGGACTTGAATCTGCAAACTGAGTTCGCGGACTTGGCAAGGCCAAAGTTCGAAAACTTCGGTTCAAGGAATACATGGTTATGTAATCTAAACTCTCATTCCAATCATTGAGACATTCTCAGAGGACGCTATGTATCCGTTATTCACAGACCGATTCACGTCAGAGCAATTCTTAAAAGTGATTGAAACTTTTCATGACTTTCGTCACTAGATGAAGATAAACCTTATCAAAGCGAAACGCTTTACCAACACATGATTTCGAGAAAATATAAGCATTGAATACTCAGCTCGAAAAATCAAATGTGCATGATCTAGTCTATATAGCATACGACTTTTGTCTCATAAGAAGTAGGAGATAGAATAGATAAACTTTTGAGTGATAGATAAGTTCAAGTCTTCACATACCTTTTTGTTGATGAAGTTCCACGGTTCCTTGTGTAGATCTTCGTCGTTGTCTTTGAATCGCCATGAAGTTCTTGAGCTCAACTACACTTTTCCTATCCTAGTCCGAGACTTAGCTAATAGGCTAGAAATTAAGACTTATAGTTTTGATCACTAACATTGACAAACATGCTTGATATAGCAACGCATGCGAGGTCGACCGAGCTATGCTCTAACAATCTCCCCCTTTGTGAATTTTAGTGACAAAACTATTAATACATATGGAATACAAAAAAGATAAACCTTAGTGGCTCCTATTCCATAGTCTAATCTTCAACATTCCTTGAAATATTCGTCCTTCCAAGTACTCCAATGATCCCAAAGGTTGTAAGTTTAGCATCACCGTTATTGAAGATCCGTAGCAATAACAATGAGAGAAATCGAGATTCTCGATCATTATTATACAGTGTCATAGTATTATTATGAGCATCAAAGTCTAATTGTATCACGACTTTAACAATAATACTATGGTGATATGTATAACTCCCCCTTAGTCAATACTCTATCTCGATCATGGAAACCACTCCCCCTTACACAATGATCCGAAAACCATATGTATTTGTAGTGTGAACTACAATATTTCTCCCCCTTTTTGTCAATAAAATTGGCAAAGGTAAAAGAACGGGTTCATAATGAAATTTCCACAAGAGACATTTCATAGACCAAAAGAAAGAATACACATCAACTTAATTTAGATGCAATCTTATAGCCGAAGCTAACAACATTCATCAAGGAGTTTAAAGATACAAGATAACCCCTTTAAAATTCCACAGCCGCACACCCCGCAAGATATTACCATTACGCACAAGTTCAAAAGAACTCTCCCCCATTTTATGTCATTCCCGGGAGAACAACAAGAGCGACCTTAATTTTGAAAGAAAAGAAGGATTTTTAATTGGACACCAGAAACCACGCGAGTGATTTTCTATATCCAAAACTCAACCAAATTAATCACAAGCAATCCCATGATTAATTCAATTGGAAAGCGCAACTAAATAAAACCACAAAAGTGATCAATTTAATTGATTGTGCTCACCATAATTAAACCCATGGAGCAACAAGCTACGACTAAGTTAATCATATGGAGGTGACTAACTTAACCGTTCAAATACTCAACATAAGGAAAACCTTGCGGAATATAAGAATACTCAACATAAGGAAAACCTTACGGAATATTTGAGACTACATTAACCAATAAAACATGATAGTGTATCCATTCATATACTCAACACAAAGAATTGCGGAATATACGAAAACTCAACTAGATTAATTACAAGAGAACCTATGAAAAAGCGGGGGTCTAACAACACCACCCAATATTTCGTTTAGGCGATCTGTATGGACAAACTCCAATATACTTTTTATGAGAATTAACTAGACAGTCAGACTCAATCAATAAAAAGATATATCAAAGAGTTTATATCTCAATCTCTCAATTTGATCTTTACTCAAGCAAATAGAAATCTGCGAGTCTTTATCAAAGAGAGATAACTTGGATGGTACCAAAGACCAATATCCAGGGATCAATCAATATCAATCAACAACCAAAGGTTGGATTTCCAATTGATGATCACGAACACACAACCTGTATTATTTCAATTATATAACAAATATAATGCGGAAAAGAAATAACAAAGACACCAGAATTTTGTTAACGAGGAAACCGCAAATGCAGAATTTTGATCTTACCCACAACCAAGAGTTGCTACGACCCAAAATCGCAGGCTTGATAATAAACAAATCTGTCTCACACATAAAAGTCTATCAAAGGATAAATATGTCTCCCACAGATAAACCCTAGGTTTTGTTCCGTCTTTAGATATTAAATCAAGGTAACAAGAACCAATTGATAATCCGGTCTTATATTCCCGAAGAACAACCTAGATTAATCAATCACCTCTCAATAATCCTTCCTGACTACACAAGCGGATTATCGAGGAATCACAAACAGTGAGACGAAGATGTTTGCGACTTATTTATCTTTCCTATCGGAGAACTCTCACGATCTCAAGCCAATCAAATCGATTTTACTCGTACGATAGAAAATGCAAGATCAGATCACACAACTACGATAAAAGTAGTATCTGTCTGGCTTCACAATCCCAATGAAGTCTTTTAGTCGTTAACCCGAATTTAGAGAATAAACTCAAGGGTTAATGGAGATCGACTCTAGCTAGCGCACTACTATCACACAGACATGTGGGGATTAAGTTTTGCTCTAGATAGAAGTCCTCTATATATAGCCTTTCAAATCAGGGTTTTGCCTTAGGTATTAAGCAAACATTATTCACCGTTAGATGAAACCTGGTTTAGATTCAAGCTAATATTTCTCAACCGTTAGATCTAAAAACAAAGCTTGTCATACACACATGGTAAACGTGTACTGGGTTTGTGAAACACATGCCCGAACGTGTACGCGTGTGTTGGTTCAACACAATAACCAAAAGGTTAACCATATGAGCATCTCATATTAACCTGGTTCTTCTTCACCATAACTAGTTCACTTGACTTCAAACGAACTAGTTAAGAGTTGTTCAATTGCTATGAGATCTTATGTAAAACACAAGACACGATTGAATCAAAGATGATTACGATTCGATTGAATCGGCTCAATGAACATTATAGCCATGGTTTGTATAAAGCATTCCAATTTAATGATACATGTTCAGAGCTCATCTTTAGATCATAACCTATTAAGTACACAAACAAGTTCGAGGACTTAATCAATCGGGTTGAGTTTTCCAAACTCAGCAGAATTTCTCGGGAAGAGAAGTTCCGCCAGTTCGCGGACTGGGTTCGCAGACTGAGTTCGCGGACTTAACAACAAACGAGTTATATTGGAAATCCCAGCAGAAATTCTCGGGATTAGAGTTTCCGTCAGTTCGGGGACTTGGCAAGCCAATTCCACAATCATACCGATTTCACTTGATGAACAAAGTTCGAAAACTTCGGATCAATGAATACATGGTTATGTAATCTAAACTCTCATTTCAACCATTGAGATATTCTCAGAGGACGCTATGTAGCCGTTATTCACATACCGATTCACGTCAGAGCAATTCTCAAAAAGTGATTGAAACTTTTCATGACTTTCGTCACTAGGTGAATATAAACCCGATCAAAGCGAAACGCTTTACCAACACATGATTTCAAGAAAAAGATAAGCATTGAATACTCAGCTCGAAATATCAATGTCTATATAGCATACGACTTTTGTCTCATAAGAAGTAGGAGATATAATATATAGACTTTTGAGTGATACATAAATTCAAGTCTTCACATACCTTTTTGTTGATGAAGTTCCACGGTTCCTTGTGTAGATCTTCGTCGTTGTCGTTGAATCGCCATGAAGTTCTTGAGCTCAACTACACTTTTACTATCCTAGTCCGAGACTTAGATAATAGGCTAGAAATCAAGACTTATAGTTTTGATCACTAACATTGACAAACATGCTTGATATAGCAACGCATGCGAGGTCGACCGAGATATGCTCTAACAATCTCCCCCTTTGTCAATTTTAGTGACAAAACTATTAATACATATGGAATACAAAATTTAGTGGCTCCAATTCAGTAGTCTAATCTTCAACGTTCCTTGAAATATTCGTCCTTCTAAGTACTCCAATGATACCAAAGGTTGTAAGTTTAGTATCACCGTTGTTGAAGATCCGTAGCAATAACAATGAGAGAAATCGAGATTCCCGATCATTATTATACAGTGTCATAGTACTATTATGAAACATCAAAGTCCAATTGTATCACGACTTTAACAATAATACTATGGTGATATATATCACTCCCCCTTAGTCAATACTCTATCTCGATCATGGAAACCACTCCCCCTTACACAATAATCTAAAAACCATATGTATTAGTAGTGTGAACTACAATATTTCTCCCCCTTTCTGTCAATAAAATTGGCAAAGGTAAAAGAACGAGTTCATAATGAAATTTCCACAAGAGACATTTCATAGACCAAAAGAAAGAATACACATCATCTTCATTTAGATGCAATCTTATAGCCGAAGCTAACAACATTCATCAAGGAGATTAAAGATACAAGATAACCCCTAAAAATTCCACAGCCGCACACCCCGCAAGATATTACCATTAAGCAGAAGTTCAAAAGAACTCTCCCCCATTTGATGTCATTCCCAAGATAACCACAAGAGCGACCTTAATTTCGAAAGAAAAGAAGGATTTTAATTGGACACCAAAAACCACGCGAATGATTTTCTATATCCAAAATTCACCAAAATACTTACAAGTAAACCCATGAATGTTTTAATTGAATATGAAATTAAATCAAAACCATAAAAGTGATCAATTTAATTGAAAGTGCTCAACATAAGTAAACCTACGGATCTACGACTTAGTTAATCATATGGAGGTGACTAACTTAACGTTCAAATACTCAAACATAAGGAAAACCTTACGGAATATTAGGAACTCTACATAAGGAAGACCTTACGGAATATTCAAGACTACATTAACCAATAAAACATGATAGTGTAGTCATTCATATACTCAACAGAAAGAGTTGTGGAATATATGAAAACTCAACTAGATCAATTACAAGAGAACCTATAATTAATCTACTTGGAATACGAATAACCAAACTAATCACCGAAGTAATCAATTTAATTATTTTGGGCTCAACATAAGAGAATTATGGAACCCCGACTAAGTTCATCGTAGAATATGACAATCTTAACCGTACATGTACTCAACATAAGAAAGAAGGCTTATGGAGTACAAACTAAATAATCAAGGATGATTAATTAGTTTCGAATGCTCAACATATAGTATCTCACGGAACAACCAACCATGCCAACAACAATCGACTTGGTTGTATTGTGCTCAACGTAAGACACACAATGGAGCCTTCACGGTATTACATAATACAAATGGATCAATGAAGGTCTATATCGTGGATAGTCATACAAAGATCTATTCTATCTTTGCATCATTATATGCATAACAACATAATAGACTTTATCCTTGTCAAACAAAAGTTTTAATCCTATTTTCCGTCACATAGTGACTGCATAGGCATAACTTTTGTAATTGTCAAAAGTCCATTTGTCCTTAAACCAATAAACGAATATCGATCATGAATGACTTTACTTTTGACAAAATATGGGACCTTCAAGTTCACGGACGCAAACAATACATATCCCATAAAAATATTGCAATATATCAAACCAAAAGAATACTCCAAATATTTTTATAATTTTTAAACCCAAAAACCTAAAAAATTAACACAAGAAGATGAAACAAAATAGATATGTGTAGTCACAATCATCGCTATTCAAAGTACTAGGTATTCTTCCAACTAATCCAAAAAGAAGACCTCCTAGGCAATAATGTCTTTGAGATATTCAACATCATTCCCAAACTCCTTGTCGTCAACAGCCATTGGAACATACGGTTCGCGAAGATAGGAGTTAATATCGACGAACTGTCTTGGCTGATTATGTCGAACCAGGGCTCTCTGAATCTCCAAAGACTTTGAAACAAAAGCCTTTATTTCACGAATATCCTTTCTTACTTCCTTCAACTCATCAAGAACATCGGAATACTTTTAGAGTTGGAAGGTGCAACCTTTGGCTTTCTTGTTCTTTTTTCTTTTCAAAGACCTAGAACCAGGAGATTTTTCTTTTTCCTTGATTGAAGACTTAGAAATCATGTTGACATCTTTTCTCTCGATAGACACAATGCTTTGAGAACAATTATAACCAACTGATTTTTGTGGATGGAATTCACAATCTCATTAAGCAGTCTTGAGATAAAAAGAATGTCAAGAAGGAAAAAGGAATGTAGGGTTCGAAACCTATAAACAGGTTCGTGGTCGTTCAACTCTAAACCCTATAAAGAGTAGAACTGCCGATAATAACCCTTTCTTTTATTTGATAGACAGAAAAAAACAAACCTAAGAAAACACCTTTTCCTAAAGCCTGTGCGTTCATGATCTTGTCTCTTTTGATCAGGCACATGAGACAAGATTTACCAATCAACGCAATTAATTTGTGTTTTGGTGAACAACAATTTGTCCACCATTTTCCTCAGGAGAGGAATCCACAGACTTCTGTCTATCAAAACGATTTGACCATACTTTATTCTCAAATGGTCTTGCTTTGGAAACTGGCTTCTTAAATGAATATAAAATTGTACATACCTCAGCAGTCTTCTGGGCAAGTTTAAGCTTTATTGCTAAATGATTTGCTCTTCGTTGAAGTTTGTTGGCGTGCTCCACTTTATGTTTTTACTTGTAACACCTTGAAAATTCGCGTCCCTTCATCGAACAAAACGAGCACGTCAAACTTGGATATTATTTAGGCATTTGTGGAGCAACAACACAACAGCTAAACACATAGTAGATCCTGAAATGTCACAAACATTGTTTCCAAAAGATGAGTCAATTGAATCTTCCGGCTTGATTGGATCTTCTTCTTTACCAAAACCATCAAGATTGATATAGGTATTGTTGCAACCATCAAAATCAATGTTTTCACATAAAAGACCAACACTTGATTTCCTATCTTCATCGGAGTAGTAGGTTTCTGACATCTCATCAAGTGTTACAGCTAGACCTTTGTTCCCAATGTATTTTCTACGATTTGGGAATTCATTAGAAAAATGGCCAAAACCCTTACACTTAAAGCACTGAGGCATATCCTCGTCATCAGCCTCGCCAGCATCCCTGTTTTTAGGAGGGACGTGACCGTGAGGTTTGTCTGATGACCTAGGTTTGTCTCTTGAAAACCGTTTACTTCTCTTCAACAGAAGATCCCTAAACTGTCTTGTGATCAAGGATATTGATTTATCAAGATCTTCATCTGAAAAATCGTCATCAGACTGATCATCCTCAGAGACATGAACACTCTTAACTTTGAAAAGTAACTTAGTGTTCTTCTGTGCTTTAAAGGCAACATCCTTACCGACTTTGGATGTGCTCATGGTCAAAGATTTTAAGCTTCCCAACCAAGGTGTTTCTGGAAAGATTATCAAGGTTATTTCCCTCAACGATGGCATGCTTCTTAGACTCGTATCTAGATGGCAGCGATCTGAGAATTTTCATCACAATGTCCTTTTCAGGAATAGTCTTACCTAATGCAAAAGATGCATTCACAATTTCAGACACTTTGTGATTAAACTCATCAAATGTTTCTTCATCCGCCATACGAAGGTTCTCCCAATCAGAATTAAGGTTTTGAAGCCTAGCATCCTTTTCACTGAAGTTCCCTTCAAATACGGTTTCTAAGATATCCCAAGCATCTTTAGACCTAGTGCAATTTGTCACATGATGTTGAAGATTTGGGGTAATGGTATGTATGATATCATTCAGACCGTCGGAATTTTGCTTTGCAGCAAGTATCTCTGCAAGGGAATATTCACCAATATCTTTGGGAACGTTTACATCACCGGCTGCCACAACGGGAGCATCATAGCCATTAACCATATATACCCATGATTTAAAATCACGCGATTGAAGAAAAGCTCGCATAACAATTTTCCACCATAAGTAATTAGAGCCATCGAAGACTGAAGGTACGTTAACTGAGATAGTATTTCTGTCCATAGAGTCAGATCGCTACAAACACAGACTTGTGAGGTCTTAAACGTGTTTGCCTGCTCTGATACCAATTGAAAAGGCGGGGGTCTAACAACACCACCCAATATTTCGTTTAGGCAATCTGTATGGACAAACTCCAATATACTTTTTATGAGAATCAACTAGACAGTCAAACTGAATCAATAAAAAGATATATCAAAGAGTTTGTATCTCAATCTCTCAATTTGATCTTTACTCAAGCAAATAGAAATCTGTGAGTCTTTATCAAAGAGAGATAACTTGGATAGAACCAAAGACCAATATCCAATGATCAATCAATATCAATCAACAACCAAATGTTGGATTTCCAATTGATGATCACGAACGCACAACCTGTATTATTTCAATTATATAACAAATATAATGCGGAAAAGAAATAACACAGACACCAGAATTTTGTTAACGAGGAAACCGCAAATGTAGAAAAACCCCGGGACCTAGTCCAGATTGAATACACACTGTATTAAGCTGCTACAGACACTAGCCTACTGCAAACTAACTTCGGACTGGACTATAATTGAACCCCTATCAATCTCCCACTAATACAAGGTACAGTTGTACTCCTACGCCTCTGATCCCAGCAGGATACTACGTACTTGATTCCCTTAGCTGATCTTACCCACAACCAAGAGTTGCTACGACCCAAAATCGCAGGCTTGATAATAAACAAATCTGTCTCACACATAAAAGTCTATCAAAGGATAAATATGTCTCCCACAGATAAACCCTAGGTTTTGTTCCGTCTTTAGATATTAAATCAAGGTAACAAGAACCAATTGATAATCCGGTCTTATATTCCCGAAGAACAACCTAGATTAATCAATCACCTCTCAATAATCCTTCCTGACTACACAAGCGGATTATCGAGGAATCACAAACAGTGAGACGAAGATGTTTGTGACTTCTTTATCTTGCCTATCGGAGAACTCTCACGATCTCAAGCCAGTCAAATCGATTTTACTCGTACGATAGAAAATGCAAGATCATATCACACAACTACGATAAAAGTAGTATCGGTCTGGCTTCACAATCCCAATGAAGTCTTTAAGTCGTTAACCCGAATTTAGAGAAGAAACTCAAGGGTTAATGGAGACCGAATCTAGCGAGCGCACTACTATCACACAGATGTGTGGGGATTAAGTTTTTATCTAGATAGAATTCCTCTATATATATCCTTCCAAATCAGGGTTTTGCCTTAGGTATTAAGCAAACCTTATTCACCGTTAGATGAAACCTGATTTAGATTCAAGCTAATATTTCTCAACCGTTAGATCTAAAAACAAATCTTGTCATACACACATGGAAAGTGTACTTGGTTTGTGAAACACATGCTCGAACGTGTACGCGTGTATTGGTTCAACACATTAACCAAAAGGTTAACCATATGAGCATCTCATATTAACCTGGTTCTTCTTCACCATAACTAGTTCACTTGACTTCAAACGAACTAGTTAAGAGTTTTTCAATTACTATGAGATATTATGTAAAACACAAGACACAATTGAATCAAAGATGATTACGATTCGATTGTATCGGCTCAATGAACATTATAGCCATGGTTTGCATAAAGCATTCCTTAGTAATTTAATGATACATGTTCAGAGCTCCTCTTTAGATCATAACCTATTCAGTACACGAACAAGTTCGCGGACTTAATCAATCGGGTTGAGTTTTCCAAACTCAGCAGAATTTCTCGGAAGAGAAGTTACGCCAGTTCGCGGACTGGGTTCGCAGACTGATTTCGCGGACTTAACAACAAACGATTATATTGGAAATCCCATCATAAATTCTCGGGATGAGAGTTTCCGTCAGTTCGCGGACTTGGCAAGCCAATTCCACAATCATACCGATTTCACTTGCTGAACAAAGTTCGAAAATTTCGGATCAAGGAATACATGGTTATGTACTCTAAACTCTCATTTCAACCATTGGGACATTCTTAGAGGACGCTATGTAGCCGTTATTCACAGACCGATTCACGTCAGAGTAATTCTCAAAAAGTGATTGAAACTTTTCATTATTTTCGTCACTAGGTGAAGATAAACCTGATCAAAGCGAAACGCTTTACCAACACATGATTTCAAGAAAAATATAAGCATTGAATACTCAGCTCGAAATATCAATGTGTATGATCTAGTCTATATAGCATACGACTTTTGTCTCATAAGAAGTAGGAGATAAAATAGATAGACTTTTGAGTGATAGATAAGTTCAAGTCTTCACATACCTTTTTGTTGATGAAGTTCCACGGTTCCTTGTGTAGATCTTCGTCGTTGTCGTTGAATCGCCATGAAGTTCTTGAGCTCAACTACACTTTTCCTATCCTAGTCCGAGACTTAGCTAATAGGCTAGAAATCAAGACTTATAGTTTTGATCACAAACATTGACAAACATGCTTGATATAACAACGCATGCGAGGTCGACCGAGCTATGCTCTAACAACCTATAATTAATCTAATTGGAATACAAATAACCAAACTAATCAATTTAATTATTTTTGGTCTCAACATTAGAGAAATATGGAACCCGACTAAGTTTATCATAGAACATGACAACCTTAACCGTACATGTACTCAACATAAGAAAGAAAGAACCTTATGGAGTATAAACTAAATAACCAAACTAGTTGATTAATTTAGTTCCTAATGCTCAACAAATAGCATCCTACGGAACAACCAACAAAGCCAACATTAATCGACTTAGTCGTATCGGGCTCAACATAAGACACACAATTGAGCCTTCACGGCATCCAAGGGATAGATCAATGAAGAACAAAACCGTGGATAAACACACAAGGATCTATTCTATTTTCCATCATTATATGCATAACAATATAATAGACTTTATCCTTGTCAAACAAAATATTTAATCCTATTTTCCATCAAATACATGATTATATAGGCTTAACTTTTGTAAATGTCAAAATTCCATTCGTTCTTAAACCAATAAACGAATATCGATCATGAACGACTTTACTTTTGACAACAATATGGGGCCTTCAAGTTCACGGACGCAAACAATACATATCCCATAAAAATATTGCAATACATCAAACCATTAGAATACTGCAATAACAATCAACTTCAAATATTTTTAAGAATTTAAGACAAATAAACCTAAAAAATAACATATGAGAATGAAAACAAAAATAGCTATGTGTAGTCACAATCGTCGGTATTCAAAGCACTAGTTATTCTTCCAACTAATCCAAAGAAGACATCCTAGGCATCTAAACCTCATGAAAATCATTTCACTTACCTTGAATATTCTTCTCGTATTCCCAATATTCTTCAAGCTCATTTTCGATTAGGTCAATCCTTGATTCAAGATTATCCATTTTCTCTTCAAGTCTTTTAGAAGAAACTTCAAGTTCATTTTTCAGAGCACGAACTTGTTCCAAGACGAGATTCATGGTTAAAGAGATCTTATCAAACTGAGAAACAGTAGGGTTCTCATCAGAAGAAGAGACATGTTTGTCATAGCACATCTCATTATCAAAAGAATCAAAGCAAATCTTATTTGAGGGAAACAGAACTGGCCATACATCACTTTCTTTACTTGAAATACTATAGGAGGACATGGTAGAGAAGATGAAATGAGAATGCAAAAGAGGTAGAACTTTAAAAAGGAATACAGGTGAAGGAAACCCAGAAATACCCTTTAACAAAAGTTTGTTACCTGAAAAGCAGGAGCCGTTTACGAACAAGACCTGGTACAAGCAAAAACAAAAAGCAACAAGGTTATATCACAGTAGATCATGATTCTTGTATAAGAGGAAGAACACAAGAATCGCTTCTCAACAAGATTACTAAGCATAAGGCCTCCAATCCAATACATGACTGGGATAATCTTTGCAAAGAGAGAAACTATCCATTGGACTAGGTTTCTGCTTATTCATTTGAAAAGAAAAGTTGTGAAGAACTTTTTTAGCCTTTGTAATCATAGTTTTAAAAAACTTGATCGTTGATCTTTGCAAATCCTGCATCGTTTTTGGAAACACCCTTTGACGAGGGGTAGACTTCTTTTTCCCTTTTAGTATACAACGGTTAGATATGCAGGACTGTTTTTGACTTAACGTACTAAGATGATCCTGAGTTGAACTTAATGAAACACAAAGATTTGGTAGACTCTTTTTCGAAAAACTCTTGGAGTTCAACACAAGAACAGAAGAGGTTTGCTGACTTGAAACAATTGAATATGTCATGAGGGAATCATGAGAATGATCTTCAGCAAAAAGACTATAAGAGAAATCATAGAATTCCTCAGGACAATAATCGAGAGTATTCATCCATGCTTTTGTTATCTCTCTTACCTCTGTTTCTGGATCTTCTGAAGTGACCTGAACACTTTTATAGCACGTGAGACCAGTTTCATTAGTACAGCTTTTCTGAGTATTCTTATTGACTAACGAAGAATCTTTTTGAGACTTTCTTTTGCTACGTCTGAGTATTTTATTAAGTTTCTGTATAAACAGAGACAACGTAGAAATAAAGCAATTCTCACTTTTCTCGTTCGTCAATTTAGGACGACAAGTCTTACAATCAGGAGAAGTGATAATATTGTTAGATGATAGATGGTCATCTCTTGACATGTATTCGCGATCGAAAATTCTAAGTTTTCCGGCAAGAGTATTTCGCGAAAGAGTGTTAAGGTTATTTCCTTCAACGATGGCATGTCTTTTAGGTTCGTATCTGGATGGCAGCGATCGGAGTGCATAACAAGCCGTGCGGATTGAATATCTAACTATATTACTTAGGGGGAGTATTTGCTTTGTTATTATGATGTCAACAACGACATTTTCAAGGATTGAATGTAAGCAGGTTTATTGTGTTGTTGAATCGGGAATCAAGCGGTGTAATAAATTCGTGTAATTTGTTTATCCATATGATGTAAGAGTTTTGTAACTAAAATTGACAAAGGGGGAGATTGTTAGAGCATTGCTCGGTTGAACCTACCAAGCGTTGGTATGTCAAGTTTGGTTGTCATATTTTAGTGAACCAAAACTCATGTTAAGAGTCGCTTGATTATGTACTAGAGTTAAACTTCGTATAGGTTAGCTTGAAAGCATTAGGATATGAGACATTACAAGTATTGCAAAGTCTTGAATATGTGAAGAAGCGAGGAGCTACAACAACTACAATCATCCTTCCACTTGAGCTTAGTGATATTTGACTTGAACTGTTTCATTCCCTAACATATCTTTCAAGTCGTGCATATTGAAAACATAACTGCGAAGCATGTTGAACTCTAGATAGACATAGTATTAAGGAATACAATACGAGGTTTATTGCTTAACCATTAAACTTTGTAGATAAGACATATCAATAATCATTTGAATGCTATTGTGATTATGTATGGGTATAAGGTGGGGATTTCATCCTAGGGAACAATGTTTACATGTTTTCTAAGGAAGTAAGTTCATAAACTTGTTTTGTGAGCCGAAAAAGGAAATTGCCATGCGTTATTGTTTTTTTTATTCATTGCATATCTTATGAACAACCAATATGTGTGATAAAGTAGAACCGCTCACAACTTGTTGTGTTCTTGGTAGAACTAATTCACAAAGGTCTGACTTTTGTATTGGTAGAACTTTTATTAGTAAAACCAATCTTAAGTAATCACCTTGGTGTAGGGGAACCGATCCTTGTAAGGGGTGAAGGGAACCGATCCTAGTAAGGGGTGTAGGGGAACCGATCCTTGTAAGGGGTGTAGGGTAACCGATCCTTGTAAGGGGTGAAGGGAACCGATCCTTGTAAGGGGTGCAGTGCAATAGGGAACCGATCCTTGTATGGGTGCAACAAATTTATAGAAGAAAGGGGAACCGATCCTGTGAAGGGGTGCAACACATATAAGTTGGATACCATATATATGTGGAGAACCGATCCTAGTACCTAGTCAACCATATCTTTGGTAAGCTAGTGTGACTATGCTTAGTACTCACATGGAGGTATAACTGAAACTTGTTTTGGTAGAGCCGCAAACCCATGAGTGTGATTGAATGTTTGGTTTGATCAATCACATAGTTCTTAAAAGTCATATGAACCAATTCTAAACTTGTTTGGAAGTGTGGAAAATTGGTTTCAAGGTTGTAAGTGTGAAAGAGAACTTACAAAGTAAAGATGTCGACAAACTTTGAACACGTGCTAAGAATGCTTATTTTTATAATTGTTCAAAGATATTCCTTAAAGGCTAACTGGAAGAGAATCCTAGAATTGAAACATAAGTAAGTTAAGAAGATTTTAATTAAGGTTATTAATTTATCTTGGAAGGAAATTATTGGAATTAGTAATGTGCATTTTCTAATTAAGATTTTCCAAGAGATTTCGATTATATTTTTGGACAGAGCATTTCCAGGAGTTATGAAAACCGAATCTGGAATATATTGAGTATCTTGATAATATTTTCGTTTTTGGAAATTCCTTGGTGTCCAAACTTCCTTGTTTATAAATACACGAAGTTTGCCTTTCTAGCAAACTAATCCTTCGTAACAATTTGACTTCCTCTTTTGTCATTGTTACTGGTGTAGCCACCTATCGGAGAGGAGAGTAATCTAATTAGGTGAAATCTCTTACGACCACTCGTTTTAAAGTCTTCTTTGGGATTGAGAAGCTCTAGCACGACCCGTTGGTGGGAAACTGGATAATTGCGGTTTATCTTTGTTTTCGATTAATTTGATTTATTAACGGTGGTTGAAATCTGATTGCACCTAGTTTGTTTATGCTTGAGAATCTTCTCTTCTGATATAAGATTCACTCAAACTAGATCAAAGTTTCGACAGGGATCTTTAGACTGTTGTTAGTTCTAAAGATGATCTTGTGATAATCCATTGTTAACAGACTTCGTTCTGTGCGTGATTGATCACAAGAGATTCAAGTGATTGTGTGCAAGTGTTTATTGAAGATTTAAGAAGATTTGAAGAAAAAGAAGATATTGAAGATCTGACTTGGGTTTTATAATATTTGGTGTGCACAATACTTGTTTGGGAAAAGAGGATCCAATTAATAATCGGTTTATCCTTGTGGTAGATTGGATTGATTAATTGGGTAGATCGGCATCAACACGGTTCCTTTGGGATTAAAGGTGTTGTTGGCTTAATCTTAAACCGATTACCTTCGGGTGATTGAACATAAGATAGATCTAGGCCCGACGAAGGAGTTTATGTTAAGATAAACGGAAGATCCTTTGTCCGACTCATATCACTTGGTTGAATAGAGTTGTTACCAAACAGATTTCTTGTACCTTTACTGTTTGGAATACGAACCAAAGGGATTGTTCCAAGTACGTGACTTATTTATAAGTTGGAGGCGTGGGAATATAGACGGAACTAGGTATACTATAGAGTTAGGTACTTGGTCTCAACTATACAAAGTTAGGTTTCATTTGTGTAGCGGCTTAATCCTGAGAGTATTCAATTCTGGACAAGGTCCCGGGGTTTTTCTGCATTTGCGTTTTCCTCGTTAACAAAATCTTGCCGTGTCATTAACTTTTATTTTGCGTATTATAATTATTTTTATTATAATTAAAGTAAATCACACAAACGTTAATATTCTATTTACTTGATAAGCAATCCTATTGTGTTTTGGTTAAGTCCGAACCTTTATATCAAGTAAAAACACTTTGTTGTCGTATTGTCTCGATCTCGTATCCATAGACGATCACACGAAGTGTGAACCGATTAGTTGTATTGTCTCGATCTCGTGTCCATATACAATCACTTTCGGGGAAAGGACTTATAGGTCGGAAAAGTTTTAGCTTGAGGTATATTTGGGTATCCTCGCCTTTTCACCTTCAACTATGTTTTCTAAAGTATCCCAAGCTTCTTTAGAAGTAGTGCACGAGGCCACATGATGTCGAAGATTTGGGGTAATAGCATGCAAGATGGCGTTCAACTCGTCGGAGTTTTGCCTTGCAGCAGTTAACTCGACAGCATCATACATAAGAAAATCTTTGGGTACAAATGCATTATGTTCCCTAACAACGGGAGTCTCATAGCCATTTACAACATAGATCCATGATCGAAAGTCACGCGACTGAAGAAATGTGCGCATAACAACTTTCCACCATAGATAGTTTGAGCCATCGAAGACTGGTGGTACGTTTACAGAGATAGCACTTCCGTCCATAGAGTCAGATCTCTTACAAACACAACTGATGAGGTCTTAAGCGTGTTTGCCTGCTCTGATACCAATTGAAAAAGCGGGGGTCTAATAACACTACCCAAAATTCGATTAACAATCTGTATGGACTAACTCCGAAATACTTTACTCGAGAATCAACTAGACAGTCAGACTCAATCTAGAATAAAGTATCTCAAGGAGTTAATATCTCTCACTTGTTTTGATTAATACTCAAGCTAAAACAATAGCGAGTCTTTTTAATCAAACACAAGGAATAACTTGGACGGTATCAAAGACCAATATCCAAGGATCAATCAATATCAATCAACAACCAAAGGTTGTATTTCCAATTGATGATCTTAACGCACAACCTGTTTATTTCAATTATATAAAAATATAATGCGGAAAAGAAATAACACAGACACCAGAAATTTTGTTAACGAGGAAACCGCAAATGCAAAATAACCCCGGGACCTAGTCCAGATTGAATACACACTGTATTAAGCCACTACAGACACTAGCTTACTGCAAACTAACTTCGGACTGGACTATAGTTGAACCCCTATCAATCTCCCACTTATACAAGGTACAGTTGTACTCCTACGCCTCTGATCCCAGCAGGATGCTACGTACTTGATTTCCTTAGCTGATCTTACCCACAACCAAGAGTTGCTACGACCCAAAATCGCAGGCTTTAACAATAAACAAATCTGTCTCACACAAAAAAGTCTATCAAAGGATAAATCTGTCTCCCACAGATAAACCCTAGGTTTTGTTCCGTCTTTAGATATAAAATCAAGGTAACAAGAACCAATTGATAATCCGGTCTTATATTCCCGAAGAACAGCCTAGATTAATCAATCACCTCTCAATAATCCTTCCTGGCTACACAAGAGGATTATCAAGGAATCACAAACAGTGAGACGAAGATGTTTGTGACTTCTTTATGTTTCCTATCCGAGATAATCAAATCTCAAGCCAATCGTTTCGATTGTACTCGTACGATAGAAAATGCAAGATCAGATCACACAACTACGATAAAAGTAGTATCGGTCTGGCTTCACAATCCCAATGAAGTCTTTAAGTCGTTAACCTGATTTTAGAGAAGAAAATCAAAGGTTAATGGAGATCGACTCTAGCGAGCACACTAGTATCACACGGACGTGTGGGGATTAAGTTTTGCTCTAGCTAGAAGTCCCCTATATATAGTCTTCAAATCAGGGTTTTGTTCCGTCTTTAGATATAAAATCAAGGTAACAGGAACCAATTGATAATCCGGTCTTATATTCCCGAAGAACAGCCTAGATTAATCAATCACCTCTAAATAATCCTTCCTGACTACACAAGAGGATTATCAAGGAATCACAAAAAGTGAGACGAAGATGTTTGTGACTTCTTTATCTTGCCTATCGGAGATAATCAAATCTCAAGCCAATCGTTTCGATTGTACTCGTACTATAGAAAATGCAAGATCAGATCACACAACTACGATAAAAGTAGTATCGGTCTGGCTTCACAATCCCAATAAATTCTTTAAGTCGTTAACCTGATTGTAGAGAAGAAAATCAAAGGTTAATGGATATCGACTCTAGCGAGCACACTAGTATCACACGGACGTGTGGGGATTAAGTTTTGCTCTAGCTAGAAGTCCCCTATATATAGTCTTAAAATCATGGTTTTGCCTTAGTTACAAAACAATCCTTATTCACCGTTAGATGAAAACTTGATTTAGATTCAAGCTAATATTTCTCAACCGTTAGATCGAAAAACCTAGCTTGTCATACACACATGGTAAATGTGAACTGGGTTTGTGAAACACATGCCCAAACGTGTACGCGTGTGTTGGTTCAACACAATAACCAAAAGGTTAACCATATGAGCATCTCATATTAACCTGGTTCTTCTTCACCATAACTAGTTCACTTGACTTCAAACGAACTAGTTAAGAGTTGTTCAATTGCTATGAGATCTTATGTAACTACACAAGACACAATTGAAACAAAGATGATTCGATTCGATTGAATCGGCTCATGAACATTCTATTCGATTCTTGGATGATTCACATTGAACTTTGAGATCTTCTCGTTCCGAATCAAATAACAAGTTCATCTCAATGTTCTCCAAGTTATCTAGCTTTTCTTGAAGAACAACTTCCCGATCTCGACCTTCGCCAATTTCTTCTTTAAGCTTTCGTATTTCGTTGAGATAATCTCTTGCACCAATAGAATCAAGTTTTCCTTGCAAGTCTTTATTCCGACTACGAAGTCTGTCATATTTAACTTTCTCACTGAAAATGATGCTTTCAGCCTCCGAGAGTTTCCTATAACTTTATTAAAGAAGATTATTAGCTACTAGATCAACATGGAACACTTCTTCGTCAGAATCAGAATCAGTATCCGAAAGAATTTTTCCAGAAGCTAATGCAACCTCGCCTGCCAACTCGTGGGGAATATAAAAATTAGGTCCATCATCAAGAGTAGGCAAAGCTGCTGCATATGCAGTTGTCTACGGCTCCAGCTAGGACATACTTGTTAGAGCATAGCTCGGTCGACCTCGCATGCGTTGCTATATCAAGCATGTTTGTCAATGTTAGTGATCAAAACTACGAGTCTTGATTTCTAGTCTATTATAGCTAAGTCTCGGACTAGGATAGAAAAGTGTAGTTGAGATCAAGGACTTCATGGCGATTCATCATACAACGACGAAGATCTACTCAACAAACCGTGGAACTTCATCAACAAAAAGGTATGTGGAGACTTGAACTTACCTATCACTCAAAAGTCTATCTATTTTATCTCCTACTTCTTATGAGACAAAAAGTCGTATGCTATATAGACTGGATCATACACATTTGATATTTCGAGCTGAGTATATCTCGCGTATCTATATCTCGAAATCATGTGTTGGTAAAGCGTTTCGCTTTGATCAGGTTTATCTTCATCTAGTGACGCAAGTCATGAAAAGTTTCAATCACTTTGAGAATTGCTCTGACGGGAAATGGTATGTGAATAACGGCTATACAACTCCTCTGAGAATGTCTTGATGGTTGGAATTAGAGTTTAGATTACATAACCATGTATTCCTTGAACCGAAGTCTTCGAACTTTGTTGATCAAGAGAAATCGGAGGAATTGGCTTTTCCAAGTCCGCGAACTCAGTCCGCGAACTGTCGGAAGTTCTCTTTCCGAGAATTTTTGTTGAGTTTGGAAAACTCTGTCGGTTAACTTAAGTCCATGAAATTTTTGTGAGCTTAAGTGGTTATGATCTAAAGATGTGCTCTGAACATGAAACTTAAATTAAGGAATGTCTTATACAAACCGTGGCTAAAGTTCATGAGCCGATTCAATCGAATTGCATCATCTTTGTTTCAATTGTGTCTTGTGTAGTTACATAAGATCTCATAGCAATTGAACAACTCTCTAACTAGTTCATTTGAAGTCAATTGAAATAGTTATGGTGAAGAAGAACCAGGTTAATATGAGATGCTCATATGGTTAACCTTTTGGGTTAGTATGTTGAACCAACATACACGTGCACGTTTGGGCACGGTTTTCACAAACCCAGTAAACGTATACCTCAAGTGTGTGTGACAAGATAATTTTTCGATCTAACGGTTGAGAAATATTAGCTTGAATCTAAATCATGTTTTCATCTAACGGTGAATATGGATTTCTTTGTAACTAAGGCAAAACCCTGATTTGAAGGCTATATATAGGAGACATCTAGCATTGAGAAAACTAATCCCCACACGTCTGTGTGATACTAGTGGTCTCGCTAGAGTCGATTCTCCTTTAACCTTTGGTTTTCTTCTCTAAAACCAGGTTAACGACTTAAAGAATTCATTGGGATTGTGAAGCCAGAACGATACTACTTTTATCGTAGTTGTGTGATCTGAACTTGCATCTTCTATTGTACGAGTACAATCTTATTGATTGTCTTGAGATCGTGAGAGTTCTCCGATAGGCAAGATAGAAAAGTAATCACAAACATCTTCGTCTCATCGTTTGTGATTCCGCAACATCTTCTTTCGTTAATCGATTCAGATTGTTGTGAGGTGATTGATTAATCTAGGTTGTTCTATTGGTTCCTGTTCACCTTGATTTCATATCATAAGACGGAACAAAACCTAGGGTTCTTCTGTGGGAGATAGATTTATCCTTTTGATAAACTTTTCTGTGTGAGAAAAATTTGTTTATTATCAAGTCTGTGATTTTGGGTTGCAACAACTCTTAGTTGTGGGTGAGATCAGCTAAGGGAATCAAGTGCGCAGTGTCCTTCTGGGATCAGAGGCGTAGGAGTACAACTGTACCTTGAATTAGTGGGAGACTGATTGGGGTTCAACTATAGTCCAGTCCAAAGTTAGCTTGTAGTAGGCTAGTGTCGGTAGAGGCTTAATACAGTGTGTATTCAATCTGGACTAGGCCCCGGGGTTTTTCTGCATTTGCGGTTTCCTCGTTAACAAAATTTCTGGTGTCTGTGTTATTTTTTTCCGCATTATATTTTTTATATAATTGAAATAATACAGGTTGTGCGTTTAAGATCATCAATTGGAAATCCGACCTCTGGTTGTTGATTGATATTGATTGATCCTTGAACATTGGTCTTTGGTACTGTCCAAGTTATATCTCTTTGATAAAGACTCGCAGATTTCTATTTGCTTGAGTAAAGATCAAATCTAGAAATTGAGATATAAACTCTTTGGTATACTCATAATTGATTGAGTCTTGTGATTCTCTTAAAAGTATATTCGGGTTTTTCCATACAGATTGCTAAGTGAAATATTGGGTGGTGTTGTTAGACCCCCGCTTTTTCGATACTGAAGACAAGTGCCCGAAACCACGACAATTATAGCATTGTACATCATCATTAGGAGATGTTTCACCTTTAGAAAAACTCTTTCTCATGTCTCTCAAGAATTTTCTAAATTTTCTTGGAGTAACATCCATAGTATCTGGTGAACCAGATTTATCCTTAGAGGATTCAGAATTGTTTGCAGCTTTAAGAGAAATCATCTCTTTTCTTGCGTGTTCATTATCAAAGATATTTAACTTTCCAACAAGAGTATTTTTGGAGAGTGTAGAAAGATCGTTTGCTTCTTCAATGGCATGTTTCTTAGACTCGTATCTTGCTGGTAGAGACCTGCGAATTTTACACACAATATCTTTCTCTGGAATAGTTCTTCCTAATGAAAATGAGAAGTTAACTATTTGAGAAAGTCTTTAGTCAAACTCATCAAAGGCTTCATCATCAGACATGCGAAGGTTTTCTCAATCAGAAGCTAGATATTGAAGCCTTGCTTCTTTCTCAGCGGTATTCCCTTCGAATACAACTTCTAAGATATCCCAAGAATCTTTAGACTTACTACACGTAGTAACGTGGTGCTGAAGATCTGGGGTAATGGAGTGGATGATCGCATTTAATCCTTCAGAATTTTTCTTTGCAGCAAGAATCTCAAGATCATCATAATCACCAATATCCTTTTCAATAGTTACACCGTATACTGTAACTGATGGAGGATCATATCCATTAACAATACGAATCCATGATTTAAAATATCGCGCTTGAATGAACGAACACATAGCAATTTTCCACCATAAATAGTTCGTGCCATGGAAGATTAGCAGTAAGTCTATAGATATAGCACCTCTGTCCATAGAATCAGATTGCTACAAACACAGACTTATGAGGTCTTAGCGTGTTTGCCTGCTCTGATACCAATTGAAAAAGCGGGGGTCTAACAACACCACCCAATATTTCGTTTGGCAATCTGAATAGACAAACTCCAATATACTTTCAAGAGAATCAACTACACAGTTAGACTCAATCTATAAAAAGTATATCAAAGAGTTTTATATCTCCATCTCTTGATTCAATCTGCAATCAGCAAATAGGGATTTGCGAGCCCGATTGAATATAAGAAGATTAACTTGAACGTTACCAAAGACCAATGTTCAAGTGTCAATCAATTCACTCAACAACCCTAAGGCCGGATACAAGAACTGATTGATCTTAATGTACAACCTGTGATATTTCTATTATATAAATAAAATATAATGCGGAAAAGAAATAACACAGACACCAGAATTTTGTTAACGAGGAAACCGCAAATGCAGAAAAACCCCGGGACCTAGTCCAGAATAAACACACATTGATAATAAGTTGTTACACCAATTTCCTACTACCTATTCGGACTAGATGTAATACCTTCTTCAGCACTTGTAGAACTCCTAGCAGAATATTGATTCTGTTTAGGAACTCTTCACACAAATCTTCTAGCAGAACCCGAGGTTCTCTTTAGAATATACCACAACACGATTGATGATCGCTGTCGTATGCGTCAAAAATAATTCACTTTCTCACTCAACTAAATTTAAATGAAGTATGTGGTAAGAAAGAGTTCGTTCCCACAGAGAGGCTTTTGTTGTTATAAAATTTCAGTTTCTTAGTAACCAGGGGGAATTTTGTTTTTATCTAAACAATAAAATAAATTAAAAGCAAAGTAAATAATTGGAATAATCAATAAGGAGAAGATATTGGTCACATGATAGTATCATTCACAAACATGTATTTTCATCAATGACTAGAATTGGTATCTTAATCTCTCATTTACTAAAAGTCCTAGGATACCTTGATCGCAAGAGTATCCCGTTTATTTCCCGATTTTATCACAAACAACATTAAAAGATGCTATTGTGAAATCTACCTAGAAAGCAACCTAAAGTGTAAAAGCACAATTAAGTTTAACTCCCTAAGAGCATTAAGTTTTATGAAATAAGACTATCAATGCAAACAAACGTGTAAAAGCACTAATTCATTTTAACAAAGGTTATGATTCATATGTGACTAGTAGGATATATCACTACAAGCACTACTCACATTTATACTACTTGTAATCAGGAATTATCACTTTTTCATATAATAACCCTAATCTAGCAATCAACAACATTAATTCCTTCTCTTCTCTGTGTATTCTCAACTTCAGAAATTCGTCACAGAAACCCCAACTGAACAGAGAAGATTTTTGATCTTCTTAGCCTTGAAACTCATCAGAACTTCATTCCATCTCTCGATTTCTTTCTCTAAGTTCTTAAACTCCCGGACAGAGCAGCCGCCAATGTTTCATTTCAGGGGGGGAGGAAAATAAATAAAATCCAATCATCTCTTCCTCTGAAATTTAGGTTTGATGTAATAGAGAGGATAAATCCACCCAAGTGAGGCAGATAAGGGCCACCTTAGTTCATTTGGCATGTCAGTTTCAGCAAACTAACAACTCATACCTTCTCTTGCTCAACTGTCAGTTGCGCAGCACTGGCAGTTCATTCTTAGCCTTCTTCGCCGCATAACCTCAGCTAGCTCCAGCTGCACTCGCCTGTGAATTGATAATTCTGCCCTTTATGCTCCAAAAGAGTGTTTTCTTCCTTCTTTTGCTCCAAAGGACTCCATTGCACCTAATAACTCAAAACTAAACATAAGAGATGCAATTCACAAGGATAATAGCAAAGAAAGCATAAATACTAGATATGAAATTAGGTGTTTTACAACACCTATCAAATTCTCCCACACTTAGACTTTGCTAGTCCTCAAGCAAATCAAACAAAACTTATTCTAAAGGATACATACAACTCCAGTGAGGGTTTACTAGAGATATACCCACAAAACCTACTTTACCAACTTACTAGTTCTCCGAAATGATATCATCCAAA
Organism: Papaver somniferum; assembly: GCF_003573695.1. NCBI lineage: Eukaryota > Viridiplantae > Streptophyta > Magnoliopsida > Ranunculales > Papaveraceae > Papaver > Papaver somniferum. Next base: position 2,459,456 of record NW_020621603.1, on the reverse strand, counting down.
GCGCTAAGAAGACATAGAGATTCTGCACACTAGTCATAAGAAGTTAGACACATAAATGAACACAATCTCATCCTTAAAAGTTGAGAGATAATTAATCATCCCTTCTCGAAAGATATTCGGGTTCGGAGTGATCGAAAGTCTCGACTCTGCCTCACAAGAAAGGGTTTTATGAAGTTGCTCTCAATAATAAATAGCTTTTTATGGGTCACACATTGTCGAGGTAAGAATGAAGAGAGAATCCTGCGACATGTTGAATGCTAGGAAGGAAAAAATCCTCCGAATTGTTTTGAAAACCCACATCTTTTATTCATTTTGAAAACCCTTTTTTTATGACGATCTCTAAGAAAGGAAATCAATCACTTAACGAAGGTGGGAATATGCTTACTTACCTTGTTATCCGTTCGGCATGCAGTTAGAACCACTCTCACAGCATCCATAGAAACGTCTTCGGTCTTCAATCCTTGTCTTCATCTTCGGTCTTCAACTCTTGATGATGAAATCTTGAACTTCGTAGAATCTTGACAATGTAACTCTTTCCTCTAATTCCTTGTTGCTTGAAACCTCATTATGGATATTTCTTCTTTCATTGGCTTTATTGAATGAATACAAAACCAAAAACGAACTAAACAAACCAATTTTTTTTTTCATCATTTTTTTTTGACAAGAGAAAATAAAATACAAATTAACAAATAAAAATAAAGATAAAATAAAATACAAAGGCCACGGTGTAAGTACTTTACCGCTCTATTCTTCACAACTTGTATGTCTCGATATCATAAACTTCTTGACTCTCATCTTGATAATATTCGCTCTCGTACAATAGTATTCAACTTGTAAAAATTCTGCTCCTTGTCTTGTTGCTTTACTTGAATCTGAAATATGCTCATTTCTGTACTGTTGCTTGTAAACCTAAAACGTCTCCAACTTTCCTTCGAATTTGTGATGCTCCTCTTGTTGATGATGATGATGTTTCTATGGAACTGTTGGTGTAGAGAGAGATAAAGTGGATGGTGCTAACTGCGAATAAGATTATAAGTGGTATGTAAGTTAGCAATTCGATGTCACCATTCATGATTGATAAAATAGCACTCAAGAGATCAAAATAGTGCTTCTATTGGTGGGAGGTTGGGTAGATCACCATTCTACCCGGAGTTTACGTACGGTGACACACACTCTAAAAGCACAAATTTAGACAGGTACAAAGAATTGAAGGTCGGTGCCTCTCATGATGTAACATGGGTATTCTCCACTATAGGGGATCACAAATCTAATACCGAATTCAGTCTGCACCTCATTTGCCACTGGGATGGTTAAATCCAACTTTAACTCTCATACAAATAAGAAACCCGATCATGTTCTCTGTCATCTCTAAGTTCAATCACTCTTACGAGAATCTCGACGTAATCTTAGCGACATGTATACTATGTGACTCTAAACTAACCACAAGTTGGAGTTTTCTTATTCACTATTTTACACAATAACTGAAAAATTCATGAAAATTTTACAATGCTAATGCTTAACCACTCCCCCACACTTAAACTTTACATTGTCCTCAATGTAAATTGAATCGTCCAATGAAAGTCAAGGTGGGAAATCCTACATGATAATGTGACAAGAAATCAGAAAAAAATAAAAACAAAAACAAGACAAGAAAAACTAAAAACAAGACAAGAAATAAATAAGACAAGAAATACTCATCCTATGGGTTGCCTCCCATTTAGCGCTTGGTTTAAAGTCGTCAGCCCGACTATCTCCTTACTTTCTATGCCTCCTCCAGAGGGAGTGCATCCACAAAGTTAGGTCCTTCCACCACTTCGGAAGTGAAATTCTCATAATATGGTTTCAACCGGTGCCCATTAACTTTAAGTTCCTTGCCTGTAGATATGCTACGAATTTCTACTGCACCATGAGAAAACACATTAGTAACAGTAAAAGGTCCAATCCAACGTGACCTTAATTTACCCGGAAATAAATGCAAGCGAGAATTAAACAAATGCACTTTCTGCCCAATGCAAAATTGTTTTCTAGAAATCATATTGTCATGAAATGCTTTCGTATTTTCCTTATAAACGCGTGAGCTTTCAAATGCATCATTGCGAAGCTTCTCTAGCTCTTGGAGTTGTAACTTCCTTTTCTTTCCATCCCCATCCATCTTCATATTGCATTCTTAATATCCCAAAACGCCTTATGCTCAATTTCCATGGGTAAATGACAAGGTTTACCATGGGTGTAAACAGTTTTGGAAAAAAAATGTAATGCTCTTCGTCTCGAAAATCAGAAGCTTCAGAATGTTTTATTAGATCGGGATAATCTTCGCAAGAAGAATGATGAATTGAGAGGTATAATTTTCTTATCCGTGTCTTTAATTTGCCTTTTTAATGGTTTTATCGTTCCCATATTTAATTATCCTTGAAATCCCTCTTTTGCCTGTTAACCTTTAAACCAGAAACGAATAATGGAGAGATATCAATTTGAATCTGCTGTTGAAGAAGCCCGTGTTGATAAAGAAATCTTGATGGATCAATATAACCAATTAGATAACCTCTATTCATATTCTCTTGATTATATAAATAATCTTACCAATCAAAATATCCAACTAATTCAAAGACAAGATTTATTAAGTAATGAAGTATCTCGTCTTTCTTATTATTTAACTAAAGCTAATTTAGGGATGGAAACTATATCAGATGAGAATAAAACCTTGTCCCAAGAGAAGAGAACTTATTTAAAAAAGATGGCGATATCTTCGCAACAACTTAGTATTCTTCAAAAAGTATGTGATGACCAAGAGGAATCTCTTCGCTCTTTGAGAAATGAACTTAAAGAAGTAACAGAGTCATCTATCGTTGAAAGAGATATACTCATTCAAGGTAGAATAACTTTAAGTGTAAAGGCGAATCATCTTAAAGAACAATATTCCAAATTAGAAGAATCTTATTCTTCTCTTGCGAAGAAAAATGCCTTTCTTATTTCTAAAGAGAAAAATCTTCAGTCTCGACTTAAAGGTTTAGTTGGAGATAAATTTGATGACGCAATGGACCGTTGGGAGAATAGTTTTATGTCCTTGATTCAACACCTTATTTCGCAAAAGGAAGGTAGTCATAATAGTTTGACTGCCGTAATTATCTTTTCTTTGTCATATCTCTCTGAATTCCTTATATTAATAAAATTTTGTATTCTATCTTTCACAGAGTATGCGAAGAATCTTCATTCTTCCATTTCTGTTTTGGAGGCTAAATATGCCAAAATTCACAAAGAAAATGCATTACTCGTCTCTACCCTTACTGGTTCTCGCGACCGAGCAGAAAGAAGACTTGATTATCTTGCTTATTTTAAGGATATTCAAGATAGGAATCATCAGAGAGCACTTCTTTGCCAAGTTCATCTCCGGGCTGAAGTCCTTGTAAATGACATTTTATTGTCCAACTCTCTTCCCCCTACATCAATTGATCCTTTAGAAGTAGATGATGATGGAGTTCCTCGTCCTGCTGATAGTGATTATGATTACGAAAGCGGTGCAGAGGATAATTTCTTAGAATATGAAGAAGAGGTTCCTTCTAAAGAAGCATCTGTTGGTGTTAATCAGAATGAGAAAGAAATTTCTCCTGAAGAAGTAATTGATGGCGATAATCAAGATGCTAGTCAAGGCGAAGATCAAAACCGAAATGAAGGAGAGGCTTGCGAGAATATTGGCAAAGAATTTCTGTTATCTCCTGCTACTGAAATTAATACTGAAGCTTGAGCTTCTTATTTAGCTTTGTCTTCTTGAACTGTCTTATTTTTATCACTTTTGGGAGTCACATTTTTCAACCAACTTTGGAGTCAACTTTTCCTTTTAATATTTTGTTGATGAGAAAGATAATGCTTCTTGTGTATTGATTCCCATACTTGCCTCTCATTATCATTCTTGCAAAAAATAATCTGTTACGAATACTTATAAATATTTTGTTTGATCATATGGTCTTATTTTTCCTTCCTAATTAAAGGTCTTATTATGCCACCTCTTGTCATTGCGACAAAATCACAGGACGTCCTTGCACTTTCATGCAAAAACCCATTGATCTTGCCTTAACTTTTTCTTTTGTATTATGGCCTCTTCAGGAATGTTGCGACAATATGACAGGCCTAAATATTCTTGCGAAAATAAAGTCCCATGACATTGCCGTCTTGCGACGAAATCGCAGGACGTCTTCGCACTTTCATGCGAAAATCCATTGATCTCGTCTTATCCTTTTCTTTTGTATTATTGCCTCTTCAGGATTGTTGCACAAATATGACAAGCCATAATATCCTTGCAAATAAAAATCCTCATGACATTTGCGTCTTAAGACACTTATCGGCTCCCTAATGGAGGGTGCCACCCTTATCTCCCCCCTGGTTGCCCCTTCAAGGAGGCGTACTTCTACCATACAAGGTTAGCTCCTCCCATCCAGTCTTAACAACAACCAGTTGTTTTCGAAGCCTCTTATCCCTTTTACCTATAGGGCTTATGGTTACGAGACTGCACCCTAAGTGGGGTTTTCTTTAGGTCGAGTGCAGTATAAGCCAAGACTTGTCAAGAATGGCAAGGTACGCTTCAAACGTCCCTGGAACTCTTGACTCAACCGTGTACCTCGGCGCCTTGATCAGATCTGCACTCTTTGGGAGAGTCCTTATTACCTTAGTCGCCCAACCCAAGTCATATGCTTAAGCTGAGAATCCAAGGTGCCTCTCCCGAATGGGCTTTATTGACCCCAAATCTCCATGACTCAGGTTCCAGTGGCGGTGTAGCCTTTCCCTGAGCCATGTAACAGGTACCCCCTAATATGACGTACTTTAGGTCTTACATTTGCCTCTTGTGAAATTTTATTCGCGAACTAGGGTGTACGCCATAAAGGTTCACCCCTTTCTTTTATGTCATTGTTCTGTGATTATCTCTGTGAAAATTTCGCACATTATGATCTTGTTTTGATATGAGTAATCCTGCAATTATTCTTTCAGAATTCATAACTTCTCAAAGCTTCTTACGGATAATATATTTTTAAGTACAATCTGTTCCATGGTCTGTCTAATTTATGACCAACATCTCTTCCTTCTGGATCCATTAATCTATAAGCTCCTGTTACAACTATCTCCTTAATGATGTAAGGTTCATCCAATTTTTCGCTAAGTTTCCACCATTTTCTCGCTGATATATTGGTGTTTCTCGCAGAACTAAATCTCCTGGTTGAAATTCGCGTATTTTGACACGTTTATTATATTCTCTGGCTAATCTTCGCTGATAATTCTCCATATGTTGTAAAGCTTTTTCTCTTCTTTCTTCTAATTCATCAAGTTTATTTAAAATCAAGCCCGCACTAAGATTTTTCTCCCAATCTTCTCTTTTTGTTGTCGGAATAACAACTTCTGTTGGTAACACTGCTTCAACTCCGTATGTTAAACAAAAAGGTGACATTCCAGTAGCTTCTCTTCTAGTTGTATTATAAGCCCGTACTGCATTATGTACTTGTTCGCACCATGCTATGTGATGTCCTTCCAATTTCTTCTTTAATATATCTGCAATTGTTTTGTTTGTTGCTTCTACTTGCCCATTAGCTTGTGGATACAAAGGAGTAGATTTTCTACATTTTATCTTGAATGCATTAAGTAGCATTTCTATATTCTGTCCTTCAAATTGGTTCCCATTATCAGATACCAACTGTGTAGGAATTCCGAATCTGCAAATGATATTTTCGAATATGAATGTAAAGATATCTTTGTCGCGAATATGCTGTACTGCCTTCACTTTTGTCCATTTCGTGAAATAATCTGTTGCGACTATTAAGTATCTTCTTTGTCCAGATCCTGGTAAAAATGGCCCCACAATATCTAAGCCCCACTTTCCAAAAGGCCATACACTAGTTGAAGATGACAATGGTGCTCCAGGTGCATGTATTTTCTTTCCATCCCGCTGACAATCTTCGCAACGTCTTGATATTTGTTTTGCATCCTCATGCATATATGGCCAGTAATAACCTTGCATTTTTGCTCTATGTGCCAAAGATCTTCCTCCACTATGATTGCCAGCATCCCCACTATGTAACATTTTTTAGCACCTTTTCTCCTTCCTCTCGTGTCAAACATCTGAGTGATGGTCCATTAAAGGATTTTCGGTATAGCAACCCATCTCTTAATTCATAATTCGTTGCACGGATTTTTAACTTGTGTGTTTCCAATCTATTTCTTGGTGTTTCTCCTTTCGCCAAATATGCATGAAGTTCCATTCTCCAGTCTGCGATATTGTTCATTTGTTCTTCTTCTTCATTGTCTATTATCATCACGTCCACGTCTTCTTCTTCTTTATTGATTGATGGTGACAGAAGTGTTTGTATTTTTATGCATCTCGCAGTTGGATCTGTCATCATGCTTGAGATGAAAGCAAAAGCATCTGCGAGTCTGTTATCTTTTCTTGAAATGTGCCTCCATTTTATTTTTGGGATTTTCGCTGACAATTCTTCAACCAGCTTCTTGTATTTCTTCAAGGATGGTTCATTTGTAGTATACTCTCCCTTTATTTGGCGAATAACTAGCTGCGAATCACTAGTGATCCTGGCATTTTCTAGTTTCATTTCTATTGCGAATTTTAAGGCATGTATCACAGCTTCATATTCTGTTTCATTATTAGTGGATGCAAATTCCAATCTGAATGAAAAAGCCATTTTTATTCCTTCTGGCGAAATTAAAACAATTCCAACTCCATTTCCTTCTCCATCTCCAATATCTCCCATCTATTTGGTTCTGTTAATAAATCTTTTGGATCTCCATGTTCTTCTTCCATCATCTTCTATTTCATTTCTCTACTGCTTCATCTTCTTCTAAAGGAAATTCTGCCAAGAAATCTGCAACAACTTGTGATTTTGGTGAAGACAAAATTTCATATTTAATATCAAAGTGGCCTACTTGTGCATTCCATCTCTCCCTCTTCCTGATCTTTTAGAATTCTTCATCACTGATTCAATTGGTACTTTTGTTAATACCTTTATCTTGTGTGCTTGAAAGTATATGCGGAGCTTAAATGATGCATAAACTAATGCTAAGATTAACTTTTAAATCTTTGAGTAATTCTTCTCAGAAGTATTAAAAGTTTTGCTAATGTAATAAATGGGTTTCTCCACTCCTGCGTCTACTCGCAATAACACAACACTTAATGCATGCGACGTCGTCGCAAGATAGATCAATAATTCTTCTCCTGATTATGCTTTTTGTAAAATAGTTGTATTCATAAGATGTTCTTTGATTCCTTGAAAAGATTTTTCACATTCATCACCCATTTAAATTTCGCACCCTTCTTGAGTATATCGAAAAAATATTTGTATTTGTCTGATGATCGCGAAATGAATCTACCCAGCGAAGCTAGAATCCCATTCAACTTCTGTATATCTTTTATTGTTGCTGGTGTTGGCATGTCACGAACTGATTGCAATTTTTCTGGATCAACCTGTATTCCTTCTTTTGATACAATGTAGCCTAAAATTTTTCCCGATGCAACTTCAATAATACACTTCTCAGGATTCAATTTAATGGTATACTGCCGCATTTGTTCAAAAATCTCCCTCAGGTCTTGTACATGGTCTTTAGCTTCTTTGCTCTTTACTAACATGTCATCCACGTATACTTATAATATTTTGTGTATCCATTTTGCGAACACCTTCTCTACCATTCTTTGGTATGTCGCTCCTGCGTTTCGCAAACCAAATGGCATTTTCGTGTAACAATATAAACCTCTAGGGGCAAAGAAAGCAGTATGTTGTTGATCTTCGTCAGCGAGAGGGATTGTTTATACCCTTTGTATCCATCTAAAGATGATACCCTATCATTTCCCGCTGCGGATTCCACCATTTGAGGAATATCTGGTAACGGAAAACTATCTTTGGGGCAAGCTTTGTTTAAATCAGTGAAATCTATGCAAATCCTGATTCTTTTGTTTTTCTTTGGGACAATGACCATACTCGCTATCCATTCTGGGTATTTATCTTCTCTTATGATTCCCGCCTCAAGCATTTTCTGTAATTCTTCTTCTATTTGGGAATGATAAGTTGTTGCAATTTTTCTTATTCTCTGTTTAAATGGTCTCACATTTTTGTTAATCTCCAACTTGTGGCATGCAATTGATGGATCTATTCCCGGTATCTCATCCATGTTTCCTGCGAAAACATCTTTATATTCTCGCAACAAGTTAACAGTTCTTTCTTCTTCTTCCATATCCATTTTGGTTCAAATTCTCAATATTAGAGGTTCTTCTATAGTCCCAACGTTTATTTCTTTTGTTGGTTCTGCGGCAGTGTAAGTGGGTTTAGGTTCTCTCATTGGTGTCGGTTCTTTTATTATTTTCATAGGTCCTTCTCCTTCTTCTGAAATTTCGCTGGGTATTCCTTTGCCTTCTTTTGCCCTTATCATATATACTCTAAATTTTTCTTCTTTCTTTGCTTCCTTTGCCAACTTTCTTCGAAATTGTTTCTTTTTTGCTTGTCCTTCATAATGCTTTACTTCAATCTGATGACATAATTTCGCATTGTCAACATCTCCTCTGATTTCACCTATTCCATTTGGTGTGGGGAATTTAACACATTGATGCAACGTTGATACCACAGCTTTTATCGCATGTATCCATGGTCTTCCTAATAACATATCATATGGCGATTCCATATCCACCACGCACAACGTTACATGTGTTTCGATTTCTCCAGGTGGAATTCGTACCACTATCTCTCCTTTAGGTTTTGCTATGGATTTTCCAAATCCGTGAACAAAATATGTTGAACTGGACATTTCTTCATCTTTAAATCCCATTCCCCGGAATGCGTGATAAAATATTATATCCACTGAACTTCCTGTATCGATTAAAGTTCTGTTCAATATCCATTCTCCTGTGGATTTTGTCGTTGTCTCCCTCTTTTTTCGCGTAATAGGCACTGTGACAACCAATGGAGACGTGTGGTTCAAATTTTCTTTTGGTATTTCTGCCGTCACGAATGTAATTTTTTGCTTTTCCCAATCTTTCAAGGGTGCTGTCTTTTCTACAGCCATAACTTTCCTTCCTTCAAAATTTCGTTTATGTATTCTTCCTTTGATGTTTTCATGGAATTCAGTAATCATCGTTTTTGTTATCATATTACACTCCAATCTTTTGTCATTTACATTAATTCTATTCATCTTTCTTCTAACCGATTCACTGATTTATTTAAACACTTTCTTGATTTGAATATTCTCAACAACAATCTTTAAATTTCCATCTCCAGTCCCTGTTTCTAGCGCCATTATGTAGTTGCAGGAAATCCTACACTACACCCCTCATATGATTTCATTATTAATCAACTCATTTTTAGGTTTACACTCTTAATTTAATTGATTAATCTTTGAATGTTCTTACAAGAAAAGATAAAGAAATCAAGAATGATCTCTGCTCTGAAATTTCTCTCTCCTATTTACTTGTTTCTTACTCAAAAAAGATCTCCCTTCTTCTTTACAACTCGAACGACTATTTATAAGGAAATACATAGTGGATGACATCTAATCTGTCCTTTATTTTCGGGTATGGTCTGCGACATTCTCGCAACCTTACAAATGTTAATTTCGCAAACTCTCTAATTTTTGCAGGACTATCATATCTTTCTCGTCATTTCTTTTATCATTTCTGAAATTGTTCTGCGTGTTGTTGTGTTGTGTCATTGATAATTTCGCTGAAACATTGTCATTGCGAGATTCTGATCCTACATACCTGTAATCGGGAGATGCATCAAAGCAGCCACATCTTCTAAGGTAACAGTGAATTCTCCCCATCTACATATGAAGGTATGAGTGGGAACACACCAACGATCCAACAAAGCCACGATACTTTTCACATCATGATTAATAGACAAGTCTCCAGAAGCTTGAATATCTCTCGTCACTTGCGCCTGGTTGAGCATAGCCCTGACATGAGGGAAACCCAACATATGCCTCGCCCATCCAGATTTTTTTTCCAAAGGGCGTCGAGAAAGCTTAAACTCTATGGTCGATGCAAGGAAAATCCCTCGTTCGAGACAAAGACGTATTACCATCTTCGAGGTCACCAATTTCTTATGAGTCACAGTCCTAGGGTTGATCAGAAGACGATATACTGGGGACTTGAGATATGCTTCAGCTCCTTTTGGATCCTCCTCAAAGAATACGTCGTCTATATTCAGAATTTTATTCACGCCAGTGGCATCCTCCTCTTCTTCACCAATGAAGGTCTCGTCCATGCGTGCATCATCCCTAGATATGTCATCATCAGAATGCGATTCGTCCCTTGAAGTATCGTTGGCTGAGGAATTGGTCATTTTGCTAAAACAACTGCAAAGTCCACATTACATTCTACTTGAGGATGTTGTCCACACATGAATCAAGGAAATACGGCAAAAAAATGGTAACTCTTACCTTTTGTACTCCCACTAACAATAGTGATAGTAACGGTAGAGTTAACACCTCAAAATCGCTCGTCTCCTCGAAAAACTGCAAAAACGAACGAAACTTTATTAATTTCGAAACTGATTTTCATAAAATCACGGACACAATTTCATAATATTAACATTCACACAACTGACCTATGAAGTTCATAACAATACAATATTCTATCATAAATATATTGTCTATCTTTGAAGGTTCCTCAAAACCCACGTTTCTGATTTTTCAAAAAAAAAAAAAAAACAATTAATGCAATATTGCTTACATAAATTCTTAAGAATTTTATCTAATGAAAACAAATTCATGCAAATAAAATATACCATCATATTTTACACAATATATGTCACGGCTGCATATAAATTAAAAAAAATAATATTTTTCCTTCGTATCGTCGTTATTTGTCTTTAAAACGAAGGTTTATTTCAAAAACATTGTGAAAGCTCACATCTCATACATATGATAAAGTTTTGTATTTACATGAAAGCTAATAAGCAAAATTTTATCACTGGACACAAGTTCATCATACATATTTTCCTTCGTGTCGTCGTTATTTGTCTTTAAAACGAAGGATTATTCCGATTTCATGAAAATTCACTTCTTTTATGATGAAACCTTGGTATACATGAAAGCTCATACACTAAGTTTTATCACTGGACCTAGGTTCATATGTAAAAAAAAATTCTCTCTCGAAAATCAGGGATTATAGTTAGTTTCAAAACTAACGATCGAACGAACATACGTTTTCAAAAACGAGGGTTTTTTTCATAAAACTCACACTAATATACACACATGTATATAACTTCATCATGGTAAAAGCATGAACAACTCATGAGGATCATAAACATCAACATCAAAAAAAAAAATACACGTACCTGGTCGGCCGGAATTTGGCCGGCGGCAACGGACGGCGACTGGCGGCGGCGCTGGATCCCGGCAGTCTTCTCCTGTTGATGGCACGTGAAGATGAAGAGGTGATGGAAGCTGGACGTGAAAAAAAAGGGATTAATCCCTTTTATACAATTTTTATTTCCAAAACCTAATTTTCTAAGGATTTCCTTATTGGGTCCGGCCCGCGAATCCTAACCGACCATGGACTCGTCGTCCAAACCAGTGGGTCAACACCAATTTATGCTCATCAAACAATGCTCCAATCATGACATTGAAGCCTTCATCAAGTCTTGGTTTGCTCATGCTCTCTAAATCCGGTAACGTCTCAACTTATGACTAAGTTCAATTACTGGTATTATTATTTATTGCCGGAAAATCACCATTTAATGCTGACTGAGGAACACAACTTTCCTCAGTAAGCAGGGGACTTAATATAGATGGTGGATTTTTGACAAGGTCTAAAATAGTAAACTCATAATTATACGAAGCTCTGATCCAGCAATCAGACGTGAGTATCGAGACACGAGTCTCTCATCGAATTCTCAACGGAGAGTACTTTCTCTCAGAGTACATGTAGATATGTAGTCTCACGACTGGACAATGACATATCTCATGAATACTGAATACTTCCAGTGATTATTTCTATATAGTATCACGAGATGGAAGGCTCCTAGACAGCTTGCTCTTCTAGTATAAAGCGATAACGTCTTGAGGAACAAACAACGAGTGTACCCTGACTATATAAAGGATATGACTTACCGACGAGCTCATATCGGGATAATTAATGCTCCTAGACAGCTTGCTCTGCTAGTATAGAGCCACAAAGATAATTATTCATAATTACAATTGCTCTTATTCCATGGTCGAATCCACGACTGGTCCCATGGAATGGAAATAACAATTGCTCCTATTCCATGGTCGAATCCACGACTGGTCCCATGGAATGGCAATAACAATTGCTCCTATTCCATGGTCGAATCCACGACTGGTCCCATGGAATGGTAATAACAATTGCTCCTATTCCATGGTCGAATCTGCGACTGGTCCCACAGAATGGCAATAAATAATTGTTCTGATTCTATGATCGAATCCACGGCTTGATCTCATAGAATAGCAATAACTATATTATCTCATTACTCTGATTTCATGATCGAATCCACAACTGGTCTCATAAATGGTAATAGATAAATCTTAATTACTCTGATTTTATGGTCGAATCTACGATCCCATGGAATGGTAATGCTCACTTTATTATTCTGAATTCGTAGTCGAATCCTCGGCTGATCCTATGAATTAATAATAAACATCTTATTACTCAGTTTTGTGAATTATTCTCCACTGAATTCCACAATTAGTAATAAATAATCAACAACCGGGCGTCTGAGCTACCTCTAAGTAAGCCCCGATTCAAATGGTGAAAGTGTATTCAACGACGATACACTAACAGTCACCGCACGAACGAGTATTTCAAAATACAACGAAACGATGAACCTATGCAAAATAGGGAAGCGAAATAATAAATAATTAAAAATATTGACCAAGGTGCTGGGAACACGGATACACGACCTACCGACCGTGCCGTGGTCAGTTCCACGCCAGTTTTATATTTTTAATACATTTTTATTATTTTCCATGATTTGATGAAAATTCTCTCATCTGATCAAATCTCCTTCGTCTCGAGGAAGCTCCTCGGTTTCATGGTACTTCCATAAATCCATAAAAATAATATAAAATTAAGGAAAGGAGTGTGGGGCGTGACCATTGGCCAACCGGCCATGCCTTGGTCCCAGCCGGCCCCACACCCCACGGTTCCTTATTATTTTATTATTAATATTATTATTTCTCTAATTTCATGAAAAAACTCATTGATTTCATGGTATTTTTTGCACAAATCATCATATAATAATAAAATAAAATAAAATAATGAAAACTTTTGGGACCGGGCCACTAGCCGGCCGGCCATGCGCTATCCGGTCCCACACGCCATTTGCTTTATTATTTTATTATTATTTTTCCTATTTTTCCTTGAATTCATCAAATTCCTTGATTTTAAGGTATTTCTCTCAAATTAGGAAAAATTCCTTCAAATCATCAAAAATACCTAAAAATATTAAAAAATTATGAAAAACTCGTGGGACCGGTCCATAGTCGGCCGGCATGCCTCCATGGTCCCACACACCCGTGTTTTTATTATTTTAATATTTTGCTTCCATGAACTCCTTCAATTCATGGAAACTCCCTAAATTCATCAAATTTCTCAAAATTCATGAATTTTTCATAAAATCATCAAAATATTATAAAATTAAGGAAAAGGCACCACGGGACCGTGGTCACGATCGGCCAACCATGCCTTGACCACGGCTGTCCCACGCCTCCTCATTCCTTATTTTATAATTATTTTTCATCATCTCATGGTGTTTTCCTCAGTTTCGTCAAAACCCTAATTTTGGCATATTTTCTCGAATGGATGCTCAATTGCACGCCAGAAAATATCAAAATTCTCAGGACTGAGACGCGGACGCCTTGGGGACACGAGTGTAGTTGCAGGAAATCCTACACTACACCCCTCATATGATTTCATTAACACTCAACTCATTTTAGATTAACAATCTTAATTCTGTTGATCAATCTTTGAACAATCTTACAAGAAAAGATAAAGGAATCAAGAATAACCACTGCTCTAGATTTTCTCTCTCCTATTTACTTGTTTCTTACTCAAAAAAGATCGCTCCCTTCTCCTTTACAACTGAACGACTATTTATAGGGAAATACATAGTGGATGATAGCTAATCTGTCCTTTATTTTCAGATATGGCTTGCGACATTCTCGCAACCTTACAAATGTTAATCTCGCAAACTCTATTATTTTCGCAGAATCATTACATTTTTCTCATGATTTTAGATGACGTCGTTTATTATATCATTTCTGAAATTGTTCTGCGACGCTGTTGTGTTGTTGATAATTTCGCTGAGATATTATTGCTGCGAGATTCTGATCCTACATCTTGCCTATTCTCATATCTTCTCTGCGAAGTAGAGAATGATTGTGAGAAATGCCGTAGTTGTTCATCTCTTCATATTCTGCATTTATCACACGTATTCTTTCTTCCATCTGTTTCTTGACACGTCTTCTATAACCGGTGCTTCTCAACCGCTCATGTCTTTTCGTCTTAATGGTGTTTATTTCTTCGAGTAAAAAATCTACTTTATATATTCTTCTTACTCTTGTTTCCGCTGTCTTTTTACTTTCTCTTCTCTTTTTATTCTCTCATCTCTGCAACTCTATTGTTCTTCCGTAAGTTCCTCTACTGTAATCCTTCCTTCTTCAATCTTCTTACTTTTTATTCATTCCCATACTCTATATTCAAATATTCCTCCAAGTGGCCATAAACATGAGAAAAACTTAAAAGACGTACAAAAAGATCTTGCAGAGAAAGATTTCACACTTTCTACCATTCTTGGTGAAAGTGCCAAGTCAATTCTTTCTATCAAACTTTTTTTCTGACCAATATTGTGATGATCAATCAATCATAATTTCGCTAGGTCAAATTCTCGCAGGTCTCCCCATTCCTCTTTACGACCCAGATATTCCTCTGTTCTATGAAATTCTCGCTCATTCGGGATTTTCGCGAGCTATCTTCCAGTTGAGTGGGGATTGCATCCGTCTGATGCTAGAGTTCGCTAACCGTGGTGCTGGTAAAGGAACTATGTACTCCAAAGAACTTAGGGATCCTAAATTCGCATACTTGGAAATAATTGCTGAGAAATATACAGTAGCGAGTTTCTTTGAAAATTATGAATTGATCTACATGAAGAAAGAGAATACTCGCTGGGGTATTCGTTTGAAAATAAAAGATAACATTGATGAAGCTAAAATACTCATGCAAGACATTGATTGGCATTCTGGTAAGAATACAACTCCTCGCCAATCCAAAGATGATAAATGATGTGTTTTTGCCTTGATGCTGAAAGGACCTTACATTGCTGGGTCAAATGTTCTTTATGAGAATCTCGCTACTTATCAACCTTGGGTATTCTCTTGGCCTGAGAAGGACAAAGAGGTATGTTTCTTCCAGTTTCGCTCATGTCCATCTCTTTATTTATTTTTATTCTTTTATTCGCTAACTCTTGCGAAATTCTACAGATCCAGAAACTGAAAGATAGCTATCACAGGACTGGGAAGGCTATTACCTTATTAGCTCTTCGCTCATACACAAATGAGGTAAGAAATATCCTTTTATGATTTTAAACAGTATATTGTTGCCTCCATTTCTTACTTTTATTTGTGTGTGAAGATTATTGCTGAAATAGAAGAGCCTGCCAATGTTGCGAAGACTGGTGATAAAGGCAAAGGTGCTCTTCGCAGGGAAAAATCAACTGCTCCTCCTTCAAAGAAGAGAAAAATCCGTTCTTCTTATCCTTCAACTATTCCTTCTTATGAAAATTCCGAAAGTGACAAGGATGATGAGGATAATGATGACCTTGCC
Source organism: Papaver somniferum (assembly GCF_003573695.1). Lineage (NCBI taxonomy): Eukaryota > Viridiplantae > Streptophyta > Magnoliopsida > Ranunculales > Papaveraceae > Papaver > Papaver somniferum. Next base: position 2,443,639 of record NW_020621603.1, on the reverse strand, counting down.
GCAAGTGAAGATTCTCCACCTGAATCTTCTATGGCTAAGCTCTCTGGCCTCTTTTCTGATTCTTTGCAAGGAATGGGAGATAGACAATTCGCTAATACCTGCAAAGCTCTCGCTACAATTTGCGATGTCCCTTTACTGGATGGTGATAGTTCTCTTCGTGGAGTTTCTAGATCAGTGACTCCCGATTTCCTGCATTCTCTTAATAGTCTGGTATATTTTCATCCCCTTCACTTCTTCATTGTTGTAACTCAAAATCTTTTTCTGTATTAGTACTTTTTATATTTTCTCGCAGGCTGGAAAAGCTTCTTTCGCTGTTGCCTCAGATCTAGAGAGGAGACGCGAAAGTCTTGAAAAGAAGAATCTTCAATTTCGTACAAAGAATGAAGAACTGGAAGCTGAAGTCAAATGTCTTCGCGAGAAAAACAGAAAACTAGAAATTAATTCTTCTTCGTATAAGAACAAAATCTCTAGCCTTCAGCAAGCTAATAATCAACTCTATGGTATGTTACTTTTCTCCTTTTCCTTCATTCATTTATCATGTTGTTTTATCTTATTTAAATGATCCTTTTTGCAGACATTTATGGTCTTTCTGATGAAGCTACCATTCTTCGTTCATTTCCTAATGCCTTAGATAATGATACTCTTCTTGAGCGTCTTAATAAATCTTTAAATAGTTTCTCAAATGATAGAATTTCATCTCTTTCTCTGAATGAACTTAGATCCAAATTTCGCCTCTTAGAAATTGACCATAGATCTAGTTTAGGTTTAGCCAACCGATTTAAGCGTCTCCTTCTTAATTCTAAAGAGAAAATCAATGAGTTAAGAACCAAAATTAGCGGTCTCATAGATGATAAGGATCGCATCTCTGATTAAGGTGCTAAGGCTTTGGAAAAATTCCAAGATACTCTTCTTGAAGTTCAACTTGAACGAGATGAAGCTAGCCGTAAGAACATCGAGCTCTGCAAAAGAGAAAACCAAATTCGTTCTCGTCTTCTTATAAGTAATGAGGATGAATTTGCTTGGGCTTTGAAAATCTTAGATGATGCCAGAAAAGATTTATGTGTAAATGTTAGTCTCCAAACTGAGCATACAGCCTTGATTAGAGATATGATTTCTGACGGAGAAGGTTATTAACTGTTCTTCTTTACTAATCTTTTGTTTCTTATGAATTTTCATCAAGTTAATAATTGATTGTCTTTTGCTCGCAGATTCTGAAAGTAGATATCGTGAAAAGATTGAGGAACTTGAAGCTGAAAAAGAGGAACTCGCAAAGAATCTTTCTTCTCGCAACGACAAGTATTCTAGATTAAAGAATCAAATCAAGATCACTGTTGCGAATTTTAAGAATGACGTTATGCATTTTCGCAATCAAACTATCCAAATGGTTTGTGATGACCATATTATCCCTCATTCTGATTATCCTTGTCTCTTGGAAGAGATCCCAAAGAATATTCCCAGTCTGATTATTTCTGATAGCGAAGCTGATGATGAAGAATCTGATGGTGATGAAGGTTCTGATGGTGATGAATATTCTGACGCAGACGAAGAAGGGAACAAGTCTGATGAAGATGATGAAGGATCAACTAAGAATTAGTCTTTGTTTTTTTCTTTAATCTTCTGTAATACTTGTACATTTATTCCTTCTTTCTGTATATTTTCGAATTCTTTTGGTTCCCCATATTCCTTAATATATGGGTTTCTTTCATTTGACCTGCATTCATTAAAACAATTCTTCCTTGCAATACAGTAATCAATATAATCATTAATTTTTGATTTTTTGTGTAAATCTATCATATGGAGAAAAATAAAATTTTCTAATTTCATTCATTCCCATACTTGCATCTGTTATTTGTATCCAAATGAGAGATTTTGTAAAATTTTTCTTATTTTGTGCCTCAATTTCGCAGTTAATTATGTATAATTTCGCAATCTTATGCGAAGTGAATTTTGATTCTTTTCAAAATCTCATTCTTGTGTGGTCTTATTTTTCCTTCCTAATTAAAAGTCTTATTATGCCACCTCTTGTCATTGCGACAAAATCGCAGGACGTTCTTGCACTTTCATGCAAAAACCCATTGATCTTGCCTTAAATTTTCTTTTGTATTATGGCCTCTTCAGGAATGTTGCGACAATATGACAGGTCTAAATATTCTTGCGAAAATAAAGTCCCATGACATTGCCGTCTTGCGACGAAATCCCAGGACGTCTTCGCACTTTCATGCGAAAACCCATTGATCCCGTCTTATCTTTTTTTTTTTTTTTGTATTATTTCCTCTTCAGGATTGTTGCACAAATATGACAAGCCTTAATACCCTTGCGAGTAAAAAGCCTCATGACATTTGCGTCTTAAGACACTTATCAGCTCCCTAATGGAGGGTGCCGCCCTTATCTTCCCCCTGGTTGCCCCTTCAAGGAGGCGTACTTATACCATACAAGGTTAGATCCTCCCATCCGGTCTTAACAACAACCAGTTGTTTTCGCAGCCTCTTATCCCTTTTACCTATAGGGCTTATGGTTACGAGACTGCACCCTAAGTGGGGTTTTCTTCGGGCCGAGTGCAGGATAAGCCAAGACTTGTCAAGAATGGCAAGGTACGCTTCAAACTCCCCTGGCACTCTTGACTCAACCGTGTACCTCGACGCCTTGATCAGATCTGCACTCCTTGGGAGAGTCCTTATTACCTTAGTCTCCCAACCTAAGTCATATGCTTAAGCTGAGAATCCAAGGTGCCTCTCCCGGACGGGCTTTGTTGACCCCAAATCTCCATGACTCAGGTTCCGGTGGCGGTGTAGCCTTTCCCTGAGCCATGCAACAGGTACCCCCTTATATGACGTACTTTAGGTCTTACATTTGCCTCTTGCGAAATTGTATTCGCGAACTAGGGTGTACGCCATAAAGGTTCGCCCCTTTCTCTTTTGTCATTTTTCTCTGATTGTCTTCTGTAAAATTCATTATCCCTGCGAGATTCTCGCACATCATCATATCGTATTTGCATTTCGCAATCTCAATTTTGTCATTCAATAAAATGTATTTTTGAGAATTTCACTTATTGCGAGAGTGTCGCAACAAATTAATCATTCATACATTTCTTGTTTTTATTACCTTTGCCATCCTCTGCTTCTTTATTATTTGCTGCTACCGCTTCCTTGGTAGTGGTGTGTTCATCATTTTTATTTTGAGCTAGCATTAGTTTCGCAACATCTCTTCTTCTTTTCTTTCGATTGCATCCATCATCAACCTCTCACTTCTTTGTATCTCTTTGATTTGTGTCGCCAATTTTCCTTCTTGTTTGCTCTTCCTTCGCAAGATTCTATCTCAGTTTCGTAACACCTCTTTCCTTCAACCCAATCTCCCTTTATGATTCCTACACCGCTGGGGTGAGGGAATTTGATGCACTGGTGGAAAGTTGAAGCTACACCTAGAATCCCATGTAGCCAAGGTCGACCACTTAATGCATTGTAGGGTGATTCTACATCAACGACACAATAGGATTTCAGAAGATATTCCCTTCAATGGAATTCGCATAGTAACCTCCCCTTTAGGCTTATTAGCAGTACCATTAAAACCATATATCTTATATGTTGATGGTATCAGATCATCATCTCTTCCTCCCATAGTTTTATAAGTATGATAAAATAAGATGTTCACAGAGCTTCCAGTATCGATTAGAATCCTATTAATTTCCCATGAATCTTAAGCTTCATCATCCTCATCTTCTTTCGGTTTTGGATTAATTTCTAATCTTACTACCAATGGATTATCATGTACCTCTTCACCTTCAGGGATTTCTTATGCGGTAAAAGAAATGATCTGTTTCTGTCATTCCTCTTGTGGCGAGATTTTCGCAATATTCATAACTTCTCTTCCATCATTATCTCTTGCGAACACTCTACTTAAAACATTGTCATGAAAATCTTCAATTGTCTTGTATGAATGTACGATAGAGTGACAGAATAGATTCTTTTATTTTGCACCAATTTCTATGAAGAATGTTTCCTTCTTTTTCATCGTGTTTACTTTGTGATGCTCTGGTGGTGGTGGCAATGGTTGAGATTGTGGGTGCCCTACCAAAAAGTGGTTTAGTTTTCCTTGATATATCATTCTCAGAATAATTATTTTTACATTTCTGCAATCATTTGTTGTATGTCCATGAAAATGATGATAAGAACAAAACTCATGACTTCTGTAGTTTGGAGGTGGTTCCGTTCCCATCGTCCATGGTGTTGGTATATTCTCCATCAAAATTATAGCTTCCCATATTTTCTCCACACTTGCATTTAGAGGTGGCATCTTAATTTCTTCCCATACTACCTTGTGACCTCCTTGTCCTCTATTATAGTTTTGTCTTTGACCTCCATAAGTTTCTTGTGGTTGATCGAGTCATTGAATCTTGTTATTTCCACCACGATTGTAGAAATTTCTTTCTCCTTCATACTCCTCTTGATCTCGGCTTCCCATAGCCACCAGTTTCTGTTGATTGTTACCTGTCACCTTCTCTTGTTGTACTTGTGAAGTGTTCGCCACTGTGTTTATTAGCTTGGGTAATAAGCTTGCATTCGCTGTTTGTTAACTGGTGTTCGCAACTGGGTATGATTCCATTTCATTTTTCCTTTCCTCTAGAGCAATATATTTTTCTTGAAGTTCTTGCAATTCAGTCATTGTGATCGTATTCTTGACTCTGAAAATTTGGACATACAATAGGTTGGTTGCAAACATAGCATTGATAAATGATAATATAAGATATCTCTCATCTACACGGCCATCCATTTCGCTACACATAGTCCTCCATCTTTTAGTTAGATGCTTCAAACTTTTTCCAATCCTTTGTTTTAATCCAAACACATCTTCTATACCAGGTCGCGAAGAATTATTACTTATATATTCCTCTAGGAATATAGTCTGCAAATGATTGAAGGATGTTATTGTATTCTTTGGTAGACCTTCGAACCATTTTAACGCCTCCCCTGTTAAGATGGATGCGAAATATTTGCATAATACAACATCATGATTTTCCCATTGCAACATGCACCTCACGTAGGCTTTAATGTGTTGAATTACACAAGTTGTTCCATAAAAAATGTTGGTTAATGTGGACAAATTACATTTCGGTGGTATTCCTCCTAATTGCACTTCCCTTGTAAATGGAGTTTTCGCAGCTTCTTCTATAGCTTCATCCAATTGTCTTCTGCCTACTTCTCCTCTATTATTTAGCATTCCTCTCATTTCTTCTAACTCTTTCAAGATTTGTTTATTTACACCTGAATTTTGATCCATTGGTATTTTTAATTTCGCTTCTCTTCTTCTGCGTTCATGTCTTTCTTCTCTCGCGAAATTTTGCATTTCTTCTCCATTATCCTCATCTCGTCTTCTTCTGCGAATTTCTTCTTCATCTCTATCTTGAATTCGCATATGATTATGTCTCTCATTTTCAACTTCATGATTTTGTTCATTTCTTATTAATTCCATTCGTTGTCTTTCATCCATCCTCCGTATTCTATCATACTCTTCATTGATATTACCGTTATCTCGGTTTTGTGTACGCCTTCTTTCTCGATTGTCGTGATTGTTCTGGCGAATTGTGTCATGTACCTGGGCTAGGATATGTGAGGTAGTTTATTGTATCTGAAGGGTAGTTTAGGTACTCATATGTTGAGAGTAATAAGCCGACTATATTAACCAAACGAGCTGTATTTTGTGATCTAGCTAATGAATTATGTAATAATTTATCTTCTTCCCTAATTCTCTCTGCTACTTCTTCTCTAGCAATGTCTTATTATTATCCCCCTAATTCGTCTATTTCTTCATCTAACCCTCTAATCTCTTCTATCTATTCCCAATTATCTCAATCCATAGAGATCCCTACTACCACTGATGAACCAATTATAGTGAAGACCGCTATAAGTGGTACCAGAGCGGTCGATTCTCCGACCGCTACGATGGCCGCTGCAACATCTAAAGTTTCACGAGTAGAAGCATTAATTTCAGTAAAACAAGATTGTCTTCACAAGTTACTGATGGAAAAGCACAACAGATCGGAGTTTATTAAAGCTTTTTGTGATGATTTTACTGAATTATTTTGGGCTACATGGAACAACAATCATCAGGGCAGATCAACACCAAGTTTCGACGATGAAATCAGTGGCGTAGCTATTGACTCGCAGGTAGAAACTGATGTTGAGAAAGTAATCGATGAAAAACTTGAAGGAGTTCCTGTTGATTTAAATTCAGCTAGTAATTTCACTCAACAATCTTCAATTCCACCAGTACCAGATGAAGTTTTAGGTTCCTTTCCAACAATAAACCGTTCTCACAGATTTGATGAATCGAAGATGATCGAGGATGAAATTGTTTTCAAATCGTAATCAATTTCGCTTGATTCAGGTGATTTGAGTTCAGTCGAAGGTAATTTTCGATCTACACCACTAATTATTTTATCTACTATCAATGGATCAGGTAGTATCGATGGACCTGGTGGTATTGACAAGACTCAAAAATACAAGTCGACTACAATGTTTCTAGACTACCAAGAAGGTAAACCATTCCTTTCCTTATTCGAATTGGCCAGAGATATTTTTCTTCATTTCCAGAAGGATGATTATGTGAGAAAATTCAGTACAAATATTTTCATTCCAATTTATGGAGATGTGTTACGTAAAGTTCAAGGTTCATAAGGTATTATTCATTATTGACAACAAGTTGTGTAGTGGAAATTATTTTTTCCATGGCTTTGATTTAGCTCGAACCTTATTTGATCAAGGAAAAATGTTTGAGTGGATCAGGATGTGTTCTCGCCACATTTGCTTGTTCTGAATGGGTATTGTTCACAATTGTTATGGGTATATCCAAATGTGTGTGTGTTTGTGAAAACTAGTGCTAGTCAGGGTGTTTGCAAGTTCTCTGAAGAGATGTTGCAGCAAGGTAGTGACACAGTGACCACAACTGACACGTTTGAGAATACTCGGGAGCTTATTGATCAAATTTTTGGCAAGCACATAAAGAGTTTCAGCTGTAGCAAAGAGTATCGTAACTTGCAGCTGGGATATGGTTTACTTGAAATGTTCACTGACGTAAGGCGCTATTTGAGTGGTGGAAGTTGCCTCTGTTATAAACAGGATTTTGCTAGAAGAGTTTTTGATAGAGGCAGATTACTGGAGTTGATTATGAGGAGTACTAAATTCTGCTTGAGTACTCTTACTTATGGTGTGTTTTTCCTTATGGGTTCATTCTGGATGAATGAATATAATGGGTTGATATTAATGCCTAGATGCAATGCAAATTTTTTTTATGAGCTAGTTCTTGAATTGGGGTACTATCTTGAATTGTTAATTGAGTATTTGAATATGTTTTTGTTTAGTCATAATAGTGACAGTTGTGTTACTCTCAAGGTTCTTAACTCAGAAGGTGCATCAAGTGATTGTAGTACGTCGCTTGAGGAATCTTCGCAGAAAGGTGAAAATATCTGGATAGTCTTGATTCTTCAAATGACAATGGAAACGGATGGTGCCATTTCACAGGGCCTGATTGCTCAACTGCAGGTAAAAGATTGTTGGTTTCATATACTAATATCCGTGGCCTGGAAGGTGTTCATGGAGATAGTGACATCCAAAACCAGCTACCATATGCTACTGCCATGTGACCTAGAAACTTTCATGGAATACAACATTTTGGTTTTCTTCTTTCTGTTTGGTGTCAGCTGGGAGGAGAATCATCTGTTAGATTTTATGAATGATGCTTCTGTGAAGATAAGAACAAAAAGTAATCAAACTGTGTGTTCTTGTGGCAATGAGGTTCTTAAACTGTGCTTCAAATATATCCAGCACCATCCACTCGTGATTTTAGTACCTAAAGGGTATGAATGGAGAGTAGGAATCCATAACATATCCATAGAAGCTGATGGAATTGTCTATAATGGTCCTGGTGGTAATACATGGTATCTAGGTCGGGAGGAATTCCTTGTAAGAGTGGTGGGAATCAGTGAGATGCTCGCAAAGGCTAGTGCTGGTGAAATCAGTGAACATGAATGGTTGGAAGAAATAATTATGGGAGTTAATTGTTTATACAGCCTTGAGAGTCACAGTTTTGAAGTTTTGAAGCTAACTGTCATAATAACTCAAATATGCAGTTTTTTAGAAGATAAAGAAGTTGTTTGCGGTGTTCTACTTAGTGTGAGCACACCAGAAAGCAAGATTCAGTTAAAGGAGATTGTGCAGGATATTATGAAGGCTATATCTACTGTGGTATTGATAGGACCAGTCTTTTTCTCTTATATACTCAAATCCAGATGGGAATTTGAAATTGCTTCCTGGGAGCTATCTCTGCATATTGCATCTTCAGCTCCTGATTCAGCTAAGTCTCACATCACCAAAGCTATTATACATAGTTTTGAATGGGTAATTCCACTTTTTCTGATGGCATTACATAGCTTGCTGATAAACAGTCTCTACATCCAAGAGCATACAGTTCTTAGAAGAATTTGGCATGAGATATTTACCGCGACAGCTACTTCTTTACGAGTCCGCAGAAGTCCCCACAATTGTACAGCTGGTCCAAGGGAAGAAATGAATCTATTCATCTCACACAATGGCCGTGTGAAATGCTTCATAGTCAAGGTTTTGTCAGCTGCCTACAAGGGAGATTACGGAGAGTTGATTTTAAAGCCAAAGTCCTCATCAATTCAATTAAGCGGCTCCAATATGGAACTGGCTTATTACATCATTTCTGAAATTGAAGTTGCCACTTCATAGAGGTACTGTGCATTTCAAGACAGCTTAATATTGGTTGAGTTGTTGTTCCATGGAGTTTTCGAGGGCTCGATTGTACATAAACAAGTACTAGTAGCACAAGCTTTACAAGGTGGGATCTGCAAGTACAATACCTTCTTATAAAATTACTGTACGACAAAGGGGATATACTTAGACTAGGGTACTTGCTCACTACATCATTCTTCAAGGTGTTATGTAACCTTTCGCAGACTTCGCAGTGCTACTTTTGAAGATGAGAGAGGTCACGATCTTTATCATGATTCGCGAAGAAGCTGTTGCCACACTGACTCCTTTGGGCGAGCTTATTCTTCTTCTTCATCCTTGAGGACAAGGATGATTTGAAGGAGTGGGTATTTTTTATGTACCTGGGCTAGGATATGTGAGGTAGTTTATTGTATCTGAAGGGTAGTTTAGGTACTCATATGTTGAGAGTAATAAGCCGGCTATATTAACCAAACGAGCTGTATTTTGTGAGCTAGCTAATGAATTATGTAAAACTTTATCTTCTTCCCTAAATCTCTCTGCTACTTCTTCTCTAGCAATGTCTTATTATTATCCCCCTAATTCGTCTATTTCTTCATCTAACCCTCTAATCTCTTCTATCTATTGCCAATTATCTCAATCCATAGAGATCCCTACTACCACTGATGAACCAATTGTAGTGAAGACCACTACAAATTGTCTCCTGAAGCTCTTGTTCTTCCATTTCTGCTCTCAATCTTTCACGTTCGCAAATTAAACGTGCTTGTTCAGTATAATGTCTTTCAATTTCTTCTTCAGTCGTTTGTTGATTTCTTTGAGTTTCTCTCTCATGTAAAATTCTCCTTCCTTCCTCTTGATTTCCTTCGCCATCTTGATCATTTCGTCCCCGATGTTGTCCATTCTCTTGATTTCTACCATTTTTCCTATCATTAAAAGTTTATTTTGTGGAACGTAACGATCATCAGTTCTTTCTCTATTTTCGCGATATTCTTCATTAAGATTTGATATTTCTTCTTGAATATTGTTTCCAGCATTAGTTGTGGGTGATTTTCGCCTCATTTCTCTTCTAGTCGATCTTGAATATGATTTTGTAATACTTCTCGATCTTCTACTCTGTAGTCTCATATTTTCCATCCACAATTCGTAATTTTTTCTTGTTAAATTCGCACGTTCTTCTGCCTCAGCTCTTCTTTCTTCGTGTATTCTTCGTCTCAACGTTTCTAACGCTCCAATTTGCTCATCTCCATGAATTATTCCTTCATCTGCTTCTTGATTTCTCTCCACCTGTCTATGGTTTCTGGTTTGTTGCTCTTCTTCTACTTCTTCTACTGAATTTTATTGCCAAGTGTGTATACTCACCCTATCATAATTTGTATTCCTCCCTTGTACTAGTGTTTATTGAATTGGTGGATGAATTTGATTTTCTCTATTACTTTTCATTCTAGTAGATTCTCCCATTTCACTTCTTTCTCTTCCAGCAATTTTCTTGCTTCTTCTAACAGTAGTTGGTTGTTCTGATGTATTTCTTCTTCTAGCCATTTCTTCAATGTTAACGAATTGTAAGAAATTATGTAAAATTCTTAATCAATCACTCAAAATCTTCACAAATCTCAATATTAATCTTCAATTTTTTCTAGAATAATCTTCAATACCATGTCCCTGTTTCTAGCGCCATTATGTAGTTGCAGGAAATCCTACACTACACCCCTCATATGATTTCATTAACACTCAACTCATTTTAGATTAACAATCTTAATTCTATTGATCAATCTTTGAACAATCTTACAAGAAAAGATAAAGGAATCAAGAATAACTACTGCTCTAGATTTTCTCTCTCCTATTAACTTGTTTCTTACTCAAAAAAGATCTCTCCCTTCTCCTTTCCAACTGAACGACTATTTATAGGGAAATACATAGTGGATGACATCTAATCTGTCCTTTATTTTCAGATATGGCTTGCGACATTCTCGCAACCTTAAAAATGTTAATCTCGCAAACTCTATTATTTTCGCAGAATCATTACATTTTTCTCATGATTTTAGCTGACGTCGTTTATTATATCATTTCTGAAATTGTTCTGCGATGCTGTTGTGTTGTGTTGTTGATAATTTCGCTGATATATTATTGCTGCGAGATTCTGATCCTACAACGAGCACGCTATCTTGACCGCCCAAGATTGGCTCTTTGGCTCACGGAAGCCGGTCCCATCAATTTTCACAGTTTTAACCTAATTTGCACAATTGCTCGTATTATGTCCAAAACTCTTCCAAACACTTTGGATTTTCATGAAGTGATCGTCAGGCGGTCATGTGACAACCCAGGGCCGGTTTCATGACTCCATGGTAGGTCCCTCGCCTCGTCATAATTAATTAGGTTTTCTCACCTAAGGCTCAGACGAGCATTTTTGAATAAATGATTAAGCCAGCATTTAATCATTCTTCCACCAACAAATCGTCAACTCTTCAGGAGTTCTTCGTATTTTCTCACGTGAGCATATGGACACTACATGGTTGATCCACGGTCCCATATAGTCGCTCCCTCTTTCGTCCTATGGTTAAACTTCTGACGAACCATGAATTGATCATTAATTGATCAATTTAGGGTTTCTGAATCCAAGGATCATCATTCTAGATTCCAACCTTAATAATTTTACGAAGACCTCATGGTCATTAGTTTTATTAATTATGCTCGGTTCAACGACCAGTATTCTAATTAATATTTTTGGTACACTGCCAATAATCCATCAGATGAGCAACACATGCTCAGACGATCAAATATTCAAAAATTCATCACATGAGCAACACTTGCTCAGATGATAAATATTTTCTCAAACCAAGGAATATTGGTTCAACAATCAATATTCAACGATCCATCGAATGAGCAATACTTGCTCGCTTCATCGTAAGAACTATACCTCTGTCTCATGACATGTTCAACTCATGAATTTCAGAACATCATGTTCAACTCAGCAACTACATGGACTCATCGTCCCATCAAACCACGAAGTCATCAATTTACTAACATACCACGAGACGTCAATCGTGTCACTTTTGGGGATATCACTTAGGGTTTTGGTCTGGCGGTCCACGGCACGTGTGTTCAAACACACGATGGAATGTGAGCAAGTCGTGCAATCAGTTGAAGGAATTCACGAGTTAGTGGGTGGAAAAATCGACCAAGTCTCCACACGTTGAGTAACTGGTTTCAAACACGATCTCCACTTCCCCACTCCTTGATTCCATCAACTGTCACACTTCATGGGATCATGGTGTCTAAAATTCCAGCAATATAAATAAGTTTCTGAATCATGATTGAATCATCAGTATCAACAGTATCATCAATCTCACGTCTCATCGACAACACGAGATCATCAACTCATCAATTGAGCAACTACTCTCAATTGAGCAATTTCAATCATTCAGAGCTTATCATATTCAGAATTCACACACCCACAATCTTTGATTACCATTGATTCCACACATTTCCCAGCTTCTCTCCTACAGATCAACCCATCCTCTCTTGTGACCGAATTTACTCTGGAACGACCATTGTCTTGGTTTAGGCCGGAGTACTACAGATTGATCTCTCGAATCTAAAGCACCCCCTTTGCAGCGGTGCATCTGTGTGAGGTTTAACATTTTTCTCGGTTCGAGGAGTCTCCTACGTACGGTCGTCTCCTCAATTCCTTAAAAACCAGCAAATCGTTTTCCCCCATCTACAACATGGTAAAGAAATAAAAGAGATATTATGAGTTTCTGGGCATCCTTGTAGTAAATTAAGATCACCAAGGGCTTCCTTGACTTCATTACCACACTCTACACCATTATCCATGGATGTAGTTAAAACGGTTTCCAAATCATCAGCTCCATTCAATTCAAACACTTGTTGTGCCAAAGTATCCATAACATCAATGGAGAAACAAGTGTAGGATCAGAATATCGCAACAATAATATCTCAACGAAATTATCGACAACACAACACAACAACGTCGCAGAACAATTTCAGAAATGATATAATAAACGACGTCAGTTAAAATCATGAGAAAGATGTGATGGTCTTGCGAAAATTAGAGAGTTTGCGAGATTAACATTTGTAAGATTGCGAGAATGTCGCACGCCATATCCGAAAATAAAGGACAGATTAGCTGTCATCCACTATGTATTTCCCTATAAATAGTCGTTCAGTTGTAAAGGAGAGGAGAGATCTTTTTTGAGTAAGAAACAAGTAAATAGGAGAGAGAAATCTTAGAGCAGTGGTTATTCTTGATTCCTTTATATTTTCTTGTAAGATTGTTCATAGATTCATCAATAAAATTAAGATTGTTAATCTAAAATTGAGATGAGTGTTAATGAAATCATATGAGGGGTGTAGTGTAGGATTTCCTGCAACTACATAATGGCACTAGAAACAGGGAAACTGAAGATCGAAAGTTGAAGATTGTTGTTGAGATTTTTCAAATCAAGAAAGTGATTAAATAAATCAGTGAACCAATTAAAAGGAAAATGATTAGAGTCAATGAAGATGACAAAAGATTGGAGTGTAATATGATAACAGAAACAATGGTTAATGAATTTCATAAAAATATCAAAGGAAGAATATATAAACGAAATTTTGAAGGAAGGAAGGTTATGGCGGTAGAAAAAACATCATCCTTGAAAGATTGGGAAAAGCAAAAAATTACATTCATGGCGACAAAAATACCAAAAGAAAATTTGAACCACACATCTCCATTGGTTATTACAGTGCCTATTACGCGAAAAGAGAAGGAGACAACAACAAAATCCACGGGAGAATGGATATTGAACAGAACTTTAATTGATACAGGAAGTTCAGTGGATATAATATTTTATCATGCATTCAGGGGAATGGGATTTAAAGATGAAGAAATGTCCAGTTCAACATATTTTGTTCATGGCTTTGGAAAATCCACAACAAAACCTAAAGGAGAAATAGTGGTACGAATCCCACTAGGAGAGATCGAAACACATGTAACACTATGCGTGGTGGATATGGAATCGCCATATAATATGTTGTTAGGAAGACCATGGATACATGCGATAAAAGCTGTAGTATCAACGTTGCATCAATGTATTAAATTTCCCACACCAAATGGAATAGGAGAAATCAGAGGAGATGTTGACAATGCGAAATTATCTCATCAAATTGAAGTAAAGAATTATGAAGGACAAGCAAAAAGGAAACAATTTCGCAGAAAGTTGGCAAAAGAGGCAAAGAAAGAAGAAGAATTTAGAGTATATATGATAAGGGAAAAAGAAGGCAAGGGAATACCCAGCGAAATTTCGGAAGAAGGAGAATGACCTGTGAAAACGATAAAAGAACCAACACCAATGGGAGAACCAAAGTCCAGTTACACTGCCGCGGAACCAACAAAAGAAATAAACGTTGGGACTATAGAAGAACCTCTAATATTGAGAATTGGAACCAAGATGGATATAGAAGAAGAAGAAGAAAGAACTGTTAACCTTTTGCGAGAATATAAAGACGTTTTCGCAGGGAGCATGGATGAGATACCGGGAATAGATCCATCAATTGCATGCCACAAGTTGGAGATTAACAGGAATGTGAGACCATTTAAACAAAGAATAAGAAAAATCGCAATAGCTTACCATTCCCAAATAGAAGAAGAACTACAGAAAATGCTTGATGCGGGAATTATAAGAGAAGCTAAATACCCAGAATGGATAGCGAATATGGTCATTGTCCCAAAGAAAAACAAAGGAATAAGAATTTGCATAGATTTCACTGATTTAAACAAAGCTTGCCCCAAATCCGTTACCAGATATTCCTCAAATGGTGGAATCTGTAGCGAGAAATGATAGGGTATCGTCTTTAGATGGGTACAAAGGGTATAACCAAATCCCTCTCGCTGAAGAAGATCAAGAACATACTGCTTTCTTCACCCATAGAGGTTTATATTGTTACACGAAAATGCCATTTGGTTTGCGAAATGCGGGAGCAACATACCAAAGAATGGTAGAGAAGGTGTTCGCAAAATGGATACACAAAACATTAGAAGTATACGTGGACGACATGTTAGTAAAGAGTAAAGAAGCCAAACACCATGTACAGGACCTGAGGGAGATTTTTGAACAAATGCGGCAGTATAACATTAAACTGAATCCTAAGAAGTGTACTATTAGAGTTGCATCGGGAAAAGTTTTAGGCTACATTGTATCAAAGGAAGGAATACAGATTGATCCAGAAAAATTGCAAGCAGTTCGTGACATGCCAACACCAGCAACAATAAAAGATGTACAGAAGTTGAATATGCTTCTAGCTTCGTTGGGAAGATTCATTTCGCGATCATCAGACAAATGCAAATATTTTTTCGATATACTCAAGAAGGGTGCCAAATTCAAATGGACTGATGAATGCGAAAAAGATTTTCAAGGGATCAAAGAACATCTTATGAATACAACTATTTTAAAAAAATCAGAATCAGGAGAAGAATTATTGATCTATCTTGCGACGACATCGCATGCATTAAGTGCTGTGTTATTGCGAATAGACGCAGGAGTGGAGAAACCCATTTATTACATTAACAGAACTTTTAATACTTCCGAGAAGAATTAATCAAATATTGAGAAATTAATCTTAGCATTAGTTTATGCATCATTTAAGCTCCGCGTATATTTTCAAGCGCACAAGATAAGGGTATTAACAAAAGTACCAATTGAATCATTGATGAAGAATTCTAAAAGATCAGGAAGAGTGGAGAGATGGAATGCACAAGTAGGTCACTTTGATATTAAATATGAAATTTTGTCTTCACCAAAATCACAAGTTGTTGCAGATTTCTTAGCAGAATTTCCTTTAGAAGAAGATGTAGCGGAAGAAATGATGGATATAGAAGAAGAACACGGAGATCCAAAAGATTTATTAACATAACCAAATAGATGAGAGATATTGGTAGATGGATCATCAAATGGAGAAGGCAATGGAGTTGGAATTGTTTTAATTTTTACAGAAGGAATAAAGATGGCTTTTTCATTCAGATTGGAATTCGCATCCACTAATAATGAAACGGAATATGAAGCTGTGATACATGCCTTAAAATTCGCAATAGAAATGAAACTAGAAAATGCCAGGATCACTAGTGATTCGCAGCTAGTTATTTGCCAAATATATGGAGAGTATACTACAAATGAACCATCCTTGAAGAAATACAAGAAGCTCGTTGAAGAATTGTCAGTGAAAATCCCAAAAATAAAATGGAGGCACATTTCAAGGAAGGATAACAGACTCGCAGAGCTTTTTCTTTCATCTCAAGCATGATGACAGATCCAACTGCGAGATGCATAAAAATACAAATACTTCTGTCACCATCAATCAATAAAGAAGAAGAAGAAGTGGACGTGATGATAATAGACGGTGAAGAAGAAGAACAAACGAACAATATCGCAGATTGGAAACACACAAGTTAAAAATCCGCGCAACGAATTATGAATTAAGAGATGGGCTGCTATAGCGAAAATCCTTTAATGGACCATCACTCAGATGTTTGACACGAGAGGAAGGAGAAAAAGTGCTAAAAATGTTACATAGTGGGGATGCTGGCAATCATAGCGGGGGAAGATCTTTGGCACATAGAGCAAAAATGCAAGGCTATTACTGGCCATACATGCACGAAGATGCAAAACAAATATCAAGACGTTGCGAAGATTGTCAGCGGCATGGAAAGAAAATACATGCACCTGGAGCACCATTGTCATCTTCAACCAGTGTGGGGCCTTTTGGAAAGTGGGGCTTAGATATTGTGGGGCCATTTTTACCAGGTTCTGGACAAAAAAGATATTTAATAGTCGCAACAGATTATTTCACAAAATGGACAGAAGTGAAAGAAGTACATCATATTCGCAACAAAGATATCTTTACATTCATATTCGAAAATATCATTTGCAGATTTGGAATTCCTGGCAGTTGGTATCTAATAATGGGAAACAATTTGAAGGACAGAACATAGAAATGTTACTTAATGCATTTAAGATAAAATGTGGAAAGTCTACTCCTTTGTATCCACAAGCTAATGGGCAGGTAGAAGCAACAAACAAAACAATTGCAGATATATTAAAGAAGAAATTGGAAGGACATCACATAGCATGGTGCGAACAAGTACATAATGCAGTACGGGCTTATAATACAACTAGAAGAGAAGCTACTGGAATGTCACCTTTTTGTTTAACATACAGAGTTGAAGCGGTGTTACCAACAGAAGTTGTTATTCCGACAACAAAGAGAGAAGCTTGGGAGAAAAATCTTAGTGCGGGTTTGATCTTAAACAAACTTGATGAATTAGAAGAAAGAAGAGAAAAAGCTTTACAACATATGGAGAATTATCAACGAAGATTAGCCCGAGAATATAATAAACGTGTCAAAGTACGCGAATTCCAACCAGGAGATTTAGTTCTGCGAGAGACACCAATATATCAGCGAGAAAATGGTGGAAAATTAGCGAAAAAATGGGATGGACCTTACATCATTAAGGACATAATTGGAACAGAAGCTTATAGATTAATGGATCCAGAAGGTAGAGATGTTGGTCACAGACTTGACAGACCATGGAACAGGTTGTACTTAAAAAAATATTATCCGTAAGAAGCTTTGAGAAGTTATGAATTCTGAAAGAATAATTGCGAGATTATTCATATCAAAACAAGATCATGATCTGCGAAACTTTCGTAGAGATAATTACAGAACAATGACATAAAAGAAAGGGGCGAACCTTTATGGCGTACACCCTAGTTTGCGAATAAAATTTCGCAAGAGGAAAATGTAAGACCTAAAGTACGTCATATAAGGGGGTACCTGTTGCATGGCTCGGGGAAAGTCTACACCGCCACCGGAACCTGAGTCATGGAAATTTGGGGTCAATAAAGCCCATCCGGGAGAGGCACATTGGATTCCAAGCTTAAGCATATGACTTAGGTTGGGAGACTAAGGTAATAAGGACTCTCCCAAGGAGTGCAGATCTGATCAAGGCGCCGAGGTACACGGTTGAGTCAAGAGTGTCAGGGGCGTTTGAAGCGTACCTTGCCATTCTTGACAAGTCTTGGCTTATGCTGCACTCGACCTGAAGAAAACCCCACTTAGGGTGCAGTCTCGTAACCATTAGCCCTATAGGTAAAAGGGATAAGAGGCTTCGAAAACAACTGGTTGTTGTTAAGACTGGATGGGAGGATCTAACCTTGTATGGTAGAAGTACGTCTCCTTGAAGGGGCAACTAGGGGGGAGATAAGGGCGACACCCTCCATTAGGGAGCTGATAAGTGTCTTAAGACGCAAATGTCATGAAGCTTTTTATTCGCAAGGGTATTAAGGATTGTCATATTTGTGCAACAATCCTGAAGAGGCAATAGTACAAAAGAAAAAGATAAGACGAGATCAATGGGTTTTCGCATGAAAGTGCGAAGACGTCCTGCGATTTCGTCGCAAGACGGCAATGTCACGGGGCTTTATTTTCGCAAGAATATTTAGGCCTGTCATATTGTCGCAACATTCCTGAAGAGGCCACAGTACAAAATAAAAAGTTAAGGCAAGATCAATGGGTTTTTGCATGAAAGTGCAAGGACGTCCTGAGATTTTGTCGCAATGACAAGAGGTGGCATAATAAGACCTTTAATTAGGAATGAAAAATAAGACCACATGACAAAAAAAAATATTTATAAGTATTCATAAAAGATTATTTTTCGCAAGAAAGATAATGAGAGGCAAGTATGGGAATCAATAAACAAGAAGCATTATCTTTCTCACCAGCAAAATACTAAAAGAGAAAAGTGATTCAAAAGTTGGTTGAAGAATATTATTTGCAAAAGGTAATAAAGATAAGACAATTCAAGAAGATATAACTAGATAAGAAGCTCAAGCTTCAGTATTAATTCCAGTAGAAGGAGATAATAGACGTTCTTCGCCAATGTTCTCATTATCGCAAGCCTCTCCTTCATTTGGATTTTGATATTCGCCTTGATTAACACCTTGATTATCGCCAGCAATTACTTCTTCAGAAGAGATTTCTTTTTCATTTTTATTTTGATTAACACCAGCAGATGCTTCCTTAGAAGGAATTTCTTCTTCATCTTCCAAGAAATTATCCTCTGAACCACTTTCATAATCATAATCACTATCAGCAGGACGAGGAACTTCATCATCATCTACTTCCAAAGGTTCGATTGATGTAGGAGGAAGAGATTTAGACAATAAAATATCATTTACAAGGGCTTCAGCCCGGAGATGAACTTGACAAAGAAGTGCTCTCTGATGGTTCCTATCTTGAATATCCTTAAAATAGGCAAGATAATCAAGTCTTCTTTCTGTTCGGTCGTGAGAGCCACTAAGGACAGAGACGAGTAATGCATTTTCTTTGCGAATTTTGACATATTTAGCCTCCAAAGCAGAAAGGGAGGAATGAAGATTCTTCTCAGACTCTGCGAAAGGTAGAATACAAAATTTCAATAAGATGAAGAACTCAAAAATATATGACAAAGAAAAGATAGTTAAGGCAGTCAAACTATTATGACTACCTTCCTTTTGCGAAATAAGGTGTTGAATCAAGGTCAGACAACTATTCTCCCAACGGTCCATTGCGTCATCAAATTTATCTCCAACTAAACCTTTAAGTCGAGACTGAAGATTTTTCTCTTTAGAAATAAGAAAGACATTTTTCTTCGCAAGAGAAGAATAAGATTCTTCTAATTTGGAATATTGTTCTTTAAGTTGATTCGCCTTTACACTTAAAGCTATTCTACCTTGAATGAGTGTATCTCTTTCAGCAATAGATGACTTTGTTACTTCTTTAAGTTCATTTATCAAAGAGCGAAGAGATTGTTCTTGGTCATCACATACTTTCTGAAGAATGCTAAGTTGTTGTGAAGATATCGCCATCTTGTTTAAACAAGTTCGCTTCTCTTGAGATAAGGTTTTATTCTCGTCTGATAAAGTTTCCATCCCTAAATTAGCTTTAGTTAAAGAATAAGAAAGGCGAGATATTTCATTACTTAATAAATCTTGACTCTGAACTAATTGGGTATTTTCATTGGTAAGATTATTTATATGATCAAGAGAATATGAATAGAGGTTATCTAATTGGTTATATTGATCCATCAAAATTTCTTTATCAACACGGGCTTCTTCAACAGCAGATTCAAATTGATATCTCTCCATTATTCGTTTCTGGTTTAAGGCTTAACATGCGAAAGAGGGATTTCAAGGATAATTAAATATGGGAAGAATAAAACCATTAGAAAGGAAAATTGAAGACACAGATAAGAAAATCATACCTCTCAATTCATCATTCTTTTTGCGAAGGTTGTCACGATCCAACAAAAAATTCTGAAGCTTTTGATTTTCGAGACGAAGAGCATTACACTCTTTTTCCAAAGTTGTCTGCGAAGCAGCTCTGTCAGAACCTAAATACTTACTCAGAATTTCGCAAATATTAGACTTGACAGATCAATGGAAGACTTCTTGCCATCATCCAGGACTTCAGACAAAACTTTGAAAACAATATCTATTCCTTCCACGGTTTCTTTCGAAAGGGGAAGAGGCTCAGGTAGAGAGCTGGAAATGATAGAAGGTTGAGAAACATTATCAATAGGAAGAGAAGAAGTTTCATTCACAGAAGGATCAATAATGGGGGTTTCAATCATTGAAAGGCCAGTTGAAGAAATGAAGTTTGAGGAAGCTTTTTCGCGAATTGGAGATAATGGTTTATCTTGGGAAGATGTCGCAGGAGATTTAGAAGAGATAAGTAAGTAGAATGGAACAGAGGTTTCAACAGTTTTAAGGCGGTGAGATTTCTGAGAGGTTTATTGACATCCTTATCACCATGCGAATTACAATCCAGATAAGAAACATAGGCAACAATATTGTTATTAGAAAAGAATAATGTTTCTTACTACCTTCTGATTCGCAGACTTTCTTTTATGCACAACAATCTTATGCTGCGGTTTGGGAATATTAGGGTTCTGAACCGTAAATTTAGTATTGGAGGCGCTTTTGCTGAAATAACAACATTATGGGAATCACATAAACAACATCAAATAAGGAAGTAAGCAAGATCAATTTCAGCAAAACCCATAAGGAAGAAAAAAGAAAACTAACCTTGATGAATCCATGGAAAACAGTAGCAGGAAGATTATTTCGAAGAAAATTACGAATGATGAAGATCTACAGAGGGAACAATATGAAGATGAAGAAGAACTTAAAAATATTGAAAGAAGAAGAAAGAAGAAAAGTTGAAATAACGGAATTTGCAGAAGAACGATGAAGTTGCAGAGAAAATAAAAAGAAAGAAAAAGAGAATGAGAAAGAGTATATATAGAGGAAACTTTTTCTCAAAAAGATAAAGACGATTAATACGGAAAGATATAAGCGGTTAAAAAGAAGCAGTTACAAAAGAGGTGTCAAGAAACATATGGGAAAAAAGATACGTGTGATGAATGCAGAATATGAAATGATGGATAACTGCGGCATTTGACACATCATTCTCTACTTCGCAGAGAAGATATGAGAAGAGGCAAGATGTAGGATCAGAAAGTCGCAGCAATAATATCTCAGAGAAATTATCAACAACCCAACACAACAGCGTCGCAGAACAATTTCAGAAATGATATAATAAACGACGTCAGTTAAAATCATGAAAAAGATGTGATGGTCTTGCGAAAATTAGAGAGTTTGCGAGATTAACATTTGTAAGGTTGCGAGAATGTCGCAAGCCATATCCGAAAATAAAGGACAGATTAGCTGTCATCCACTATGTATTTCCCTATAAATAGTCGTTTACTTGTAAAGGAGAGGAGAGATCTTTTTTGAGTAAGAAACAAGTAAATAGGAGAGAGAAATTCTAGAGCAGTGTTTATTCTTGATTCCTTTATCTTTTCTTATAAGATTGTTCAAAGATTCATCAATAAAATTAAGATTGTTAATCTAAAATTGAGATGAGTGTTAATGAAATCATATGAGGGGTGTAGTGTAGGATTTCCTGCAACTACAACAAGAGTGGACATCACTAGGATATATCATCGTTTCGAAAATGTTGAAACGTATTGTTTCTCCATCAAACTCCATAATTAGCATTCCCTCTTCCACATCAATAATGGTTTTCGCCGTTTTCATGAAGGGACGCCCAAGTAACAATGGAAGAGACGAATCCGGTGAACCTTCATACATCTCTAACACGCAAAAGTCAGCTGGAAATACTAATTGATTAACCTGCACAAGAACATCCTCAACAATACCCATTGGGTAAACATTAGAGCGATCGGCTAATTGCAATACAATTTCAGCCTTTTTAAGAGGACCCAACTCAAGTGAATTGCACATAGATGCAGGCATAACATTAACGGATGCACCTAAATCCAACGTAGCTTTGTTAAATGTGGTCTTACCAATTGTGACTGGAATTTCAAAGATACCGGGATCCTTACATTTCAGTGGGAGTTTGTGTTGTAATATTGCCGAAGCATTCTTCGCCATACTTAGCACTTCATTACCTTTGAGCCTTTGCTTATTGGTACACAAGTCCTTCAACACTTTTGCATACTTGGGAACTTGCTTGATCGCATATATTAGTGGTATGTTCACATGGATCTTTTTTAGAACGTCTAAAATCCCCTTTTCTAGTTCCGCCTTCTTGGAGTTTGCAAATCTGCGAGGAAAAGGTAAAGGAGGAACATAAGTAGAAACCGGAGTTTTAGAGTTGGGAATAGGTACCTCAGAAGTTTGGGGAGAATCATCACTCTTCTCCTCCAAAACAGGTTCCTTTGGTGTTTCCACCTTGCCCGAATCAGTAACCTCGGGTTGCACAAGTTGTGTACCACTTCTCAACGTAATAGCATTGACACCCTCTTTTGGGTTAATAGGTTGAGAAGGGAGTTTCCCACTATTTTATGCCTTCAATTTGTTTATATCAACCTCCATGGAGCCCATTTTTGTCTGCAACTCCTTGATAGCACTCTTAGTTTCTTGCTGACTTTCTGTAAACATGGTAGAAATGCCTTGCATAAACGTTTGAAGCTTTGCATCGATATCGGAACCTTGATTTTGAGTTGCTTGTTGTGTTTGTGGTTGCTGAAATTATTGTTGTTGCGGTTGGAATTGTTGTTGTAGTGGTTGAAATCCACTCGAACGGTTGAAAGTAGGTTGTTGGACCGCTCTTTGCTTGTTGGCATAACTAAAGTTGGGATGATCTCTCCATCCCGGATTGTAAGTGTTGGAGTAGGGATCATACCGTCTTTGCTGATTTGGAAAGACCGCGCTAGCTTGCTCCAACTCTTCACCATATGAAGGTAAAATAACTGCAGCCACCTTTTCCATCATTTGCTCCATATTATCCATCCTTTGATCATGGTGTGATGATGAATCCGTAACTTCATTCACTCGCCTAATCATAGGTTCACCTCTTGTGTAGAATTGTTGCGAGTTTGCAGCCATGCTTTCAATCAACTCGGTAGCTTGGGCCACCGTCTTGTTCACTATATCTCCACCACCCGCTGCATCAAGAAGATATCTATCACTTGTTTGGAGGTCTTCATAAAAGTATTGGATTATCATAGCGTCACTAAATTGGTGGTGTGGACAGCTTGCCACCAATCTTTTGTATCGCTCCCAACATTCATACAAAGATTCTTCTACGTGTTGCTTTATCCCACAAATGTCTTTGCGAATTTGAGTAGCCTTTGACGCAGGAAAATACCTCTCTAGAAAAATTCTCTTCAACCCGTTCCATGTAGTGACACTTCTGGATGGTAAATAATACAACCATTCCTTAGCGTTGTCCGCCAAAGAGAATGGAAAAGCTTTCAACATTGCACCATCGGCATTAGTCTCTGGTGGTAGCATGGTGATTAAAGTTTTTGAGAGTCGTTGTTGTAGTAAATAGGATTCGAACTCAAAGATTTGTGAAGATTAAATTTAAAGGTTTAATAAAATTATATACAAAAAACAATATTAACAATGGTGAGAGGTACTGGGACTAAGAATTTCACCAAATTCCATTCATGTGATTCAAATAATAATTCCATGCAATTATAGCTCAAATATTAAAAATATGGACTCTTATTCTTTGCCAATATATATTCTCAAAATATTAGTTATAAATCGTAAGCATGGAACATCAAACATTTAAGCAAGCATGACCCATCAAATAAAATAATAACTAATTAATTCGAACTATAAATCAATTAAAAATAAGTGCAAAAGTCATAAAAAGAATTATTAAAATTACCACATGCGTGAAATAGGGATCCATCCGTCGTCCCAGTGTTGGGATTTAGCTTCTCATATTAATCACTTGCTCAAAATACATGTTTGTTGCTCAAAAGTTGATTAAAATGATAAAAATGAGTAAAACAGTGAATGTACGACCCACATAAGGCGTCACAAAAAGAACGATAAGAGACAGGTGTTGCTGATGTTGAGACTGCACTGCGACCCTCCAGTGTGAGTCTTAGACACTGTTGATTAACGACTGTCTACGCCAGTCTGTTCTTCGTGTTCTTGGTGTTCTTCATCATCAGCAGCAGCAGAAACAGAGTTTGATCAACTCGTGATTTCTTTCTCCCGAGCTATCCTCTCGACCTCCAACTCTCGACCCCCCCTCTAGGACTCCCAGGGAACCTATTTAAACCAAAAACACGCGTTGAATCTCCTCCATTAATCCCAAATAATCTTCTTTTACTCGGGATATTTTCTTTCCTTTTTCAAAGAAATACGGGATTTTCTTTCCTTTAATTCCTCTTCCGCGCTTCTGTTGATGTGGAACACACTCCAAACAAGTTTCTACAGCATCCCAACTCCATCCAAACACGTACAAACACGCTGAATCCCGTGAACAACTCTTCCCTGCATGTATTCCTCTTTTTCCAGCTCGTGGATTTCCTAGCCAATTCAAGCCAATTATGGTCGAACCAAACACCCATACCATCTTTATTATGATATATCACATCTTTCCACAAAGTTTCAGCGATTGAATCGCACAAAATCACGTCCAAATGCAATCGAGAAAATCTGCCAGTGAAGAGCAAATATTTTCCCGCCAAAATATTTTTTTGAATTTGTGAAGAAGGTCACCCCTTATCCAGTGGTCTCCCCCTTATCCGTTGCTGGAGTCCGAATAACACATGTCCCTTGGGGTGTCTTTAGTAATTTTTCTGGGTTCCTCCGGTGCATTTCTAGGGTGTCTTTAGTACTCTATCCTAGGGTGTAAAACACCACTTTCCGAGCCAATTTCGCCGCAAGAGCTTATTTTTCCAAAAACATCTACAAAAACATAAAATAACACAATAAGTATTTAATCGAGTCTAACAATACAGAACATTGAGAACAAAATAGACACATAAATGCGTCTATCAAATACCCCCAAACTTATTATTTGCTAGTCCTCGAGAAAAACTAATAAAAAATAAATAAAACCGAGTTAATCTCGGGAGGGTTTATCAGAGGTGTGCCCACAAAACCATTACTCCAGACCCTAGCTATCTATGCAGAACCTTGGAAGGCACTAAAGAATCTCCTTGGTTGGCATACTTATTGACTACAGGAGGAAGTACCCTGATGCGAAATTTCAATTGTTGTACACGAGTTTGCACTCAAGCATACTAAAATTCATATAAAGTGACAGAGCTCTACTCAGATAGTTTCTGGACATCATAAACCGGAGTCAACCAATCACATGGATAGATTAAGAAGATGGATGTAGAGAAAAATGTGGATGATGTTGACTAAGGTGAACCTATCCTAATGGACTGAGATACTGGTCTGGACTAATATCAACACACTGGCAAATACAAGGGAACCAGTGGTCGATAATCCTAACTCTAGGTCAACTCAGCTGGCATATACAAGGGTATCAGTGGTCGACTTTATTGTATTTATTCCGGTTGGTCTGGTGGTCTGGTCTCAATTTTTTTTTTCATCTCAGTCACTCTATTTCACCCTAGTAATGGTAAAAAGAAAAAAAAAAGTGATCAGGATTCTTTCGATGTTTCCATCACGAGGATATGGCGAAACTACCATGTTTTCTTTTTCTAACACCTGAGATCTGTGCTTTTATGAATAGACTCTTTAGATGTTTCCATCTAATAAGATTGGTTCCTCAAATCCTACAACCAAAATGCTTCCATCCACTTAGATTAGTTAGTGCCAACCTTAATAAGCATAAATGTCTAGTCTCTGGAGCTTATTTATTGCAACTAAGAACTTTCTCCCATACCCCCAAACTTAAATCTAACATTGTCCCCAATGTTCTAAAGATGAAATTAAAAGCATGAACAAGGAGAAACTGTTACCAATGAAGCAAAAGAGATAAGGAAAGATATTACCGTGTTGCATGAATATTGGGTTACCTCCCAAGAAGTGCTAAGTTTAAAGTCTTCATCCAGACTAAGCAAAGATTAGTCACCATGTAGAATCATATAGTAGTAGCCGGAATAACTGTGGGTCATCTGGATCAAAAAGTGTTACCCACAAGAAGAGGAAACTGCAACAGACCAAGAAGATACCGAAAATACCCTTGATTAAGACAACTACATCTAGTTGTGGTTCAGGTTCAGGCTCTATAAAAGGGTCTAAATAAAAGGTTTTCATCGGTTGGATTTCCTCAAAGCTAAGATCCGGTTCAGGTATTAGAGTCTGGAAAAACTCAACTAAGAACTTAGAAGCACATAACAACAACCTGAATAATTGGGGATCCTATAAATCAATTAGATTTGACTCACAAAGTTGACCATAATGAGAGTAGTGGTCATTCTTAAGCAAATGTGTCGATTCTAATTTCCTAAAGCATTTAGGTTTAGTCTCACAACTTAATATTCGACACTTGGGAATATAAACGTTCCCATAGTTGGAAGAAAACTATTTGGTGGGAAAACAAAGTCAATCTGGGGATCATAGCCTGGGCAAACCACATCAACCAGAGGATGGGTTTCTAACGACTGAACTTCTTCCTGGACATCATTAGGTTCGGGAAAACGAGTATGAAGGTAATTTTGTAAAATTGTCGAGGCAGAGATATTAAGTCCTAAGTGAAGGGACTTTATGAGAGTTAAAGGTAAGGCACTAGGAAGGTGATAATCACCCCCAAACTTAGAGTTTTCAGTGTCTCTAGATAGACTAGTTACAATCTCCCTAATTTCTGGATCATTAGATTCTTGAAAATGGTCAATTGATTCTTCTAATTTATTATCAGGTAGTGCATCTTTACTCATATCTACGGGTATATCTTCTTCATCTAATACTATTGTTTCTAAGTCGCTAGACTCTAAAACAACATTTTTGGAATAAACCCGTTCCTCTAAACCACTATCGGCTTCGTAATCAAAAGGAAAAACTACATCATCTAAAACGGTGGTATCCCTAATCAAATCCTCGTCCTTTTGAATAGGTGAATAATCATAAAAATTATTTGGATTTGAACTAGAAATAATATAATCATTATAAAGCTCAATTGGATTAATAGATTCCTGATAACTATGCCTACATATTTCAGATTCTTCATTACTACTATCCTCATCATCATAATAGTACAAATATGATTGAACCTTATCTAAATAAGTAGTGTCTTTTATTCTAGCCTCGTCCTCTAAATTAGGCAAATATTCACTATTGATATCAAGGGTAGAATTAGAAACCCTATTTTGGAAATTTAGATTATTTCGAGCAGCATTAGCCAACTGTTCATTTTCTGCCTCTAGACGTGCCTGAATTTCACTGAGCATAACACTTATACATTCACCACTATCATTTATCATCTCAGAATATCGTGTACACTCTTCTTTTGAACTATTCATTGCAACTAAACGTTTATACGTCCTTTCAATCCGTTGTTGGGTCTCTTCTAGAGATGGAACAGGTTCAGAAATATCATAATCAGGACTAGTTTCCAAAAACGAGTAACCAATACTATAGTGTTCCTGATTTTCTTGCTTGTAAGACCAATTCGCGTGTGGATAGTAATTGGGCTCACCATGGTATGAACCATAACCTTGAAAATGTTGGCGTTCCCAACTACTAGTCCCACCATGGTCATAAAAATGATGATTTCCATATTCAAATTCAGATCGATACTCATTGTATTGGCTTCTGTAATACCAGTTCGACATTCTTAATTACAAGGGAATTCTATACAATCACAAACAAGGATGACTCGACCAAATCAAACCTACTGATTTATAGCAAACAAAAATCATGATGGCTCCACTTAGATTGTTTTCTAGACCAGCTTCTATTCCTTCGAAAAGGAATTCGTTACAATTTGAGCACACCCCTCTGGAATCAATCCGAGCTAATGTAAGTTGAATCGAGGTGAGGGAAGCTCAGTGGATCTTTGATACCCAAAGCCTCACCGGTATTACAAGGAGGCGCAGTCACGCATTCAACTTACAGAAACCATCAAGAACTTTGAAGTATGCTTAAAAGAGTAACCAATATTTTTCGAAAGATTTTCCTACCAAGCTCGTTACCCTATCGGTCTCGTTCTAATCAAATTTTAAGCTTGGGTTCGCGTTAGGTTTCGTTTTCCTAAGGCGGGCAAGAAGGGAACAGTGATGAAATCCGAACCCTTATCTTATATGGCAAGTTCTTGCCCTTTACTAGGAAATTAAAGCAGCCGGTTCAGTCCTCAACATATAATCACCTTAAGGCAGACAGTAAACCCGCTGACAGGAGATTCGCGGGTGTTTAGAAGTTTACCTCCCGTACCAGACGGGCGAAGAACCGTTGTAGTCGACTCGGGCCACTGACTCCGGTGTCAGTGTGCGAACCCGAGGGGCCGAGACGATATTGTAATCGTCGTCCTTCCCTGCAAACAGTTTATTTTTATTTTATTTATTTTATTTTTTTTATATAACCCTTCCGTAGGGTTTAAAATTAAAATAAATTGTCCAAAGTCCAGTCCAATGAAAAGAAATACAAAAAATAATAAGAATAATTACAAAAAAATAAAATAAAATGGAAAGTCTCTTAAAAAATTTAAAAAATAATAAATCTCTCTCTCTTTTTTTCTCTCTCTCTTTTTTCTTTAATTTTTTTGCTTTGTCTTTTTTCCTTCTCTTTTAGCTTTAAGCTTTGATTCCAAGGTCTTTAGTATCCAACTTCAAACCTGTAATACCTAAGCACAAATCCGCGTCGGCGGCGCCAAAATGATTAAAGTTTTTGAGAGTCGTTGTTGTAGTAAATAGGATTCGAACTCAAAGATTTGTGAAGATTAAATTTAAAGGTTTAATAAAATTATATACAAAAAAAAAAAATTAACAATGGTGAGAGGTACTGGGACTAAGAATTTCACCAAATTCCATTCATGTGATTCAAATAATAATTCTATGCAATTATAGCTCAAATATTAAAAATATGGACTCTTATTCTTTGCCAATATAGATTCTCAAAATATTAGTTATAAATCGTAAGCATGGAACATCAAACATTTAAGCAAGCATGACCCATCAAATAAAATGATAACTAATTAATTCGAACCATAAATCAATTAAAAATAAGTGCAAAAGTCATAAAAAGAATTATTAAAATTACCACATGCGTGAAATAGGGATCCATCCGTCGTACCAGTGTTGGGATTTAGCTTCTCATATTAATCACTTGCTCAAAATACATTTTTTTTGCTCAAAAGTTGATTAAATTGATAAAAATGAGTAAAACAGTGAATGTACGACCCACAGAAGGCGTCACAAAAAGAACGATAAGAGACAGGTGCTGCTGATGTTGAGACTGCACTGCGACCCTCCAGTGTGCGTCTTAGACACTGTTGATTAACGGCTGTCTACGCCAGTCTGTTCTTCGTGTTCTTGGTGTTCTTCGTCATCAGCAGCAGAAACAAAGTTTGATCAATTCGTGATTTCTTTCTCCCGAGCTATCCTCTCGACCTCCAACTCTCAACCCCCCCTCTAGGACTCCCAGGGAACCTATTTAAACCAAAAACACGCGTTGAATCTCCTCCATTAATCCCAAATAATCTTCTTTTACTCGGGATATTTTCTTTCCTTTTTCAAAGAAATACGGGATTTTCTTTCCTTTAATTCCTCTTCCGCGCTTCTGTTGATGTGGAACACACTCCAAACAAGTTTCTACAGCATCCCAACTCCATCCAAACACGTACAAACACGATGAATCCCGTGAACAACTCTTCCCTGCACGTATTCCCCTTTTTCCAGCTCGTGGATTGCCTAGCCAATTCAAGCCAATTATGGTCGAACCAAACACCCATACCATCTTTATTATGATATATCACATCTTTCCACAAAGTTTCAGCGATTGAATCGCACAAAATCACGTCCAAATGCAATCGAGAAAATCTGCCAGTGAAGAGCAAATATTTTCCCGCCAAAATATTTTTTTGAATTTGTGAAGAAGGTCACCCCTTATCCAGTGGTCTCCCCCTTATCCGTTGCTGGATTCCGAATAACACATGTCCCTTGGGGTTCCTTTAGTAATTTTTCTGGGTTCCTCCGGTGCATTTCTGGGGTGTCTTTAGTACTTTATCCTAGGGTGTAAAACACCACTTTTCGAGCCAATTTCGCCGCAAGAGCTTATTTTTCCAAAAACATCTACAAAAACATAAAATAACACAATAAGTATTTAATCGAGTCTAACAATACATAACATTGAGAACAAAATAGACACATAAATGCGTCTATGACATGGCCGTGACTATGGTATGGAAATCCATGAGATGCTTGTTTGGATCCTCATTTGCCATACCATGAAACTTCGGTAACTCTCTAATCAACCGGCTTGATCTCGAAGGTTGAATTTGTTTGGATACACCATCGTTGTGTATCAAGCCTATGAGAAGCCAAGTCCTTGAGTGTATGATTTGCATCACCCATTGTTTCTTCTTCTTCTTCTTCAACTAGTGGTTCTTCTATGAATGGAACCTCTTGTTCTTCTTCTAGTTGTAACTCTTCTTCCACTTCTAACTCTTGTTCTTTCGTCGTGTCTTGACTTGGTTGGAATATTCTTCCTCTTCGATTATCTATCCCGCACCTTGGATAGTTCCAATCTTTAGAAGCCATGGATTAGGTACCTGAAAACAATTCTCGCAAACAAGTGAGAAACAAGACAAGAAAACAAAAAGCAAATATGAAAGCAGAAATGATGATAAGAAACTAAAAACTTAATAACAAGCTGTATGCCTCCACGGCAGCGGCGCCAAAATTTGATCGTTGTCGTATGCGTCAAAAATAATTCACTTTCTCACTCAACTAAATTTAAATGAAGTATGTGGTAAGAAAGAGTTCGTTCCCAAAATAGGCTTTTTTTGTTATAAAATTTCAGTTTCTTAGTAACCAAGGGGGGGGGGGGGGTTTTTTGTTTTTATCTAAACAATAAAATAAATTGAAAGCAAAGTAAATAATTGGAATAATCAATAAGGATAAGATATTGGTCACGGGATAGTATCATTCACAAACATGTATTTTCATCAATGACTAGAATTGGTATTTTAATCTCCCATTTACTAAAAGTCCTAGGATACCTTGATCGCAAGAGTATCCTGTTTATTTCCCGATTTTATCACAAACAACATTAAAAGATGCTATTGTGAAATCTACCTAGAAAGCAACCTAAAGTGTAAAAGCACAATTAAGTTTAACTCCCTAAGAGCATTAAGTTCTATGAAATAAGACTAATCAATGCAAACAAACGTGTAAAAGCACTAATTCGTTTTAATAAAGGTTATGATTCATATGTGACTAGTAGGATATATCACTACAAGCACTACTCACATTTATGCTACTTGTAATCAGGAATTATCATTTTTTCGTATAATAACCCTAATCTAGCAATCAACAACATTAATTCCTTCTTTCTCTGTGTATTTTCAGCTTCAGAAATTCGTCACACAAACCCCATCTGAACAGAGAATATTCTTGATCTTCTTAGCCTTGAAACTCATCAGAACTACATTCCATCTCTGCATCTCTCGATTTCTTTCTCTGAGTTCTTAAACTCCCGGACATAGCAGCCGCCAATGTTTCATTTCAGGGGGAAGGAAAACAAATAAAATCCAATCATCTCTTCCTCTGAAATTTAGGTTTGATGTAATAGAGAGGATAAATCCACCCAAGTGAGGCAGATAAGGGCCACCTTAGTTCATTTGGCATGTTAGTTTCAGCAAACTG
The DNA here is from genome assembly GCF_003573695.1 of Papaver somniferum. Taxonomy (NCBI): domain Eukaryota; kingdom Viridiplantae; phylum Streptophyta; class Magnoliopsida; order Ranunculales; family Papaveraceae; genus Papaver; species Papaver somniferum. Next base: position 2,411,752 of record NW_020621603.1, on the reverse strand, counting down.
ACAGCTCATACCTTCTCTTGCTCAACTGTTAGTTGCGCAGCACTGGCAGTTCATTCTTAGCCTTCTTCGCCGCATAACCTCAGCTAGCTCCAGCTACACTCGCCTGTGAATTGACGATTCTGCCCTTTATGCTCCAAAAGAGTGCTTTTTTCCTTCTTTTGCTCCAAAGGACTCCATTGCACCTAATAACTCAAAACTAAACATAACAGATGCAATTCACAAGGATAATAGCAAAGAAAGTATAAATACTAGATATGAAATTAAGTGTTTTACAACACCTATCAATTGATAGATTCGATATTGTGTTTGCACAAAACACCGGTTTGATTTCCCTTTAGATGTGAATCAAGGTTTTGGAAATCTTGTGTTTGTTTTGATATAAACAATTACTAGGTAAAAGTAATATCAAAACAAACCTGTATATTAGGGTTTTAACTTACAATAAGTATGTGTACACACAAGGAGTCCGTGAACCCGATTTCCGTAAGTAAACTTGGGTGATTCCAAAGATCAATTTCCAAGTTAAGAAAACCCTAATAATTCTACAACAAGAACAACTAAAATAAATCTAGAGATATCTTGTTTAAAACTTCATAAGGATTTTTATGAGATGCCTCAAAATAAGTTTTTCTTTCTAGTCTCCGATTTCGACTAACAAGTGTTGGTATACGATCGGAAACTGAAATCTATCAAAACCTAGGGTTTATGATCAACAACTCTTAAATGGTTTTATATCAGAAGAGAAAACCTTAGAATAGACAAGAGGTGAAAAACCTAGATTACAAGTTGTATGATCAATGACGAAGATTAAATCCAACTTGGCTTTGTGATCCCTAATACAAAGACTTTTATCTCACTCTCGTTTACGAAGAACAAAAGACGTGGAAAACAACCTGCAGAGCTTACGCCAATTTTCCAAAGGGATGAAAAACGTGTAAACTCACGAACCCTTTATTTATAGTGATCAATAGCTTGGAAGCTAAGCAAAGCTATTTTCCTTTTTCAAGACTCTCCTAAATAAGGGAGTCTTTCCAAAGTTACAACTCTTGCCAAAATAATTAAATAAATAATTAATTTAGCAAATTGTATTTTTGTGAATAAATTAGGAAGGAATCACAAACACTTTAATATGGTAATCAAAGATGTTTGGAATAATAGCTAACTTGCCTAGATAAGGAAACATCACCAACTTGACCAAAAATGCCTTTTAGTCACGTAATTGGGCCCAAGTCCGTGAACTGTTACAAACAACCCATGGATTGTTTCCTACTCACGAACTGTAACAGTTACAACAACACTTATAACTGTTACTTTAATAAATCACACATAACTTCATCATTATAACTCGGAATTGAGTGATTCTTGTCTCGTGGAATTCGTAAGCTCATTCACTATAACATTAGACTCTTTATAAGGATAAATGTTATTGTCTCCAAGGTCATGAATCAAATAACCTCAAGTATATATACATAAATGTACATTTACCGTCATCGGAATTGTTCCATATAGTGAGCATATATCTTGATAGATTAGAAGGTAGAATTGAACAAGAATCCAAATGAAATCAATCACATACCTTTGTTGATGAAGTACTTGTTGATGTCTTCTTGTAGTCTTCAATCTTCATCCTTTAAGGATAGCTTCGATTCAACTTCTTAGACCTAATCTAGTCCGAAACTATCTTTAGTATGCTAAATCAAGAATGCATTTTGGCAACTAAAATTGACAACTAACTTGACATACCAACGCTAGTGGGTTCAACCGAGCAATGCTCTAACAATTTTTATGAGTAAGCTCTTTAAACCTTGTGATTAATTAGCATAAGTATGAGCTACACGCTCATCAAGAGATATGTGTTTATGGTCAAGTCTCTTTTCCTCCTGAATCTAGAGAGGGATCCCTTTTTATGTGAGAAATTATCATAAAGCTTACTGTCATCAAAATACGAGAAATATTTTGAGTTCTTACCAGAAGAATTTTGATTTGAGAAGGAAGACAACCTGTTGACGAATTCTTTGTACCCTTCAATTATCTTTTTTAGATTATCTCTCATTCCATCAATTTTTCTTCTTTCTTCTGAACTTCCTTTCTCATTAGGGACAGCGTTATTTCCAGAGACCATTGCTCGCCCTTCCTTTAGACGATGTTTATTAAGACGTTTGTTTTGTCCTTGAGCGTTCAAGGAACTTACTGAACTGACTTTCCTGGTAACATATACAGGGTAGGTACGAAAACCAATAGGTTTAGTCATACGAATGTCAGTTACACCTTTAAGAATTAAATCTAAGGTGTGTTGAAGGTGATCCAAGGAGTTTTTCTTCAACTTAGAGGTCCCCTTTCGTTTAATAGAACTCTTTGTCTCACAGACAAGACATACTTTCTGATCATCAGAATGATTAGATAATATAGTCTTAATATCATCGTTAGAAGATTTCTTCCCTCCATTTGATGTGCAACATCCTTGAGTGATGATGACTTCAGACACATCCTTTTTGCTATAAGGAGCTTCCGTTTTTACTCCGAGCAAGAACCATCTTTGGTTGTGTCAGAAGTACTTTGCATATTAGATTGATTTGAGAATCCTTGAATAGAGAGTTTACTCAAGCGATGTTCAATTTCCAAGGCATCTCTTCTGAGGCTAGATTCAAGAGCCGTACACGAAGAATGAACTTCAATATTACCTTTGGGTCTGCAATCTCTTATTACACCAAGTAGAACATTGACATAGTGCTTCAACCGATTGAATCTATCAGCTTGAATTCTAACAAGATTTAGAATCAATCCACTCTCTTTAGCTGAATCCCGTTCATTAATGGAGAGACTCTCATTTGAAGGGTCATCGGTAATACACATGTCAGTGTTAGTCTGTCTCGTCAGTACAGAAGGTTCATCTATAATCGAGATTGTAGAACCCTTCTCTTTAAGAGAGTTAGACGAGATAGAACTTTTATTACTGGTGACACGTTTATCAGAGATAGTACTCTTGTCCATAGAGTCAGATCGCTTACAAACACATACTTGTAAGGTCTTAGCGTGTTTGCCTGCTCTGATACCAATTGAAAAGGAGGGGGTCTAACAGCACCACCCAATATTTCGCTTATCAATCTGTATAGACTAAATCTGAAATACTTTCTAGAGAATCAACTAGACAGTCAGACTCAATCTAGGTAAAAGTATCTCAAGGAGTTAATAGCTCTCTCTTGTTTTGATTTACACGAGCTAATAAAAATCCGCGAGTCTTTAATAAAACACAAGGAATAACTTGGATGGTACCAAAGACCAATATCCAAGGATCAATCAATGACAATCAACAACCAAAGGTTGGATTACTCTAATTGATGATCTAACGCACAACCTGTATTATGTCAATTATAAAGATAAAACAATATAATGGGGAAATTGAAATAACACAGACACCAGAAATTTTGTTAACGAGGAAACCGCAAATGCAGAAAAACCCCGGGACCTAGTCCAGATTGAACAAACACTTTATTAAGCCGCTACAGAGACTAGCCTACTCCAAGCTAACTTCGGACTGGAATGTAGTTGAACCCCAATCAGTCTCGCACTGATCCAAGGTACAGTTGTACTCCCTATGCCTCTGATCCCAGCAGGATACTACACACTTGAATCCCTTTGCTAATCTCACCCACAACTAAGAGTTGCTACGACCCAAAATCACAGGCTTTGACAATAAACAAATCTGTCTCACACAGACAAGTCTATCAAAGGATCAATTTGTCTCCCACAGATAAACCCTAAAGGTTTTGTTCCGTCTTTTGACAATAATCAAGGTGAATAGGAACCAATTGATAATTCGGTCTTATATTCCCGAAGAACAGCCTAGAGTTATCAATCACCTCACAACAATCTTAATCGTATGGTAGGGAAACAAGATGTTTCGGAATCACAAAAAATGAGACGAAGATGTTTGTGATTACTTTTTATATCTTTCCTATCGAAGAAATCAATCTCAATCCAATCAACATGATTGTACTCGTACGATAGAAGATGCAAGATCAGATCACACAACTACGAGAAAAGTAGTATCGGTCTGGCTTCACAATCCCAATGAAGTCTTTAAGTCGTTAACCTTGGTTTAGAAGAAGAAAACCAAAGGTTAAAGGAGAAACGAATCTAGCACGCAAACTAGTATCACACATAAGGTGTGGGGATTAGTTTTGCACAATACTAGATGTCTCCTTTATATAGTCTTTCAAATAAGGTTTGCAGTCCAAGTTCTCTTGGTAACAAAGCAATCAATATTCACCGTTAGATGAAAACCTGATTTAGATTCAAGCTAATATTTCTCAACCGTTCGATCGAAAACCTAGCTTTTTATACACAAATGAAATGCACGCTTCTAGGTTTGTTAACCGTACCCAAACATATGCACTTGTTGGTTCAATAATAGTCAACCAAAAGGTTAGCCATATGAGCATTTCATATCAACCATGTTCTTCTTCACCATAACTAGTTCAAATGAATTCAAGATGAACTATTTAGAGAGTTTTTCAATTTCTAGGAAATTTTATGTAACTACACAAGACACAATTGAAGCAAAGATGATTTGATTCACTCGAATCGGTTCATGAACTTTTATAGCCACGGTTTGCATACTGCATTCCTTAGTCTTTTTTAAGTTTAAGTTCAGAAATCATATTTAGATATATAACCTTCTCAAGTTCGCAGACTTAAGATACCGGGCAGAGTTTACAAACTCCAGCAGAAATTCTCGGGTATGAGAACTTCGCCGGTTCGCGGACTGGGTTCGCGGACTTAGCTTCACGCAAGTAGTTTGTCAACTCCAGCAGAAATTCTCGGGTTTGAGAATTTCAGCAGTTCGCGGACTGGGTTCGCGGACTTGGCTCACGCCATCCTTCCGGTTCTCTTGATCAACAAAGTTCGCAAACTTTGGTTCACGGAATAAGATTTATGCATAAATGTGTTTCCACAACAATACTTATGTCCACCATTGGTTATGTAAGCTAAACTCTCATTCCAATCATTGAAAAATTCTTAGAGGACGTTATACAGTTGTTACACCATTTCTCGTCAAAGCAATTTTCAAAGTGATTGAAACATATCATGACTTTCGTCGCTAGGTAAAGATAAACTTGATCGAAACGAAACGCTTACCAACACATATTTCGAGATATAGATATGCGAGGTATACTCGGCTCGAAATACCAAATGTGTATAATAAAGTATATATATTTAGCATACGACTTTTTGTCTCAAGAAGTATGATATAGAATAGATAGACTTTTGAGTGATAGATAAGTTCAAGTCTTCACATACCTTTTTGTCGAGAAGTTTCACCGGTTCCTTGAGTAGTTCTTCTTCTTGTACGATGAATCGCCATGAAGTCCTTGAGCTCAACTACACTTTTTATCCTAGTCCGAGACTTAGCTATAATAGATTAGAAATCAAGACTTATAGTTTTGATCACTAACATTGACAAACATGCTTGAGATAAAAATGCATGCGAGTTCGACCGAGCAATGATATAACAAACACGATTTCCACTCCCCCACTCTTTGACTCCAGCAACTTTCACACTTCATGGGATCAAGATGTCTACAATTCTTGTAATATAAATAAATCTCTGAATCATGATTGAAAGAACAAACAATTTTTCGTCAAGCAGACAATAGGAGAATAAGAAGTCAGTGTCTGAGAAATTACTCTCAACAAAGAAAAATCAATTAGAACTTATCTTATTTCTTCACGCAGAATACACAACTCACCTACAATTTTTTATCACCATTGATCTCACAATTTCCCAGCTTCCCTCCTACAGGTCGACCCATCCTATCTTATGACTGAATTGACTCTGAAACGACCATTGTCTTGGTTTAGGCCGGAGTCCTACAGATTGATCCCTCGAATTCAAACACTCCCTTTTTGCAGTGCATCTGTGTGAGGTTGAGCAATTTTCTCGGTTCAAGGAGTCTCATCCACACGGTCGTCTCCTTAATTCCTTAAAAACCAGCGAGTCGTTTTGCCCCATCTACAAATTGGCGACCACAGTTACAAATCCTAACCCAAACAATGATAGCACTAGCAACAACAGTGGTGGTGCTCCAATCGCTCTCGCTTCCAACAATGGTGCTACTGATACCACCCCTCTTCAAACCAACATCGGAAACAATCCTCTCTTCGGCCAGTATCCTGAGGAAATCAGAGAAGATCCACCCACCATAACCAATCTCATGAAGATTCAGGAAATTCTCGCCAAGAATCAAGTAGACATGGTAACAACACATAATGAACTATGTTCTCATCTCAAGGACCTCACAGACAAGTTGTCGCCTTAACAACCTCATCCCCGACATCAGTTAGAGAAGGAGAAGGGAAAAGCCGAAGAAACATCTGCTGACCCCAGAATCTACACAATTTATATGGTGGAGGATGATGAAGTCTGCAAAGCTGCAGATAATCCACCAGAAAAGGAGTCTGCAGGTTTCATCACTCGCGAAGTTCTGGAACGCTTTATGGAGGCTCAAGGAAAAGACAAGAACCATTTTTCCACCGTCATTAACCTCTATATCCTGCTACTACACAGGGGATCCCTCTCTCGAAAGGTTATACTTCTCCAAACTTTCACATTGTACAAACGGAATAAGGAATATAACACGTTTCTCGATTCTTAGAAACACTAGGAGAACATGAACACAATCATGTCGTCTGTTTGAAGGAGTTCTCAAAGTATCTGACAGGCCGAGCATATACTTGGTACAACAAATTGCACCCGGGATCATCAATGGCTGGGGGGAAATGGTTAATGCCTTTTGCCAGAAATACTTCTTCGTCTCAGAGCAGATCACTCTCTCTGATATAGGAAAAATTTCTAAGAACAACAATGAACATCCGAAAGATTATGTGAAGAGGTTTAGAGTTCAAGCTTTGGATTATCATGATCCAAATGTCACTGAACAACAAGCATCAACGAAATGATCCCGGTCTACAGAGATTTGCTGGAAAATCTCCGGTTCCAGACTTTCTTAGAGCTTCATGAAGCAGCCAAACGATCAGCAACTACTGCACCTGCTTTACTGGAAAGAGCAAAGTATGCAAGGTCAAGGAACCTCGAAGCAGCCGACACCTAGTCAACGATCAGTACAATCTCCATCCTTCAACAAACACTATTGCTGAAAGGAATGAAAGGAAGCCGAGACACAACATCAGAGCGCTTCTCCAATATCCCAGGCTCCTCTAAAGGCGCAAAGAAAAGATAACCAATCCTAAAATGCATAAACCTCGACCCGGCATCAACGAATGGGGAAATGATTAGACAGACCTAAATTTCTCTCTTCTCATGAAGGAGCGATCGAGTTACTGGAAGTCTGGATTCGTGCAATCAAATTGATGTTCATCAGAGAGAGCCAACTGAATAAAAAATGGAGAACCCAGTACTGTCACCTTCATAGATTCATCAATCATCCAACAAGTAACTGCAATATTTTGAAGCACATCTTCAAAGACAAGGTTGATCCACAATAGCTTCAACTGGGGACTGAAGGAGTGCGTAAGAATCCTCTCCCAATCAGAACCTTTACACTCTCTGAACAACCATCAAAGAAGCAGTTCAATCCTTGATCGAGCATATCTGCAAACTGTTCTACCTGTCTAAGGCCCAAAGGAAAGACATGTTCACAACACCGCATTACACTGTGTCAGATGTCTATCCATCCCGGAAATACTCCTTGAACCTTCATCCACAAACAAGGAGATGCACGACTGGGTACTGCTTACCACAGTCCATCTCATAGGAAATGAATTTGGAAGAATTTTGATCGATGCTGACACCACCATCAATATCATTCCACTAAAAAAACCCTCTGAGCCGCAGGCATCACTCGACAAGAAGCTACTCGTGATCCCATCACAATCATATACCTCGAATGAACGCTCGGAAATACTTGTGGCTACATCGCTCTCAAAGTGAACATAAGTTCAACCTGGACAGAAACCAAGTTTCACATAATCAGGAAGATCCAGGATATGACATGTTCTTCAGATGGATCCACGCTGAAAACATGGCTACTGATAAAGCGCCTTTGGTTGCACATCTCTCAAATGAATAAATTTCTGATCCAGAAGATTTGGCGGACATTCCATCATCACAACACTTGGAGGAATTTCGAACTTTGAGGAGGTTGAAGCAAGAACCTTCAAAATATGCATAGACATTTATCAAGAGGTTCCGCACTCAGGAAAGTCTCATTCCTTCCATGTCTATGTCATTTATTTCCTCACATGCTATCCTAGCATGGGGACTCAATTCTGCTAGCAACTCTACAAGATGTTATGAATGGTATCTTCACCGCATTAGTATTTTACCAAGTGGTTGAATCTGACATTTCTCTGAATCCAGCACTGAGACATTCATTACTGAGATGATGCACAAGCATGGAAAAGAATACTTTGGGCGTTTCTCCATAGCCTTGCAAGACTGTCCATGTGTGTCACAAAATCAGAAAGCTCTGATGTCTGCACAAGTGTTGAATTCTACCACTGCAACGAAAGGAATGATGAATTAACAGAAGATACTCAGGAACGAGACGATCAAACCTAATATATTATATGCTTAAGGGATATGACGCTTCAATGCTCAAGCATCTAAGAATCCTTCAAATTGTACTACCAATCAAAGAGTACACCTTCTATGATGGCCCCTCTAGTTTCAACACGAATATCTCGAAGATGACATGCTGATTCAATACCAAGATGGTCAAATTGTAACTGAACTACAATCGATAAGTCTTCATTATCCCATAATAATATTTCTGAAACAGTTGCAACATCATTCATCCATGCATGGCACAAACTCCTTCAACATACACTGGGAACTTGATCTTATTGAAGAAATCGATTTTATTTCAATAAATGTTATCCACATAACAAGTTATTGCAACCTGATGTGATTCCAAGAAACTTCATCAACGGGAGCTCTCTACATCACAGACCCCTGCACGACTGAGGAACTTCCTCTCTTCACCGATCACATCCAGAATGAAGACCGCTGCTGCTATCTGCCGCAACAATGTCGATTCACTGACGAAGCCAGTTCACAATAAAGTCATATTTTTCAGGAGAATTTGGGTTGAACTCCAGGTACATCATCTTAGGGATGCTCAACCTACCAAGTTCGTGAATGTAAAGGCTCATCGGATGGAGGATAATCATGGTTCTAACATTTCGGTCTCTAAAGCAACTTCAACCATGGTATCAACATTAAAACTGATCTCTAGAGGAACTACATACATGGTCTCAGCATCAACAAGGATCTCTGGAGCGTAATCATTCTGATCTCAGCATTTACAACGATCTTACGAGCAACATTCTGCTCCATCAACTAACCATTCTCTACAGCCTAAGTATGGAAGTGTTACTCGATGGATCATACTTCTCCAAGCAATATGACTCATATCAAGATGTGTAAACATGAAAACATGTTAACATCAAAGTCTTCCCAAATCTTGCACGACAGACGGGCACAAGCCAAAGTCTTCTATAAGATGTTCTCATCACCTCTACAAATGAGATACAACACACTTCAGGCGATGGTTTTATAAAAATGTACCAATGAGTGAGGAATGGGACAATACTTTCTTGACAAAAAATGTTCGTCTATGTCTCTACTACAACATACCAAAAGGGCGCATCAATTAGATATACGAGCAGAAAGATATGGCTTCCACACTCAGGTTTATGAAATCTGAATATTTGCACGGGATTAAAAGTTATGAATGTGCACGCGTCGTTGAATGCTCTAGATGATTCCTCAGTCTCTTAGCTTCGAAAGTTGGGGTCAATCATCAAATTTCGACATCGTATGAAGTTTCAACAACTTCTAGAACAGATGATATGCAAGCAGAAATTTCTAGACGGGATTGATAATACTCACAGTCGAGCGACGTCCCCCTAGGTATTTCTACAAAGTATTTAATCCTCGATATCTCCACCTTTATATAAATAAGAAAGAATAAAGAGAAGGAACGAAGAGAAGATCCACCAATAGTGGGGACTGACAGTCTGCAACTGTAAAACTGCACGTTCCTCCATGATGGCTCCATAAATTTCGAAGACGCAAGCAAATGGATATTTTTGCAGCAAGCTCGTCTATTGAAATTTTACATTGTCTTGCGCAAAGCGGCAGCTTGGAGCAATTGATCAGGTCATTCTCTCTATACGGATGTTCATTACAACATATACAAAATTCACAGTAATTGGATGAACCGGCTAAAATATTCTGAAGAAGAATCGTGATCTTCCACGTATATGGACGTTCGTCCACTTCATTCAATCAGAGTCAAAGATACAAGAAGGGTTTCTGATTCCATGAAGCAAAAATTCTGAAATAGTCAAGGGAACATCTACACCTACAAAAATCAAAATGATGTTCAACTGCTACAGTAATTGATCGTCAGATTCGTCATCATCCTCGAGATCAGAATCTTCTTCAAGCTCATCATATTCATAGTTTTCCTCAGAAATCTATTCGAGATGAAATTCAGGATCATCATAGACTGCATCCAAATAGTTATTTTCCTTACATTTTGGAAATCGATCTTGACTAAACGTTCAACCTCCATACCAGATGGATGCGGCTCAACTCTACGACTAATGGGTTCCTAGGCAGGTTCGACTTCATCTGAATAGGAGCTACATCATCGACGAATGATCATGGCTCGTCCTCAGTCGCTAGTCTTGCTCCCTGAATCAGACGTTGTTTCTGTCAATAAGCATCCAACTTTTCATCTTCGGATCTCTTCTTCCTCATCTGATCGAGAGGCGTACCACGAATCAACTCCCTCGTAACAGGACGATTCATCTCAGCATGAACATCTGCAAAAGCGTCATCTTTGGTTTGGTGTTTCCAGATTGTTTCCCACAAGAAGCAAAGACACGGCTATAATCAGGGACTACCATTATCTGTAACGAAAATTGTGGAGTCAAACACATGGTAACAATACGCGCAAAAATGGTAATTCTTAAATATTACATGTTTACGATTCCACTAACAGTAGTGATTGTGATACAAGAGTTAACACTTCAAAACTCGCTCGTTTCTTTAAACCTACAAAATGAGCAAAACTTTAGTTTTCCAAAATCGAAACCGGATTTTTCATGAAATCATAAACATAATTTCCACTGTGTGAGCATTCACCATTGAGTTATGAAAAACTCACACCAAGATAATATTTTATCACAAAAAATTGTCTACTTTTAAAGATTACTCAAAAATTCAATTTTTGATTTTAACAAAATAATAAAACGTGAATTACTCACATAAATAAAAAATATATATATGATATATTTTTCGTGAATATTCACGTATTAAAAAAAAAATCCCTCGTACGATTGTACGTCTTTGAAACGAGGGTTTACTTCAATTTTTTGAAAACTCACACTTTTAAGGTAAAGTTTTGGTTTTCAACAAAGATCATAAACAAAATTTTATCATTAGACACAGGTCTATGATAAAAAAAATATCTCTCCTAAGTTGGGGATTATTGCTCGTTTCTTAAACTAATGAACGAACGAACGTCCAAAACCTAATTCCACAAGGATTTCTTTCTTGCGCCCGGACCCGTGAATCCTAATCGACCAAGGTTCCATCACCAAATCAGCGGTGATACACCAATTTACGCTCGTTAGACGATGCTCTATCATGCTACTGGGATCTTCGTTTAAGCCATGGCTCGCTCGTGCAATCGAAAATCCGGTAACATTCTTTCTTACGACTAAGTTCAATTACTTATTTCGTCTGTAACTAGAAAAATAACCATCTAGTGCTGACTGAGGAACATGACTCTCCCTCACTAAGCAGGGGATTTAATGTTGATGGTGGATTTTCGATAAAGGCTAAAATCGTAAAACCACAATCTTCCATATTCTTGATCCATCAATCAGATGAGTATTGAGGCTCATGTCTCTCATTGAAGCATGGAAAATCATGCCACAAGAGTCTCTGACAAAGTATATTGTCTCTCAGAGCATACGAGAATATGCAGTCTCTCAACTGAGGCAACGGCATATCTCATGAATACTGAGAAATTTCAGTAATCACTTTTATATAAAATTGAACGATTGGACGGCTCCTAGACAACTTGGCTGCTAGTATAGAGCGATAACGTCTTCAGGATGTAATAATGTTTTCCCTGACTATATATAAGAAATATGACGCTTCAACTAGCTTATATCACCCAATCTTTAAATAATTAATGCTCCTAAACAGCTTGCCTGCTAGTATAGAGCCATCAATTAATTATTTCTAGTCATTAAATTCATCAACTGAATCCTAGAAAATATTCTACATTCTTCATAGTATTTCATTACTTCAATTCAAGGTTCTTCCCAGCAGAATTCCATGGGTTAGTAATAAATATTCAACGCGCGGGTATCTGAGCCGCTATCGAGTAAGCCCCGACCAAAATAGTGCAAGTGTACTCAGAAATAATGCACTAATGAGCACTTGAATGCACGAACGAGCATTCAAGAATACGAAGGAACGATGAACCTATGCAAAATAGGAAAAAAAATAATAAAAAAATATTACTTAAGGCACCAGGGGACTGGGCCCACTGGTCGGCTAATCATGTCGTGGCCGGTCCCACGCCTGATTCTTTATTTTATCATATTTTATTATTTTCCTTGATCTCATGAAAATTCCTTCATTTGAACAAAACTCATTCGTCTTAAGGAAACTCCTCAGTTTCATGGTGTTTCCTTCATATCAAGGAAATAATAAAAATTAGGAAAAGTGTCACGGGATCGGGCTTAATAGCCGGGCCATTCCCTGGATTTATCCGGTCCCACACGTTAATTCCTTATTATTTTATTATTATTATTTCATTCATCTTATGAAACTCCTTAATTTCATGATATTTCCTTCAAATTATGAAAATAATATAAAATTGGAAAAGGTTCACGGGACCGGGGCACTAGCCTGCCGACCATGCCTTAGCCATTGCCGGTCCCACACGCCCCTCATTTTATATTATTATTATTATTGTTTCCTTCATCTCATGGAAACTCATCCGTTTTAAGGAAACTTCTTTGTTTCAACAAACTCCTTAATTTCATGATATTTTCTTCAAATCATGAAAATAATATAAAATTAAAAAAGGTGTCATGGGACCGGGATCATTAGCCGGCCGGCCATGCCTTAGCCATGATCGGTCCCACACCTTATAATTCTTTATTTTATTATTATTATTTCCTTAATCTTATGAAGTTTCTCGGTTTCAGCAAAATCCTGATTTCTTCATATTTTCTCAAATGTTGCTCAAATGCACACCAGAAAATATCAAAATTCTCAGTACTCAGAAGCGGACACCCTGGTGACATGGGAATATTACCTTGACCGACCAAGGTTGTCTCTTTGGTTTGCAAGAGTCCAGTCCCACATATTTTCATAATTTGACCTAATTCGTTCATATTAGGTTCATACTCTTCTAAACAACTTGGAAATTCATCAAACGATCGTCAGTCAGTCCGATGACCAACAAGGTCCAGTTCCATGACCCCTTGGTCGGTCCCTCATTCCGTCATAACTAGGTTTTATCACCTAAGGCTCAGACGAGGTTTATTTCAATAAATGATTAAACCAGCATTTAATCATCCTTTCACTAACTGGTATTCAAGAGACTTTGGTGCTGGCTCACTCGAACATCTGGGCGCTACATGGTCGACCCATCATCCTATGTAGTCGGTCCCTGCTTCACTCCGTGGTTGATTTTAAATAAATCTTCAATTGATCAGCAATTGAGCAAAATTAGAGGTTCGAATCCAAGGCTCAGCATAATCCTGAGCAGATTCAAACACTAATAATTTTATGTTGATCCCGTGATCAACATTTTAATTATTATACTCGGCTCAGTTGCCAGTATCTTAAATTAATATCTCATTTGGTCCACTATCAATAATTCATCAAACGAGCAAAATTTGTTCAGATGAGCAATATTTTCTCAGACTAAGGAATATTGGTTCAACTATCAATATTCAACAATTCATCAAACGAGCAATATTTGCTCACCTTAACTATACAATTATACCTTTGTCTCAACAGACACAGTCAATTCATGAGTTCTAGAACATTCGCAAATCATGTTCGACTCAGAAATACAAAGACTCATCGTCTCATCAAGTCAACAACTGAGTAATTAAATACATGTCTGCCTTGCAGACTCCAAAATCACGAGACATCAATCGTGTCACATGGGGGATATTAACTAGGGTTTTCGTCTGGTGGCCTAAGGCACGTGTGGTCATCCACAAGATGAGAATGTGAGCAAGTCGTGCAAGCAGTTAGATGAGTTAGCAAAGTAGAAAATAAACCAAGTCTCCGCACGATGAGCAACTGGTATTAACATGATTTCCATTTCCCCACTCTTTGACTCTAGCAACTATCACACTTCATGGGATCAAGATGTCTACAATTCTTGTAATATAAATAAGTCTCTGAATCATGATTGAAAGAACATACAACTTTTCTTCAAACGGACAACAGGAGAATAAGAACTCAGCGTCTGAGCAATTACTCTCAACCGAGCAAAATTCAATCAATCATAACTTATCTTATTTCTTCACGCAGGAAACACAACACACCTACAATTCTTGATCACCATTGATCTCACATATTTCTCAGCATCCCTCCTACAGATCGACCCATCCTCTCTTGTGACTGAATTGACTCTAGAACGACCATTATCTTGGTTTAGGCCGAAATCCTACAGATTGATCTCTCAAATTCAAGCACTCCCTTTTTGCAGTGCATCTGTGTGAGGTTGAGCAGTTTTGACTAAGGGGGAGTGATACATATCACCATAGTATTGTTGTCAAAGTTGTGATACAATTGGACTTTGATGTTGTGTGATAATACTATGACACTGTATAACAATGATTGAGATCTACTGTTAACTCATTGTTATAGATACGGATCTTCAAAATGATGCTGAGTTGAACACGTTAAGAATCACTGGAGTACTTGGAAGTGACGAAGATTTCGAGTAATTTTGAAGAACCAAGGAATCAAGCATTTTGATGAGAAGCTAGAAAGTTTATTTATTTTGTAATCAATATGTATTGATAGTTTCGTCACTAAAATTGAAAAGGAGGGAGATTGTTCGAGCACTTCTCTGTCGAACTCACAAGCATTTCTATCTCAAGCTTGTTTGTCAAGTTTAGTTGCCAAAACTATAAGTCTTGATTTCTAGTCTACTTATAGCTATGTCTCGGATTAGGATAGAATGTGTAGTTGAGATTTAGATTTCACGGCGTTCATTGATTAAAGACGAAGAACTACTAGGGGGAGCTTATGGAACTTCATCAACAAAAGGTATGTGGAGACTTGAACTCGTTTATCACTCAGAAGTTTATTTTTATTTCATCTCATATGGAGACAAAAGTCGTATAGCTATATAGACTTTATATTATTCACATTTGATATTTCGAGATGAGTTCAACTCGCTTACATATTTCTCGAAGTATGTGTTGGTAAGCTTTCGCTTTAACCAAGTTCATCTTATATTCTTGGCGAAAGTCAAAAGATGATCATATGAAAATCGCCTTGTAACATCTTACATGATTCGTGTGAGACAGTCATTTGATGTAGACTCGGAATGTTTCGTACTGATCATTCGATCACTCGAAAATTGCTTTGAAGCTAATAGTTTGTGTGAGACAGCTATTGTCGTCTTCTAAGAATGTTTCAATGATTGATATGGGAGTTTAGAACAAATAACCATGATTGGATATAGCACAGTATGCGTACTTATATGCTAACTGTTGCAAGTTATTCCAAGTCCGGGAAGCATAGTATGAATAACGTACGAGTACCGGTTGGTTAATGAAAGTCTGGGAACTTAGTATGCATACCGGCATGCGTACTGGCGTGAACTTCAAGTTCCGGAAATTCAACTGGGTTTGGAAGGTATACGTACCCGTTCGCATACTAGCGAACCCAAACTTGGTCCGACCACTTAGGTATGCGTACCTGTTTGCATACTTGAGTAGGTTGTGTTCTAAAATTGGTTTGTTCATTAACTAATATATCTATATAATAAGGAATGCAATCTTTTGTAAATCGTGGCTATAATGTTCATGAATTGATTCGAGTGAATCAAAATCGATTTTGCTTCAGTTGTGTCTTGTATACTTCTATGAGAATATAAACTATTGAACAAATATAGAACTAGTTTCATTTGAGTCATTTGAACTAGTTATGGTTAAGATGAATATGGTTGATATGAAAGTGTTCATATGGCTAACTTCGATTAACTATTATTGAGCCAACAAAGGTGTACACGTTTAGGTATGGTTACTCATATCTAACTGAAGTCACTTTTTATTTGTTTGTAACAAACTAAGTTCGATCTAACGGTTGAAAGATATTAGCTTGAGTCTAATCAGGTTTTCATATAACGATGAATATTGAATGTTTTTTTTACCAAGGTAACCTTGATTGCAAACCCTGATTTAAAGACTATATAAGGAGAACTCTAGAAACTGGGAAACCTAATCCCCACACCTCTTGTGCGATACTAGTTGCCACTAGAGTCGATTCTCCTTTAACCTTAGGTTTTTCCAAAACCCAGTAGGTTAACGACTTAAAGACTTTATTAGGATTATGAAACTAGACCCAACTATTTCTCTGTAGTTGCGTGTTCTAATCTTGTTGTTTTCTATTGAGATTGAGTACTATTTTCTCTAATATTTGCTTGAGATTTAATCTTCGATAAACAAGATAAAAATTAGTCAAAAACATCTCCTTCTCATCGTTTGTGATTCCACAATATCTTGTTTCGCTAGCATAGGATTGAGATTATTGTGAGGTGATTGATATTTCTAGGCTGTTCTTCGAGAATATAAGTCCGGTATATCAACTGGTTCATGTTCACCTTGATTTATCAAAAGACGGAACAAAACTCAGAGGTATATCTGTGGGAGACAGATTTATCTATTTAATAGACTTTTCTGTATGAGACAGATTAGTTTATCAAGTCTTCGACTTTGGGTCGTAGCTGAAAAAGTGGGGGTCTAACAACACCACCCAATATTTCGTTTAGGCAATCTGTATGGACAAACTCCAATATACTCTTTATGAGAATCAACTAGACAGTCAGACTCAATCAATTCAAAGATATATCAAAGAGTTTATATCTCAATCTCTCAATTTGATCTTTACTCAAGCAAATAGAAATCTGCGAGTCTTTATCAAAGAGAGATAACTTGGATGGTACCAAAGACCAATATCCAAGGATCAACCAATATCAATCAACAACCAAAGGTTGGATTTCCAATTGATGATCTTAACGCACAACCTGTATTATTTCAATTATATAAAAATATAATGCGGAAAAGAAATAACACAAACACTAGTAGTTTTGTTAACGAGGAAACCGCAAATGCAGAAAAACCCCGGGACCTAGTCCAGATTGAATACACATTGTATTAAGCCGCTACAGACACTAGCCTACTGAAAACTAACTTCGGACTGGACTATAGTTGAACCCCTATCAATCTTCCACTGATACAAGGTACAGTTGTACTCCTACGCCTCTGATCCCAGTAGGATGCTACGTACTTGATTCCCTTAGATGATCTTACCCACAACCAAGAGTTGCTACGACCCAAAATCGCAGGCTTTAAAAATAAACAAATCTGTCTCACACAGAAAAGTCTATCAAAGGATAAATCTGTCTTCCACAGATAAACCCTAGGTTTTATTCCGTCTTTAGATAAAAAATCAAGGTAACATGAACCAATTGATAATCCGGTCTTATATTCCCGAAGAAAAACCTAGATTAATCAATCACCTCTCAATAATCCTTCCTGACTACACAAGCGGATTATTGAGGAATCACAAACAGTGAGACGAAGATGTTTGTAACTTCTTTATCTTGCCTATCGGAGATAATCAAGTATCAAACCAATCGTTTCGATTGTAATCGTACGATAGAAGATGCAATATCAGATCACACAACTAAGATAAAAGTAGCATCGGTCTGTTTTCACAATCCCAATGAAGTCTTTAAGTCATTAACCTGATTTTAGAGAAGAAAATCAAAGGTTAATGGAGATCGACTCTAGTGAGCGCACTAGTATCACACAAACGCGTGGGGATTAAGTTTTTCTCTAGCTAGAAGTCCCCTATATATAGTCTTCAAATCAGGGTTTTGCCTTAGTTACAAAGCAATCCTTATTCACCGTTAGATGAAAACCTGATTTAGATTCATGCTAATATTTCTCAACCATTAGATCGAAAAACCTAGCTTGTCATACACACATGGTAAACATGAACTGGGTTTGTGAAACACATGCCCAAACGTGTACGCGTGTGTTGTTTCAACACAGTAACCAAAAGGTTAACCATATGAGCATCTCATATTAACCTGGTTCTTCTTCACCATAACTAGTTCACTTGACTTCAAACGAACTAGTTAAGAGTTGTTCAATTGCTATGAAATCTTATGTAACTTCACAAGACACAATTGAAACAAAGATAATTCGATTCGATTGAATCGGCTCATGAACATTATACCACGGTTTGCAAAAGCATTCCTTAGTAATTTAATGTATCATGTTCAGAGCACATCTTTATATCATAACCACTTAAGCTCACAAATAATTTCGCGGACTTAAGTTCAATCGGTTGAGTTTTCCAAACTCAACAGAAATTCTCGGTCGAGAATTTCCGCCAGTTCGCGGACTGGGTTCGCGAACTTAGCACACAAACGAGTTTTGGAAAATCCCAGCAGAAATTTTCGGTATGAAAACTTCCGTCAGTTCGCGTACTTGAATCTGCAAATTGAGTTCGCGGACTTGGCAAGGACAATTCCACAATCCTGCCGATATCTCTTGATCAACAAAGTTCGAAAACTTCGGTTCAAGGAATACATGGTTATGTAATCTAAACTCTCATTCCAATCATTGAGACATTCTTAGAGGACGCTATGTAGCCGTTATTCACAGACCGATTCACGTCAGAGCAATTGTTAAGCAAAAAAACAGGCTGATTCACGTCAGAGCAATTCTCAAAAGTGATTGAAACTTTTCATGACTTTCGTTACTAGGTGAAGATAAACCTGATCAAAGCGAAACGCTTTACCAACACATGATTTCGAGAAAAAGATAAGCATTGAATACTCAGATCGAAATATCAAATGTGTATGATCTAGTCTATATAGTATACGACTTTTGTCTCATAAGAAGTAGGAGATAAAATAGATAGACTTTTGAGTGATAGATAAGTTCAAGTCTTCACATACCTTTTTGTTGATGAAGTTCCACGGTTCCTTGTGCATATCTTCGTCGTTGTCGTTGAATCGCCATGAAGTCCTTGAGCTCAACTACACTTTTCCTATCCTAGTCCGAGACTTAGCTAATACGCTAGAAATCAAGACTTATAGTTTTGATCACTAACATTGACAAACATGCTTGATATAGCAACGCATGCGAGGTCGACCGAGCTATGCTCTAACAATCTCCCCCTTTGCCAATTTTAGTGACAAAACTATTAATACATATGAAATACAAAAAAGATAAACTTTAGTGGCTCCTATTCCGTAGTCTAATCTTCAACGTTCCTTGAATTCTTCGTCCTTCCAAGTACTCCAATGATCCCAAAGGTTGTAAGTTTAGCATCACTGTTGTTGAAGATCCGTAGCAATAACAATGAGAGAAATCGAGATTCTCGATCATTATTATATAGTGTCATAGTATTATTATGAACATCAAAGTCCAACTGCATCACGACTTTCACAATAATACTATGGTGATATGTATCACTCCCCCTTAGTCAATATTCTATCTCGATCATGGAAACCACTCCCCCTTACACAATGATCCGAAAACCATATGTATTAGTAGTGTGAACTACAATATTTCTCCCCCTTTTTGTCAATAAAATTGGCAAACGTAAAAGAACGGGTTCATAATGAAATTTCCACAAGAGACATTTCATAGACCAAAAGAATAAATACACATCAACTTAATTTATATGCAATCTTATAGCCGAAGCTAACAGCATTCATCAAGGAGTTTAAAGATACAAGATAACCCCTTTAAAATTCCACATCCGCACACCCCGCAAGCTATTACCATTAAGCACAAGTTCAAAAGAACTCTCCCCCATTTGATGTCATTCCCGAGAGAACAACAAGAGCGACCTTAATTTCGAAAGAAAAAAAGGACTTTTAATTGGACACCAAAAACCACGTGAATGATTTTCTATATCCAAAACTCAACCAAATTAATCACAAGTAAACCCATGATTAATTCAATTGGAATACGCAACTAAATCAAACCACAAAAGTGATCAATTTAATTGATTGTGCTCAACATAAGTAAACCTACGGAGCAACAAGCTACGACTAAGTTAATCAGATGGAGGTGACTAACTTAACCATTCTGAAAAGGCGAGGGTACCCAAATATACCTCAAGCTAAAACTTTTCCGGCCTATAAGTCCTTTCCCCAAAAGTGATTGTCTATGGATACGAGATCGAGATAATACAACTAATCGGTTCACACTTCGTGTGATCGTCTATGGATACGAGATCGAGACAATACAACAACAAAGTGTGTTTACTTGATATAAAGGTTCGGACTTAACCAAACACAATAGGATTGCTTATCAAGTAAATAGGATATTAACGTTTGTGTGATTTACTTTAATTATAATAAAACAATTATAATGCGGAAAATAAAAGTAAATGACACAACAAGATTTTGTTAACGAGGAAACCGCAAATGCAGAAAAACCTCGGGACCTTTTCCAGAATTGAATACTCTCAGGATTAAGCCGCTACACAAAATTACACCTAACTTCGTATAGTTGAGACCAAGTACCTAAATCTATAGTATACCTAGTTCCGTCTGTATTCCCACGCCTCCAACTTATAAATAAGTCACGTACTTGGAACAATCCCTTTGGTTCGTATTCCAAACAGTAAAGGAACAAGAAATCTGTTTGGTAACAACTCTATTCAACCAAGTGATATGAGTCGGACAAAGGCTTTTCCTTTTATCTTAACATAAACTCCTTCGTCAGGTCTAGATTTATCTTATGTTCAATCACCATAAGGTAATCGGTTAAGATTAAGCCAACAACACCTTTAATCCCAAAGGAACCGTGTTGATGTCGATCTACTCAATTAATCAATCCAATCTACCACAAGGATAAACCGATTATTAATTGGATAATCTTTTCCCTCACAAGTATTGTGCACAACAAAGATTATAAACCCAACTCAGATATTCAATATCTTCTTTGTCTTCAAATCTTCTTTAATCTTCAATAAACACCTGCACACAATCACTTGAATCTCTTGTGATCAATCACGCACAGAACGAAGTCTGTTAACAATAGATTATCACAAGATCGTCTTTGGAACTAACAACAGTCTAAAGATCCCTGTCGAAACTCTTATCTAGTTTGAGTGAATCTTATATCAGAAGAGAAGATTCTAAAGCATAAACAAACTAGGTGCAATCAGATTTCAACCACCGTTAGTCAATCAAATCAATTGAAAACAAAGATAAACCGCAATTATCTAGTTTCCCACCAACGGGTCGTGCTAGAGCTTCTCAATCCCAAAGAAGACTTTAAAAAGAGCGGTCGTAAGAGATTTCACCTAATTAGATTACTCTCATCTCCGACATGCGGCTACACCAATAACAATGACAAAAGAGGAAGCCAAATTGTTACGAAGGATTAGTTTGCTAGAAAGGAAAACTTCGTGTATTTATAGACAAGGAAGTTTGGGCACCAAGGAATTTCCAAAACCGAAAATATTCTCAAGATATTCATAAATGCACAGATTCGGTTTTCATAATTCCTAGAAATGCTCTGTCCAAAAATATAATCGAAATCTCTTAGAAAATCTTTATTAGCAAATGCACATTACTAATTCCAATTTTTTCCTTCCAAGATAAATTAATAACCTTAATTAAAAGATTCTTAACTTACTTATGTTTCGATTTTGGGATTCTCATCCATTTAGCCTTTAAGGAATATCTTTGAACAATTATAGAAATAAACATTCTCAGCACGTGTTCAAAGTTTGTCGACATCATTACTTTGTAAGTTCTCTTTCACACTTACAACCTTGAAACCGATTTACCACACTTCCGAACAAGTTTAGAATTGGTTCATCTGACTTTCAAGAACTATGTGATTGATCAAACCAAACATTCAATCACACTCATGGGTTTGCGGTTCTACCAAAACAAGTTTCGGTTATACCTCCATGTGAGTACTAATCATAGTCACACTAGATTACCAAAGATATGGTTGACTAGGTACTAGGATCGGTTCCCCACATATATATGGTATCTAACTTATATGTGTTGCACCCCTTCACAGGATCGGTTCCCCTTTCTTCTGTAAATTTGTTGCACCCCATACAAGGATCGGTTCCCTATTGCACTGCACCCATTACTAGGATCGATTACCTATTGCACTGCACCCCTTACTAGGATCGGTTCCCTTCAACCCTTACAAGGATCGGTTCCCCTACACCCCTTATTAGGATCGGTTCCCTTCACCCCTTACAAGGATCGGTTCCCTCTTCCCATGGCAGTCACAAAACCGATACATACCAAGGTGATTACTTAAGATTGGTTTTACTAATAAAAGTTCTACCAATACAAAAGTCAGCCCTTTGTGAATTAGTTCTACCAAGAACACAACAAGTTGTGAGCGGTTCTACTCTATTACACATATTGGTTGTTCATAAGATATGCAATGAATAACAAAACCAATAACGCCTGGCAATTTCCTTTTCGGTTCACAAAACAAGTCTATGAACTTACTTCCTTAGAACACATGTAAACATTGTTCCCTAGGATGAAATCCTCACCTTATACTCATACATAATCACAATAGCATTCAAATGATTATGGAGATGTCTTATCTACAAAGTTTAATGGTTAAGCAATAAACCTCGTATTGTATTCCTTAATACTATGTCTATCTAGAGTTCAACATGCTTCGCAGTTATGTTTTCAATATGCACGACTTGAAAGATACATTAAGGAATGAAACAGTTCAAGTCAAATATCACTAACCTCAAGTGGAAGGATGATTGTAGTTGTTGTAGCTCCTCGCTTCTTCACATCTTCAAGACTTCGCAATACTTCTAATGTCTCATATTCTAATGCTTTGAAGCTAACCTATACGAAGTTTAACTCTAGTACATAATCAAGCGACTCTTAACATGAGTTTTGGTTCACTAAAATATGACAACCAAACTTGACATACCAACGCTTGGTGGGTTCAACCGAGCAATGCTCTAAAAATCTCCCCCTTTGTCAATTTTAGTGACAAAACTCTTACATCATCTGGATAAAAAAATTACAAGAATTCATTACACCGCTTGATTCCCGATTCAACAGCACAGTAAACCTGCTTACATTCAATCCTTGAAAATGTCGCGGTTGACATCATAATAACAAAGAAAATACTCCCCCAAAGGAAGATAGGTAGATATTGAATCCGCACGGCTTTGTTATACACTCAATATGACATGTTACTCCCCCTTAGTCTGTGCTTTCACTCTTTCGTTATATATAACATTCAAGCACCAATGTTCTTTTCCCTAGCGATACCAATTGATATATACCAAGTAAGATAAAATCAATGCCAATATCACATGTTTACTTCATATATTTCTCCCCCTTTTTGTCACAAAAATGACAAAAAAACGAAAGAATAAAGGACAACACGAAAAGAATCTTACAAATCTCAGAAAAAGACTTGCAAACCTGTAGAGTTAGGCACGAGGGTTCCACACATCATGTTCTGATAACCAACATCAAAACCGAAACAACAAGTAGTTTTATTTTGATATGTTACCAAGGAAATAATTGCCCGAAACAATTTTTCCCATTTAGTTTAGAAAACTCAAAACGACTAATCACATTAGTTCATTTGCTAAACCGATTGTCCAAGGACAACCACTTAATTCGATAAGACCAAAATAAAGTAGAAACTCCATTTTTCTCATCAGGTTCTAATTATCCATATACTTAGACCTTTCAATTTCAAACAAACCAAATACTAGGTTAGTGAACTAGTATTTCTTTGTTTAGGCATTCGATTAGACTTGAATAACCGAAACCTCACTTTCATAAGACAAACTAATATCAGAATTAACTTAGTTTCTTAACCGGAATCGAATTGGACTAAACAACTCATCCCGTACACATATTATTTCGTTAAGCCATAAATAATTCATACAAACCAATATAAATCAACTTGCAAAATTATTCACCTCAACCGGAAGCAATTGAATCAACATAAGACGTCATAAGTACCGGAATTGCACCGTAATTTTGTAAGCCTATACCAGTGATACAATACCAAAGCAAAATACGTTTTTCTTAACCGGAACCAATTGAATCATCACACACATCAATTGTACCACAATTTCGTAAGCCTAAACGATTGATACCACACAATAAAGTAAGACAACAATAGTTTTTCTTAACAGGAATCAATTGAAACACACATCCACACACACATCATAGAATAAAAATCAATTGCACCTAAATTTCGTTAAGCAAAAGCAATACATATATATAATATAAACTCAGGCTTTTCTTAAACGGGAAAATAATTAACTAACAACATTGTTACCTCAATTTCGCATCCATTCCTCCAATATGATAGCATCTTCGTCCAGGGAGAATTGAGATCGAAATTTCCCTCATTGTCATCCTTATGCGTAAACAAAAAGAATAATAACATACCTCAACCTTTACCAGAGAAAGGTTGAAAACCGGTTTTAACTATTGCAAGCAAAAGTTGAAAAACGTCGAAACACATATGCTTTTATGCTAAACCAAAACCGATTCAACATATTGTGACTTTTTCACATACTGTTTCTATGAGAACCCCTCATAATCCTTTGATGAAGCCTACCTACTTAGGTTGGAACTTAATCCCGCTAAATCAAAAAGTCACCCAAACCATGAGGGTTCAGAATGGTACTAATGTACCTTGATAATTCCAATGGCTTTCCTTATATTTTCAAAGGTTGCTCTATCTAAGGGTTTAGTGAGAATATCAGCAAGTTGACGTTCTAAAGGAACATATTCCAATTTGATAACACCATTCTCATATAATTCTCTTATAAAGTGATATCTAATGTCTATATGTTAAGTACGAGAATGTTCAACTGGATTCTCAGTTAAGCGAATAACACTTGAATTATCACAAAGGATGTTCATAGTTGGAATATTTATTCTATATTTGATGAGCATTTGTTTCATCCATAGTAACTGGGTACAGCATGTACCAGCAACAATGTATTCTGCCTTACAGGTTGATAGGGATTGTGAGTTCTGTTTCTTTCTATGCCACGCAACAAGGTTTTGACCAACATAGAAACAACCCCCGAGGTGCTTTTTCGATCTTCCACACATCCTTCCCAGTCAGCATCCGAATAGGCAAATAAACTATTGTTTGTATCCATAGAGTATGATAGACCATAGTCTACAGTACCACAAACATATCTTATGATACGTTTCACGACTTTAAGATGTGATTCTTTAGGATCCGCTTGGAATATGGCACAACATCCGACACTGAAGGCAATGTCTGGCCTTGTTGTTGTTAAGTACAACAAGCTTTCGATCATTGATCTGTATAATTTATGATCAACGGATTTCTCTCCTAGATTGGATTGAAGTTTACTAGTAGTCGGCATTGGAGTTGTCATAGGAGTTGATTTGTCTAATTCTAATTTCTCAACAAGATTCCTTGCATATTTTTCTTGAGAAAGAAGTATATTATCCTTTTATTGTTGTATTTGCAACCCAAGAAAGTATGACAGTTCTCCAACATTACTCATTTCAAACTCTCCACTCATGAGATTTAGAAATTCATCTGTTAGAGTTTTTGAGGTGGATCTATATATTATATCATCAACATATATTTGAGCTATAAGAACATTTTTACCACACCATTTGGTGAAAAGAGTTTTATCAGCACCACCTCTAGAGCATCCCTTTTGGAGTAAAAAGGATGTCAATTTGTCATACCAAGCTCGTGGAGCTTGTTTTAGACCATACAAGGCCTTCTTAAGTTTAAAGACATGATCTGGGAATGACGAGTCTTCAAACCCTTTTGGTTGAGAAATAAAAACTTCTTCTTTTAAGTCCCCATTTAAGAATGCATACTTAATATCCATTTGAAATAATTTTATCTTAAGATAGCAGGCATAAGCAAGTAAAAGTCTAATAGATTCTAACCTAGCAACAGGAGCAAAAGTTTCATCAAAATCAATACCTTCAATTTGAGAGTATCCTTGTGCTACTAATCAGGCTTTGTTTCTGACAATTGTTCCGAATTCATCTGATTTGTTTTTGTAGATCCATTTTGTTCCAACGATATTGACTCCTGCAGGTTTTGGCACAAGTTCCCATACTTCTTGCCTTTTAAACTGATTTAGTTCTTCATGCATAGAGTTTACCAATGCTGGTTCACTGAGTGCTTCCTCAACATTCTTTGGTTCAATTGAAGATAGAAAACATGAATAGTGACAAACATTCTGAAGCTCTCTTCGGGTCATAACCCTTGCATTGGCATCTCCAATAATATCCTCAGAAGAGTGTCTCTGATGTACCCACCTAGCAGGCTTTTGAACAATATTTTCAGTATCGTTAGAGTTTTCAACAACACTTTTATTATCATCATTGTCACTAATTAGTGGAATCACAGGTGGTTCTTCCACAGACTGTTTTTCTTTAGAAACAGTTTCAGAGGGGGGAAGCTCTGCAGCAGTGTGATTATCTTGACTAAAATCACTAATGTCATCACTAACAACATTAATAGATTCCATCATTACCTTGGTTCTGATGTTATATACTCGGAAGGCACGACTATCCGATGCATATCCAAGGAAAATTCCTTCATCACTTTTAGAGTCAAATTTGCCTCTGTGTTATCTATCTTTGAGAATATAGCATTTGCTATCGAAAACCCTTAGGTAGCCTAGATTAGGTTTTCTTCCATACCAGAGTTCATATGGTGTGTTTAGAGTTTTGGATCTTAAGTAAACTCTGTTGATCAAATAACATGAGGTAAAGACTGCTTCTCCCCAAACACTTAAAGGCAATTTTTTATTGTGAAGCATCACCCTTGCCATTCTTGAATATTTTTATTCTTTCTCTCAGCTACACCGTTCGATTGAGGAGTAATTGGAGCAGAGAATTGTTGGGTAACCCCAAGAGTATTACAGTATTCATATACTTTCGTATCCTTGAATTCTGTACCTCGATCGCTTCTTATTTTCTTAAGTTTGCGACCTTGTTCATTTTGTATTCTATTTACAATGATCTTGAATTCTTCAAGAGTATCATTCTTATTTTTTAGGAAAGCAACCCATGTGAACCTAGTATAATCGTCGACCATTACTAAGGCATACATATTCCCTCCAACAGATGCTTGTTGAATTGGTCCAAACAGATCCATGTGAATAAGATCAAGAGGAGTACGAGTGGTAATGTCTCGAGAAGATTTGTGAGGAATTTTTCTTTGTTTCCCCTTTTGGCATGCTCCACAAACACCCTCTACTTTAGTGTTGATTCTTGGAACACCTTTGAAAATTTCATGATTAATGAGTTTACCAAGCATACGGTAATTGATATGACCAAACCGTTCATGCCATAGATGGGTTAACTCAACCTTAGTCAAGTTACAATACATATTAAACTGTATATCAAGAAGATAACAGTTGTTCATGCTTCTTCTTCCTCGAAAAATAATTTTTCTGTACTTATCTTCAATGTCACAACCTTTCATATTGAAGATAACTTTGTTACCTTTATCACAAATTTGACTTACAGACAAGATATTTGCTTTCATACCTTTAACATAAACAACATCATGAATTTCAGGAATGCCAGGGAGTTTGATAGTACCTTTCTTGCTAATAAGACAGCTGCTTCCATCTCCAAATGTTACGGAACCTCCTTTATAGTCCTCAGTCCTTGTAAACCATGAGAGATCACCTTTAATATGTCTACTGCACCCACTATCAAGAAACCACTGAAAAGGTAAGGTTGTTTTTAAAGCAAAAGCTCCCAAACAGTGTTCGCCAGTTTTTCGAAGGATCGTTAGATTCTTATGAAGATTCATAACGCGATTTATCAGAGTTCTTGTAAAACAAATTTTCTGATATAAATAACTCCATCCTCCTTGAATAATATTCCTGGCCTGTCTCTTCCTATTCTGTTTACAACAAGATGTTGGAGTTGAACAGTTTAGTGGGTTCTTGGAATCATCCAACGAATTTTCCAGTTCTTTATCACACATGATATTGCTGTGCTCAACAGCATGCAACTGGTTTTGTTCCACTAGTTGTATTGTCTCGATAAATCGCCTATAACGTCTAAGGTTTTGTTCCAGTTCTAAGGTCTTGTTAAGGCTTATAACGTAATCATCGAAGTCTTGTAAAAGAACTTCTGAAAATCTTGAGATGTTAATTAAATCGAACATTGATTTAATTCTTATAGGTTGGATCGCACCAAACACAGATTGTTAGATCTTTTCGTGTTTGCCTGCTCTGATACCAATTGAAAAGGCGAGGGTACCCAAATATACCTCAAAGATAAAACTTTTCCGACCTATAAGTCCTTTCCCCGAAAGTGATTGTCTATGGATACGAGATCGAGACAATACAACTAATCGGTTCACAATTCGTGTGATCGTCTATGGATACGAGATCGAGACAATACAACAACAAAGTGTGTTTACTTGATATAAAGGTTCGGACTTAACCCAACACAATAGGATTGCTTATCAAGTAAATAGGATATTAACGTTTGTGTGATTTACTTTAATTATAATAAAACAATTATAATACGGAAAATAAAAGTAAATGACATGGCAAGATTTTGTTAACGAGGAAACCGCAAATGCAGAAAAACCCCGGGACCTTGTCCAGAATTGAATACTCTTAGGATTAAGCCGTTACACAAAATTACACCTAACTTCGTATAGTTGAGACCAAGTACCTAACTCTATAGTATACCTAGTTCCGTCTGTATTCCCACGCCTCCAACTTATAAATAAGTCACTACTTAGAACAATCCCTTTGGTTCGTATTCCAAATAGTAAAGGAACAAGAAATCTTTTTGGTAACAACTCTATTCAACCAAGTGATATGAGTCGGACAAAGGCTCTTCCTATTATCTCAACATAAACTCCTTCGTCAGGTCTAGATCTATCTTATGTTCAATCACCCTAAGGTAATCGGTTAAGATTAAGCCAACAACACCTTTAATCCCAAAGGAACCGTGTTGATTCCGATCTACTCAATTAATCAATCCAATCTACCACAAGGATAAACCGATTATTAATTGGATCCTCTTTTCCCAAACAAGTATTGTGCAAACCAAAGATTATAAACCCAAGTCAGATCTTCAATATCTTCTTTGTCTTCAAATCTTCTTTAATCTTCAATAAACACCTGCACACAATCACTTGAATCTCTTGTGATCAATCACGCACAGAACGAAGTCTGTTAACAATGGATTATCACAAGATCGTCTTTAGAACTAACAACAGTCTAAAGATCCCTGTCGAAACTCTGATCTAGTTTGAGTGAATCTTATATCAGAAGAGAAGATTCTCAAGCATAAAAAAACTAGGTGCAATCAGATTTCAACCGCCGTTATTCAATCAAATCAATCGAAAACAAAGATAAACCGCAATTATCTAGTTTCCCACCAACGGGTCGTGCTAGGGCTTCTCAATCCCAAAAAAGACTTTAAAACGAGCGGCCATAAGAGATTTCACCTAATTAGATTACTCTCATCTCCGACAGGCGGCTACACCAGTAACAATGACAAAAGAGGAAGTCAAATTGTTACGAAGGATTAGTCTGCTAGAAAGGAAAACTTCGTGTATTTATAGACAAGGAAGTTTAGACACCAAGGAATTTCCAAAACCAAAAATATTCTCAAGATATTCATAAATGCACAGATTCGGTTTTCATAATTCCTAGAAATGCTCTGTCCAAAAATATAATCCAAATCTCTTGGAAAATCTTAATTAGCAAATGCACATTACTAATTCCAATATTTTCCTTCCAAGATAAATTAATAACCTTAATTAAAAGATTCTTAACTTACTTATGTTTCGATTCTGGGATTCTCTTCCATTTATCCTTTAAGGAATATCTTTGAACAATTATAGAAATAAACATTCTCAACACGTGTTCAAAGTTTGTCGACATCATTACTTTGTAAGTTCTCTTTCACACTTACAACCTTGAAACCGATTTGCCACACTTCCAAACAAGTTTAGAATTGGTTCATCTGACTTTCAAGAACTATGTGATTGATCAAACCAAACATTCAATCACACTTATGGGTTTGCGTATCTACCAAAACAAGTTTCGGTTATACCTCCATGTGAGTACTAAGCATAATCACACTAGCTTACAAAAGATATGGTTGACTAGGTACTAGGATCGGTTCCCCACATATATATGGTATCTAACTTATATGTGTTGCACCCCTTCACATGATCGGTTCCCCTTTCTTCTGTAAATTTGTTGCACCCCATACAAGGATCGGTACCCTATTGTACTTCACCCCTTACTAGGCTCGGTTCCCTTCACCCCTTACAAGGATCGGTTCCCTTACACCCCTTACTAGGATCGGTTCCCTTCACCCCTTACAAGGATCGATTCCCTCTTCCCATGGCAGTCACAAAACCGATACATACCAAGGTGATTACTTAAGATTTGTTTTACTAATAAAAGTTCTACCAATACAAAAGGCAGGCCTTTGTGAATTAGTTCTACCAAGAACACAACAAGTTGTGAGCGGTTCTACTCTATCACACATATTGGTTGTTCATAAGATATGCAATGAATAACAAAACCGATAACGCCTGGCAATTTCCTTTTCGGTTCACAAAACAAGTCTATGAACTTACTTCCTTAGAACACATGTAAACATTGTTCCCTAGGATGAAATCCTCACCTTATACCATACATAATCACAATAGCATTCAAATGATTATGGCGATGTCTTATCTACAAAGTTTAATGGTTAAGCAATAAACCTCGTATTGTATTCCTTAATACTATGTCTATCTAGAGTTCAACATGCTTCGCAGTTATGTTTTCAATATGCACGACTTGAAAGATACATTAGGGAATGAAACAATTCAAGTCAAATATCACTAACCTCAAGTGGAAGGATGATTGTAGTTTTTGTAGCTCCTCGCTTCTTCACATCTTCAAGACTTCGCAATACTTGTAATGTCTCATATCCTAATGCTTTCAAGCTAACCTATACGAAGTTTAACTCTAGTACATAATCAAGCGACTCTTAACATGAGTTTTGGTTGACTAAAATATGACAACCAAACTTGACATACCAACGCTTGGTGGGTTCAACCGAGCAATGCTCTAACACGTTCAAATACTCAACATAAGGAAAACCTTACCGAATATTTGAGACTACATTAACCAATAACACATGATAGTGTAGTCATTCATATACTCAACACAAAGAATTTCGGAATATACGAAAACTCAACTAGATTAATTACAAGAGAACCTATAATTAATCTAATTGTAATACAAATAACCAAACTAATCACCGAAGTAATCAATTTAATTATTTTTGGGCTCAACATAAGAGAATTATGAAACCCCGACTAAGTTTATCATAGAACATGATAACCTTAACCGTACATGTACTCAACATAAGA
Organism: Papaver somniferum; assembly: GCF_003573695.1. Classification (NCBI taxonomy): domain Eukaryota; kingdom Viridiplantae; phylum Streptophyta; class Magnoliopsida; order Ranunculales; family Papaveraceae; genus Papaver; species Papaver somniferum. The sequence continues at coordinate 2,380,006 of NW_020621603.1, read as the reverse complement.
AAGAAAGAACCTTATGGAGTACAAACTAAATAACCAAAGTAGTTGATTAATTTAGTTCCTAATGCTCAACAAATAGCATCTTACGGAACAACCAACAAAGCCAACATTAATCGACTTAGTCGTATCGTGCTCAACATAAGATACACAATGGAGCCTTCACGGTATACAAGGGATAGATCAATGAAGACCAAAACCGTGGATAAACATACAAGGATTTATTCTATTTTCCATCATTATATGCATAAAAATATAATAGACTTTATCCTTGTCAAACAAAATATTTAATCATATTTTCCATCAAGTACATGATTGCATAGGCATAACTTATGTAAATGTCAAAAGTCCATTTGTCCTTAAACCAATAAATGAATATCGATCATGAACGACTTTACTTTTGACAACAATATGGGACCTTCAAGTTCACGGACGCAAATAATACATATCCCATTAAAAATATTGCAATATATCAAACCATAAAATACTGCAATAATAATCATCCTCCAAATATTTTTAGAATTTTTAAACCAAAAACCTAAAAAATAAACATAAGAATATGAAACAATAATAGCTATGTGTAGTCACAATCGTCGCTATTCAAAGCACTAGTTATTCTTCCAACTAATCCAAAAAGAAGACATACTAGGCATATAAACCAAAAAACTCAGTTTTCCTTGATGATTTCATACCTCTGAAGTGGTCCATCAACGTAGGAGTCACTGATATCCTTGATCATGTTGACAGTAGAGACACCATGCTCAAAAGTTAGAATGTTGACCTTTCGATCAATAGTGTGAGCATAATGACGAGCCTTTGCGCAATCAAGGATAACTTTCTTCTGATTCCTGATTAAGATATTCTGAGTACCAAGGATTTTTGCATGTCCGTCAATGAGTTGGTTTATCTGCAATTGAAGGTTAGCAAGTTCGTTCTTGACTTCATCCTGAACGCGAATCAGATCCTTGAAAGATTCTCCCATCCAAGAGTTATACTCTTTTCTTTCATGCAACTTCTTCAGAATAAACTCTTGACCGGAATCACATCCTTTGAGATCATCCTCAACCATAGAGTTACCTTCTTCTTTGGGAACAGTTTCCATGGAGCTCCTTTCTGACCAAAAATGAAACACATATAAGAGTTATATATGTTTGAAAAAAGCCCTGGTGAGAAACCCTAGAGAACCTTGAGGAGACGTGGACGTTCGTAGGCCGACCAAGAGATAAATGCCCCCCAAGAAATAATGCTCATAGTGCAGCAAAAGTCCTCCATCAAAGTGACAAACAAGAATGAAGCTAGAGAAGAGCATTGCAACAAGATATATACACACTAGAGAAAATATAGCACAGTACTTGAGTACCCTCAAATCTTCATCCTTGCGTCTCTCAAGTTAGACACAAGGATATACCATTCTGCTGCTAGGTAGCGGAGGGAGACATAGTCGCACCATAGGTTTTGAGAGAGTAGTTGTAATTTCTTCCAGGATATCTTGTTACAGCATTTCTTGTTCTTTCACTGCAACTTCCAAAAAAGGTGCTTCTTGTAGTTCTTCTGGGAAACACCGGTGAAAAATCTCTCTGATAACAAAGTCTAGGACCTCTAGAAATAGGTTCTAGGGGATTTTCCGAAACTCGTCTCCACACACACTAGACTTAGGTTTACCAGGCTTGTTCTTATAAGCACAAGACATATTTTCATTCGTAGCTCGAGAATTTACAAATGTCCTGTAATGATTTCTAAAAGAGAGATCATTTTTATAAGATGTTTGGTTTCCTGTGAAAGGAACTTTTACTGCAGCAATCATCTGACTATTTACTCCATTGACCGTAGAGAAAAGCAACTTGTGAAGTTTAGAAACATGTTCCTTTCTGGCAAAACAATGAATTGCATAGTGGTTTCCTTTTCCACAGAAGGTACATATTCGTGGAGGAGAAGCAACAACTGGAACTTGCTTAAACTTTATAGCCACCGGAGAAGATTGTAAGTTATGAGAACTTTTCTTGACACAATCTTCATCTGGAGAAAATTCCATTCTGTACAGTAACCCATGAGAATTAGTTTGTGCAGAAGAATTTTTCTTTAAAAAAAAGTTTTTCTTTTCCAAGGATTTACACTGTATTTGGGATAAAACAAGTGAGGCTTCAAGTTTTTCTTTTTCAACACGAAGTCTGTCTAGATCGGATGAATGTGTCTTTATCAAACATTTTTCTCTAATTGAGCCTTCTTTAATCAGCTTTTCAAGATCACAAATCTTATTACGCTGTAGATTGTTCTCTTGAAGAAGTTTCTCAATTTCCTTAGAGAAAGACCCTATAATGTCATAGAGCACTTGTTCACGATCAATAGACATTTCAAATTCATCAATGAGTTTAACATGATCATGTAGATCAATACACTCAGTAGAAGTTTTTGTAATTCTGGTGAGCTCCATCTCAGCTTTAGCCATTATGTCCAATGTCTCATTGGAGAAAGACTGATCAACACAATAAGGAACAGTCTTCTTACCTCTGGATTCAGAAGAATCAACTAAGGAGTGATCCTTTGAGGTATTTCCGAGACGCTTGACAAAGTTGACAGCTTTAGGAGGCATATTGGTATGCGTATGAGATTCTGTCCACAGAGTCAGATCGCTACAAACACAGACTTGTTAGGTCTTAAACGTGTTTGCCTGCTCTGATACCAATTGAAAAAGCGGGGGTCTAACAACACAACTCAATATTTCGTTTAGGCAATCTGTATGGACAAACTCCAATATACTTTTTATGAGAATCAACTAGACAGTCAGACTCAATCAATAAAAAGATATATCAAAGAGTTTATATCTCAATCTCTCAATTTGATCTTTACTCAAGCAAATAGAAATCTGCGAGTCTTTATCAAAGAGAGATAACTTGGATGGTACCAAAGACCAATATCCAAGGATCAATCAATATCAATCAACAACCAAAGGTTGGATTTCCAATTGACGATCTTAACGCACAACCTGTATTATTTCAATTATGTAAAAATATAATGCGGAAAAGAAATAACACAGACACCAGAAGTTTTGTTAATGAGGAAACCGCAGATGCAGAAAAACCCCGGGACCTAGTCCAGATTGAATACACACTGTATTAAGCCTCTACAGACACTAGCCTACTACAAACTAACTTCATACTGGACTATAGTTGAACCCCTATCAATCTCCCACTAATACAAGGTACAGTTGTACTCCTACGCCTCTGATCCCAGTAGGATGCTACGTACTTGATTCCCTTAGCTGATCTTACCCACAACCAAGAGTTGCTACGAACCAAAATCGCCGGCTTTAACAATAAACAAATCTGTCTCACAGAGAAAAGTCTATCAAAGGATAAATCTGTCTCCCACAGATAAACCCTAGGTTTTGTTCTGTCTTTAGATATAAAATCAAGGTAATAGGAACCAATTGATAATCCGGTCTTATATTCCCGAAGAACATCCTAGATTAATCAGTCACCTCTCAATAATCCTTCCTGACTACAAAAGCGGATTATCGAGGAATCACAAACAGTGAGACGAAGATGTTTGTGACTTCTTTATCTTGCCTATCGAAGATAATCAAATCTCAAGCCAATCGTTTCGATTGTACTCGTATGATAGAAGATGCAAGATCATATCACACAACTACGATAAAAGTAGTATCGGTCTGGCTTCACAATCCTAATGAAGTCTTTAAGTCGTTAACCTGATTTTAGAGAAGAAAATCAATGGTTAATGGAGATCGACTCTAGCGAGCGTACTAGTATCACACAGATGTGTGGTGATTAAGTTTTGCTCTAACTAGAAGTCCCCTATATATAGTCTTCAAATCAGGGTTTTGCGTTAGTTACAAAGCAATCCTTATTCACCGTTAGATGAAAAGCTGATTTAGATTCAAGCTAATATTTCCCAATCGTTAGATCAAAAAACCTAGCTTGTCATACACACATGGTAAACGTGAACTGGGTTTGTGAAACACATGCCTAAACGTGTACGCGTGTGTTGGTTCAACACAGTAACCAAAAGGTTAACCATATGAGCATATCATATTAACCTGGTTCTTCTTCACCATAACTAGTTCACTTGACTTCAAACGAACTAGTTAAGAGTTGTTCAATTGCTATGAGATATTATGTAACTACACAAGACACAATTGAAACAAAGATGATTCGATTCGATTGAATCGGCTCATGAACATTATAGCCACGGTTTGCAAAAGCATTCCTTAGTAATTTAATGTATCATGTTCAGAGCACATCTTTAGATCATAACCAATTAAGCTCAAAAACAAGTTCGCGGACTGAGTTCGCGGACTTAACACACAAACGAGTTTTGGAAAATCCCAGCAGAAATTTTCGGTATGAAAACTTCCGTCAGTTCGCATACTTGAATCTGCAAACTGAGTTCGCAGACTTGGCAAGGACAATTCCACAATCCTGCCGATTTCTCTTGATCAACAAAGTTCGAAAACTTCGGTTCAAGGAATACATGGTTATGTAATCTAAACTCTCATTCCAATCATTAAGACATTCTCAGAGGATGCTATGAAGCCGTTATTCACAGACCGCTTCACGTCAGAGCAATTCTCAAAAGTGATTGAAACTTTTCATGACTTTCGTCACTAGGTGAAGATAAACCTGATCAAAGCGAAACGCTTTACCAACACATGATTTCGAGAAGAAGATAAGCATTGAATACTCAGCTCGAAATATCAAATGTGTATGATCTAGTCTATATAGCATACGGCTTTTGTCTCATAAGAAGTAGGAGATAGAATAGATAGACTTTTCAGTGATAGATAAGTTCAAGTATTCACATACCTTTTTGTTGGTGAAGTTCCACGGTTCCTTGTGTAGATCTTCGTCGTTGTCGTTGAATCGCCATGAAGTCCTTGATCTCAACTACACTTTTCCTATCCTAGTCCGAGACTTAGCTAATAGGCTAGAAATCAAGACTTATAGTTTTGATCACTAACATTGACAAACATGCTTGATATAGCAATGCATGCGAGGTCCACCGAGCTATGCTCTAATAGTAGCAACTCTTAGTTGTGGGTGAGATCAGCTAAGGGAATCAAGTGCGCAGAATCCGGCGTGGTTCTAGAGGCGTAAGGAACGCGACTGTACCTTGATCAGTGTGAAATTGGTTAGGGCTCAACTACATTCCAGTACGAAGTTAACGTGGAGTAGGCTAGTGTCTGTAACAGCTTAATATAGTGCAGTGTTCAAATCTGGACTAGGTCCCGGGGTTTTTCTGCATTTGCGGTTTCCTCGTTAACAAAATTTCTTGTGTATGTTTTGTTTCTTTTCCGCATTATATTTTCTACATAATTGAAATATCACAGGTAGTGCGTAAGTTCAATCAATTGTGAATCCAACCTTTGGTTGTTGATTAAATTGGTTGACACTTGGATATTGGTTTTTGATACCGTCCAAGTTATTTTTTATATTAAATCAGGCAAGCAAATTCCTATTTGTTTGATTGCAGATTTAATTGAGAAATTAAGATACAACTCTTTGATATACTTTTATTAAGATTGAGTATGACTGTCTAGTTGATTCTCTTGAAAGTATACTGGAGTTAGTCTATACAGATTGCTAAGCGAAATATTGGGTGTGGTTGTTAGACCCCCGCTTTTTAAATTGGTATTAGAGCAGGAAAACACGTTTAAAGACCTCATAAGTCTGTGTTTGTAGCGATCTGACTCTATGGACAATAGGGTTATCTCTGATAAACGCATCACCAGAAAAAAAATATCTGTTTCTATGAAATCTATTAATGAGAAAGATTTGTCAATATCAAATATAGATGAACCTAGTGTTCCAACGAAACAGACTTGCATTGAAAAGTGTTACCCTGATTACCTTACCGAAGAGTCCGACTCTGACATAGAAACGGATGCAGCCAAAGAGAGTAAAATGATTCTAAATCTTGTTAGAATCCAGGACGATAGAATCAATCCGTTGAAACACAATGTCAATGCACTTATCGGTATAGTAAAAAATCGCGACTTTAAATTAAAGGCTCTTAGCGAGGAAAACGCCGAAGTCTGCTCCTCACGAACCTTACTCGAGGCAAAACTCAAAAGGGATGCCTTGGAAATTGAACATCTTTTGAGTAAACTCTCTATTAGAGGATGTTCCAAAGAGTCCACTATACCAATTGCTTCTGATTCAACTATAAAAAACTCAGTCCCAGAAGCTAAATTGAAATCCCTTCCTGTTGGAATAAATGTGCAGGTATCTTCCTCTAATCAAGGAATCTCCACATCACACGGAAGGAAGAAATCTCCCGACGATGTTGTTAAGTATGTTCATTCTAATCACTTAGGTGATCAGAAAGTGTGTCTCTTTTGTGATTCAAAAGGACATGTTGAACAATTGAGTAAATTGAGGTTGAATGACAATTCTATTGTTCAACTTCAACACACCTTAGATTTAATTCTCAAAGGTGTAACTGACATTCATATGTCTAAACCAATTGTTTTTAGTACTCACCCTGTGAATCCTACCAGGAAAGTCAGTTCGAATTGTTCCTCGAATATTCATGCATGTAACAATAATCTTAACACAATTCGTCCAACAAGAGTTCAAGGATCTTCTTCAGCTAAAAAGGGAGATACTGTTGTTCTTGATGCGAATAAGGCTTCATGAAGGAAAAAAAACGGAGGTATGAAAGACAACCCAAATTTTATAACTGAAGGATACAATGAACTCATCAACAGGTTGTCGAATCCCTCTGATGAAAATCCTTTAGGTAAGAATCCATACTATGCGTTGTATTTTGATGATAGTAAGTTTTATAATAACTTTTCACATCAAAACCGTTTTCCTCCAAAGATTAAGAAAAAGAGGGTTAACCGAAAACAACATTCATTTAATTAGCTCAAGGCTCATACTTGTGCTAATTAATCACTAGGTTGAAATCGCACTCACAAATATCCTGGTTGAGTGAGATATGATTAGGTATACTTGATGGCAAAATGTTCTCTGATTGTCTAGTTGTTTTCTTATCGTTCTTAGTTGGATTATCATTCACAAACATTTTTGCATAAGTATTTGTGTTGGTCTTGTCAAATATTTGATTTTTCTTTTTGTTTTGAGTCAAAAATGCTACTCTTATGCTCTAGATTTTTCTCTTGATAATATAACATTTTTTGAGCTAAGATTTGTGAAAATATTCACTTAGCAAAATATTGCTTTCCAAACAGTTTTTCTTGGTTTGCATTTCTTTTTGTTTTCCACCTATGGGTCAAGTTGTGTTCGTACGGGTACCCGTGTTACATGTCACGAACCAACTATGGAAACACCAAAATATCTTTTTCCCTGAGAAACCATTTAAATACCAAACCTATTGAGTCACGTACACATACTCTAGGTTATTATTTTTTTGTCAAGAATGTGTTCAGCTTCTCGCACGGGTAGTTGTGCAAGAGGTTTTCTTGATAAAGGTATTGGTTTCGAGTCCAAAGGGAGAAAGAAAAGAACCCTAGTAGAAGATGATAATCAAAATCCCGATGCCTCATGCTATTATGCATATACTCATTAGGATGTTGAGAATGAGGATATGGTTTCTGCGGAAGTGGTTCATGATTTTCTTAAATACTTTGAGGAAGCAAAACTGCAACTCATTGATACTATGAAGGGTCTTGATGTGTTAAGAACTAAGTTGAAATAGGTTAATTCCGACCTTGTTCTCATGGAGGCATATGTTAAAGATATTCTCAATGAGGATGTCTTCTCTGAAGAAGCGGTGGATGCTGTCAACCAAAAGCTCAAAGGACTCAAGACCCGTGGGGGTTCTGGAAGTGATACTTGATTTCCGTTCATGATCGGTTTTGTTGGTTTAGGAGTCCTTCGATTTTTGCTTGTTCTCTTTATTTTGTCTAGGAAACTTCTTATGAGAATTTATCCTTGTGTTTTAAGAAGGATAATTAGGGTTTGGAATAGCAATTATTGTGAGTACACATAGCTATTGCCAACGATTTTCATCTTGAAATGTGTTTAGATTTATTTATTTAAATTCTAAAGTTTGTTTGGAACATGATTTTGTAGTATTAATCTTTATTGGTTTTATATATTGCAAAAATCATTACGGGATATGTGTGTTTGCGTCGTTGAACTATGATTGTCCCATATATGTCAAAAGTTAAGCCTATTATGTCATTATGCAAATATTGATGGAATATAGGATGAACTTTTGATTGCAAAGATTAAGTCTATTGTATGTGAAAAGGCGAGGGTACCAAATATACCTCAAGCTAAAACTTTTCCTACCTATAAGTCATTTCTATGAAAGTGATTGTCTATGGATACGAGATCGAGACAATACAACTAATCAGTTCACACTTCGTGTGATCGTCTATGGATACAAGATTGAGACAATACAACAACGAAGTATATTTACTTGATATAAAGGTTCAGACTTAACCAAACACAATAGGGTTGCTTATCAAGTAAATAGGAATTAACGTTTGTGTAATTTACATTAATTATAATAAAACAATTATAATGCGGAAAATAAAAGTAAATGACACAGCAAGATTTTATTAACGAGGAAACCGTAAATGCAGAAAAACCCCGGGACCTAGTCCAGAATTGAATACTCTCAGGATTAAGCCGCTACACAAAATTACACTTAACTTCGTATAGTTGAGACAAAGTAACTAACCCTATAGTTCACCTAGTTCTTTCTGTATTCCCACGCCTCCGACCTACGAATAAGTCACGTACTTGGAACAATCCCTTGGTTCGTATTCCAAACAGTAAAGGAACAAGAAATCTGTTTGGTAGCAACTCTATTCAACCAAGTGATATGAGTTAGACAAAGGCTCTTCCGTTTATCTTAACATAAACTCCTTCGTCGGGTCTAGATCTATCTTATGTACAATCACCCGAAGGTAATCGGTTAAGATTAAGCAAACAACACCTTTAATCACAAGGAATCGTGTTGATGTCGATCTACTCAATTAATCAATGCAGTCTACCACAAGGATAAACCGATTATTAATTGGATCCTCTTTTCCCAAACAAGTATTGTGCACACCAAATATTATAAAACCCAAGTCAGATCTTCAATATCTTCTTTGTCTTCAAATCTTCTTAAATCTTCAATAAACACCTGCACACAATCACTTGAATCTCTTGTGATCAATCATGCACAGAACGGAGTCTGTTAACAATGGACTATCACAAGATCGTCTTTAGAACTAAAAACAGTTTAAATATCCCTGTCGAAACTCTGAACTAGTTTGAGTGAATCTTATTTCAAAAGAGAAGATTCTCAAGCATAAACAAACTAGGTGCAATCAGATTTCAACCACCGTTAGTCAATCAAATCAATCGAAAACAAAGATAAACCGCAATTATCTAGTTTCCCACCAACGGGTCGCGCTAGAGCTTCTCAATCCCAAAGAAGACTTTAAAACGAGCGGTCGTAAGATATTTCACCTAATTAGATTACTCTCCTCTCCGGTAGGCGGATTCACCAGTAACAATGACAAAAGAGGAACGAAGGATTAGTTTGATAGAAAATACAAACTTCGTTATTTATAGACAAGGAAGTTTGGACACCAAGGAATTTCCAAAACCGAAAATATTCTCAAGATACTCAATATATGGCAGATTCGGTTTCCATAATTCCTGAGAATGCTCTGTCCAAAAATAACGATCGAAATATCTTGGAAAATCTAATTAGTAAATGCACATTACTAATTCTGGAATTTCCTTAAAATGAAATTAATAACCTTAATTAAAAGATTCTTAACTTACATATGTTTCAATCCTGGTATTCTCTTCCCTTAGCCGTTAAGGAATAACTTTGAACAATTAAAGAAATAAACATTCACAGCACGTGTTCAAAGTTTTTCGACATCTTTACTTTGTAAGTTCTCTTTCACACTTACAACCTTGAAACCGATTTGCCACACTTCCAAACAAGTTTAAAATTGGTTCATCTGACTTTCAAGAACTATGTGATTAACTTTCAACAATCATAATCATGGGTTTAACGGTTCTACCAAAACAAGTTTCGGTTCTACCTCCATGTGAGTATTACGCATAGTCACACTAGCTTACCAAAGATAGGCTGACTAGGTACTAGGATCGGTTCCCCACATATATATGGTATCTAACTTATATGTGTTGCACATGTCCATAGGATCGGTTCCCCTTTCTTCTATAAACCTTGCTGCACCCCATACAAGGATCGGTTCCCCTTGATGCACTGCACACCTTAGGATCGGTTCCCTTTCCCTTACAAGGATCGGTTCCCTACCTCTTACAAGTATCGGTTCCCTTTTCCCACGGTAGATATAATCCAATCATACTACATGTGATTACTTAAGATTGGTTTTACTAATAAAAGTTCTACCAATACATAAGTCAGGCCTTTGTGAATTAGATCTACCAAGAACACAACAAGTTGTGAGCGGTTATACTCTATCACACATATTGGTTGTTCATAAGATATGCAATGAATAACAAAACCAATAACACCTGGAAATTTCCTTTTCGGTTCACAAAACAAGTTTATGAACTGACTTCCTTAGAACACATGTAAACATTGTTCCCTAGGATGAGATCCTCACCTCATACCCATACATAATCACAATAGCATTCAAATGATTATGGCGATGTCTTATCTACAAAGTTTAATGGTTAAGCAATAAACCTCGTATTGTATTCCTTAATACTATGTCTATATAGAGTTCAAATATGCTTCGCAGTTATGTTTTCAATATGCACGACTTGAAAGATACGTTAGGGAATGAAACAGTTCAAGTCAAATATCACTAACCTCGAGTGGAAGGATGATTGTTGTTGTAGCTCTGTACTTCTTCACATATTCAAGTCTTCGCAATACTTGTAGTGTCTCATATCCTAATACTTTCAATCTAACCTATACGAAGTTCACTCTAGTACATAATCAAGCGACTCTTAACATGAGTTTTGATTCACTAAAATATGACAACCAAACTTGACATACCAACGCTTGGTGGGTTCAACCGAGCGATGCTCTAACAGTATGTCTTTATGCAAATATTGATGAAAAATAGAATGAATCTTTGAATATTCCGCAGTATTGGTCTTTCCCTGATCCACTTCTATGTGAAAGTACTGTGTGGCTCCGTTAGTTCTCTTATGTTGAGCATTTCCGATTAAACTAATCATAGGATCTCTTGTGGTTAATTTAATTGGGTTTTTTGGATACAAATTCATGTTTCATGTGATTTGTTAGTGTCCAAAGAAATCCTTCTTTTCTGGTAAAAGTAAGGCCGCTCTTGTTGTTCTTTCGAGAATGACATTTTATGGGGGAGAGTTCTTAATTGAACTTGTGTTTAATTGCCAAATCTTTGTGAGGAGTGCAGCTGTGGAATATTGTAGGAGTTTTCTTGTATCTCTATTAACTCCTTGATGAATGCATTTAGTTTCCACTGTATGATTGCATCTAAACAAAGTTGATATGTTTTCTTTAGTCATGAAGTATCTCTATGATAATTTCATTATGATCCCATTAGTTTTCGTACCTTTGCCAATTTTTATTGACAAAAAGGGGGAGAATTAATGTGTAGTTCACACTACAAATACATATGGTTTACGGATCATTATGTATGGGGGAGTGATTTTCATGTGAGATGAAGTATTGACTAAGGGGGTGTGATACACATCACCATAGTATTGTTGTCAAAGTTGTGATACAATTGGACTTTGATGCTGTGTAATAATACTATGACACTGTATAACAATGATTCAGAGCTACTGTTTTCTTATTGTTATAGCTACGGATCTTCAACAACTATGATGCTGAGTTGAACACGTTCAGAATCACTCGAGTACTTGGAAGTGACGAAGATTTCGAGTAATGTTGAAGAACCAGGGAAATCAAGCATTTGGATGAGAAACTACAAAGTTTATTTATTTTGTAATCAAAATATGTATTGATAGTTTTGTCACTAAAATTGACAAAGGGGGAGATTGTTAGAGCACTTCTCGGTCGAACTCGCAAGCGTTTCTATCTCAATCTTGTTTGTCAATTTTAATTGCCAAAACTATAAGTCACGATTTCTAGTCTACTTATAGCTATGTCTTGGATTAGGATAGAATGTGTAGTTGAGCTTTAGACTTCACGGCGTTCATCGATTGAAGACGAAGAACTACTAAGGGGAGCTTGTGGAACTTCGTCAACAAAAGGTATGTGGAGACTTGAACTCCTTTATCACTCAAAAGTTTATTTCTATTCTATCTCATATTGAGACAAAATTCGTATAGCTATATAGATTTTATATTATACACATTTAATATTTCGAGCTGAGTTTAACTCGCTTACATATTTTTCGAAGTATGTATTGATAAGCTTTCGCTTTAACCAAGTTCATATTATATTCTTGATGAAAGTCAAAATATGATCATATGAAAATCGCCTTGTAACATCTTACATGATTTGTGTGATTCATTTGATGTAGACTCGGAATGTTTCTACTGATCATTCGATCACTTGAAAATTGCTTTGAAGCTAATAGTTTGCGTGAGACAGCTATTGTCGTCTTCTAAGAATGTTTCAATGATTGATATGGGATATATCATAGTAGGCGAACTTGTATACTAACTGTTAGAAGTTATTTCAAGTCCGGGAACCATAGTATGCATACCCGCATGCGTACTGGTTGGTTAATGAAAGTCCGGGAACTTAGTATGCATACCGGTATGCGTACTGGCGTGAACTTCAAGTTCAGAAAATTCAACTGAGTTTGGAAGGTATTCGTACCCGTTCATGTACTGGAGAACCCAAACTTGGTCCGTCCACTTAGGTATGCGTACCCGTTTGCATACTTGAGTAGGTTATGTTTTACAATTCGTTTGTTTATGAACAAATACATTTATATAATAAGGAATACAATCTTCTGCAAACCGTGGCTATAATGTTCATGAATTTATTCGAGTGAATCAAAATCGATTTTGCTTCAATTGTGTCTTGTATACTTCTATGAGAATATAACAATTGAACAACTCTAGAACTAGTTTCATTTGAGTCATTTAAACTAGTTATGGTTAAGATGAATATGGATGATATGAAAATGTTCATATAGCTAACTCCGGTTAACTATTGTTGAGACAACAAAGGTGCACACGTTTAGGTACGGTTACTCATTCTAAATGAAGTCACTTTTCAATTCTCTAACAAGATAAGTTCGATATAACGTTTGAAAGATATTATCTTGAGTCTAATCAGGTTTTCATCTAACGGTGAATATTGAATGCTTTGTTACCAAGGTAACATTGATTGCAAACCCTGATTTGAAGACTATAAAAGAAAGAACTCTAGCAACTGGGAAACCTAATACCCACACCTCCTGTGTGATACTAGTTGCGACTAGAGTCAATTCTCCTTTAACCTTAGATTTTTCTGAAACCCAGTAGGTTAACGACTTAAAGACTTCATTGGGATTGTGAAGCCAGACCCAACTATTTCTCTATAGTTGCATATTCTGATCTTGTTGTTTTTGATTGTGATTGAGTACTAACTTCACTAAGATTTGCTCGAGATTTAATCTCAGAAAGGCAAGATAAAAAATAGTTACAAATATCTTCGTCTCATCGTATGTGATTCCATAATATCTTGTTTCGCTACCATACGATTAAGATTATTGTGAGATGATTGATATTTCTAGGTTGTTATTCGGGATTATAAGTCTGGTATATCTATTGGTTCCTGTACACCTTGATTTATCAAAAGACGGAACAAAACTCATAAGTATATATGTGGTAGACAGATTTATCTATTCAATAGACTTTTCTGTGTGAGACAGATTGGTTTATCAAGTCTTCGAATTTGGGTCGTAGCAACTCTTAGTTGTGGGTGAGATCAGCTAAGGGAATAAAGTGTGCAGAATCCGGCGTGGTTCTAGAGGCGTAAGGAACGCGGCTGTACCTTGATCAGTGTGAGATTGGTTAGGGCTCAACTACATTCCGGTCCGAAGTTAACTTGGACTAGGCTGGTGTCTGTAGCGGCTTAATACGGTGTGGTGTTCAAATCTGGACTAGGTCCCCGGGTTTTTCTGTATTTTCGGTTTCCTCATTAACAAAATGTCTGGTGTCTGTGTTATTTCTTTTCCACATTATATTTTCTATATAATTGAAATATCACAGGTAGTGCGTAAGTTCAATCAATTGTGAATCTAACCTTTGGTTGTTAATTAAATTGATTGATACTTGGATATTGGTTTTTGATACTGTCCAAGTTATTTCTTATATTCAATCAAGCTCGCAAATTCCTATTTATTTGATTGCAGATTGAATTGACGAATTGAGAAATTGAGATATAACTCTTTGATATACTTTTCTTAAGATTAAGTCTGACTGTCTAGTTGATTCTCTTGAAAGTATATTGGAGTTAGTCCATACAGATTGCTAAGCGAAATAGTGGGTGTGGTTCAAATCTGATTAGCAAAAATGAACAAATAAAAGTTTTAAACATAATCATGCATCTCTCAGAAGATGAGGTACAACTAATCATGCACTCAAACTTGACATATATCGCCAAAAGTATAAGATAAGCTGGAGGATACTCATAATATTTCTTAACATACAACTGTGAAACAAGGAAATATCTAAATGCAAAACCATAAGTTTTCTCTTCATAACCACCATGCGCATGCTAATAACTTTACCATCTGGTTTCATGAGTCCAATTCTGTAGTGCTTAAATCTGAAGCCATAGTAACATCCAAATAAACTAGAGCATGTATTCTGAAAATGAGAAGAGAAAATACAATCATAATAGAGAACAATATTATACCTCAGTCTCAGGGTGGTTGTAGCATAGACGTTCACAAGCATCTACATTGAAATCAACAGCCCTACATCTGGATGTAACTTGTCCATTCAATACAACATACAAACATAAATTGGAGCAGAGGTAGTTTGCTAAAGCCTATCAACAACAAAAAAAATCAAAACATAAGCATAGGTTAGGTTAGTTTGATGGATAGGATTTCAATCAAAATCAACGGAAAATTATGAGAATATAAACACTTCTTCGGTTTTGAGAGGAGATATGATAACGCTATGATTCAATTAACAAAACCAAACCATAGTTTGGGTTTGATCTTCTTCTTCCTGAATAATTTGAAGAATCCTGGCGGCCGTACCAGCAGAAAAGTTATAAGGAACTGCTGGTACTAGGTAAAGATACTAAGCTACCTCATTTTTAAAATTCAATCATAATCTTTATCCTTCAACAAATTTAAAACCATTTCAAAACTAAAACCTATTCAAATCATTTCTCTCACAAATTAAAATTCAAACTCAAATTCATCAATTGATTCTAACAACATCAATCGATTTAAAAGAAATTTGATCACCCATTTTTTTCTTTAAAAGAAAATCAAACTAAACATCGTAGGTTGCATCCCGTATCTCTTTATTTATACTTGTGATTGATTTATCTATTCAAGATTGAAAACTACAAACAATCTTGGGAAAGTGTGTTTAACATAATCGGTTGACGTTCATGTCTATATTTACCGAAACCTATGACAATCGGTCGATGTTCATGAACACGTCAACCGATCATCCTGAATGTGTTTTCTGGTTGAAGAAAATTTAACCGGAATCTGTAATAGTTAATGCCCACATAAAACGATTATGGTATGAAAGAGATACACGGTTTTCTGTATGTTCTTTTTGCTAGAATCGGATTATGTGGATGTCCACATAAACCGATTATGTGAAACAATTGGTTTATATGTGATTAGAAAAACCCGATTGTTAGAATCGGATTTTTCTGTGCATTCTTTAACCGGTTCTGGATATCCTTCGTGAATAGCGAAACACCAACCAGAATCAGTTTATGAGTGCATGAACAACCGATTCTGGGCGGTGTTTTCGAAGTTTTTTTTTTTTTAATCGTGTTTTGGTTATGAATCAACATTAGTTGATTTCTAGATTAATAAGATTAAACATCTATTAATAAACTAAATTAAAACTAATTAATCAAGAATAAATTAATCATTAAAGAAAATAGTTGGTTAAAGGGTATCTGATTTTTACTTCAAAATGTCTTATTTTGTCATTTTAGTATCAGGCCCCAAATTTGGCAGGCTAGATATCTCCAAAAATTAGGCAGGCCCCAGAAAAGAACTTCTGTATGAGTTTTGGTCACGGCTTACAGTAGAATCAGGTTGGACCCTACAAGCATTCTGGTTCTCTCCTGCTTGTGATTGCATTCTGTAACATGTAATATACAAGGCAAAAATTATCTCTCTTTACTCGCTCATGATATGAAGTGGTATTATGCTGGAGCAGTGGACTATAATTCTGGTTCACCTGATAATTCTACCGGTAGCTAAATAACATAGGGAGATATTTCTGAAAATTAGAAGCTGCAATACAGAACAACATTCCCTTGTCGATATAGAATATCAACGTCAAGTGTGTAAAACTTTCAGAAAGTCTACTAAAAAATTGTGTAATGATTTACAGAATAAACAATATGTACACATAGGAATAGAACTCAGTTGACAAATTAATGTATTAAACAATATGTACACATAGGAATCGAACTCATTTGACAAAGTAATGTATTGTTACATCAACAAGACATCAGAATCTCGTACATCAAGAGAGAAGAACGAAGAGAAACCCATATGATAATGTTCACATTCACTTTGTTATCCTCCATATGCAGGATCAGCATATTACAGGAATCAACAATTTACAATTTTAGGATGTATAAGAACAGTTCTTCAATGTTGTATTTACAATTTTGCACACCATATACAATGAAAAATAATTTGTACAAAACACAAACAGAAATGAACAGGATGTCAAAAGTGCATTCACGGTGCAGAATCAAGTATCAATTGCACAAAACATGGATAGACATGAAGGAGAGTCGGGATCCATATTCACAGCACAGAAACAGAAGCAAGTTGGCTCCTGTAGAAGACAGAGGCCCGCATTCTGCACAAGTTGATTCAACATTATGAACAGTGTAGAAAATTTTCGCATCAATCTCACAAAATGCAGATGGCAGTTGCTATAGATATTCACATAACAGAAACAAGCTGGCTTCTGTAGAAGACAGACCCCAAGTTTGTGGAATAAGACATTGAATCAAAAAAAGAGTAAATAAGTGGTAAGTTGTGGAAAAAAGCATTATAAATTTTATTAATATTTTATTTCATTTCATTTTGGTGCACTGATAGATCAGAAATACACTGACTTTGGTGGTTAACAAATATTATGTTGGCGTTTCATACTCAGGTACTCACATTCTTGGTCGAAGGTACTGAGCAACTGTGATAGGTTTGGGACCACCGAACCAGTCGATCAAAAATATATCCTCAATTTCCAACTTAAAAATCTGGAAGTCGTGACCCTTAGGCCAGCCTGTGCAACCAAAGCAAAATGAAAAGTGAAATATAAAGTCAGAAAACATAAGATAAACAAACTATGTAACTGGAAATTAGTAGATTGAGAGTTTTGTTTTACCCTTCATTTCAGGGTGTTTTGAAAATAAGGCATCTTTAGCAAAACTAGATTCCTTGGAGTTAACATCCACTAGCTTAAACTGGTACACAAATGAGCAGTTTAGGTGAGAACTCAACTAGCAAAAACGAAATAATAAAAGTTTTAAACGTAACTATGCATCTCTCAGAAGATGAGGTACAACTAGTCCTGCACTCAATCTTGACATATATCGCCCAAAGTATAAGATAAGCCGAAGGAAACAAACAATATTTTTTAACATCTCTACGTAATAAGAAACAACTAAAACCTTTAGTTCCCAAATATAAAACATATGTCAACTGTGAAAGAAGGAAAATATCCAAATGCAAGACCATAAGTTCTCTCTTCATAACCACCATTTGTAGGCTAATAACTTTACCATCTGGTTTCATGAGCCCAATTCTATGGTGCTTAGATCTGAAGCCAGATAAACACGACTAAATGTTCTTGTCGTTCAAATGGCCTGGAATTGCAGTACATGAATACGGATATGGATGGGATCACGTCAATAGCAGCTGAGAATTAATACTTGAACTGTTGAACAAATCTGATATATTTAAAAAATAGTTGCATTTCGATGATCTTAAGCTATTACTTTCTTGACATTTCATCTCCATATATGATCTTGTAAATGCCTCATCTCAATGGTTGATACGAATACAAACACGGATATAAAGTCCAGCAGTAAAAGAGTTGAGTTACGCAAAATTAAAATTGATTTTCAAGTTTTTAACAAACCTTTCCTGTAAGAGTAAGCTTAGCACAAGTTGGGTTCTCAGGATCCTTCTTCCCACAAGTCCCAATGGGAAATTCACTAACTGTGAATGAAGATCTTGCATCTTTCAGTCCATTTCTAGCAGTAGGATCAAGGGTTGTCAAATAGAAATACGGGACGCCATGACCCTTATTAGGTAATCCATCACTAAATGAGACAACATTCCTGGGTATCATCAAATAACTATGTCAAAACCAACCATTTGTTCCCAGTAAACACCAAATTAATCCCTTTCGAAAATCAAACTGACTTACCCAAATGGAGCTCCTCCAAGTTCACTTGAGATGGTACTGCATGAACAAACAAGATTGTCATATATCGATCAAAAAATAAAAAAACAAGATTGTCATATATCCATAAATTTTCATAATAAAACAGCACTTAATAACATCCTGGGCGAGATAAACCAACATCAGAAAAATTTAAACGCGCATTTTTTTTTTCAAATGGACCGCGGTTCATATACAACTAGACGTTCAGCAACTTATGGGGGAAAAGTCAAAAAAAGACTCTTTGATGTGTAGGTCTCATGAAAACTTTGATATGAATCTATCTGACTTAGTGAGGACTACTGTATTTGGTGGATATACTGGACTTTGAAAAGATGTGAACTTTACTTGGTCTATAATCAAGATCTGATTTCTTAGGAGCTAGGAGTATTCTTGCAATCCTAGTTATTATCTCTATGAGCCGTCCCATGTCTTTACTTTGGTAAATATGTAAAACTCCACCACGGCCAAAATCCAGTGCTGTTTTTCCGGAGTAATGTCTCATTCATTGCATTGATCATTCCAAAATTTGTAACTCAAAACTAATAACCAATCCTTTATCTCTAGTCATTGTATAATCTAATCACTAAATTGAAACTTTTGGACGAGTTGAGTCCCACAGAAAAATCTATTTATAGGATTGAAACAAAATCACTAATACTAATGAAATTAAACCACCTTTTAAGTTAAACTAGATAATAAAACCCAATTTGATGAATGAAATTCATTGTTTCTCCCCTCAGAGAAACCGGTTACAGTTTCAATCCAACTATTTAGAACACACAGCTAAATACAATCAAACCAAAACAAGAAAACAAAACAACCCAAATCATCAATTCAGTAAATTAACTAAATTAGACTCTCAGATTTTAGTCTGCACAACTTTCCAATCAATCAACTTACTTTCATACAATTTGCAACCTATACGAACAGTGAATAGGAAAAGAGATTTTATTACCTTAAAACACCCCAATTGTTCTGAGAGACCAACCATCGAGCAGTAGCCACAGCATCTTTTGGGTCAGGTTTTTGTTGGACTAAATGCCTTCCTGCTTCGGCAAATCCTATCCAACTACCAAGAAAAACAAGTACAAAACAGAACACACTAACTCTCAAATTATCCATTTCTGACTTCAAAATCTACCTATCTACCAATATATATAGAACTCGAAAGTTCGAAACTGTCAGCGAAGTCTAGGATTTCTAAGAGGACAAAAGAATGAAACGCTAAACATATGAACAATTGTGTCTTTGAGCGAAGTGTTTAAATACTTGAATAAAAAACACCGAGAAAGGTATCTAGAGGAGATGATGGGTCACTACACATGACATAAGGTGGCGTATCACGTTGGGCATCCCACCTGTCAATCCTAATCCGTTTCTGTACCGATACATGGCGTATATCGGAGTATGTGTAGCATGCTCATGACACACAACGGAATAAGCATACCTGTGCTGCGGCCTGTTTTCTTTTATTTTTTTCTAGTAAATGCAGATATACGGAGAAGTATCTTCCAGTATAGTAAATGCAGTTTCTTTTATCGGATTCGATTTTCTTTTAGTCGGCAGATACGACTAGATATTTATTTCCCGATTGCTAAGAGCATTTCTAATGCAGGGACTAACGTCATCCTAGGTGAAATGGATTACGGATTCAATAACGATGGCTAATATTTACTTCTTCCTTTAGCTTTTGGAAATATAATCATGTTCCAAGAGAAGAAAATAATACGGCTCACTTGTTAGTTAAGGAACCTTACAATATGCTACCACTAGTCATTTTAGGAATATATCTGATTCTAGTTTTTCTATTTGGTTTGTGAACACACAAATAACGATGATATCCAGGTGTTCACAAACAACAATCGCATCACTCATAATATAAAGGAGAGTGAAATATCGATAATACTGTGTGGATACGATGATTCATCGACTCAGAGCCTTCGGGCTCGTCCTTGTCTAGTCATAAGAAAGTAATTTAGCTATTCTAACAATCTCCATGCGTAACATATCAAAGCGTAATAATGAAAGTAGAAGATAAAATGTTTAATGTAAATGAGACGATGATTTACGTCGTTCAGCACTAAGGTCTACGTCCACGGGGGTTTGTGTTTGACTATGTGTTTAAGAATTACAAAGATAGTCAAATGACTTTGTGTGGATAACGAAGCTAAGGGGGAAATGAAACTCATACTCACTCTTCATATTTCTCTCTCTTCTTATCTTCTCCTATACTCACTAAAAACTGGTCGACCCCTTCTCTCTTAGTGGAGAGGGGTATTTATAGGGATAAAATATGGGGTCCACTATCAGGGACAGTTGTAACCTTATCTCCTTGTTTTTTGTGTTGATCCCGTTGTTGTCTTCGTTCTCAACCGATGCCCCCAGCGGTCACGTACGATAACGATGGGTCACCTCTTTCTCCTCCACAAGTTGGTTGACACGTACTCTATGTTTAGAGTGTTTAATGCGGGTGGTTGGG
This sequence comes from Papaver somniferum, assembly GCF_003573695.1. NCBI lineage: Eukaryota > Viridiplantae > Streptophyta > Magnoliopsida > Ranunculales > Papaveraceae > Papaver > Papaver somniferum. The sequence goes on along the minus strand of NW_020621603.1, from coordinate 2,358,976 downwards.
CTGCCTGCACGCGCCAGACAGATGTCTGCGACTCATATCACATCTGTGTCAGTGAGTCCAGTCTCCACCGTTGATCTTGGATCTTCCTCGAGATGGGGTAAAGCAAATCCTAGGGTATTCTTCAGTACTTCTCAGTGATTCGACGCTTCAGTGCCCCTGGGTTCTTGATCGTCGGATCCGCTCGATGATGAATAAGTGTAGATGACAGATGCCCCTTGGGTGTAGAGGCGTGGCATCGTATCTTGATGTCTCAGGATGTGCGTCCTCCACGTGTACTTCTTCTGACACGTGGCAAATGATGAATTATGTGTCTTTCAAAATACGATGCCCTTCCTCTCTTGATAGACATCGCAGTAGTGGTCCGAGGAAGGATTTCTTGTACAAGACTCCATCACGAAGATCGTATCTCCCTGCCTTTGATTGTATCTTTCTGGCTTGCTTCAAGTTTGCAGGTAGCGTACCTTCTTCAAGGTAAAGGTGAATCTCGGTTCTCCAGTCTTCTTCGTTGCTGAAGTCCTCATCTTCGTTCACCCTCGTCATGATATCATCTTCGATGAAGTCTTCAGCAATATCCTCCCCTACGTCGTCGTCATCAATGTCCTCCCCTACACCGTCTTCACGATTTGTAGCGAATGACTGTTGTTGGGTGATCGAAGGTTCATATACTCTTGTTACTTTTATGGCTTTAACGCTCTCATCTTTCAGCATGGATGATATGTATGCCAAGGCGTCGGCATGCCTGAGATCTTTTCTGTACAGGTGTCAGAACTTGATGCTTGGTATCTGTGAGGCTAAGGTCTGGACCAAAGCCATGTATGCGGAAAGGGTGTCATCGTAGACATTGTATTCTAGTTCTATTTTTGCCGAATGACCAACTGAGAATCACTTGTAAGGCATACATCAGTTATCCCCATTTTTATTATTAATCGGAGGGCATGTACTACAGCTTCGTATTCTACGATGTTGTTGGTATGTCCCTTGAATTCCAATCTTAGCGCATGCACGATCCTGTCTTCGGTTGGAGAGGTAATCACGATGCCTATGCCCGCGCATTCTCTATTCCTCGATCCATTGACAAAGATTTCCCATCTTCTTTGGCCTGAGGGCTCGAGTATATCGACTGGATCTTTCCCATCCTCTTCTGCTTCTGGTATGTCCTTCACTTCTTCTTCGTTACCCAGAGGTAAGTCCGCTAAAAAATCCGCTAAGACTTGTGACTTTTGGACAGTTTGGATCTCGTGGATAATGTTGAATTGATCAAGATGATTGTTCCATTTTGTTATCCTTCCTACTTTCTCTGTGATATTGAGGACAACTTCCAACGGTGCTTTACATGGGGCCCGAACATGATGAGTCAAGAAATAGGTTTTTAATCTTCATGTAGTTTCTTTCCGCCGGGTTGAGAGTTTTGCTGACGTAGTAGATTGGTTGCTCAACCTTCATATTGGTTTTGACCAGGACCACGCTGACTGCATCTTCGGTCGCTGCTATATACAGGGCCAACACCTCATCGGGATCGGGCTTTTGGAGGATTGGGATCGTGGCCAGGTATTCTTTTATCTTCTGGAAAGCTTCCTCGCATTCGGCGGTCCATTCGAACTTGATCCATTTTTTGAGAATGTTGAAGAAATATTTGCATTTGTCCGATGACCTGGCGATGAATCTTCCCAGAGCCGCTAGGGATCCGTTGAGCTTCTTGACTTCTTTCAGGTTCTTCGGGGACGGCATTTCTACGATGGCCTGGATCTTGGCGGGATCCACTTCTATGCCCCTCTTCGTTACTAGATACCCGAGGAATTTCCCTGAGGTGACGCTGAATGTGCATTTTTCTGGGTTCACTTTCACGTTGTGTTTCCTCATTGCTTCGAAGATATCCCTCAAGTCTGTATTGTGGTCCTTGCGCAGCTTACTTTTGACGAGCATATCATCGACGTAGACTTCTAGAGTGTTCCCGATCCATGGTTTGAAGATAGCATCAACCATCCTCCGGTATGTTGCCCCTGCATTTCTAAGTCCAAAGAGCATCCTTGTGTAACAATAGAGGTCGTGCGGGGTGTAGAATGTTGTGTGTTGTTGATCTTCTTCTGCCAAGGCTACTTGGTTGTAACAAGAGTATCCATCCATGAATGACAGTTCTTCGTATCCTTCAACAGCTTCTACCAGCTGATCGATACTTGGGAGTGGGTAACTATCCTTCGGACAAGCCTTGTTGAGGTTGGTAAAGTCGATGCATATTCTGACTCCTCCATTCTTCTTCGGCACGATGACCATGTTCGAGATCCATGTTGGATACTTCACTTCCTTGATGAAACCTGCTTCTAATAGTTCGCGGATCTCCTTCTCAATTGCTTGGTGATATTCCGGTGCTACCTTTCGTACTTTCTGCCTAAAAGGGGTTCGTGCCCGACTTTATACGAAGTTCGGGCTGAATTATCTTCGGATCAATTCCTGGCATGTCTCCTAATTTCCACGCAAAGATATCAACGTATTTCATGAGTAGATTGATTAGAGCCATCTCTATTTCTTTGTCCATTAAAGTCCCTATCTTAATCATCTTTGGGTTCTCTTCGGTCCCTATATTGACCTCCTTTACGGGTTCGGCAGATGTGAACATAGGCTTCGGTTCCCATAGGAGAGGGACATTCTTTAAATGCTATTTGGTAGGCTCTTCAGGCCCCTTAGCTGTTGAGGTACCTGCTTCGGTGTTTAGAATGATGCTTTCCTTCGTCAGACTTTTTCCTGAGATTTCTAAGGGTCAATTTCTTTTTCCTTGGCAGCCTCTTTGTTTCGGTTTCTTCGGGATTTACGTTGCTCATCTTGTTCGTTATTGAGCTGATTTTGTATAGCCTGGCATTCTCGAGCAGTGACCCGATCTCCCTTTATTTCCATTACCCCTTCGGGTGTTGGAAATCTAAGGTACTGATGATAGGTTGCTGCTACTCCTTTGAGATTGTGCACCCATCTTCGGCCGATGATAGCGTTGTATGGGGAAGGAGCGTCCACTACGCTGAATCGAGTATCAACCTTCATTGGTCCTGCATATACTTGTAAAAAAATATCTCCTAAGGGCTTTGTTGGTGCCCTATTGAATCCGTAGATGGTCTAATAAGAAGACATTAGTTGCTCGTCGTGCAACTCCATCCGCTTGAACGTGTCATAGAACAGAACATTAACTGAACTCCCTCCATCGATGAGGATCTTCCTGATATTGCACCCGACCACTGGTAAAGTGAGGACCAAGGGATCGTTGTGGTCTTCCATGTCTTCCTCGATATCTTCAGCATCAAAGGTCATAGGTGCATTCATCCACTGCTCGTGTTCTTCCACTTCTACCCCATCGATCTTGTACATCTCACAATAATCCTCGAGTTGCTTTCTTAGCCTTTTCCCTATCTGGGCAGTCAGCGATGGTCCAGTAGCTTCGGAACATGAGATGGTGTTGATGCTTCGATTTCCTTCGGGTAGTTGGACTTTCTTTCTTCGCTTATCCATCTCTTCGGTTTCTGCCTTCTGTATGTATTGCTTGAGATCGCCAGCGTCGATCAACTTTTGGATCATTATCTTGAGGTTCTTGCATTTTTCCGTCTGATGCCCGTTGAAGTAGTGGTACTCAAAGTAATCCCTTGATTTTTTTGATCTGGGTGGTTGCTTTCCCTTGGACCAAGGCGACTCTAGGTTTTCTCTGCCTTTGATTTCTCTCAAAATGCGAGTGTAGTTGGTATTCAGCTTTGTGTATACTTGATCCTCGAATTTCCGCTCGTCACGACGATGATCATCCCTTCGTCCTCTTTTATCTTCGTTTGGCCGCTCGGAAGAACCGCTCCTCTTGCATCGGCTGGCTTGCTCCACAGAATTGGTCCGACGAGATCTTTGGGCATGGGCCCTAGGATTTTCCCGCTGGATTTCCTCCAACCTGGCGTGCTTCTTGATGATAACTCGAAGATCTCCTTCGGTTTTTGTAACACTTCCATGAATCTCAACAAACAATGGACTCATCCTATCCAATCCCCACTTATAACAATTGATGACCATTACTGGATCTACGTTCCCTATTGCTTGACAGATCTTGTGCCACCTGTCAGTATATTTTCTGATGGTTTCTTTGTGTCCGACTGCCAACGAAAATAGCTTTTCCATTCCTGTATTGGCGACTTTATTGTACATGTAGGTCCTCAAAAATTTCTCCGTAAGCTGGTTGTAGGAGTCGATGGAATTTGGTGGCAGGTTATCAAACCAGGATAACGCTGACCCTTTTAGGCTTGAGGTAAAATATCTGTAGAGGACTGCATCGTTATTATCCCATCGAGCTAAAATTAGGTTGTAGTATCGGAGATGGGCCGCGGGGTCGCTGGATTCATCGTAACATTCGAACACTGGGAGAGGGAATTTCTGAGGATGAGAGCTTTGGCCAAGTGTTCCGTCAACTGAGTGGTATTGGATTCTTTCATCACTTCTTCAAGTCTTCCTCCCCCTTGATTTGCTTTCAGCTGCTTGATTTCAGCCATCATCTCAGCACGAAGGTCTTCCATTGCACGCTGATGATCTTCTTGGATTCTGGATCGTCCCGATCTTCGGTTCTCACTATCAAAGTAGTCTAGTAATCTGGGTCGGATGATCCATTTCCTATGGTCGTTCTTCGGTTCAATGGTTCGGGGCTGTTGGCATTCGTCAAGATGATCATTCGATCATGATTTGGCTCAGGTGCTTTAGAATTGGCTTCTCCATGCTGGTGGGCCACTTCTAAACTCTGCGCAATCTTGTCTTTGTGTTCTTGGTTCTATCGAGCCAGTAACGCTACTGCATCCGCATATACCTTTTGGTTCTTCTTCAATTCCTCAAGTTCTGCCATCAGCTGGGGGGAATGATTCGATCCTTGGTTCGGAGTTCAGATCTGTCTTTGTCCTCCAATGGATACAGTATGATCTTCATCAAACGTTTGGATCAAAGGAATAGGAGGATCGGCGGTTGTTACAGGGGGTTCGACATGAGGGATCGCTGGTTGGTTTTTTGTTGGCAAGGGATGGATAACTGGTAGAGTTTCGTTCATCTCATTTGTCGGTGGCATTCCGAAGGCTGGTTGTTGCATTGTTGAGTCCGCAAATCCTTCATGTCGTTCGTGGGCACGAGAAGCTGGTGCTTTCTTTGTTGCATCCGCTTTGCCCGCTAGAGCTTTGACCGCTGCCGCTGCTATTGCATTGGTGTCTATTGGTGAGGTGATTTCCGCTGTGTCTGGCTTCTAGTTCCGAGCCTTCGTCTTTTCACCTTTTTGTTTACTGTGTGTCATAACTGGTGTCGTTCTTGGTGTTTCTTTTGACGATGCTTTGGTTTTTCCCACATCCTTTGTCTTCTCCATCTCTGGTACTCTGCAAAAAATGAAACATCGTCGAAGAAACAGACCCCACGTTGATTTTGTTGGCAGAGCTCATTTTGATGAGAAAGTAGATGGAAACCTCAACGCATATTTTAAGATTTGCCAGAAGATCATGGTTCGGAAAATCCTTTTCATTACATTATAGATCCAATCATTGTAAACATAGATCGACTCATGGGTTTTAAAATATACAACTTACAGGTAGGTCTTACTTAAATAAACCCAGATCTGCTCCGAGGGCGGCGAAAACTTAAATAAATGACTCCAGGGGTATTTTCTCGAAGATTTATTTTAAAAGAAAGTGTTAAATGAATCACTGAGGCTTACAACTGTTAGATCCGGAAATTCTTTTGAAGCGAGCATTAGTAATAAGAAAAATGTGTTATTGCATAGATTTAAGGAAATTCTTTCGAAGCGAGCATTAGATCTGGAGCGTTTTGCAATAGAAAAATGTGAGTAAACAAGTGTTTTAGCAATAAGAACTACTGTTTCACAAAAGAAAACGTAAGGAAGAATTACGGTAACCTTCCCAAAACACCAATTCACGTGGAATTGCGCTGAGATCCCAAAAAAGGATGAAATCACAGGGAAATATAAATCTTTTACCGGGGCATAATCCCTGTTTCTAGCGTCAGATTGTGAACACAGAAATAACGATGGTCTCCAGGTGTTCACAAACAACAATCGCATTACTCATATAATATAAAGGAGAGTGAAATATCGATAATACTGTGGATACGATGATTCATCGACTCAGAGCCTTTGGGCTCGTCCTTGTCTAGTCATAAGAAAGTAATTTATCTATTCTAATAATCTCAATGCTTAACATATCAAAGCATAATAATGAAAGTAGAAGATAAAGTGCTTAATGTAAATGAGACGATGATTTACGTGGTTCAGCACTAAGGCCTACGTCCACGGGGGTTTGTGTTTCACTATATGTTTAAGAATTACAAAGGATAGTCAAATGACTTTGTGTGGATAACGAATCTAAGGTAAAAATGGGTCTCATACTTACTCTTCCTATTTCTCTCTCTTCTTATCTTCTCCTATACTCACTAAAAACTGGCCGACCCCTTATCTCTCAGTGGAGAGGGGTATTTATAGGGATAAAACATGGGGTCCACTATCAGGGACAATTGTAACCTTATCTTCTTGTTTTTTGTATTGATCCCATTGTTGTCTTCGTTCTCAACCGATGCCCCCAGCGGTCACGTATGGTAACGATGGGTCACCTCTTTCTCCGCCACAGTTTGGTTGACACGTACTCTATGTTTAGAGTGTTTAATGCGGGTGGTTGGGATGCCTGCACGCGCTAGACAGATGTCTGCAACTCCCATCACATCCGTGTCAGTGAGTCCAGTCTCCATCGTTGATCTTGGGTCTTCCTCGAGATGGGGTAAACCAAACCCTAGGGTATTCTTCATTAATTCTCAGTGACTCGATGCTTAAGTTCCCTTGGGTTCTTGGTCTTTGGATCCGCTCGATGATGAATAAGTGTAGATGGCAGATTCCCCTTGGGTATAGAGACGTGCATCGTGTCTTGATGTCTCAGGATGTGCGTCCTCCACGTGTACTTTTTCTGACACGTGACAAATGATGAATTATGTGTATACATGGTTCAAAACCTCTATAGAGGAGGAAGACAATGAATTTTAAATATCATTTCAATGAATTATTTTTTCTAATAAAAAAAAGATCTTAGGCGAAAGTCTTATTAATATCTTTTTTTTTTCTCTTTTAGATAACATGAGATTTTTATTTAAATATGAGTAGATTCGGTATGCCTACCAAGTATCAATGCAGAAGGAAACAATGCTCAATCCTCAACTGATAATGTCTCTCTTCTCACTTTCCGAGAGATGGCATGCGCTATAAAATTTTCATCTCTGTTAACACGAGTGAATCTCCAACAATTAAAAGTAGATAAAAGTAGTTTTATGCCTCTAACTAACTTTGTATTTCCAGCTGACAAATAAATTTTCAATATTGATGGATTTCATTGCAATTTATGCAGCTACAATGTGAATTTTATTGATATCCAAAGCTTTAACCCAACTAAAAGCTTCCAAAATAGCCACGCATTACCCTGCTTCTGGATCCATTACTCCAGATGTATAAGATCCTTTGACCCTTGTGTAGTCACCTACATTTGTACATAGGACCATGCCATGCCACAATCATTAGTTAAGTAATCAAATAATGCATCTACATAAGTTTTAATTACATCATTATCAATAATGTCCAGGATTTGAACCGTACTCTTTAGTATACTGGATGGTGTTGTATTCGGACTATATGCATAGGATAAAAAAAAGTTTAACAAATGATAAATAATTCTAGATACAGTGTTTAAACGGTTTAGAGTTTTGACATGGAAGATGCATTCACATCTTTCATTCCATATTATTCAACAACACACCATAAGAATTGACTTCCAGTTAACCATTTCCTCTAAGAGCAAGAGGTATATGATAGAGTGTTTTAACGCTCAATCCCTTTAAAAACAAAGGAGAGACGAGGTGATTGAGCGAAAACCCATGGGATAAAGAAAACATACACACTATACGACACAAAATATGTTGTTTGCGAAAAGAAATTTTCACAAGATATACTAATGTGTTAACCAATATATACGTCTATTGTATTTTAGTATGAAATTAATAGATATGATTAGCTGATATAAAAAGCTAAGGTTAGAAAATGGGCCAACTGTATCAGATTATTATATGTGTTTTCTTAAAATGAGCCTAGTTGTATGGTTACAAGCTTTATTACCTCCTTTTTCTTTCAAACGAGTTTCTTTACCGAAATTTTCTCTCAAACGGTTGACAGATAGTCGTGTTCCCAATATTTATTTCAAACGGAAAATTTTGGCTGCATGACTCACTCGTTCGAATGAAAGAGTGATTAATTAGAGTGAAAGGGATATTCCCTCTACCCATAGTGGAACCTAATTTGATCAAATTTGATCAACTCTTTCATTTTTAAAGAGACTTTGAACCCCCATAGTCCTTGCTAAAAGAATGTGTTGTTGACATCTACAAACGAAGAAATGATCCAATCTATGCTGTTCTGACAATTATTGATGATCTTGTTTATGTTGATAAACCAAACTGCTTTGACATGATTTCAAGTAAAAAGGGGATGGATTAAAGATTCTTCTTCATAATCACAGATACTGCAATGATGTTCCATGGAGTGATTGTATCGAGAAGTCTTTGCCAGGTGGGAAAAACACCCCTGAGATACTTCCAAACAAACAGGTTGAGTCTATGTGGCAGTTTCATCTTCCATAGTTCCTTCCATACAACTTTAGATACAACATTAATAAGAACTTGATTTTGAACTCTTTTCTCAAAAAGTTTATTATATCTGCTCTTTTTACCTGTGAAATATACACTATTTTCTCAAAAAGTTCAATATATGTGCTCTTTTCTCAAAAAGTTTTGTCTTCTTTTAAATGAGAAATTTGCATTCTTTAAATTGTTTCCACTTTTTCTGGAATGAAAAGAGTATTAATCAAGAGAATATTCCAGTTGTTGGTGCATGTAATGATGAGTTCACTAATAAAAACATACTGCAAATAAACAGGATTGCGAGGTTCAACCTTATAGCTCAAGCCCAGAATTCTTTTATCAACCCAAATTTTTGTAGTTTTTCCATTATTGACTTCAATGAAGCACATAGTGTTGTCTAATAATAGATAATCCAAGCTCAATACCTTTCCATACCCATGATGATTTTTTTTTCCAGAATTTATATGAAGGAAATCCTTATTCTTGAAGTATTTGTCCTAAAGAACTTGACCCAATAAATAACCAGATTGATGACAAATTCTCCAAGCTAGTTTTGTATGCAATGCATGATTCAACATATCCAGATCTGTAAAAGCAAGACCACCAAGATTATAAAAAATTTGGTTCAATCTTTCATCCAACCAGTTACGAACGTGATGATCAGAGATTACATAATTCGATGTGGAATTTGGGCATATTACTTCTTTTATGGAAGCATCATATCTTCTCGGAGAGTATCCAACAAAATGGTGATAAAACATTAGAAAATTTCAATTACCATATCGTTTTACATATATTTGGTGCAAAATTTTCTTTTCGATTTTTTTTGGTTCAAGATTATTGTACTAATCACGTAATTCGATTTATGGATGTAATTGAATATTATGTAATTATATCTAATTATCAATAAAGTTTGGGGCTTTCATGCTTCTTTAAAAAAAACACCAAGATCTTTAGACAAGCACATATATTGTCATGCTATTAAATTAGCCACTCTATTAGATTTAAAATCCCATCAGTATTATATTTTTAGAGAGTCTAACTTTCTTAATAACTTCTTGGCATGTTCAAGGGTTCTCATTTGATACATAGAAACTGAGTTGAGAACTACCTTTACCAGTATAGTTCTTCCATCTTAGTGCATTATTATACTTTGCCATCTGCCTAACCTTCTTTCAAATGCGATTTGAATTTCCTCAAAAGTTTTGATTTTGTATTTTCCTATAATCAATGGTGAACCCAGACACTTTTCATTTTTATCCATTGGTTTAACATCTAAAATATGACTTAAAGGATTTATAAAACCCTGCTTGAAAACCTTCATGACCAGGTGCAGACCAATTTTCCATTCCGTTAAGAGTATGAAAAATTTCCCCATCGGTAGGAAGAACAAGTAGCAATCTGTTATCTTCTTTAGTGACCAGTGTAGGAAAATGATTGTAATGCTGCTCTTCAACAATAGAAGAAAAAGAAGTGCTTATATCTTTGAAGTGCTTTGTCAAAAGCTTAGTGATATCATCTCTTGAATGAATCCAATTCCCTTCAGAATTCTTCATAGAATTAATATATTTTCTTGCTCTTTTCCTTTTCGTAAAGTATGAAAGTATTTTGTATTATAATCCATTTCTTTAATAAAATTGTCTATGGATTTTTATTATTGAATTCATGTTGAATGTGATGCCATATTTGTAATTCTTACTCGCTTCAATTGCTTCAGAAGCATTCTCTGGTGAAAAAGGTAGTGCTTGAATATCTGACAATTATTATTGAAGATTATGTACATTCTGATTAATGTCTCCAAAATGATTCTTGTTCCATTTGGAGAAAGAAATTCTAGTGAATTTGAGTCTCTTGATAAGTTCATAACCAGAAAAACCTTAAATTAACTTTTTCCAAGCTTTTGTTATTTCAGCTGCACAACTTTATCATGTAATCAAGAAAGAAATAACTTAAAAGGCTTCCACAGTTTCAGTTATTAAGGATAACTAATATTTACTTTCTTCGTTTAGCTCTTGGAATTGTATCCATGTTCCAAGAGGAGCAAATAATACCTCTCACCTGTTATCCAAGGAAGCTTCGATGCTACCACTAGTCTTTTTAGTAATAGTTCTGATTCTGATTTTTCTATTTGGTTAAAAACCTCTATCGAGAAAGATAATGTAGTTTAATCATTATTATAATGAATTCTTTTTCCCGGTAAAAAGAAAAATCATGGGTGGAAATCTTTTTAATATCTTTTTGTTGTGGGTCATTAGTAAACGACAAAAAAAAAGGTAAAATTTTTTGCCTAAATTTCGTCTTCAATCCCCAAAGTCTTGTTTAACACCTTTATTTAAACTTAGAGATAAAATGATGATGCAAACTTTAAGATCCTAGGTCATGAAGAAAGACCTTCTCCTTTAACCCCACTTAGCCATGTCGTATTTCTTTATTACCATGACCCTTGCATCGGAGATATTGGAAAAAGTCTAAATCCTATATATCATGTTGTTTTAAGATATTTACCCCTTATTTTGGAGATGATGTAAAGGAGAGTATCAATATTAACTGAGTAGGTACCATTCGAGTGATCTAACGACCTGGGTTGCTTATAAATTCTTTATCTTACACAATATGGCACCCACCCTCTAATGTTGGTACCCTCCTATAGTACTTAAGTTTGTTGATTTAGTTTAGGGTTCGGACCTTGCTGGAAGAATAACCCACTTATCCTCAGTAGAGACATTCCTTAAGTCATATTTGAGTGAGTTCATTGTTGAACCCATGGTCTGTATTTATATTATACCATAATCTAGTAAGAGTATGTTGATTATTTCCATATCATTTGGTTGTGACAATATTAGTGTCGTAAATGGTGATGATTCTGGTGTTGCATTGCTTGAATGAGCTGGATATTTATGTAGTTTGTACAAGGATATTTGTGTAAATGGAAGGAAGTGAAATCTTTAAGACTAGAAGTACTGCTAAGTGGTGAATGACTACTTTAATTCGGGTGCTGAAAATTGTAAGTTTGACAGTTGAACCATTGTTGTCACTAAGATGAATCTAGATTGATTAGATATACATTATGCGTATAACGATTTTCATATTCTATATCACTTTACGTTTTTTAGCCTTTCATAATATTTTGGTTTGCAGGTTAGTGGTTCTAGTTTATGATATTTGTTTGTCTCTACTAACATGTTATAATGGATTTCTTGTTGGTTGCATATAATTATGTTGTTTTTGAGTTGACTAATTTGGTTTATTTGTATAATCTTTAGTTTGTAGATGAAGTTTATTTTAGTTTTTGCATTGAATAAACATTAATTTTAGATTTTTAATTTTTATCCGTAGAATGATTTTGTATCTTTACTCATAATTTATGATATTTGCTTGTCTCTACTAGCATGAAGTTGCTTCTAAGGTGATTTTACTTTGCACATTGCAGTATTAAAACCTTCGATTTCAGTTTTAGTTGTTGGGAAATGTTGCAGTATTTTTGAAAAAGAAGTGATATAACAACCACACTCAATAATTCGTTCAACAATCTGTATGGGCTAAACTCCAATATAATTCCGAGAGCACCAACTTAAAAGTGAGACTCAATCAAGAAATATATCAAACATATTTTATCTCTTCTCAATACAATTAGTAAATCGAACAGATCGAAATGCGTGAGCCTGATTGATATGAGAAATAACTTGGACGGTACCAATGCCCAAGTGGCAATCAAGTTATATCCAACAAACAAGGTCGGATTTATCAACTGTGGTTGAACTACAGACAACCCGTGATATTTCAATTATATTAGCAAATATAATGCGGAAAAGAAATAACATAGACACCAGAAATTTTGTTAACGAGGAAACCGCAAATGCAAATGCAAAAAAAAACCCAGGACCTTGTCTAGATTTGAACACCACACTATATTAAGCCGCTACAGACTCTAGGCTACTACAAGTTAACTTCAGACTGGAATGTAGTTGATCCATAACCAAGTCTCACACCCGATTAAGGTACAATCACGTTCCTTACGCCTCTAGAACCACACCGAATTCTGCGCACTTTATTCCCTTAGACGATCTCACCCACAACTAAGAGTTGCTATGACCCATCGAAGACTTATAAAAAAATCTATCTCCCACAAATGTGTCTATCATTTCTTCTTTTTATTCCGTCTTTTGATACAAAGATCAAGGTGAACATGAATCAACTAATAATCCGCTGTTATACTCCCGAAGAGAAGCCTAAAAATATTAGTCACCTTACAATAACCTAACTGATTAACTGAAAAAAGTTATTGCGGAATCACAAGAGTCTGAGACGAAGAACTTTTGTAATTACTTTTTATATCTTATTGTTTGTGAGTGAAAACCGTTTCTGCGTATTTTGGTAATTTTGTGTGTGTTGATGAGAAACGAGTCTAGACCCTAAACAATGTATTATACGGGAGTACTTTTGATTCGAGAGATCAATCTGTACAATCCTGGCCTAAACCAAGAAATGACCGTTCCAGGCTTGCTTCAGTCACAAAGTGAAGGTGAAGGGTTGGTCTTAGGGAGGGAAGCGAAGAGAGTGTTGATCCAAGAATCCTTAATTCTGAAGGTGTGATTGTTTATGACTTGTATCTGAAAGTAGAACTGGCTAGCAGAATGGAAAGCTACCAGGTGATTTCTATATACTGTGTTGTTGCCGACCAAAACTTGTTGTTTGGTGAAAATAGGTGAAGCATATTTATACAAGACATATTGAAACGTACCCTGGTCTTGTAAGAAGTAGAAACGATTGAGTGGTGGAAGAGTAGAGTAATGTGTAACAGTCAGACGTTATGCTTCCATGATGAGGGAAGTGAATTCGTGTAACTGTCAGTCATTATGCTTCCATGATGAAGGAAATGAATTGTTTACACCGTTACTTTTCATAACCACTAATTGTCCCACTTCATGACACTTTCTTGTAACGGGCGCATTGCACGCCGCACGCTGTAAACTGCCAGACCAATACCCTGATGAGCATCCCCCAGTCTATGAGATGTTTGATGTCTCGAGTGTTTTCGTGGAAAACATGTAGCATTTTTCTACGTGTAGTAAGTCAAAGTCAAGGGACTTACCGCAGGAAAATAGCATGTAAAGCTATTAGGCTCGTTTTGGCTAGTCGCCTAAAACTTGCACAAGTTTGTCAGTTCGGTGGCGAACTTCGGTGGCTGAGATCGCATCTCATGAAGAAGGGTAGTCGTTGATTATGTCGATATTTTATTGGCGCCTGATAATTGCGCAGTGGCGTTTTGGTGTACGCCAATGGCAATGTGACATGGCTGGGCTCGTGCATGTCAGTGGGACGTTGATGCAAGTGGCGCCTGGCGTATCCATGGCCACTAGATTTAGGCAGTTGGTCGCCTGAAACTTGCCACAAGTCTGTCAGTTCGGTGGCGAACTTGGATGGCTGAGATTGCATCTCATGAGGAAGGATGGCTATTGATTATGGCCGCATCTTGTTGTATAACGAAGTGCCGCCATTGGCATAGTGGCGCCTGGTGGAGCCATGGCATAGCGGCATGCTAATGGCGTAGCCGTGGCATAGCGGCATGCTAGTAGCCGTGGCATTACGGCATGCCAGTGGCGTAGCCGTGGCATAGCGGTATGCCAGTGGTGTAGACGTGGCGGTTGTTTTGGCATATTGGTGTTAGACCCAAATATGGCTCTGGAAACGCTGTCCCTGTTACCACATCAATCCCACCGCTCTGGGAAACATTATTTGGCCTGGTTGGCATAACAATTTTGCCAAAATTAGGGTTTGGCATGTAGAAACCCTAATTAGTGCGTGTGGCATGGTATGCGGCATGGTGACGTTGCGGCATGGCCATGCATGTGGCTTGGCGGCATGGCCAAGGCTAGAATTCGACGTCGTGGTAAGAATTAGGGCTTGGCGGTGTGGCCAAGGCTAGGTTTTGGCGCCATGGTAAGAATTAGGGCTTGGCGGTATGGCCAAGGCTAGGTTTTGGCGTCGTGGTAAGAATTAGGGCTTGGAGGCGTGGCCAAGGCTAGGTTTTGGCATCATGGAAAAAATTAGGGCTTGGCGTTGTGGCCAAGGCTAAAGTGGCTCTTGGCATGTTACTGCGGCATAGTGGCATGTTGGCACGTTACTGCGACATAGTGGCATGTTGGCATACCGATCATTATGTTGTTGGGGTAGGGCGCGTTTGGCTTGCCAGTTAGTATGGTGGCGCGGCAGGGTACATTTGGCATTTAATGTATGGTCGCAAGTTTAGAGCGACTTGTTTGGCCAAAAAAAGGGGGCTGGCCAAACATGAGGCGCGGCTACACTTATGGTGAGAGTGTGGCTGCTTTAGAGTGACCTGATTGGTCGATTTAAAAGAGGGCCGACCGGCCAAGCATGGGCGTGGCTACACTTCGCATGAGAGTGTGGCGGCTTTAGAGCGACCTGATTGGTCGATGCGAAGTGGGGCCGGCAAGTATGGTCCCAGCCACAACTTATGTGCGTGTGGCGAGTTTAAAGAGACCTGATTGGTCGAGGAAAATACGGCCGGTTTAGGATGGGGCGTGGCCAATGGCAACTGGTGCCAGCTGGCCCAAGGCATGGCCACGCCTTCTTTTGCTTTTGTGGCTCCTTGTTTTTATGATTCTGGGCGAGGTTTTGCACCTGCTAGTCCATGGCAGATTAATTACCTAGTTTTCCTAGACTTAGTTTTGACAAGAAAGGTCTGATATACTGCACAAGGCGCGAAATCCTAACTTATGCAAGTTAGTCGGGACAATTTATTGAATTTTATGTGTTGACACATAGTTCTTTTAAGTTCATTGCCAGAGAGCAGCATGCTTTTCTGATTGAATACCTTATGCAAATACCTTATCCTTTATATTTGGAGATTCTTGCTACTCTGCTGCGAGTGAACACAAATCGTCATTCCATATAGGCAAGGCGCCGAAATTTACACAATATCTGGGATGGTTGATACATTCTCCAGTCTGGATAAATTTCATGTAAATATATTGAACGACTCAATAAATATGCCAGCGGAGAGGTTAACACTCATGGCTCCGTTTCCTTGCAGAGTGATGTCACATCAAATGCAAGGTTTTTCGATTTTAACCCTAAGCTAAAAACCATTGTCAACATTAAGTCCCCTGCTTAGCAGTAACAGTGGCATTTTTGCGGGGTAAGCAAGAGATGGTAACAGACAAGAGTAAAATCGAAAGTGCAAGACGTGAAGAGATTGTCGAGGAAATTCAACTAACCTTTAGCGGAAGGCATGAGGAATCCGTGGTCCCTGTGTTGGCGGCTCTGCGTAATTCTGACTTGGCCATAAGATGTTGGCGTCAGCGCTGAAACTTTGGCTACTGATTGGCAGAGATGGCACTGCGATTTGGTCCGCGGAACAGGCGATGGCTAGTTAGGTCAAGGAACGTGCGGAGATGACGCTGCTTTGAACGGCGGAGATGGCGCTGCTTCGGCTAGTGAAGATAGCGCTGCTTTGAACGGCGGAGATGGCGCTTCAATCTTGGGCATGCGGAAATGGCGTTGCAGAATGGTGGAGATGGCGCTGCTTTGAACGGCTAGGATGGCATTACTTTGTCTAGTGGAGACGGCGCTGCTTTGAACGACTAAGATGGCGTCTCTTTGGATATGTCCGTGGAATGGTGAAAACAACATTTTGAAATTTGGCTATCAAACAGTGAAGATGGCATTGGAACTTTGTTACCAAACGATGGTGACAATGCTGGAACTTTGGCTTCAAATGGTGATGGTGGCGCTGACAGCTTCATTCCGTGGAACGGTGGAAATGGCACTTGGAAGACTTTCTGACTGGATCACGGAATACCGGAGCGTTGGTGCTAACTTAACCATAGAGTGTTGGAGCCATGGAGAGTTGGATTGACCACGAAGTGCTGGAGCCATGGAGAGTTGGATTGACCACGGAGTGCTGGAGCCATGGAGAGTTGGCTTGACCATGGAGTGCTGGAGCCATGGAGATTTGGCTTGACCACGGAGTGCTGGATCTATGGAGCATTGTAGGTTGAGCGACTGGTGTTCTTCGTGCTGGCGCGCTTGCTGGTTCGGTCATGGAGCGGAGATATTGACACACTACTTGTTCGGCTATGGAGCATGAGTATGGTGCGCCTAGTCATCTATTATCGTTTATGGAGCAATAAGAAATCCTTATTCTGTTCAAACTCTATATACTATGTTCGTATGAAAAGGGGTATCGACCCTCTTCTGTTTTTGTTGTTCGTTCGGCTCCGTGATTTCATCTGCAGTATCTGGCTCCTCTTCGTCATTTATTAGCGGTGGTAGAGCGAGCATTAATGGCAAAAAAGCAATCTCCAATAGTTATAATCAACAGTAAGGCAAGCCAGGAGAACTTAAGGTAGATGCTCTTGTGTGTATCCACCCAACAGTATCATCGATCTTCTCCAGAACGTGTAATAAGGTTCTGACTCCATAAAAATGAGTATCTAACCTCTCCAGTGGATTTCAAAATTTACCAAACTCCATCGCGCTCTTGGGATGGATGGATGAAATAATGTCAGGGCTAATCTTGGAGATTGTGGTTGCGTTGTTGGTTCATCCTTGACTTTAAGTTATTTGGTGCCTGGACTTTCTGATTGCGATGGTGATATGTCATGGATACTTGTATGGTCGAAATCTTCTGGAACCATTGGGAGAAATAGATGAGTTGAGAGGCGCTCCGTTACCGGGTCTTTTATTCCGAGCAACATCCTTTGAAACATCTTCTGAATCTTGGACTATTGTATGGAATGGGATGTGGCGAGCAGTCCCCGGTTATACTTCTGTTAGATCCGATGGCGTGGCCGGATATGTGAATGTATCTTTGTGGAGTGCTTTTTGGGTCTTTGAAGCACGTGTACGGCTTCATGTTGAGAAATTCTTGCGGCTCATAAAACTTTGACATTGATGATGTTGAAATCGGAAATAACCTGGTTGAGGGAAGTGAACGCATCCCATTCTGGTAGTCCCTATGTGTAATTATCCTGAGCCTATTTTCTCGTGGAAGATGTGTTTCTTCTGCGTTCATTGGTAAGGCGGTGATTGCGTTTAAGCTTCTAAACATGAATGAGGCTTCTGTCCACAAGTGTAGCCTACTTTAATTGCATCGCATTGAATCCATGCCTATGGGATTTGATACAGTCTTATCATACTCTCCTGGATGTGATGCTAGGATGCTTGGAATATCACATGGACGAAACATTACGGATAACGAAGAGGTAGAGGTGAGAGAGTCATATCGTTAATGTGGCTCCCTCTGTCTCTTCAAGAAATATGTTCCAGCCGCGTCCGTGGAGTTATCTCATGAATGCTTGATTTTTTCCGGGGATTGACCGTGATGAGCAGTCCCCGGTCGCACTTTTCTTTGGTTACTGAAGTTGTTTTCTCTGAGTAGGCTTGGGATCTGCCGCGGCCTCGTAAAGTGTTGCAGGCGCCTTCTAGAAAGAGAGGTGATGATATTCTTACGCTACACCTTTGAAGGGTGAATGACCTTGTCGTAGCAATGACTTTTGGTTGACCGTGTCTTCTGAGCTTTGACAGTGAAGGGATCCCGTGTAGAGCCTCAGTCCCCAAGTGTGGTTTACATGTTTCTATCTTGTATGGTCGATGGGTTGACCACGATAAAGACATCATCTTGCATCCGTACTGGTGACTCTATTACTTCTTCCACGTGAAACTAAAGTATGGAGAAGTATGGATTACTTTTGTAGTGGTTGTTGTTATGGGAAAGCTCTGGCTGGTATCGACAAACGAGCAGCAAAAGTTCTTGGCAGCAGATGTGATCGGAAGAGACTACATCGTCGTGGGAACCAAAATGGGTTGGCTGGAATTGGTTGGGTGTCCATGGAAGAAAAGAGATTGACTGGATGCATAAGCGAGTAAACTGTCCACGACCACGAGGTTTTGCGAGATGGATCAAAAAGTGGCCACAACTACGAACCTTGGCTTCCTGTGATCACGATCCTTGACAGGGAGGAGTGTGGTGGCTACGGGCATGAACCTTGGAAGGAAGGAGGCGTTGAAGCGGCTTCGGCTCTTGGAGAGGACGTTGAAGCTTATAGAGCAAAATTCTGAAGCTTCGGCTTCGGATCCTAGAACAACTTATGAAGAGAACGATGTAGCGGAACAGCTGCTGGAGCGAAAGTTAAAGCGGAGCCGCCGCTGGAGAACGTTGAAGCGGCTCATAGAGAGAAACGTCGAAGTGGCTCCTAGAGAAAACTCCAGTGAGGGCGCCATTAACCCTTAACTTCGAAAAACGACTTGATACGATATGGCATATGGGAAGACGACACAAATAGTGATGGCCGGAAAGTCGTGTTTTTCTCATCATGGGAAAGAATACGCTTCTTCTGTTTGATTTTCCCTTGCAACTCTCAGAGTCCTGACGGTTACAATGTTGAAGTCGGAGGTGTTAGAGCATTGCTCGGTTGAACCCACCAAGCGTTGGTATGTCAAGTTTGGTTGTCATATTTTAGTGAACCAAAACTCATGTGAAGAGTCGCTTGATTATGTACTAGAGTTAAACTTCGTATAGGTTAGCTTGAAAGCATTAGGATATGATACATTACAAGTATTGCGAAGTCTTGAAGATGTGAAGAAGCGAGGAGCTACAACAACTACAATCATCCTTCCACTTGAGGTTAGTGATATTTGACTTGAATTGTTTCATTCCCTAACGTATCTTTCAAGTCGTGCGTATTGAAAACATAACTGCGAAGCATGTTGAACTCTAGATAGACATAGTATTAAGGAATACAATACGAGGTTTATTGCTTAACCATTAAAATTTGTAGATAAGACATCACAATAATTATTTGAATGCTATTGTGATTATGTATGAGTATAAGGTGAGGATTTCATCCTAGGGAACAATGTTTACATGTGTTCTAAGGAAGTAAGTTCATAAACTTGTTTTGTGAACCAAAAAGGAAATTTCCAGGGCTTATTGGTTTTTTTATTCATTGCATATCTTATGAACAACCAATATGTGTGATAGAGTAGAACCGCTCACAACTTGTTGTGTTCTTAGTAGAACTAATTCACAAAGGCCTGACTTTTGTATTGGTAGAACTTTTATTAGTAAAACCAATCTTAAGTAATAACCTTGGTATGTATCGGTTTTGTGACTACCAATGGAAAATGGGAACCGATCCTTGTAAGGGGTGAAGGGAGCCGATCCTAGTAAGGGGTGCAGTGCAATAGGGGAACTGATCCTTGTATGGGGTGCAACAAATTTACAGTAGAAATAGGAACCGATTCTGTGAAGGGGTGCAACACATATAAGTTAGATACCATATATATGTGGGGAACTGATCCTAGTACCTAGTCAACCATATCTTTGGTAAGCTAGTGTGACTATGCTTATTACTTACATCGAGGTAGAACCGAAACTTGTTTTGGTAGAACCGCAAACCCATGAGTGTGATTGAATATTTGGTTTGATCAATCACATAGTTCTTGAAAGTCAGATGAACCAATTCTAAACTTGTTTGGAAGTGTGGCAAATCGGTTTCAAGGTTGTAAGTGTGAAAGAGAACTTACAAAGTAAAGATGTCGACAAACTTTGAACACATGCTGAGAATGTTTATTTCTATAATTGTTCAAAGATATTCCTAAAAGGGCTAAATGGAAGAGAATCCCATAATCGAAACATAAGTAAGTTAAGAATCTTTTAATTAAGGTTATTAATTTATCTTGAAAGGAAATTGTGGAATTAGTAATGTGCATTTGCTAATTAAGATTTTCCAAGAGATTTCGATTATACTTTTAGACAGAGCATTTCCAGGAATTATGAAAACCGAATCTGTGCATTTATGAATATCTTGAGAATATTTTCGGTTTTGGAAATTCCTTGGTGTCCAAACTTTCTTGTCTATAAATACTCGAAGTTTTCCTTTCTAGCAAACTAATCCTTCGTAACAATTTGACTTCCTCTTTTGTCATTGTTACTGGTGTAGCCACCTATCGGAGAGAAGAGTAATCTAATTAGGTGAAATCTCTAACGGCCGCTCGTTTTAAAGTCTTCTTTGGGATTGAGAAGCTCTAACGCGACCCGTTGGTGGGAAACTAGATAATTGCGGTTTATCTTTGTTTTCGATTGATTTGATTGACTAATGGTGGTTGAAATCTGATTGCACCTAGTTTGTTTATGCTTAAGAATCTTCTCTTCTAATATAAGATTCACTCAAACTAGATCAGAGTTTCGACATGGATCTTTAGACTGTTGTTAGATCTAAAGACGATCTTGTGATAATCCATTGTTAACAGACTCCGTTCTGTGCGTGATTGATCACAAGAGATTGAAGTGATTGTGTGCAGGTGTTTATTGAATATTAAACAATATTTGAAGACAAAGAAGATATTGAAGATCTGACTTGGGTTTTATAATCTTTGGTGTGCACAATACTTGTTTGGGAAAAGAGGATCCAATTAATAATCGGTTTATCCTTGTGGTAGATTGGATTGATTAATTGAATAAATCGGCATCAACACGGTTCCTTTGGGATTAAAGGTGTTGTTGGCTTAATCTTAACCGATTACTTACGGGTGATTAAACATAAAATAGATCTAGACCTGACGAAGGAGTTTATGTTAAATAAACGGAAGAGCCTTCGTCCGACTCATATCACTTGGTTGAATAGAGTTGTTACCAAACATATTTCTTTTTCCTTTACTGATTGGAATACGAACCAAAGGGATTGTTCCAAGTACGTGACTTATTCATAGGTCGGAGGCGTGGGAATACAGACGAAACTAGGTGAACTATAGGGTTAGTTACTTGGTCTCAACTATACGAAGTTAAGTGTAATTTTGTGTAGCGGCTTAATCCTGAGAGTAGTTAATTTTGGATTAGGTCCCGAGGTTTTTCCTGCATTTGCGGTTTCCTCGTTAACAAAATCTTGCTGTGTCATTTACTTTTATTTTCCGCATTATAATTGTTTTATTATAATTAAAGTAAATCACACAAACATTAATCTCCTATTACTTGATAAGTGAATCCTATTGTGTTTGGTTAAGTCCGAACCTTTTTATCAAGTAACAGACTTTGTTGTCGTATTGTCTCAATCTCGTATCCATAGATGATAACACGAAGTGTGATCCGATTAGTTGTACTGTATCGATCTCGTATCCATAGACAATCGCTTTCGGGGAAATGACTTATAGGTTGGAAAAGTTTTCGCTTGAGGTATATTTGGGTACCCTCGCCTTTTCAGGAGGCCGCTTCAATCAACATGCTGTCAAACTCGACATCCTTCAAGTGAACAATGGTTAGGAGTCCCCAGTTCCATCTATCAATCGTTCTTCCCAGGAGAGGTTAGGGTTTGGGAAAGGCTTCCTTGGCTGGACACAACTGCTTTCCTGATGCAGTGCGGTCGAGGGCTGCAAATATGTCTTGACGCTGTGCCTTGGAGAAATATAGAATCTCACATAAATGTTTCATCATAGACTGCACGATTTTGTGGGCGAAGTCCCCAGAGATCATGCAGCTCCTGATGGGAAGAGGGTCTCTGTGAACTCAGGTGGGTTGCTAATTTTCTTTGCCTCGATTTTGGAGAAGTCGTTCCTGATCTTCACGTGTGATGAAATTGGATTGTTGATTCCTTTCTACTGGGAATTCAAGAGCAACGCGAGCCTCTTCATCTATAAATGCGCGTCCTGCTGAAGTGCCTGCACCGGATGTTAAAAGTATTCCTTGTCAGCTCCATCTGGGGTTGACGTGACTCTTGTGGTAGCCGCTTCGTTAGTGTCTTGAGAAAATAGGCATCTCTTTCTGAGTTGTAGCCATGTCTTTCTGAGCCTTACGAGAACTTTTTGTCTTTCCATCAAATCAACAGTGGTAAGAGGAGATCGGCTTCTTCTGGATCCTCCAGTCTCTCGTCCTTATGGTGAAGTAACAGCAGCTCTGGTGACAGGTTGGAGCTATCACACTTGAAAAAACGGTGGGAGTGGCGGCAACAACTCTGGCTCTGGTGATCGGCGGTGTAACACCTGAAGGAACATTTTCCGCGCTGCTGGTGTTGGCAGGTAGCGTATTAATGCCACTGGAAGGAGCGTTAGTACCGGGGATGATTTCAACGCTAGTGTTCTCAGGGTTTGTTGCTGATCTGGACCTGAGTTCTACCATCTTGAGATCGGGGTTGAGAAATGAAATTGGGAATTGAAAATTGATACTGTAACCGAGAGATTAATTTCCCACTGTGGTCGCCAATTGTTTGTGAGTGAAAACCGTTTCTGCGGATTTTGGTAATTTTGTGCGTGTTGATGAGAAACGAGTCTAGACCCTAAACAATGTACTGCACGGGAGTACTTTTGATTCGAGAGATCAATTTGTACAATCCTGGCCTAAACCAAGAAATGGCCATTCCAGGCTTTCTTCGGTCACAAAGTGAAGTCGAAGGGTTGGTCTTAGGGAAGCGAAGAGAGTGTTGAGACCAGAATCGTTAATTCTGAAGGTGTGGTTGTTTATGACTTGTATCTGAAAGTAGAACTGGCTAGCAGAATGGAAAGCTACCAGGTGATTTATAGATACTGTGTTGTTGCCGACCAAAACTTATTGTTTGGTTAAAATAGGTGAAGCCTATTTATACAAGCCATATTGAAACGTACCCTGGTCTCGTAGGAAGCAGAAACGATTGAGTGGTGGAAGAGTAGAGTAATGTGTAACAGTCAGACGTTATGCTTCCATGATGAGGGAAGTGAATTCGTGTAATTGTCAGTCATTATGCTTCCATGATGAAGGAAATGAATTGTTTACACCGTTACTTTTCACGACCACTAATTGTCCCACTTCATGACACTTTCTTGTAACGGGCGCATTGCACCCCGCACGCTGTAAACCGCCAGACCAATACCCTGATGAGCATCCCCCAGTTTGTGACATGTTTGATGTCTCGAGTGTTTTCGTGGAAAACATGTAGCATTTTGCTACGTGTGGTAAGTCAAAGTCAAGGGACTTACCGCAGGAAAATAACGTGTAAATGTATTAGGCTCGTTTTGGCTAGTCGCCTAAAACTTGCTACAAGTTTGTCAGTTCGGTGGCGAGCTTCGGTGGCTGAGATCGCATCTCATGAAGGAGGGTAGTTGTTGATTATGGATACCTTGTATTGGCACCTGATAATGGCGCAGTGGTGTTTTAGTGTACGCCAATGGCAATGTGACATGGCTGGGCTTGTGCATGCCAGTGGCACGTTGATGGAAGTGGCGCCTGGCGTAGCCATGGACACTAGATTTAGGCAGCTGGTAGACTAAAACTTGACACAAGTCTGTCAATTCGGTGGCTAACTTGGATGGCTGAGATTGCATCCCATGAGGAAGGATCGCCATTGATTATAGCCGCATCTTGTTGCATAGCGAAGTGGCGCCATTGGCATAGTGGCGCCTGGTGGAGCCATGGCATAGCGGCATGCTAGTAGCCGTGGCATAACCGCATGCCAGTGGCGTATCCGTGGCATAGCGGCATGCTAGTGGCGTAGCCGTGGCATAGCAGCATTATGCCAGTGGTGTATCCATGGCAGCTATTTTGGCATATTGGTGTTAGACCCAAATATGGCTCTGACAACGCTGGCCCTGTTACCACATCAATCCCACTGCTCTGGGAAACATTATTTGGATTGTTTGGCATAACAGTTTTGCCAAAATTAGGTTTTGGCATGTCGAAACCCTAATTAGTGCGTGTTGCATGGCATGCGACATGGTGACGTTGCGGCATGGCCACGCATGTGGCTTGGCGGCATGACCAAGGCTAGAATTCGATGCCATGTTAAAAATTAGGGCTTGGCGGCATGGCCAAGGCTAGGTTTTGGAGTCGTGGTAAGAATTAGGGATTGGCGGCGTTGCCAAGGCTAGGTTTTGGCGCCGTGGTAAGAATTAGTGCTTGGCGGCGTGGCCAAGGCTAGGTTTTGGCGCCATGGAAAAAATTAGGGCTTGGCGGCGTGGCCAAGGCTAAAGTGGCTCGTGGCATGTTACTGCGGCACAGTGGCATGCTGGCACGTTATTGCGGCAGAGTGGCATGTTGGTATACCGATCATTATGTTGGTATGGTAGGGCGCGTTTGGCTTGCCAGTTAGTATGGTGGCGCGGTAGGGTGCGTTTGGCCTTTAATGTATTGTGGCAAGTTTAGAGCGACTTGATTGGCCAAAAAAAGGGGGATGGCCAAACATGAGGTGCGACTACACTTCTGGTGAGAGTGTGGAGGCTTTAGAGTGACCTGATTGGTCGATTTAAAAGAGGGTCATCCAATCATGGGCATAGGTACACTTCTGGCGAGAGTGTGCCGGATTTAGAGCGACCTGATTGGTCGATGAGAAGTGGGGCCGGCGAGTATGGTCCCAGCCACAACTTATGTGCGCGCGACGAGTTTAAAGCGACCTGATTGGTCGAGGAAAATAGGGCCGGTTTAGGATGTGGCGTGACCAATGGCAAGTGGCGCCAGCTAGCCCAAGGCATGGCCACGCCTCCTTTTGCTGCTACGGATCCTTGTTTTTTTGATTCTGGGCGAGGTTTTTGTCATGTACCCGAGAGTACAATGACAAGATCGGATCAGAAATTGGGTAAGATAATCCTCAATTTTCACGAATTGAGGTGGATAGGGTTTATTCTCAAACCTCACGGTAAGAGCCTGCTAGTTCGATTGAACCAGTTTGAGACAATGTTACTGAAAACTAACTAACTAGACTGATTGATTATTCATTTCTTAAGGTTTCCTTATAGAGTACTAGCATTATATAGCTAGGTTAAGAGTAAAGACAATTGTTTCACCCTTACAAATGATAAACAGTAACTACTACTAACAAACCACTCGAGTATGATAAGGGCCCTCCCCTTCTATACCGGGTACATGACATTCCACTCCCCTTGAAAAACATCCCTGTCCTCAAGGATGGGAGTGAAATGAATCAGCTTGATCGGTTGAAAGTCATCACTGTCAGCACAGTTAGGAGAAAAGCATGAGTAACAATTTGACTTCCTCTTTTGTCATTGTTACTGGTGTAGCGTCCTATCAGAGAGGAGAGTAATCTAATTAGGTGAAATCTCTTACGACCGCTCGTTTTAAAGTATTCTTTGGGATTGATTAGCTCTAGCGCGACCCGTTGGTGGGAAACTAGATAATTGCGTTTATCTTTGTTTTCGATTGATTTGATTGACTAATGGTGGTTGAAATCTGATTGCACCTAGTTTGTTTATGCTTGAGAATCTTCTCTTCTGATATAAGATTCAATCAAACTAGATCAGAGTTTCGACAGGGATCTTTAGACTGTTGTTAGATCTAAAGACGATCTTGTGATAATCCATTGTTAACAGACTCCATTCTGTATGTGATTGATCACAAGAGATTCAAGTGATTATGTGCTGGTGTTTATTGAAGATTAAAGAAGATTTGAAGACAAAGAAGATATTGAAGATCTGACTTGGGTTTTATACTTTGGTGTGCACAATACTTGTTTGGAAAAAGAGGATCCAATTAATAATCGGTTTATCCTTGTGGTAGATTGGATTGATTAATTGAGTAGATAGGCATCAACACGGTTCCTTTGGGATTAAAGGTGTTGTTGGCTTAATCTTAACCGATTACCTTCGAGTGATTGAACATAAGATAGATCTAGACCTGACGAAGGAGTTTATGTTAAGATAAACGAAAGATCCTTTGTCCGACTCATATCACTTGGTTGAATAGAGTTGTTACCAAACAGATTTCTTGTTCCTTTACTGTTTGGAATACGAACCAAAGGGATTGTTCCAAGTACGTGACTTATTCATAGGTCGGAGGCGTGGGAATACAGACGGAACTACGTGTACTATAGGGTTAGTTACTTGGTCTCAACTATACGAAGTTAAGTGTAATTTTGTGTAGCGGCTTAATCCTGAGAGTATTCAATTCTGGACTAGGTCCCGGGGGTTTTCCTGCATTTGCGGTTTCCTCGTTAACAAAATCTTGCTGTGTCATTTACTTTTATTATCCGCATTGTAATTGTTTTATTATAATTAAAGTAAATCACACAAACATTAATCTCCTATTACTTGATAAGTGAATCCTATTGTGTTTGGTTAAGTCCGAACCTTTTTATCAAGTAACACACTTTGTTGTCGTATTGTCTCGATATCGTATCCATAGACGATCACACGAACTGTGAACCGATTAGTTGTATTGTCTCGATCTCGTATCCATAGACAATCACTTTCGGGGAAAGGACTTATAGGTCGGAAAAGTTTTAGCTTGAGGTATATTTGGGTACCCTTGCCTTTTCAATTGGTATCAAAGCAGGCAAACACGAAAAGATCTAACAATCTGTGTTTGGTGCGATCCAACCTATAAGAATTGAATCTATGTCTGATTCAGTTAACATATGTAAAGATAATGAGAATAAGAACTCAAGGAAAACCAATGAAAATTTGTCTCGAAAGTCTTTTCGAAAATCAAATAAAAAGTCTATGACAAATAATTTGATTGCGAATCAGGTTCCTGATCCGAAAAGAATGAGTGCGAAACTCAAGAATCATGATTTAGACTCGTCTCCAATTCATTGTGAAAAATCATCTAAAAAGAGATTCGATTCTCATGTCTGCCCGAGTGTTGAATTTCGTAAAGTGATAGAAAGCTTTTTCAAACATATTGAAAAAATTTCAGAAAAGGGCAAATCTATTGACAGTCTTGATGATGTCGTAGAACTGATCGTTCAAATGAGTGTAAGAATATGTGATGGAAAGCGAGAAACACTCAGTCTTCAAAATAATCTTATTGATTATGAGGAACAAAAATTGGCTTTATACAATGAAGTTCGTCAACAGACTAAAGAGTGTGAAATTATTACTCATTCGCTGGAACACTCACAGATAAGGAACAAAGTCCTTATTGAAAGTCTTCTTACTGAAACCTGTCATGAGGTATATCTAAACAAATGTTTAGAAAAACATTTCGATCAAGGAATGAAGACCTTAAGAGGACATATAGGACGTCTTGAACAAAAGACGTTAGCAAACTGTCGTCTGGCAGATCTAGATAAAACGGGTTCAAGTTCAAAGAACATACCATCCTGGGACAAGAAGTAATTAAGGATATTGTATCTCACAATTTCCTTAACAAAGAGGATGGGTTTAGAACCTATGAAGAAGAACATGATTATGTTCAAAAGGGAGAAAGATCTCCTCCTGAAGTGTATGATGAGGATTATCCTCATCCCAGTGCGTAATTGCATTGGAATGTGTATCCTTACTTGTCCAATATTCGGATGTAAGGAAGCACACATACCTGGGCAGCTGGTATCCAACTAATATCTCTTATTCAACATAGAGAGACTACACAATCTACCTTAAAAACTTCATCTCTTTGGTAGAAAGGTTGTCTTACAACAACTTGTGTAAAAAGGATAAGCTAGTATCTTTTGATACCGATTTTTGGAGATATTCTCTTTAAAAAATATTGTGCTGCTATAACACATTAGATGGGAAAATCTTTTTCAAATCTTGTCAAAATTATTTTTAAGGCTGATATCTAAGTTAGGAATGTGTTAAAGGTATTCCATGTATTAGTACTCAAAGTGTCAGAGAACTTTTACAAGAGAATGAACTCTCAAACCAGATCTCAAGTACATTTTCTGAAAGCCTTGAGTGGAATGACTTCTAAGGATAATTTAAATCTTGATAATACCTTCAAGAAATATGGTTGTGAAAGCATTGATAACGAAGAGGAGGATATGACTCATCTTCTTTTCCAAAACAGTTTGGATGCTAAGGTTGATACTATCAATCTTCGACAAGTCCTCCTCAGTACCATCGAAACTCTTCATAGACAGACAGCATTGCTGAGAACTGTTATCCGTAACCAAAGGAAACTGATTAAACTTGGAATCAGTAACAGGGAGTTTGCAAGAAATATTAACCGAAAGGTTAATGCTTTATCCTGTGAACATAATCAAGGTACTGTGTGCAGAATCCGAGATATCAGTCGGGATGTTGTGGATGAAGATCCTGAAAAATTTGAGAAAATTGAGGATGACCTTTGAAATTTTTCTGTCAGAAGGTCATTAGAGATTAAGTTATTTGCTGCATTACTTAATCCAGTTTAATAGACATCAATTTGTGATTTCTTTCATTGATTGTATAAGTCTATTATGAATAAAACTATTATGAATAAAATTATTTGTTTTGAGTAATTTTCTTGTGATGGTTTTTTGGTTTACATAGCTTGTGCTTTATTGCTTTTATCTTATTGCTATGTATGATTATGAGATGTATGTTTTCGGTTTCATTACCTTAATATTCGATCTCATATGTGTGAACCCTCATGGTTTGGGTGACTTTTTGATTTAGCAGGATTAAGTTCCAACCCAAGTAGGTAGGCTTCATCAAAGGATTATGAGGGGTTCTGATAGAAACAATATGTTGAATCGGTTTTGGTTTAGCATAAAAGCATATGTGTTTCTACGGTTTTTCAACTTTTGCTTGCAATAGTTAAAACCGGTTTTCAACCTTTCTATGGTAAAGGTTGAGGTATGTTGTTATTCTGTTGTTTACGCATAAGGATGACAACTAGGGAAATTTCGATCTCAATTCTCCCTGGACGAAGATGCAATCATACTGGAGGAATGGATGCGAAATTGAGGTAACAATGTTGTTAGTTAATTGTTTTCCTGTTTAAGAAAAGCCTGAGTTTATATTATATATATGTATTGCTTTTGCTTAACGAAACTTTGGTACAATTGATTTTTATTCCATGATGTATATGTGGATGTGTGTTTCAATTGATTCCTGTTAAGAAAAACTATTGTTATCTTACTTTATTGTGTGGTATCAATCGTTTAGGCTTACGAAATTGTGGTACAATTGATGTGTGTGATGATTCAATTGGTTCCAGTTAAGAAAAACTATTGTCATCTTGCTTTTTTGTATGGTTACAATGGTTTAGGCTTACAAAAGTGCGGTACAATTGATGTGTGTGTGATTCAATTGGTTCCGGATAAGAAAAACCTTTGGTATTGTATCACTGGTTTAGGCTTACAAAATTACGGTGCAATTGCGGTGCTTATAACGTCTTATGTTGATTAAATTGCTTCCGTTTGAGGTGAATAATTTTGCAAGTTGATTTATATTGGTTTGTATGAATTATTTATGGCTTAACGAAATAATATGTGTACGTGACGAGTTGTTTAGTCCAATTAGATTCCGGATAAGAAACTAAGTTAATTCTGATCTTAGTTTGTCTTATCAAAGTGAGGTTTCGGTTATTCAAGTCTAATCGAATGCCTAAACAAAGAAATACTAGTTAACTAACCTAGTATTTGGTTTGTTTGAAATTGAAAGGTCTAAGTGTATGGATAATTAGAACCTGATGAGAAAAATGGAGTTTATACTTTATTTTGGTCTTATCGAATTAAGCGGTTGTTCTTGGACAATCGATTTAGCAAAGGAACTAATGTGATTAGTCGTTTTTGAGTTTGCTAAACTAAATGGGAAAAATTGTTTTAGGCAATTGTTTCCTTGGTAACATATCAAAATAAAACTACTTGTAGTTTCGGTTTTGATGTTGGTTATCAGAACGTGATGTGTGGAACCCTCGTGCCTAACTCTACAGGTTTGCAAGTCTATTTCTGAGATTTGTAAGATTCTTTTCGTGTTGTCCTTTATTTTTTCGTTTCTTTGTCATTTTTGTGAAAAAAAGGGGGAGAAATATATGGAGTAAACATGTGATACTGGCATTGATTTTATCTTACTAGTTATATATCAATTGGTATCGCTAGGGAAAAGAACATTGGTGCTTGAATGTTATATATAACGAAAGAGTGAAAGCACAAACTAAGGGGGAGTAACATGTCATACTGAGTGTATAACAAAGCCGTGCGGATTGAATATCTACCTATCTTTCTTAGGGGGAGTATTTGCTTTGTTATTATGATGTCAACATCGACATTTTCAAGGATTGAATGTAAGCAGGTTTACTGTGTTGTTGAATCGGGAATCAAGCGGTGTAATGAATTCTTGTAATTTGTTTATCCATATGATGTAAGAGTTTTGTCACTAAAATTGACAAAGGGGGATATTGTTAGAGCATTGCTCGGTTGAACCCACCAAGCGTTGGTATGTCAATTTTGGTTGTCATATTTTACTGAACCAAAACTCATGTTAAGAGTCGCTTGATTATGTACTAGAGTTAAACTTCGTATAGGTTAGCTTGAAAGCATTAGGATATGATACATTACAAGTATTGCTAAGTCTTGAAGATGTGAAGAAGCGAGGATCTACAACAACTACAATCATCCTTCCACTTGAGGTTAGTGATATTTGACTTGAACTATTTCATTCCCTAACGTATCTTTCAAGTCGTGCATATTGAAAACATAACTGCGAAGCATGTTGAACTCTAGATAGACATAGTATTAAGGAATACAATACGAGGTATATTGCTTGACCATTAAACTTTGTAGATAAGACATCGCCATAATCATTTGAATGCTATTGTGATTATGTACGGGTATAAGGTGAGGATTTCATCCTAGGGAACAATGTTTACATGTGTTCTAAGGAAGTAAGTTCATAAACTTGTTTTGTGAACCGAAAAGGAAATTTCCAGGTATTATTGGTTTTGTTATTCATTGCATATCTTATGAACAACCAATATGTGTGATAGAGTAGAACCGCTCACAACTTGTTGTGTTCTTGGTAGAAATAATTCACAAAGGCCTGACTTTTGTATTGGTAGAACTTTTATTAGTAAAACCTATCTTAAGTAATCACCTTGGCATGTGTCGGTTTTGTGACTGCCAATGGAAAAGGGGAACCGATCCTTGTAAGGGGTGAAGGGAACCGATCCTAGTAAGGGGTGCAGTGCAATATGGGAACCGATCCTTGTATGGGGTGCAACAACTTTACAGTAGAAAGGGGAACCGATCCTGTGAAGGGGTGCAACACATATAAGTTAGATACCATATATATGTGAGAAACTTATCCTAGTACCTAGTCAACCATATCTTTGGTAAGCTAGTGTGACTATGCTTAGTACTCACATCGAGGTAGAACCAAAACTTGTTTTGGTAGAATCGCAAACCTATGAGTGTGATTGAATGTTTGGTTTGATCAATCAGATAGTTCTTGAAAGTTAGATGAACCAATTATAAACTTGTTTGGAAGTGTGGCAAATCGGTTTCAAGGTTGTAAGTGTGAAAGAGAACTTACAAAGTAAAGATGTCGACAAACTTTGAACACGTGCTGAGAATGTCTATTTCTATAATTGTTCAAAGATATTCCTTAAAGGCTAAATGGAAGAGAATCCCAGAATCGAAACATAAGTAAGTTAAGAATCTTTTAATTAAGGTAAGTAATTTATCTTGAAAGGAATTTATGGAATTAGTAATGTGCATTTGCTAATTAAGATTTTCCAAGAGATTTCGATTATATTTTTGGACAAAGCATTTCCAGGAATTATGAAAACCGAATCTGTGCATTTATGAATATCTTGAGAATATTTTCGGTTTTGGAAATTCCTTGGTGTCCAAACTTCTTTGTCTATAAATACTCCAAGTTTTCCTTTCTAGCAAACTAATCCTTCGTAACAATTTGACTTCCACTTTTGTCATTGTTACTGGTGTAGCCGCCTATCGGAGAGGAGAGTAATCTAATTAGGTGAAATCTCTTACGACCGCTCGTTTGTAAAGTCTTCTTTGGGATTGAAAAGCTCTAGCGCGACCGTTGGTGGGAAACTAAATAATTGCGGTTTATCTTTGTTTTCGATTGATATGATTGACTAATGGTGGTTGAAATATGATTGAACCTAGTGTGTTTATGCTTAAGAATCTTCTCTTATGATATAAGATTCACTCAAACTAGATCAGAGTTTCGACAGGGATCTTTAGACTGTTGTTAGATATAAAGACGATCTTGTGATAATCCATTGTTAACAGACTCCGTTCTGTGCGTGATTGATCACAAGAGATTCAAGTGATTGTGTGCAGGTGTTTATTGAAGATTAAATAAGATTTGAAGACATAGAAGATATTGAAGATCTGACTTGGGTTTTATAATCTTTAGTGTGCACAATACTTGTTTGGGAAAAGAGGATCCAATTAATAATCGGTTTATCCTTGTGGTAGATTGGATTGATTAATTGAGTAGATCGGCATCAACACGATTCCGTTGGGATTAAAGGTGTTGTTGGCTTAATCTTAACCGATTACCTTCGGGTGATTGAACATAAGATAGATCTAGACCTGACGAAGGAGTTTATGTTAAGATAAACGGGAGAGCCTTTGTCCGACTCATATCACTTGGTTGAATAGAGTTGTTACCAAACATATTTCTTGTTCCTTTACTGTTTGGAATACGAACCAAAGGGATTGTTCCAAGTACGTGACTTATTCATAGGTCGGAGGCGTGGGAATACAGACGGAACTAGGTGAAATACAAGGTTAGTTACTTGGTCTCAACTATACGAAGTTAAGTGTAATTTTCTATAGCGGCTTAATCCTGAGAGTATTTAATTCTGGACTAGGTCCCGGGGTTTTACTGCATTTGCGGTTTCCTCGTTAACAAAATCTTGCTGTGTCATTTACTTTTACTTTCCGCATTATAATTGTTTTATTATAATTAAAGTAAATCACACAAACGTTAATCTCCTATTACTTGATAAGTGAATCCTATTGTGTTTGGTTAAGTCCGAACCTTTTTATCAAGTAACACACTTTGTTGTCGTATTGTCTCGATCTCGTATCCATAGACGATCACACGAAGTGTGAACCGATTAGTTGTATTGTCTCGATCTCGTATCCATAGACAATCACTTTCGAGGAAAGGACTTATAGGTCGGAAAAGTTTTCGCTTGAGGTATATTTGGGTACCCTCGCCTTTTCAGGAGGCCACGTCAATCAACGTGCTGTCAAACTCGACATCCTTCAAGTGAACAGTGGTTAGGAGTCCCCAGTTCCATCTATCAATCGTGCTTCCCAGGAGAGGTTGGGGTTTGGGAACGACTTCCTTGGATGGAAAAAACTGCTTTCCTGATGCAATTCGTTCGAGGGCTACAAATATGTCTTGACGCTGTGCCTTAGAGAAATATATAATCTCAGATAAATGTTTCATCATAGACTGCACGATTTTGTGGGAGAAGTCCCCAGAAATCATGCAGCTCCTGACGGGAAGAGGGTCTCTGTGAACTCAGGAGGGTTGCTAATTTTCTTTGCCTCGATTTTGGAGAAGTCGTTCCTGATCTTCACGTGTGATGAAATTGGATTGTTGATTCATTTCTACTGGGCGTTCAAGAGAAACGCGAGCCTCTTCATCTATAAATGCGCGTCCTGCTGAAGTTCCTGCGTCGGATGTTAAAAGTATTCCTTGTCAGATCCATCTGGGGTTGACGTGACTCTTGTGGTAGCCGCTCCGTTAGTGTCTTGAGAAAAATAGGAATCTCTTTCTGAGTTGTAGCCATGTCTGTCCGAGCCTTACGAGAACTTTTTGTCTTTCCATCAAATCAACAGTGGTAAGAGGAGATCGGCTTCTTCTGGAACCTCCAGTCTCTCGTCCTGATGGTGAAGCAGCAGCGCCTCTGGTGACAGGTTGGAGCTATCACACTTGAAGAAACGGTGGGAGTGGCGGCAAAAACTCTGGCTCTGGTGATCGGCGGTGTAACACCTGAAGGAACATTTTTCGCGCTGCTGGTGTTGGCAGGTGGCGTATTAATGCCACTGGAAGGAGCGTTAGTACCGGGGATGATTTCAACGCTAGTGTTCTCAGGGTTTGTTGCTAATCCAGACCTGAGTTCTACCATCTTGAGATCGGGGTTGAGAAATGAAATTTGAAATTGAAAATTGATATTGTAACCGAGAGATTAATCTCCCATTGTGATCTCCAATAGTTTGTGAGTGAAAACAGTTTCTGCGGATTTTGGTAATTTTGTGTGTGTTGATGAGAAACGAGTCTAGACCCTAAACAATGTACTACACGGGAGTACTTTTGATTCGAGAGATCAATCTGTACAATCCTGTCCTAAACCAAGAAATGGCCATTCCAGGCTTGCTTCGGTCACAAAGTGAAGGCGAAGGGTTGGTCTTAGGGAGGGAAGCGAAGAGAGTGTTGAGACCAGAATCGTTAATTCTGAAGGTGTGGTTGTTTATGACTTGTATCTGAAAGTAGAACTGGTTAGCAGAATGGAAATCTACCAGGTGATTTCTAGATACTATGTTGTTGCCGACCAAAACTTGTTGTTTGGTGAAAATAGGTGAAACCTATTTATACAAGCCATATTGAAACGTACCCTGGTCTCGTAAGAAGTAGAAACGATTGAGTGGTGGAAGAGTAGAGTAATGTGTAACAGTCAGACATTATGCATCCATGATGAGGGAAGTGAATTCGCGTAACTGTCAGTCATTATGCTTCCATGATGAAGGAAATGAATTGTTTATACCGTTACTTTTCAGGACCACTAATTGTCCCACTTCATGACACTTTCTTGTAACATGCGCATTGCACGCCGCACGCTGTAAACCGTCAGACCAATATCGTGATGAGCATCCCCCAGTTTGTGACATGTTTGATGTCTCGAGTGTTTTCGTGGAAAACATGTAGCATTTTGCTACGTGTGGTAAGTCAAATTCAAGGGACTTACCGCAGGAAAATAACATGTAAAGATATTAGGCTCGTTTTGGCTTGTCTCCTAAAACTTGCTACAAGTTTGTCAGTTCGGTGGTGAGCTTCGGTGGCTGAGATCGCATCTCATGAAGGAGGGTAGCCGTTGATTATGGCTACCTTGTATTGGCGCCTGATAATGGCGTAGTGGCGTTTTAGTGTATGCCAATGGCAATGTGACATGGTTGGGCCCGTGCATGCCAGTGGCACGTTGATGCAAGTGGCGCCTGGCGTAGCCATGGCCACTAGATTTAGGCAGCTGGTCGCCTGAAACTTGCCTTAAGTCTGTCAGTTCAGTGGTGAACTTGGATGGCTGAGATTGCATCTCATGAGGAAGGATGGCCATTGATTATGGCCACATTTTATTGTATAGCGAAGTGGCACCATTGGCATAGTGGCGCCTGGTGGAGCCATGGCATAGCGGCATGCTAGTAGTCGTGGCATAACCGCATGCCAGTGGTGTATCTGTGGCATAGCGGCAATGCCAATGGCGTATCCGCGGCATAGCGACATGCTAGTGGCGTAGCCGTGGCATAGCGACATTATGCCATTGGTGTAGCCGTGGCGGCTGTTTTGGCATATTGGTGTTAGACCCAAATATGGATCTGACAACGCTGGCCCTGTGACCACATCAATCCCACCGCTCTGGGAAACATTGTTTGGCTTGGTTGGCATAGCGATTTTTCCCAAATTATGGTTAGGCATGTCGAAACCCTAATTAGTGTGTGTGGCATGGCGTGCGGCATGGTGACGTTGCGGCATGGCCACGCATGTGGCTTGGATGCATGACCAAGGCTAGAATTCGACCCCAAGGTAAAACTTAGGGCTTGGTGGCATGGCCAAGGCTAGATTTTGGCGTCGTGGTAAGAATTATGGCTTGGAGGCGTTGCCAAGGCTAGGTTTTGGCGTCGTGGTAAGAATAAGGGCTTGGCGGCATGGCCAAGACTAGGTTTTGACGCCGTGGAAAAAATTAGGGCTTGGCGGCGTGGCCAAGGCTAAAGTGGCCCGTTGAATGTTACTGCGGCAGAGTGGCATGTTGGCACGTTATTGCGGCAGAGTGACATGTTGGTATACCGATCATTATGTTATTGTGGTAGGGAGCGTTTGGCTTGCCAGTTAGTATGGTGGCGCGGCAGGGTGCGTTTTTCCTTTAATGTATGGTGGCAAGTTTAGAGCGACTTGATTGGCCAAAAAAAGGGGGTTGGCCAAACATTAGGCGTGGCTACACTTCTGGTGAGAGTGTGGCGGCTTTAGAGTGACCTGATTGGTCGATTTAAAAGAGGGTCGGCCAATCATGGGAATGGATACACTTCTGGCGAGAGTGTGGCGGCTTTAGAGCGACCTGATTGGTCGATGAGAAGTGGGGCCGGCAAGTATGGGCCCAGCCACAACTTATGTGCGCGCGACGAGTTTAAAGCGACCTGATTGGTCGAGGAAAATAGGGCCAGTTTAGGATGGGGCGTGGCGAATGGCAAGTGGCGCCAGCTGGCCCAAGGCATGGCCAGGCCTCCTTTTGCTGCTGCGGCTCCTTGTTTTTCTGATTCTGGGCGAGGTTTTTGTCATGTACCCGAGAGTACAATGACAAGATCGGATCAGAAATTGGGTAAGATAATCCTCAATTCTCACGAATTGAGGTGGATATGGTTTATTCTCAAACCACACCGTAAGAGCCTGCTAGTTCGATTGAACCAATTTGAGACAATGTTACTGAAAACTAACTAGACTGATTGATTATTCATTTCTTAAGGTTTCCTTACAGAGTACTAGCATTATATAGCTAGGTTAAGAGTAAATACAATTGCTATTTAGTACCCTTACAAATGATAAACAGTAACTACTACTAACAACCCACTCGAATACGATAAGGGCACTCCCATTCTATACCGGGTACATGACATTCCACTCCCCTTGAAAAACATCCTTGTCCTCAAGGATGGGAGTGAAATGAATCAGCTTGATCGGTTGAAAGTCATCACTGTCAGCACAGTTAGGAGAAAAGCATGAGTAAACATCAAGGAGTGTGTGTTGCAGTCGAAAATTTTCTTCCAACTGGTTGGAAGTATAGTGGTTGTTGCTTTATCTAACTTGCACCAGAAGCCTCATAACCACAACACTGATGGATATCCTTTTGAGGCCCTTATACACTGCAATACCAAGCCCATCAATCATCTGATATCGTCCCTGTGACCTGCAATGCTCGTACCTTGTCGCAACTTTTTCGTCGGAGTTGACCAGTGAACTCGGATTCCTTGAGCTTACTGTTTTTCCACGGTAAACAGGTCCAATATCTTCATAATTCGCTGCTTGGTATGCACTCCTGTTATCAGTCCTTATTAACACCTCCGTATTGGTCCTGCTTCCACTGTATTCAGGAATAACTTCAACAACAGAATTTGTATGCATTCCACACCTCCACCCGCTTGTCGTATCAAAATTACATCAAGCATCCTGTAGCTTTACAATAACTGTTGCAAAGATCCCAACAGAAATGTGCATCAGTACACAAGCAAGCGGAGTATCACAAGCGAGCTGAGCATCACCATTTGCTGCCAGGTACCACAACAAGAAAACCCATGTCCATTCCCACAAAAAAGTTACAGCAACGCTGTCTGTTTTTCTTCTCAATACTGGCATGTTATATGATGAAACAATACTCAGACTCTGAATCATATAACACCAAAAATTAGAGTTATGGTATTCAAGTAACTCCATAAGAATCAAGATGTAAGTACTTTCTTTTCTCAGACTCCGTACACTTTTCGAGAACAGATTGCGCTTCATAAGAGTTGCTGAAATTGGATGGTGGACCTCAGCTTTGCAGAACAGATGGCTCATACAGTTCCAGTTTACGACCACGCCCGCCACAGAGATCAAACTCTTACCAACCCATCTAAAATTTCTCGCACCCCACAAACCAAGAGGAACCAACCTGAATTTCCACTTCAGGTATTCCACCAACAGCGGCACATTTGAAGCACTCTCCAGGCTCATAGAGTTTAATTTGTACTTCCATCTTAAGAAGTCTACTTGAATACTCCACCAACAATTTGAAACAATACCCAAGAATAACAAGCACACAAGAAGTAATTGCACCAAAATAGTCGTCATATTCACCAACAAAAGATAACCCCTTAATAAGTTGAAAAAAATTCCACGGTCGAATACTTTATCAGCAGACTTGAAACAACGAAGAAAAAATATCCCAATAGGTAGTGTGTGTTGGAAAAAAAATTTGTTCTCAAAACACAACGTAACCATTAGAAGCATTTTAACACACATCCTACCTTGTTGAACTTGTAAGACAAAGTCATCTCTGACACTGCCTAAATTCCCAGCTAAACTCTCAGTCATTTTAACAAGCACCTTCCCGTCAACATGAAGTTTAGCATCATGAACACATAAAGGAATTATCCAATTTAGAAACCCAAATTCTGATGTAAACCCAAGGCTAAAAATCAAATTTCCAAAGTAATTCAGTTGTACCACAACATACTTACCACGATCAAAGATGCTTCGAGACTCATCAATACCAATATGAAAACAATTATGACAATTCAATTTGTTATGAAGAATGATTGAACTAACCTCCACCACTTGAACATGATTCTTGCTGTCGAAATAACTCACTTCAGTTTTGCCGATTTCTTTAAATTGAAAACTCACAACATCAATTGAATATGATTTTGGTTCATTGACAGTGGGGTGAATTGATTTGACCACGGTTGAAGCTTCTTTAGCTTGAGAACTCAAACTATTTGTTGAATCAACCATTTCTTCAAAGAAATAAGAAGGAAACAACTCGTCAGAAGAGTCACAAATATCTGTAGAAACTTCTTTCACTCTGAAAGGAGGTTGATGAGATGAAGAAGTATATTTAACGAACTGGATTGATGTCAATCTCTTTAATGCCTTTTTGATATTTTTTGACCATCTCCGGAGGAAATTTTTTTGAGATGGAGAGTTAATTCTTTCCAACCAAAAGTTATACCATTTTATGCATCCATCTAAATCACTTGTTGCTAACCTTTCTAATTTGATTATTGGTACCAATTTTCCGTTCATTTGTACCTATTTTTCATTCTGTAAATCCATTTCTTCAACCATGACTAGGGTATGGATCGAAACCGCTCTAGATACCAATTAGCATGTACCCGAAAGTACAATGACAAGATCGGATCAGAAATTGGGTAAGATAATCCTCAATTCTCATTGAGATGGATAGGGTTTATTCTCAAACCTCACGGTAAGAGCCTGCTAGTTCGATTGAACCAGTTTGAGACAATGTTACTGAAAACTAACCAGACTGATTGATTATTCATTTTTTAAGGTTTCCTTACAGAGTACTAGTATTATATAGTTAGGTTAAGAGTAAAGACAATTACTATTTAGTACCCTTACTGTTAGAGCATAGCTCGGTCGACCTTGCATGCGTTGCTATATCAAGCATGTTTGTCAATGTTAGTGATCAAAACCATAAGTCTTGATTTCTAGCCTATTAGCCAAGTCTCGGACTAGGATAGGAAAAGTGTAGTTGAGCTCAAGGACTTTATGGCGATTCAACGACAACAACGAATATCTACACAAGGAACCGTGGAACTTCATCAACAAAAAGGTATGTGAAGACTTGAACTTATCTATCACTCAAAAGTCTATCTATTCTATCTCATACTTCTTATGAGACAAAATTCGTATGCTATATAGACTAGATCATACACATTTGCTATTTCGAGCTGAGTATTCAATGCTTATCTTTTTGTCGAAATCATGTGTTGGTAAAGCGTTTCGCTTTGATCAGGTTTATCTTCACCTAGTGACGAAAGTCATGAAAAGTTTCAATCACTTTGAGAACTGCTCTGACGTGAATTGGTCTGTGAATAACGGCTACATAGCGTCCTCTGAGAATGTCTCAATGGTTGGAATAAGAGTTTAGATTACATAACCATGTATTCCTTGAACCGAATTTTTCGAACTTTGTTGATCAAGAGAAATCGGTAGGATTGTGGAATTGGCCTTGCCAAGTCCGCGAACTGACATAAGTTTTCATAACGAAAATTTCTACTGGGATTTTTCCAAAACTCGTTTGTGTGCTAAGTCCGCGAACCCAGTCTGCGAACTGGAGGAAGTTCTCGACCGAGAATTTCTGCTGAGTTTGGAAAACTCAACCAATTGAACTTAAGTTCGCGAACTTGTTTGTGAGCTTAAGTGGTTACGATCTAAAGATGTGCTCTGAACATGATACATTAAATTACTAAGGAATGCTTTTGCAAACCGTGGCTATAATGTTCATGAGCCGGTTCAATCGAATCGTATCATATTTGATTCAATTGTGTCTTGTGTAGTTACATAAGATCTCATAGAAATTGAACAACTCTTTAACTAGTTCGGTTGAGTCAATTGAACTAGTTATGGTGAAGAAGAACCAGGTTAATATGAGATGCTCATATGGTTAACCTTTTGGTTACTATGTTGAACCAGCATACGCATACACGTTTGGGCATGGTTTTCACGAACCCAGTAAACATTTACCAAGTGTGTATGACAAGCTATGTTTTTCGATCTAACGGTTGAGAAATATTAGTTGAATCTAAATTAGGTTTTCATCTAACGGTGAATAGGGATTGTTTTGTACCTAAGGCAAAACCCTGATTTGAAAGTCCATATATAGGGGAATTCTATATAGAGAAAAACTTAATCCCCACACGTCTGTGTGCTACTAGTGCGCTCGCTAGAGTCGATCTCCATTAACCTTTGACTTTCTTCTCTAAAATCAGGTTAACGACTTAAAGACTTTATTGGGATTGTGAAGCCAGGCCGATACTACTTTTATCGTAGTTGTTGATCTGATCTTGCATTTTCTATTGTACGAGTACAATCGATTGATTGGCTTGAGATCGTGAGAGTTCTCCGATAGGCAAGATAAAGAGGTTACAAACATCTTCGTCTCATTGTTTGTGATTCCTCGATAATTCGCTTGTGTAGGCAGGAAGGATTATTGAGAGGTGATTGATTAATCTAGGTTGTTCTTCGGGAATATAAGACCGGATTATCAATTGGTTCATGTTACCTTGATTTTATATCTAAAGATGGAACAAAACCTAGGGTTTATCTGTGGGAGACATATTTATCCTTTGATAGACTTTTCTGTGTGAGACAAATTTGTTTATTGTTAAAGCCTGCGATTTTGGGTTGTAGCAACTCTTAGTTGTGGGTGAGATCAGCTAAGGGAATCAAGTACGTAGTATCCTGCTGGGATCAGAGGCGTAGGAGTACAACTGTACCTTGTATCAGTGGGAGATTGACAAGGTTTCAACTATAGTCCATTCCGAAGTTAGTTTGCAGTAGGCTAGTGTCTGTAGTGGCTTAATACAATGTGTATTCAATCTGGACTAGGTCCCGGGGTTTTTCTGTATTTGCGGTTTCCTCGTTAACAAAATTTCTGGTGTCTGTGTTATTTCTTTTCCGCATTATATTTTTATATAATTGAAATAGTACATGTTGTGCGTTAAGATCATCAATTGGAAATCCAACCTTGGTTGTTGATTGATATTGATTGATCCTTAGATATTGGTCTTTGTACCGTCCAAGTTATTCCTTGTGTTTGATTAAATAGACTCGCTATTGTTTTAGATTGAGAATTAATAAAAACAAGTGAGGGATATTAACTCCTTGAGATACTTTATTCTAGATTGATTTTGACTGTCTAGTTGATTCTCTAGAAAAGTATTTCAGAGTTATTCCATAGAGATTGCTAAGAGAAATATTGGGTGGTGTTGTTAGACCCCCGCTTTTTCAATTGGTATCATAGCAGGCAAACACATTAAAGACCTCATCAGTCTGTGTTTGTAGCGATCCGAATCTATGGACAAAGGTGCTATCTCAGTTAAATTACCACCAGTCTTCGATGGCTCTAATTACTTATGGTGGAAAATTGCTATGTGAGCTTTTCTTCAATCGCGTGATTTTCAGTCATGGATATATGTGGTTAATGGCTATGATGCTCCTGTTGTGGCAGCCGGTGATGTAAACGTTCCCAAATCTATTGGTGAATACTCCCCTGCCGAGATACTTGTTGCAAAGCAAAATTCCGACGGTTTGAATGCTACCATACATGCCATTACCCCAAATCTTCAGCATCATGTGACAAATTGCACTAGGTCTAAAGATGCTTGGGATATCTTAGAAACCGTATTTGAAGGGAACTCCAGTGAAAAGGATGCTAGGATTCAAAACCTTAATTCCGATTGGGAGAACCTTCACATGGCGGATGAAGAAACATTTGATGAGTTTAATCACAAAGTGTCTGAAATTGTGAATGCATCTTTTGCATTGGGTAAGACTATTACTGAAAAGGACATTGTGATGAAAATTCTCAGACCGCTGCCATCTAGATACGAGTCTAAGAAGCATGCCATCATTGAGGGAAATAACCTTGATAATCTTTCCAGAAACACCTTGGTTGGAAAGCTTAAGATCTTTGACCATGAGCATACATCCAAAGTAGGTAAGGATGTTGCCTTTGAAGCACATAAGAACATTAAGTTGCTTGTCAAAGAAAAAAGTGTTCATGTCTCTGAGAATGATCAGTCTGAGGATGATTTTTCAGATGAAGATCTTGACAAATCAGTCTCTTTGATCACAAGACAGTTTAGGGATCTTCTGTTGAAGAGAAGTAAACGGTTTTCAAGAGACAAACCTAAGTCATCAAACAAACCTCACGGTCGCATACCTCCTAAAAACAGGGATGCTGACGAGGACATGCCTCAGTGCTTTAAGTGTAAGGGTTTTGGCCATTTTTCTAATGAATGCCCAAATCGTAGAAAATACACTAGGAACAAAGGTCTAGCTGTAACACTTGATGAGAT
This sequence comes from Papaver somniferum, assembly GCF_003573695.1. Taxonomy (NCBI): domain Eukaryota; kingdom Viridiplantae; phylum Streptophyta; class Magnoliopsida; order Ranunculales; family Papaveraceae; genus Papaver; species Papaver somniferum. The sequence continues at coordinate 2,315,828 of NW_020621603.1, read as the reverse complement.
GTCAGAAACCTACGACTCTGATGAAGATAGGAAATCAAGTGTTGGTCTTTTATGTGAAAACATTGATTTTGATGGTTGCAACAATACCTATATCAATCTTGATGGTTTTGGTAAAGAAGAAGACCCAATCAAGCTGGAAGATTCGATTGACTCATCCTTTGGAAACTTTGATTGTGATGTTTCAGGATCTACTATGTGTTTAGCCGCGGTCGCACCACAGATGCCTGAATATTATTCAAGATTGACGTGCTCGTTTTGTTCTCAGAAGGGACATGAATTATCATGGTATTACAAGTACAAACATCAAGTGAGGCACGCCAACAAACTTCAGCGAATAGCAAATCATTTAGAAAGAAAGCTTAAACTTGCTCAGAAGACTGCTGAGGTATGTAAGATTTTATCTTCGTCCAAGAAGCCAGTTTCCAAAGCAAGACCATTTGAGAAGAAAGTATGGTCGAATCGTTTTGATAGACACAAGTCTGTGGATTCCTCTCCTAGGGAAAATGGTGGAAAAATTATTGTTCACCACAACACAAATTAATTGTGTTTATTGGTAAATCTTGTCTCATGTGCCTGATCAAAAGAGACAAGATCATGAACGCACATGCTTTAGGAAAGGGTGTTTTCTTAGGTTTGTTGTTTTCTGTCTATCAAATAAAAGAAAGGGTTATTATCGAAAATTCTACTCTTTATAGGGTTTAGAGTTGAACGACCACGAACCTGTTTATAGGTTTCGAACCCTACATTCCTTTTTCCTTTTTGATATTGTTTATATCTCAAGACTGCTTAATGAGATTGTGAATTCCATCCAAAAAAATCAGTTGGTTATAAATGTTGTCAAAGCAGTGTGTCTATGGAGAGAAAAGATGTCAACATGATTGCTAAGTCATCAATCAAGGAAAAAGAAAAATATCCTGGTTCTAGGGCTTTGAAAAGAAAAAGAACAAGAAATCCAAAGGCTGTACCTTCTAACTCTCAGAAGTATTCCGATGTTCTTGATGAGTTGAAGGAAGTAAAAAAGGAGATTCGTGAAATAAACGCTTTTGTTTTAAAGTCTTTGGAGATTCAGAGAGCCCTGGTTCGACATAATCAGCCAAGACAGTTCGTCGATATTAACTCCTATCTTCGCGAACCGTATGTTCCAATGGTTGTTGACGACAAGGAGTTTGGGAATGATGCTGAATATCTCAAAGACATTATTGCCTAGGATGTCTTCTTTTTGGATTAGATGGAAGAATAACTAGTGCTTTGAATAGCGATGATTGTGACTACACATATCTATTTTTTTTTTCTCTTGTGTTATTTTTTAGGTTAATTTGTTTTAAATTCTAAAAATATTTGGAGGATGATTATTATTGCAGTATTCTAATGGTTTGATATATTGCAATATTTTATGGGATATGTATTGTTTGCGTCCGTGAACTTGAAGGTCCCATATTGTTGTCAAAAGTAAAGCCGTTCATGATCGTTATCCGTTTATTGGTTTAAGGACGAATGGACTTTTGACAAATACAAAAGTTATGCCTATGCAGTCATGTATTTGATGGAAAATAGGATTAAATCTTTTGTAAAGACAAGGATAAAGTCTATTATATTGGTATACATATAATGATGGAAAATAGAATAGATCCTTGTATGTTTATCCATGGTATTGATCTTTATTGATCAATTTTATTATGTATTACCGTGAAGGCTCCATTGTGTGTCTTATGTTGAGCACGATACGACTAAGTCAATTATTCTTATTGGCTTTGTTGGTTGTTCCGAAAGATGTTATATGTTGAGCATTAGGAACTAAATTAATCAACTAGTTTGGTTATTTAGTTTGTACTCCATAAGTTTCTTTCTTTCTTAGGTTGAGTACATGTACGGTTAAGTTTGTCATATTCTATGATAAACTTAGTCGGGGTTCCATAATTCTCTTATGTTGAGCCCAAAAATAATTAAATTGATTACTTCAGTGATTAGTTTGGTTATTTGTATTCCAATTAGATTAATTATAGGTCCTCTTGTAATTAATCTAGTTGAGTTTTCATATATTCCACAATCTCTTGTGTTGAGTATATGAATGGCTACACTATAATGTTTTATTGGTTAATGTAGTCTCGAATATTCCGTAAGGTTTCCTTATGTTGAGTATTCTTATATTCCGTAAGGTTTTACTTATGTTGAGTATTTGAACGGTTAAGTTAGTCACCTCCATATGATTAACTTAGTCGTGGCTCCGTAGGTTTACTTATGTTGAGCACTATCAATTAAATTTATCACATTTGTGGTTTGATTTTGTTGTGTATTCCAATTGAATTAATCATGGGTTTACTTGTGATTAATTTGGTTGAGTTTTGGATATAAAAGATCATATCTTTGATTTTTGGTGTCCCGTTAAAAATCCTTCTTTTCTTTCGAAATTAAGGTCGCTCATGTTGTTCTCTTGGGAATGACATCAAATGGGGGAGAGTCATTTTGAACTTGTTCTTAATGGTAATATCTTGCGGGGTGTGCGACTGTGGAATTTTATAGGGTTTATCTTGTATCTTTAAACTCCTTGATGAATGTTGTTAGCTTCGGCTATAAGATTGCATCTAAATTAAGTTGATGTGTATTCTTTCTTTTGGTCTATGAAATGTCTCTTGTGGAAATTTCATTATGAACCCGTTCTTTTACCTTTGCCAATTTTATTGACAAAAAGGGGGAGAAATATTGTAGTTCACACTACTAATATATTTGGTTTTCGGATCATTGTGTAAGGGGGAGTGGTTTCCATGATCGAGATAGAGTATTGACTAAGGGGGAGTGATACATATCACCATAGTATTATTGTTAAAGTCGTGATACAATTGGACTTTGATGTTACATAATAGTACTATGACACTGTATAATAATGATCGACAATCTCGATTTCTCTCATTATTATTGCTATGGATCTTCAACAACGGTGATGCTAAACTTACAACCTCTGGGATCATTGGAGTACTTGGAAGGACGAAGATTTCAAGGAACATTGAAGATTAGACTATGGAATAGGAGCCACTAAAGTTTATCTTTTTTGTATTCCATATGTATTAATAGTTTTGTCACTAAAATTGACAAAGGGGGAGATTATTAGAGCATAGCTCGGTCGACCTCGGATGCGTTGCTATATCAAGCATGTTTGTCAATGTTAGTGATCAAAACTATAAGTCTTGATTTCTAGCCTATTAGCTAAGTCTCGGACTAGGATAGGAAAAGTGTAGTTGAGCTCAAGGACTTCATGGTGATTCAACGACAACGACGAAGATCTACACAAGGAACCGTGGAACTTCATCAACAAAAAGGTATGTGAATATTTGAACTTATCTATCACTCAAAAGTATATCTAATCTATCTCCTACTTCTTATGAGACAAAAGTCGTATGCTATATAGACTAGATCATACACATTTGATATTTCGAGCTGAGTATTCAATGCTTATATTTTTCTCGAAATCATGTGTTGGTAAAGCGTTTCGCTTTGATCAGGTTTATCTTCACCTAGTGACGAAAGTAATGAAAAGTTTCAATCACTTTGAGAATTGCTCTGACGTGAATCGGTCTGTGAATAACGGCTACATAGCGTCCTCTGAGAATGTCTCAATGGTTGGAATAAGAGTTTAGATTACATAACCATGTATTCCTTGAACCGAAGTTTTCGAACTTTGTTGATCAAGATAAATCAGTAGGATTGTGGAATTGGCCTTGCCAAGTCCGCGAACTGATGGAAGTTTTCATACCGAAATTTTCTGTTGGGATTTTTCCAAAACTCGTTTGTGTGCTAAGTCCGCGAACTGGCGGAAGTTCTCGACCGAGAATTTCTGCTGAGTTTGGAAAACTCAACCGATTGAACTTAAGTCCGCGAACTTGTTTGTGAGCTTAAGTGGTTAAGATCTAAAGATGTGCTCTGAACATGATACATTAAATTACTAAGGAATGCTTTTGCAAACCGTGGCTATAATTTTCATGAGACGATTCAATCGAATCGTATCATCTTTGATTCAATTGTGTCTTGTGTAGTTACATAAGATCTCAAAGTAATTGAACAACTCTTTAACTAGTTCGGCTGAGTCAATTGAACTAGTTATGGTGAAGAAGAACCAGGTTAATATGAGATGCTCATATGGTTAAACTTTTGGTTACTATGTTGATCCAACATACGCATACACGTTTGGGCATGGTTTTCACGAATCTAGTAAACATTTACCAAGTGTGTATGACAAGCTATGTTTTTCGATCTAACGGTTGAGAAATATTAGCTTGAATCTAAATAAGGTTTTCATCTAACGGTGAATATGGATTGCTTTGTACCTAAAGCAAAACCCTGATTTGAAAGGCTATATATAGGGGACTTCTAGCTAGAGCAAAACTTAATCCCCAAACGTCTGTGTGCTACTAGTGCACTCGCTAGAGTCGATCTCCAAAACTTAATCTTTGATTTTCTTCTCAAAAATCAGGTTAACGACTTAAAGACTTCATTGGGATTGTGAATCCATACCGATACTATTTTTATCGTAGTTGTGTGATCTGATCTTGCATTTTCTATCGTACGAGTACAATCTATTGATTGGTTTGAGATCGTGAGAGGTCTCCGATAGGCAAGATAAATAAGTCACAAACATCTTCGTCTCACTGTTTGTGATTCCTCGATAATCCGCTTGTGTAGGCAGGAAGGATTATTGAGAGGTGATTGATTAATCTAGGTTGTTCTTCGGGAATATTAGACCGGATTATCAATTGGTTCATGTTACTTTGATTTTATATCTAAAGACGGAACAAAACCTAGGGTTTATCTATGAGAGACAGATTTATCCTTTGATAGGCTTTTCTGTGTGAGACAGATTTGTTTATTGTTAAAGCCTGCGATTTTGGGTCGTAGCAACTCTTACTTGTGGGTGAGGTCAGCTAAGGGAATCAAGTACGTAGTATCCTGCTGGGATTAGAGGCGTAGGAGTACAACTGTACCTTTTATCAGTGGGAGATTAATAGGGGTTCAACTATAGTCCAGTCTGAAGTTAGTTTGCAGTAGGCTAGTGTCTGTAGTGGCTTAATACAGTGTGTATTCAATCTGGACTAGGTCCCGGGGTTTTTCTGCATTTGCGGTTTCCTTGTTAACAAAATTTATGGTGTCTGTGTTATTTCTTTTCCGCATTATATTTTTATATAATTAAAATAATACAGGTTGTGCGTTAAGATCATTAATTGGAAATCCAACCTTGGTTGTTGATTGATATTGATTGATCCTTGGATATTGGTCTTTGGTACCGTCCAAGTTATTCCCTGTGTTTGATTAAAAAGACTCGCTATTGTTTTAGCTTGAGTATTAATCAAAACAAGTGAGAGATATTAACTCCTTGAGATACTTTATTCTAGATTGAGTCTGACTGTCTAGTTGATTCTCTAGCAAAGTATTTTAGAGTTAGTCCATATAGATTGCTAAGCGAAATATTGGGTGGTGTTGTTAGACCCCCGTTTTTTCACTTACAAATGATAAACAATAACTACTACTAACAACCCACTCGAATACGATAAGGGCACTCCCCTTCTATACCGGGTATATGAAACATTGACTGAAGATTTATGTTTTTCTAATATTGCCATTAATGAGTGTTTCTTTTCTTCTTTAACTATTCCCCACACTTTGATTTTCTTATCAACTGATCCAGTGTAGACTAAACCATCATTAGATATCGCAATAGCATTTTTGGCATCATCATGTGCATCTGTTACAGACTTTAAGCACTTGAAATCCGATGTTCGCCAAATTTTAAATGTTCTATCCCAAGAAATTGAGTACAAAAGAGACCCATCTCCTGATAAAGCTAAACCAGATATTGTATCAATATGATGTACCCAAGTGCATTTCTTGTGTCGTCTTATCCGAATTTGATTCTTTGGTAAGACTAACTTTGATAAACGGTTGGAAAGTGTTGGAAGTGTTGCTAACCGTTTGTATTTCTTGAGATGAGTCGTTTCGTTGTTGCCGATTAACCATACTCGAATCTTATGATCTTGATGAGCACTAAAGAATTTATTACCATAAACTACAAGGGATTTAACACCACCATTACCAATCGCAAAAGTGTTATTCATTGAATTCTCAACATCATTAACTTGTTCTGATTTTAGAGTGTTAGAATCATGACTCCATATTCGAATTTCTTTATTAGAATCACCACTGTAAAGATATTTACCAGAGAGGGCAAGAGAAAAAACATAAGAAGAATGACCTTTAAGAGTTGAAACACATTCATGAAAGGTTGTCAAGGATTTCTGGGTTGAAGATTGTGAAGTCAGTGATGGAACAGTTGGAAGACTTGGTTGAGAAGTGACTGATGAAATTGATGATTCTGATGAGTTATTAGAGTGAGACATGGATTCTCCTTCCTTATCTGGATGACAAAGAAGGAAGTATTTGAGAAATTAGCAGGTTTATTCATTAAAGAAGAACAGCCGTCTCTCCCACAGCTTTTAAAGTAACAAACCCTATTTGGTAAGGAAGGGTTAATACCGATAGAACACCTGGCACTAACTAATCGGTGTGTACAACTCGTTAAAACACCAATAATTTCTAACGGCTCAGTCACTAACCGCACACATGCATAACGAACGTGTTACATTATTACTAAGGCCACTCAGTAAGGGGCACCCCCCAGGTATATAACAATGAAATCCCCTCTAAAAAATCCTTGTCCTCAAGGATTGAAGTCTGGAAAGTGTGCATGCACATTTTCAGAGTCTTCCCAAGTGGCATTCTCTGCAGAGGCGTTTGTCCATTGGATGAGTAGCTGATCAACATGTCGTCCTCCTCTGGAAAGAGTTCTTGAGTCCAAAATGGCAGCAGGATGGAGAACAATTTGGCCCTCATGGTCAACAACTGGGAGAGATGGAGAAGGAATGTGTGAGGTACCAATCTTATTCTTGAGTTGAGACACATGGAAGACTGGGTGGATTCTGGAGCTGAGAGGTAATTGTAGCTTGTAAGCCACGTCGCCTATCTTCTGGAGAACTTGGAAAGGCCCATAGTATTTGGCAGAGAGTTTAACATTCTTTCTTAAGGCAATGGATGACTGTCTGTAAGGGTGGAGTTTCAAGTAGACCATGTAACCAATCTCAAAAGTTCGGTCTACCCTCTTTGTATCAGCAAACAACTTTATTCTTTCCTGAGTTTTGTGTAGATTTTCTCTTAGTAAATTGAAAACTTCATCTCTCTGCTGTAAGTAAGCTTCCACTGAAGCAACAGAAGTAATGATTGTAGCAGGTAATGCAAGATGTGGAGGTTCATACCCATATAAAACTTTGAAAGGACTCATTTTGACGTTTGTGTGAAAGTTAGAATTGTACCACCATTTTGCTAAGGGGATCCATTTGCACCAATTCTTAGGCTTGTAGCTAGACATACATCTAAGGTATGTTTCTAAACATGCATTAACCCTTTCAGTCTGGCCATCAGTCTGAGGGTGATAGGCAGTGCTAAGATTCAACTTAGTTCCTAGTGATTTGAATAACTCTTTCCAAAACAAACTAGTGAACACCTTGTCTCTGTCAGACACTATGGAGCTAAGAAGGCCATGAAGTTTGATTACCTGATTGATGAATTTCTTAGCCACAGAAAGAGTTGTATAAGGATGTAGAAGAGGAATGAAATGACTATACTTAGTCAATCTGTCAACCACCACTAGGATGACATTCTTTCTGTCACTAAGAGGCAAACCTTCAATAAAGTCCATGGAAATATCTTGCCATGGCTGAGTTGGTATGGGCAGAGGCTGGAGAAGACCTGCAGGGTGCTGGTGTTCATTTTTGTGTCTTTGACAAATGTCACAGTTTGAGACAAAAAGATATACATCTTCCCTCAGTTTTGGCCAATAGAAGTAATTTTTTGCTCTTATGAAAGTGGCTTGAATACCAGAGTGGCCACCTATAGCTGAAGAATGGACTGAGGAGAGGATACTGTGTTACTGTTTGAAGCATATCCAACATATATTCTTTGCTTATACCTCAGAATACCTTCTTGATAAGAAAAATTAGGTGCATCAAAAGGATTGATCAGAAATTCAGAGATGAGTTGTTGTGCTTTAGTATCACCTTCATAACTGGCAGCAATGTCTTGATCCCAGAGTGGTTTAGTGACAGTGAGGGAGAGACATTCATCAGATGGATGGGGTCTTCTTGATAAAGCATCAACAACTTTATTTTCTGCACACTTTTTGTACCTGACTTCATAATCAAAACCAAGAAGCTTTATTACCCATTTTTGTTGAACCACAATGGAGATTTTTTGTTCAAGAATGTACTTAATGCTTTGGTGATCTGTCTGAATTATGAAATGATGGCCCTGTAAGTAATGTCTCCACCTAGTAACATCTTGAGAAATGGAAAGCATTTCCTTTTCATAAGCAGATAAGCTGTAGCTCTTGGGCCTAGAGGTTGGCTGAAGAAAGCAATTGGTCTTCCTTGTTGCATGAGTACTGCTCCAATGCCATTCTCACAAGCATCAACTTCCAACACAAATTCTTTGGCAGGGAGAGCCAGTACTGGAGTTTGAGTCATGGCCATTTTGAGATTATGAAAAGTTGTAGTGGCTGCAGGAGACCAAGTGAATGCACTCTTTTTGAGAAGCTCAGTAAGAGGTCTGCTGAGAATTCCATAGCCCTGTACAAACTTCCTATTGTAACCTATGAGACCCAAAAATCCTCTTAATTCCTTGATGTTAGTTGGAAGTGGCTATTCAGTCATACTATAAATTTTTGAAGGATCATCTTTAACACCCTCTGCATTAATAATGTGTCCCAAAAACTCAATTTCAAGTTGAGCAAAATAGCACTTAGAGAGTTTGGCAAAGAGTTGGTGTTTCCTAAGTATACTCAATGTGATTTGGAGATGTTGAATATGTTCTTCCAGGATGGAGCTGTAGACTAGTATATCATCAAAGAAAACCAAAATGAACTTCCTTAAGTGAGCTTGGAAAATATCATTCATGAGAGCTTGAAATGTGGATGGGGCATTGGTCAAGCCAAAGGGCATTACTCTAAACTCAAAGTGGCCATGGTGTGTTCTAAATGTTGTTTTGAAAATATCAGCCAATGCCACTTTGATTTGGTGATAGCCAGATCTTAGATCAATTTTAGTGAACCATTTGGCCCCATTGAGTTCATCTAGCAGCTTCTCAATAATGGGTATTGAAAATTTGTCCTTGGTAGTGATGGAGTTAAGTTTCATATAATCAACACAAAACCTCCATGTGTTGTATTTCTTTTTGACTAAATGAATAGGAGCTGCAAAAGGGCTATGACTTGGCTGGATAATACCACTGGCTAGCATGTCCTTAACCAATTCTTCTACAATAGATTTTTGAACATAAGGACATTTATATGGTCTCACAGAAATGGGTTCAGAGTTTGGTTTGAGGGGAATGGTGTGATCCAAACTTATTTGTGGTGGTAATTGAGATGGTTCAGAGAACACATCTTGAAATTGTTGTAGGATTGTGGATATTTCAGGTGGTGGTGGTGTTGAAATGGGTTGTGTTGAAACAGAAAATAATTGAATTATGACACCATGTGCATGTTTGTTGAAAAAATTCTTAAATGCATTACCACTCATATGCATTAAGGTAGGTTTTTGATGACTGCCAGAGAGGGTGATTTTCTTACCTTGATGTTTTAATGTGATGCTCAATTTGGAGAAGTTAAACAGAACATCACCTAGATGTTTGAGCCAATCAGGACAAAGTACCATGTCACAACCACCAAGTGGAATAAGCCGCATAGGAGCACAAAATTTATAACCTTGCATTGACCACTGTAAAGTTGAGCAAACACCAGAACTGATAGTCTTTTCTCCATTAGCTACATTTACTAGTAGGGGCGCAGTAGAAGCAACATTACATTGTAAAGTCTTGGCCAATTCAGAGTCAAGAAAACTATGAGTACTGCCAGTATCAATTAAAATATAAATAGTTTTCTTGTTAAGAATACCAGGAATTCGAATTGTTTCTCCAATGGTAGTTCCTGTGAGAGCATGAAGGGAGATTTTCATGTCAGAGTCGACTGGTGAAGGTGGTTCTTCAACTGGTTGTTCAACCGAAATCTCACCAGGCTCTTCTTGTAAGGATGCATCCACCATGAACAATTGTTGAGTAGAACAAATATGGCCAGGTTTGTAGTACTCATCACAATTATAACATAGACCTTTTTCTCTTCTTTTGCGTGCTTGTTATGGAGTAAGGTGTCGAATAGGGGGTGTGGTAGAGTGCAACCGACCATAACTTGTTATGTATCTTGGTATAACTAATCACAGTGCCTGACTTATGATTTGGTATGACTGGTTTTTATTAATTAATGTAACCGATCCTAAATAATCACCTGAGATGGTATGATTGATATTTGTAATTGGTGTGACCGATCACAAAAGAATTGTGTAATCGATCCTTTTAATTGGTGTAACAGATCCTAGTAATTGGTGTAACCGATCCTGGTAATTGGTGTAATCGATCCTAGTGACTTGTGTAACCGATCACAGGCAATACCATGAGTATATGGTAACCGGTCCTGGTAATTGACGTAACCGATCCTGGTAACTGACATAACCGGTCCTGGTAACTTGTGTGTTCGATCACAAGTAATCCAAGTATGGCAAGTTTGAACAAGCAGTAAATATTCCAAATATGCCTAAGTTTTGTTATCATTGCAAGATAGTAGGTCATTTCACAGCAGAATGCAGAAACAAAAAAAGGGAGCAGGAAATATCAACTGGTGAAGCTGTGATAAATAAATAACCTAAGCAAGTTTGGAGAGTAGTCACTAAAAAGAAGCCACAACCACATGTTGGTTTTGATATATATAACCCTGTTGCTTCAGAGGAAACAAGTACTCCAGCCTTACAATGGAAACTCCACAGGAAAAAACTATGAATTTAGGAAAATTTCAGGTACTACAAGAATTGAATGAAGAATTATTTAACTCAAATATTGAATTTCCAGCTTTATCAGTAGAAAAGTTATTACATGCAGCTGTTGGGGCTCCTTCCATCAAAAATTAGCACAATTATTCCACCGATTGGAAAGAAAGCTTCAAATGAAAATGTACTAAAAGTGAAACAAAAGGCACAACAGGGGAGCATAGTTACTACAAGACAACAAGCAGCAAATTTGGTTATTAATGGTGGTAAAAGAGAATTATTGAGAAAAAGCTCTTCTCAAACTCAAACTTCTAAATGAAAGTAGTATACTGGAATGTCAGAGGCCTGAAAAGATTGAGGGCCAAAGACAAACTTAGGAGTTTAGTAAATTCTTTTAATCCTTCTTTAGTTATTCTTGCTGATCCAAAAGTGCATTATTCTTCAGATTTTTGCAAAAAGTTGAAGCTAACAGGAATGCATTATGAAGCTATACACAACTCAAGAAATGGTAATAAATGTAATATCTAGATTATGTGGAACTCTTCAATTCAGAAACCAAACATAATATTCTCATTTGATCAATCAATAACAGTGGAAGTGGGGGATACTTTAATAACTGGAATTAATGTTGCATCCTTAACAATAAATAGAAGAAGCATATGGAATGATTTGGTTGAAATTATTACTTTAGAAAAGCCATGGTTAGTAATGGGGGATTTCAATACCATAATGAGAGAAGATGAAAAGAAGGGTGGACTAAATCCTTTGCTGATATCAATGTTGGAATTTAATAATTGTCTCCATAGCTGTGGTTTGATCCAAGCACCAAAAAATGGTCTAGAATTTTCATGGTGTAACAACAGAGCTGGTAAAAACAGAATTGTGTGCAACCTTGATAGAGTTGTCTTTAATGATAAATGGTTAGAAAAAATTTCAAGTTGGGGATATAAAGTTGGAAGTAGAAGGATTTCAGATCATAGTACTTTATACGGAGGAAATGCTGACATACCAAAGCCTAAGAATACTCCATTTAGAGCACTAAAAGTTTATAAAACTCATCCTGAGTTCTTGAACATTATTACAAAGTCTTGGGAACAATATTTGGAAGGCAATCCTATATATGTATACATAAGTAAAATGAAAAGATTAAAAATAGATTTGAAGGAATGGAACTTGTCAGTATTTGGAGATGTTAACAAGAAGCTGAAGCAAATAGAAGATGAAGTAATGGGAGCTACAACAGCTTCAGATAATAATCCTTCAGACAACTTATTGTTGAATAATCTTATTACTGCAAGCGGTAAACAAGAAGTACTTCTTCAACAACAAAGAGAGATTGTGCATCAGAAGTCAAGAGTGAGTTGGTTAAAAGATGGAGCATCAAACTCAAAATACTTCCATATTAAGATGAGATTAAGACAAGCTCAGAATATGATAACTGAACTGAAAAATGATGCAGGAGTTGTTATCACAGACCAAAAAGATATAGCAAATGAGTTAGTCAATCATTATGAAGAAAAGTTTAAATATCAAGATGTTAACATAGATGAGAGTATACTTACAAGTATCCCCAAAGTTCTTACAAGTGAAGACAACATCATGATAAATGCCATTCCTTCTGATGAGGAAATTAAAGCTGCATTTTTTGAGTCGAATCCAGAAAGTGCCCCTGGTCCTGATGAATTTGCAGGATGGTTCTACAGGTTCTCATGGGAGGTAATTGGTGCTTATTTAGTAAAGGCAATACAATTTTGCTGGAGTAAAAGTTTCATTCCAAATGGACTAAATGCAAACAGCCTGAAATTGCTTCCAAAAGTGAAGCAAAATAGTTCAGACCAATTGGTCTTATGAATTTCAGCTTCAAAATATTTACAAAAATATGGGCTACAAAGTTGGAGAATAATAAACAAAATGGTGTCCCCTCAGCAATGAGCTTTCATAAAAGGGAGAACAATTCAAGAACAAGTTGCTCTAGCTTCTGAAATGATAAATGAAATTGAAATAAAAAGGAGAGGAGGAAATTTTGGTTTAAAGCTTGATATTACTCAAGCATATGATTCTCTTAGCTGGAAATTCTTATTTCAAGTATTACACAAATTTGGTATCTCAGATCAAGGTTTGCACTGGCTACAAGTTTTACTTCAATCAACAAGAATATCGGTGCTAGTCAATGGAGGTCCTGAAGGTCTTTTTCAAGTTGGTAGAGGCTTAAGATAGGGTGACCCATTGTCCCCTCTACTCTTTACCATAGCTGAAGATGTTCTTAGCAGAAATATCACAAAAATGATTCAAGATGGTAGTTTGAAAGCAATGGTAAACAGAGGAGGTGCTCAACCTTCACATATCTTTTTTGTTGATGACATATTTCTATTTTGTAATGGTGAAAAAAGGAATGTCAGGAAATTAATGAGTCTTCTTAACAAATATCAAGCTGCTTCTGGAAAACAAGTAAATCTAGAAAAAAAGCAAATGCTTCATTGGTGGCACTAGTCAGAATAGAAGATTGCAAATTTCTGAAGAATGTAATGTAGTTTTGGCTGATTTTCCAGACAAGTACTTGGGGGTAATGTTAGTGCAAGGCAGTGTGAAAGCTCGACATGTCTGGAGTGTGGTGGATATGATGAAAGATAGATTGGCTGGAGAGGTAAGATTCTATCATTTCAAGAAAGACTCATACTGGTCAAATTTGTTCTCAGTAGCTTGCCTATATATTCAACGTCAGTATACAAGTGGCCAAAGAGGGTAATAAGGGAGTGTGAAAGAATAATTAGAAATTTTTTATGGTCAGGGGACCCTGCAAGTAGAAAAATGATAACCCTGAAATGGAATAAAACTTGTTCTCCAATAAATGAAGGTGGTCTTGGACTGAGAAGGCTAGAGATTACCAATAAAGCTCTTTTAGTGAAGCTATTTTGGAGGATTCAAAATGGAACTGATGATTGGTCAAAAAAAATTCAATCAAAATATAAGAATAAAAATGGTGAATGGATTACTTATTACAAGAAATCCTCTATTTGGCCATGAATAAAGTGTATAATTGGTGAAGTGGGGTAAAATACTAGATGGATTGTAGGAAATGGAAGTAGTATTTCTGCTTGGAAAGATAAATGGGTGATGGAGAAATCTCTGCAATAATGTATCAAGAAAATGCATATATTTTGAAATTTCCAGAAATGAAAGTGTCAGACTTTATACTTGATGGTGAACGGATTGTGCCAGCTGAACTCATAGAGATGATTAATATAAATGATTTACCAGTAGTTAGTGAAGGCATAGACAAGAGAGTATGGACTGGTACTATCACTGTACATTTCACAGTAGCATCAACAGTGGAAGTCATGAGGCAAAAATTCCCTTCTCTACAGTGGACTAAAAAGGTATGGCACAAATCTATACATCCCAGTATATCTAGCAATGTTTGGAAACTAACTAGAAATATTTGTGCAACAGATGATAATATGAAGAAGAGAAAATTCAATATGGTATCAAGATGCACATTATGTAGAAAGGAGGAGGAAACAAGAGACTATATACTTTGGTACTATAACTATAGTGAGATCATTTGTAGCTGGCTTGGTGGTATTTTTAATTTTAAAAATCCAAGATCATTTGAAGATATCCTTCAGTTGGCAAAAAAACAAGAGTCCTGCTATAAAAGAAATATGGCTATTAAGTGCATTTATAACTATGAAGGAACTCTGGTTTGTGAGAAATGATTGTACTTTTGGGAAAGGTAAATGTGACCAGAATGTCACCAAGGAAAAAAATAAGAAAAGCAATATCAGATAGTGATCTCAGATTGACAGCAAAAATGTGGAAAAACAGTATGATTTACAGGTACTCAAGTATTTTGGTTTGAAGACAAGGGGTGTGAAGAATCTGATCATTAAAGAAGTCTTTTTCCAGTTACCAGAACAGGGGAAATTACTACTCTGCTGTGATGAAGCCTCTAGAGCGAACCCAGGATGTGCTGGTTATGGGATAGTGGGAAGACTTAGCACTGAAGATTTTGTAATTGCTATTTCAGGTGGTCTGGGCATTTCTACCAACTATTATGCAGAGATTTTTGCAATTTTAATGGCAGGAGAATGGGAAATTCATCATGGATTCAATGAACTTGTCTTCGGAACAGATTCCAAAGTTGTCATAAGTGCTTTCTAGAGTAATAAACTTCCATAGTTTGCAGTCACAAGATGGGAAAAGATCTGTGCATCTATATTTTCTTGGAGTTTCAAACATAGTTACAGATAAGTCAACTTCTCTGCAGATACAATGGCAAAGAAGGGTGCAATGTTAAGAAGAGGAGAACAGAGAAATTTTGAAAGTAAACCATCCTTTCTGAGCTGTCTAGAAAATCCAGATCAAGTGTATTTTAGATTTTGTTAGAAAATGCCATATGTGGCATTCTTTTGTTAATTTTTTTAGTTCCTTTAAATTGTAATTTATAACTCCTTTGGTTATTAATAAAATTTGATTGTTAAGCAAAAAAAAATCACAAGTAATCCATATTAAGGTTAAACCAATCCTTGTGATTGGTAGAACCGATTGAACCCATGATTGTGATTTGATACTTGATCAATCACATAGTTGTCTTGGAATACAGATGAAACAATTCTACACTTTTTTGGAAGTGTGGTATAATCGATTCCAAGATTGTAAATATTAAAGAGGATTTACAAAGAAAAATGTCAACTTACTTTGAACATGAACATTAACTCTTATCTTTTATTGTTCAAAGTTATTCCTTAATTACTCAAGGAGATCCCGATCTCAAATAAATTAAGAATCTTTTAATTAAGGTTATTAGTTTTATATGCTTTAACTACCAACATTTAAATGCATATCTCTAGAGAATAAAAATTAGTAATGTGCATTTACTAATTAGAGATTTTCTATTGAGAATTTTGGAAAATATTGAACAAAGCATTTCCAGGAATTATGAAAACGGATTTGGGAATTTATTGCATATCTTGAGAATATTCGGTTTTGGAAATTCCTTGGTGTCCATACATCCTTGGTCTATAAATACCGAAGTATGCATTTCTATCAAACTATCCTAAGAGCCAGGCAAACTTCATCTTTTGTTGTTTCTGGTGGAGCCGTCTTTCCGGAGAGAAAAGTACCATAATTTAGCGAAATCTCTTACGACCGCTCGTTTAAAGACTTCTGTGGGGATCAAGAAGCTCTACGAGTACTGTTGGTGGGAAACTTGATAATTGCAGTTTATGAGTTTTCGATTGATTTGATTGACTAACGATTGTTGAACTTTGATTGCACCTAGTTTGTTTATTCTTGAGAATCTTCTCTTTTGATATGAGATTCACTCAAACTCGATTGAAGTGTCGACGGGATCTTTAGAACTGTTTGTAGATCTAAAGACATATTGTGATAATCCATTGTTTACAGACTCCGTTCTGTGCATGATTGATCATAAGAGATTCAAGTGATATTGTGCAGGTTTAATTGAAGATTAAAGAAGATTTGAAGACGAAAAAGATTTCGGATTGGTTTCTCATATCTTTGTGTAGCTCAAACCTTGATCGACTGGGATCCAACTAGAATCAGATTTATTCGATTGATTAGTTGCATGAGATCGACATCACTTTATAGTTTCTTGTTGGATTACTTATTGATTGATTGCAAATCTAAACTCTTCTACTTCGGTAGTTGTTGGATAGATTGATCTAACCGGACAAAGGAGTTTATTAGTTTAAACGGAAGAGCCTTTGCATGTGACTTGAGATATCTTTATCTGGAAAGAATCAATAGAGTTGTTACCAAACAGATTTTTTGTTCCTTTATTGTTTGGAATACGATTCAAAGGAATTGTTCCAGTGCGTGCACTTATTAAATATCGGAAGCGAGGGGATACTGAAGAAACTAAGTGAACTAGGTTTAGTTTCTTGGTCTCAACTATACGAAGTTGGTTTAGATTTTGTATAACGGCTTAATTCTGAGAGTATTCAATTCTGGACCTGGTCCCGGGGTTTTTCTGCATTTGCGGTTTTGTTGTTAACAAAATCTTGATGTGTCTTTTACTTTTCTATTTTCGCAATTATACTTGTTTATTATAATTAAAATTAAAATACACAAACGTTAACTCCGTATTACTTGATAGTGATCCTATAGAGTGTTAGAGCATAGCTCGGTCAACCTCGCATGCATTGTTATCTCAAGCATGTTTGTCAATGTTAGTGATCAAAACTATGAGTCTTGATTTCTAGTCTACATAGCTAAGTCTCGGACTAGGATAAAAAAGTGTAGTTGAGCTCAAGGACTTCATGGCAATTCATCATACAACGATGAAGATCTACTCAAGGAACCGTGGAACTTCATCAACAAAAAGGTATGTGGAGACTTGAACTTAATCACTCAAAAGTCTATCTACTCTATCTCCTACTTCTTATGAGACAAAAGTCGTATGCTATATAGACTGGATCATACACATTTGATACTAGTGCGCTCGCTAGAGTCGATTCTCCTCTAACCTTTGGTTTTCTTCTCTAAAACCAGTTTAGCGACTTAAAGACTTCATTGGGATTGTGAAGCCAGGCCGATACTACTTTTATCGTAGTTGTGTGATCTGATCTTGCATCTTCTATCGTACGAGTACAATCATATTGATTGACTTGAGATCGTGAGAGTTATCCGACAGGCAAGATAAAGAAGTCACAAACATTTTCGTCTCAATATTTGTGATTCCTCGACGTCCTCTTGTTTATTGCAAGTAAGACTGTTGTGAGGTGATTGATTAATCTAGGCTGTTCTTCGAGAATATAAGACCGGATTATCAATTGGTTCCTGTTCACCTTGATTTCATATCATAAGACGGAACAAAACCTAGGGTTCTTCTGTGGGAGAAAAATTTATCTTTCGATAGACTTTTCTGTGTGAGACAGATTTTTTTATTATCAAGTCTGCGATTTTGGGTTGTAGCAACTCTTAGTTGCGGGTGAGATCTGCTAAGGGAATCAAGTGCGCAATGTCATGCTGGGATCAGAGGCGTAGGGAGTACAACTGTACCTTGAATTAGTGGAAGACTGATTGGGGTTCAACTATAGTACAGTCCGAAGTTAGCTTGGAGTAGGCTAGTGTATGTATTATTTCTTTTCCGCATTATATTTATTATATAATTGAAATAATAAAGGTTGTGCGTTAAAGTTTAATCGATTAGAGATCCGACCTTGTGGTTGTTGATTTCATTGATTAACACTTGGATATTGGTCTTTGGTACCATCCAAGTTATTCCTTGTGTTTGATCAAAGACTCGCTATTGTTTTAGCTTGAGTAAATCAAAACAAGTGAGAGATATTAACTCCTTGAGATACTTTAATCAAGATTGAGTCTGATTGTCTAGTTGATTCTCTAGCAAAGTATTTCAGAGTTAGTCCATACAGATTGCTAAGCGAAATATTGGGTGGTGTTGTTAGACCCTCGCTTTTTCAATTGGTGTCAGAGCAGGCAAACACGTTTAAGACCTCACAAGTCTGTGTTTGTAGCGATCTGACTCTATGGACAGAGGTGTTATCTCTATTAACGTACCACAATATTCGATGGCTCTAATTACTTATGGTGGAAAATTGTTATGCGATATTTTATTCAAGCACGTGATTTTCAATCATGGGTATATGTTGTTAATGGCTATGATGCTCCCGTTGTGGCAGTTGGAGATGTAAACATTCCCAAGAATATTGGTGAATATAGTCCTGCCGAGATACTTGCTGCAAAGCAAAATTCTGACGGTTTGAATGCAATCATACATGTCATTACCCCAAATCTTCAGCACCATGTGTCTAACTGCACTAGGTCTAAAGATGCTTGGGATATCTTAGAAACCGTATTCGAAGGTAACTCCAGTGAAAAGGAAGCTAGGCTTCAAAACCTTAATTCCGATTGGGAAAACTTTCTTATTGAAGATGAAGATTCATTTGATGAGTTTAATCACAAAGTGTCTGAAATTGTTAATGCATCTTTTGCATTGGGTAAGACTATTCCTGAAAAGGACATTGTGACAGATCGCTGCCATCTAGATACGAGTCTAAGAAGCATGCCATCTTTGAGGGGAATAACCTCGATAATCTTTCCAGAAACACCTTGGTTGGAAAGATAAAGATCTTTGACCATGAGCATACATCCAAAGTCGGTAAGGATGTTGCCTTTAAAGCACAAAAGAACACTAAACTACTTGTCAAAGGTAAAAGTGTTCATGTCTCTGAGGATGATCAGTCTGAGGATGATTTTCAGATGAAGATCTTGATAAATCAGTCTCCTTGATCACAAGACTGTTTAGGGATCTTTTGTTGAAGAGAAGTAAACGGTTTTCAAGAGACAAACCAAGGTCGTCAGACAAACCTCACGGTCGCGTCCCTCCTAAAAAAAGGGATGCTGACGAGGCTGATGACGAGGACATGCCTCAGTGCTTTAAGTGTAAAGGTTTTGGCCATTTTGCTAATGAATGCCCAAATCGTATAAAATACACTAGGAACAAAGGTCTAGCTGTGACACTTGATAAAATGTCTGAAACCTATGATTCTGATGAAAATAGGAAATCTAGTGTAGGACTTCTTTGCGAAAAGATCGATTTTGATACTTGTAGCAATATATATATCAACCTCGATGGGTTCGGAGAAGAAGGAAACCCAATCAAGCTGGAAGATTCATTGAATCCGGTAACTGGAAACTCTATCAGTGATGTTTCAGGATCAACTGTATGTCTACCTGCTTGCACATCTCAGATGCCTGAATATTATCCAAGATTGACGTGCTCGTTTTGTTCGATGAAGGGATACGAACTATCAAGGTGTTACAAATACAAGCACCAAATAAGGCACGCAAGCAAACTTCAACGAAGAGCAGATCGATTAGCAAGGAAGCTGAAACTTGCTCATAAGACCGCCGAAGTATGTAGGATCTTATCTTCGTTTAAGAAGTTGGTTTCCAGGGATAGAATAAGACCATTTGAAAAGAAAGTATGGTCAAATCGTTTTGATAGACAGAGATCAGAGGATTCCTCCCATGAGGAAAAAGATGGACAAATCATTGTTCATCACAACACAACTTGATTGTGTTGTTGGGAAAATCTTGTCTCATGTGCCTGATCAAAAAAGAGACAAGATTGAGTGCTGATCCAGGCTTCAGAAAAGTTTTTTCTTCTTTTCTTTTCTTAGATTTGTTTTTTTTTGTCTACCAAATAAAAGGAAGGGTTATTATCGACAATTCTACTCTTTATAAGGTTTAGAGTGGGCGTATGTGAACCTGTCAATAGGTTTTGAACCCTACATTCCTTTTTCCTTTTTGATATCCTTTATAAGACTGCTTGTTGAGTTAAGTGATTCCATCACACAAATCCATTTGTTCATAACTGTTCTCAAAGCACTATGTCGTCAGATGGAAAGGATGTCAACATGATTGTTATGCCATCAATCAAGGAAAAGAGAAATCTCCTGTTTCTAAGTCCCCGAAAAGAAAAAGAAGGAATACAAGAAAACCCAGGGCTGTTCCTTCTAACTCTCAGAAGTTTTCCAATGTTCTTGATGAGTTAAAGGAAATGAGAAGGGATATTTGTGAAATAAAGACTTTTATGTCTAAATCTTTGGAAATCCAGAGGACCCTAATTCGACCTCTTCAGCCAAGACAGTTCGTGGGTATTGACACTTATCTCCGTGAACCTTATGTCCCAATGGCTGTCGATAACAAGGAGTTCGGGAATGATAAAGAATTTCTCAAAGGGATTGTTGGCTAGTATGTCTTCTTTTTGGTTTAATTGGAAAAATAACTAGCGTTTTCAATAACGAAGATTGTGACTACACATAGCTATTTTGTTTTCATCTTCTTGTGTTATTTTTTAGGTTTTTTGGTTTTAAATTCTAAAAATATTTGGAGGATGATGTTATTGCAGTATTAATCTTTATGATTTTGTGATATTGCAATTGTTTATGGGATATGTATTGTTTGCGTCCGTGAACTTGAAGGTCCCATATGTTGTCAAAAGTAAAGTCGTTCATAAATTGGTATTCGTATTGATGAAAGGACGAATGGACTCTTGACAAATACAAAAGTTATGCCTATGCAGTCATGTATTTGATGCAAAATAGGATAAAATCTTTTGTGTGACAAGGATAAAGTCTATTATGGCATTATGCAAATAGTGATTGAAAATAGAATAGATCCTTGTATGTATTCCACAGTAATGATCATCACTGATGCATATCTTATGTATTACTGTGAGGCTCCGTAATGTGTCTTATGTTGAGCACGATACAACTAAGTTGATTATTTTGATTAACTTGGTTGGTTGTTCCGTAAGGTACTTTATTTCGAGCATTCTGAACTAAATTAATCATCTTGGTTGGTTATTTAGTTATTTGCTCCAAAAGTCTTCTTTTATCGAGCAAAAAATTTGACAATCAAATTGATTACTTTTGTGGTTAGTTTGGTTGTGTATTCCAATTAGATTAATTATGGGTTCTCTTATAATTAGTCTAGTTGAGTATTCATATATTCCACAAGTCCTTGTGTTGAGTATATGAACGGGTATACTAATCATGTTCTATTGGTTAATGTAGTCGTATATTCTGTAAGGTTTTCCTTATGTTGAGTATGTGAACGGTTAAGTTAGTCATCTCCGTATGATTATCTTAGTCGTTGCTCCATAAGTTTACTTATGTTGAGCACAATCAATTAAATTGATCACTTTTTGTGGTTTGATTTAGTTGCGTATTCCAATTAAATTAATCATGGGTTTACTTGTGATTAATTTGATTGAGCCTTGGATATAGAAAATCATTTCTATGGTTTTTGGTGTCCAATTAAAAATCCTTATTTTCTTTCGAAATTAAGGTCGCTCTTGTTGTTCTTTCGGGAATGAAATCAAATGGGGGAGAGTTATTTTGAACTTGTGCTTAATGGTAATATCTTGCGGGGTGTGCGGCTGTGGAATTTTATAGGGTTATCTTGTATCTTAAAATTCCTTGACGAATGCACTTAGCTTCGACTTCGTAATAGCATCTAAATTAAGTTGGTATGTATTTTTTTCTTCTAAGTCTATGAAACGTCTCTTCTCGGAAATTTCATTAGGATCTCGTTCTAGTACCTTTGCCAATTTTATTGACAAAAAGGGGGATAATTAATGTGTAGTTGTACTACATATACATATGGTCTTCGGATCATTGTTGTTAGAGCATAGCTCGGTCGACCTCGCATGCCTTGCTATATCAAGCATGTTTGTCAATGTTAGTGATCAAAACTATAAGTCTTGATTTATAGCCTATTAGTTAAGTCTCAGACTAGGATAGGAAAAGTGTAGTTGAGCTCAAGGACTTCATGGCGATCCAACGACAACGACGAAGATCTACATAAGGAACCGTGGAACTTCATCAACAAAAAGGTATGTGAAGACTTGAACTTATCTATGACTCAAAAGTCTACCTATTCTATCTCCTACTTTTTATGAGACAAAAGTCGTATGCTATATAGACTAGATCATACACATTTGATATTTCGAGTTTTGTATTCAATGCTTATCTTTTTCTCGAGATCATGTGTTGGTAAAGCGTTTCGCTTTGATCAGGTTTATCTTCACCTAATGACGAAAGTCATGAAAAGTTTCAATCACTTTGAGAATTGCTCTGACGTGAATCGGTATGTGAATAACGGCTACATAGCGTCCTCTGAGAATGTCTCAATGGTTGGAATTAGAGTTTAGATTACATAACCATGTATTCCTTGAACCGACGTTTTGAACTTTGTTGATCAAGAGAAATCGGTAGGATTGTGGAATTGGCTTGCCAAGTCAGTGAACCCAGTTCGCAGACTCAGTCCACGAACTGACAGAAGTTTTCACACCGAAAATTTCTGTTTGGATTTTTCCAAAACTCGTTTGTGTGCCCAGTCCGCGAACTGGCGGAAGTTCTCGACCGAGAATTTCTGCTGAGTTTGGAAAACTCAACCGATTGAACTTAAGTCCGCGAACTTGTTTGTGAGCTTAAGTGGTTATGATATAAAGATGTGCTATGAACATGATACATTAAATTACTAAGGAATGCTTTTGCAAACCCTACTATAATGTTCATGAGCCGATTCAATCGAATCGAATCATATTTGTTTCAATTGTGTCTTGTGTAGTTATATAAGATCTCATAGCAATTGAACAAATCTTAACTAGTTTATTTGAAGTCAATTGAACTAGTTATGGTGAAGAAGAACCAGGTTAATATGAGATGCTCATATGGTTAACCTTTTGGTTACTATGTTGAACCAACATACGCGTACACGTTTGGGAATGGTTTTCACGAACCCAGCAAACGTTTACCAAGTGTGTATGACAAGTTATGTTTTTCGATTAACGGTTGAGAAATATTAGCTTGAATCTAAATCAGGTTTTCATCTAACGGAGAATATGGATTGTTTTGTAACTAAGGCAAAACCCTGCTTTGAAAGGCTATATATAGGGGACTTCTAGCTAGAGCAAAAATTAATCCCCACACGTCTGTGTGAAACTAGTGCGCTAGCTAGAGTCGATCTCCATTAACCTTTGATTTTCTTCTCTAAAATCAGGTTAACGACTTAAAGACTTCATTGGGATTGTGAAGCCAGACCGATACTACTTTTATCGTAGTTGTCTGATCTGATCTTGCATTTTCTATCGTACGAGTATAATCGATTGATTGGATTGAGATCGTGAGAGTTCTCCGATAGGCAAGATAAAGAAGTCACAAACATCTTCGTCTCACTGTTTGTGATTCCTCAATAATCCGCTTGTGTAGTTAGGAAGGATTATTGAGAGGTGATTGATTAATCTAGGCTGTTTTTCGGGAATATAAGACCGGATTATCAATTGGTTCCTATTACCTTGATTTTATATCTAAAGACGGAAAAAAACCTAGGGTTTAACTGTGGGAGACAAATTTATCCTTTGATAGACTTTTCTGTGTGAGATAGATTTGTTTATTGTTAAAGCCTGCGATTTTGGGTCGTAGCAACTCTTATTTGTGGGTGAGATCAGCTAAGGGAATCAAGTACGTAGTATCCTGCTGGGATCAGAGGCGTAGGAGTACAACTGTACCTTGTATCAGTGGGAGATTGATAGGGGTTCAACTATAGTCCAGTCCGAAGTTAGTTTGCAGCAGGCTAGTGTCTGTAGCGGCTTAATACAGTGTGTATTCAATCTGGACTAGGTCCCTGGGTTTTTATGCATTTGCGGTTTCCTCGTTAACAAAATTTCTAGTGTCTGTGTTATTTATTTTCCGCATTATATTTTATATAATTGAAATAATACAGGTTGTGCGTTAAAGTTTAATGGATTAGATATCCAACCTTGTGGTTGTTGATTTCATTGATTAACACTTGGATATTGGTCTTTGGTACCGTCCAAGTTATTCCTTGTGTTTGATTAAAAAGGCTCGCTATTGTTATAGCTTGAGTATTAATCAAAACAAGTGAGAGATATTAACTCCTTGAGATACTTTATTCTAGATTGAGTCTGACTGTCTAGTTGATTCTATAGAAAAGTATTTCGAAGTTAGTCCATACAGATTGTTAATCGAATTATTGGGTGGTGTTGTTAGACCCCCGCTTTTTCAATTGTGTAAGGGAGAGTGGTTTCCATGTGAGATGGAGTATTGACTAAGGGGGAGTGATACATATCACCGTAGTATTAATGTTAAAGTCGTGATGCAATTCGACTTTGATGTTACATAATAATACTATGTCAATGTATAATGATGATCGAGAATCTCGAGTTCCCTCATTGTTATAGCTACGGATCTTCAACAACGGTGATGCTAAACTTACAACCTTTGGGATCATTGGAGTACTTGGAAGGACGAAGATTTCAAGGAACGTTGAAGTTTAGACTATGGAATAGGAGCCACTAAAGTTTATCTTTTTTGTATTCCATATGTATTAATAGTTTTGTCACTAAAATTGAAAAATGGGGAGATTGTTAGAGCATAGCTCGGTCAACCTCGCATGCGTTGTTATCTCAAGCATGTTTGTAAATATTAGTGATCGAAACTACGAGTCTTGATTTCTAGTCTACATAGCTAAGTCTCGGACTAGGATAGAAAAGTGTAGTTGAGCTCAAGGACTTCATGGCGATTCATCAAACAACGACGAAGATCTACTCAAGGAACCGTAGAACTTCATCAACAAAAAGGTATGTGGAGACTTGAACTTATCTATCACTCAAAAGTATATCTACTCTATCTCCTACTTCTTATGAGACAAAAGTCGTATGCTATATAGACTGGATCATACACATTTGATATTTCTAGCCGAGTATATCTCGCCTATCTATATCTCTAAATCATGTGTTGGTAAAGCGTTTCTCTTTGATCAGGTTTATCTTCACCTAATGACGAAAGTCATAATGTTTCAATCACTTTGAAAATCGCTTTGACGAGAATTAGTGTAACAACTATATAACGTCCTCTAAGAATGTTTCAATGGTTGGAATGAGAGTTAATGTCAATATAACCAATGATGGATATAAGCATTGTGTGGAAACCCATATGTGCATAATTCCTATTCCTTAATCCGAAGTTTTCGAACTTTGTTGATTGAGAGAAACCGGAGGAATTGGCTTTGCCAAGTCCGCGAACTCAGTTTGCAAACTCAGTCCGAGAACTGACGGAAGTTCTTGTCCGAGAATTTCGGTTGGGATTCCAAATTCCTTTGTGTGGTACAATTCTGCGAACTGGCGAAAGTCTCCTTGCATAGATTTTGTGCTGAGTTTGGAAAACTCTGCCGGTTTCCTTAAGTCCGCGAACTTGTTTGTGTACTTGAGTGGGTTATGATCTAAAGATGTGATTTGAACATGAAACTTAAATTACTAAGGAATGCAATATGCAAACCGTGGTTATAAAGTTCATGAGTCGATTCAATCAAATCGAATCATCTTTGTTTCAATTGTGTCTTGTGTAGTTGCATAAGATCTCATAGCAATTGAACAACTCTCTAACTAGTTCGTATTGAAGCCAATTGAACTAGTTATGGTGAAGAAGAACAAGGTTAATATGAAATGCTCATATGGTTAACCATTTAGTTACTATGTTGAACCAACATACACGTACACGTTTGGGCACGGTTTTCACAAACCCAGTAAACGTATATCTCAAGTGTGTGTGACAAGCTAAGTTTTCGATCTAACGGTTGAGAAATATTAGCTTGAATCTAAATCAAGTTTTCATCTAACAGTGAATAATGAATGCTTAGTTACTAAGGTAACCTAGATTGCAAACCCTGATTTGAAGGCTATATATATATGAGACACCAAGCATTGGGCAAAACTAATCCCCACACATCTATGTGATACTAGTGCACTCGCTAGAGTCGACTTTCCTTTAACCTTTGGTTTTCTTCTCTAAAACCAGGTTGACGACTTAAATACTTCATTGGGATTGTGAAGCAACACCGATACTACTTTTATCGTAGTTGTGTGATCTGATCTTGCATCTTCTATCGTACGAGTACAATCATATTGATTGACTTGAGATCGTGAGAGTTCTCCGACAGGCAAGATAAAGAAGTCACAAACATCTTCGTCTCACTGTTTGTGATTCCTCGATAATCCGCTTGTGTAGTCAGGAAGGATTATTGAGAGGTGATTGATTAATCTAGGACGTTCTTCGGGAATATAAGACCGGATTATCAATTGGTTCATGTTACCTTGATTATATATCTAAAGACGGAACAAAACCTAGGGTTTATCTGTGGGAGACAGATTTATCCTTTGATAGACTTTTCTGTGTGAGACAGATTTGTTTATTGTTAAAGCCTGCGATTTTGGGTCGTAACAACTCTTAGTTGTGGGTGAGATCATCTAAGGGAATCAAGTACGTAGTATCCTGCTGGGATCAGAGGATTAGGAGTACAACTGTACCTTGTATCAGTGGGAGATTGATAGGGGTTCAACTATAGTCCAGTCCGAAGTTAGTTTGCAGTAGGTTAGTGTCTGTAGCGGCTTAATACAGTGTGTATTCAATCTGGACTAGGTCCTGGGGTTTTTATGCATTTGCGGTTTCCTCGTTAACAAAATTTCTAGTGTCTGTGTTATTTCTTTTCCGCATTATATTTTATATAATTGAAATAATACAGGTTGTGCGTTAAAGTTTAATCGATTAGATATCCAACCTTGTTGTTGTTGATTTCATTGATTAACACTTGGATATTGGTCTTTGGTACCGTCCAAGTTATTCCTTGTGTTTGATTAAAAAGACTCGCTATTGTTTTAGCTTGAGTATTAATCAAAAAAAGTGAGAGATATTAACTCCTTGAGATACTTTATTCTAGATTGAGCTGATTGTCTAGTTGATTCTCTAGCAAAGTATTTCGGAATTAGTCCATACAGATTGCTAATCGAATTATTGGGTGGTGTATTTAGACCCCCGCTTTTTCAATTGTGTAAGGGAGAGTGGTTTCCATGTGAGATGGAGTATTGACTAAGGGGGAGTGATACATATCACCGTAGTATTATTGTTAAAGTCGTGATGCAATTCGACTTTGATGTTACATAATAATACTATGTCACTGTATAATGATGATCGAGAATCTCGAGTTCTCTCATTGTTATAGCTACGGATCTTCAACAACGGTGATGCTAAACTTACAACCTTTGGGATCATTGGAGTACTTGGAAGGACGAAGATTTCAAGGAACGTTGAAGATTAGATTTTGGAATAAGAGCCACTAAAGTTTATCTTTTTTGTATTCCATATGTATTAATAGTTTTGTCACTAAAATTGACAAATGGGGAGATTGTTAGAGCATATCTCAGTCAACCTTGCATGCGTCGCTATCTCAAGCATGTTTGTCAATGTTAGTGATCCAAACTACGAGTCTTGATTTCTAGTCTACATAGCTAAGTCTCGGACTAGGATAGAAAACTGTAGTTGAGCTCAAGGACTTTATGGCGATTCATCATACAACGACGAAGATCTACTCAAGGAATCGTGGAACTTCATCAACAAAAAGGTATGTGGAGACTTGAACTTATCTATCACTCAAAAGTATATCTACTCTATCTCCTACTTCTTATGAGACAAAAGTCGTATGCTATATAGACTGGATCATACACATTTGATATTTCTAGCCGAGTATATCTCGCCTATCTATATCTCAAAATCATGTGTTGGTAAAGCGTTTCGCTTTGATCAGGTTTATCTTCACCTAATGACGAAAGTCATAATGTTTCAATCACTTTGAAAATCGCTTTGACGAGAATTAGTGTTACAACTATATAACGTCCTCTAAGAATGTTTCAATGGTTGGAATGAGAGTTTAGGTCAATATAACCAATGATGGATATAAGCATTGTGTGGAAACACATATGTGCATAAGTCCTATTCCATAATCCGAAGTTTTCGAACTTTGTTGATTGAGAGAAACCAGAGGAATTTGCTTTGCCAAGTCCGCGAACTCAGTTTGCAAACTCAGTCCGCGAACTGACGGAAGGTCTTGTCCAAGAATTTCGGTTGGGATTCCAAATTCGTTCGTGTAGTACAAGTCCGCGAACTCAGTCCGCGAACCTAGTCCGCGAATTGGCGAAAGTCTCCTTGCCGAGATTTTGTGTTGAGTTTGGAAAACTCTGCCGGTTGCCTTAAGTCTGCGAACTTGTTTGTGTACTTGAGTGGGTTATGATCTAAAGATGTGCTCTGAACATGAAACTTAAATTACTAAGGAATGCAGTATGCAAACCGTGGCTATAAAGTTCATGAGTCGATTCAATCGAATCGAATCATCTTTGTTTCAATTGTGTCTTGTGTAGTTACATAAGATATCATATCAATTGAACAACTCTCTAACTAATTCGTATTGAAGCCAATTGAACTAGTTATGGTGAAGAAGAACAAGGTTAATATGAAATGCTCATATGGTTAACCATTTGGTTACTATGTTGAAACAACATACACGTACACGTTTGGGCATGGTTTTCACAAACCCAGTAAACGTATATCTCAAGTGTGTGTGACAAGCTAAGTTTTTGATCTAACGTTTGAGAAATATTAGCTTGAATCTAAATCAAGTTTTCATCTAACGGTGAATAATGAATGCTTAGTTACTAAGGTAACCTAGATTGCAAACCCTGATTTGAAGGCTATATATATGAGACATCTAGCATTGGGCAAAACTAATCCCCACACGTCTGTGTGATACTAGTGCACTCGCTAGAGTCGATTCTCCTCTAACCTTTGGTTTTCTTCTCTAAAACCAGGTTAACGACTTAAAGACTTCATTGGGATTGTGAAGCCAGACCGATACTACTTTTATCGTAGTTATGTGATCTGATCTTGCATCTTCTATCGTACGAGTACAATCATATTGATTGACTTGAGATCGTGAGAGTTCTCCGACAGGCAAGATAAAGAAGTCACAAACATCTTCGTCTCACTATTTGTGATTCCTCGACGTCCTCTTGTTTATTGCAAGTAAGACTGTTGTGAGGTGATTGATTAACCTAGTCTGTTCTTCGAGAATATAAGACTGGATTATCAATTGGTTCCTGTTCACCTTGATTTCATATCATAAAACGGAACAAACTAGGGTTCTTCTGTGGGAGACAGATTTATCTTTTGATAGACTTTTCTGTGTGAGACAGATTTGTTTATTATCAAGTCTGCGATTTTGGGTTGTAGCAACTCTTAGTTGTGGGTGAGATCAGCTAAGGAAATCAAGTGCGCAGTGTCCTGCTGGGATCAGAGGCGTAGGGAGTACAACTGTACCTTGAATTAGTGGGAGACTGATTGGGGTTCAACTATAGTCCAGTCTGAAGTTAGCTTGGACTAGGCTAGTGTCTGTGTTATTTCTTTTCCGCATTATATTTGTTATATAATTGAAATAATACAGGTGTGCGTTAAAGTTTAATCGATTAGAGATCTTACCTTGTGGTTGTTGATTTTATTGCTTAACACTTGGATATTGGTCTTTGGTACCATCCAAGTTATTCCTTGTGTTTGATTAAAGACTCGCTATTTTTTTAGCTTGAGTAAATCAAAACAAGTGAGAGATATTAACTCCTTTAGATACTTTATTCTAGATTGAGTCTGACTGTCTAGTTGATTCTCTAGCAAAGTATTTCGTAGTTAGTCCATACAGATTCCTAAGCGAAATATTGGGTGGTGTTGTTAGACCCCCTCTTTTTCATAGAGTTTGGTTAATTCCGAACCTATTATCAAGTAATCACACTTTGATTGTTGTATTGTCTCGACCTCGTATCCATAGACGATCACACAAAGTGTGAATACCGATTTGTCGTATTATCTCGACTTTGTCCCTAGACAATCACTTTCGATAAGAGGACTTATAGGTGGATATTTTAAATATTGTGGTGTATTGGGTACCCTCGTCTTTTCAATTGGTATCAGAGATGGCAAACACGAAAAGATCTAATAATCTGTGTTTGGGGAAATCCAACTGATAAGAAATGAACTCGAGTTCGCTTGATTTGATTGCAGTTAATGTACCGCCAAGATTTAACAGAACAAACTATCTATGGTAGAAATATGCTATGAGATCTTTTCTTCAATCACGAGACTTTAATACATGGTTATTAGTCATCAATGGTTATAATCGCCCGAAAGTAAAGAATTCGGAAACTGAGTTTAAACACTTCGTGGATTATACAAGCGAAGAAAAGGCTTTTGCAAACAGAATTCAGATGGTTTGAATGTTATTATACATGTTGTAAGTCGTTATCTACAATATCATGTATCAACATGCCAAACTTCAAAGGAAGCTTGGGATAATATTCAGATCATATTCGAAGGTAACACATCAGAAAAATAAGCTAGACTTCAAACTCTCACTTGTGATTGGGAAAACCTTCAAATGGATGACAACGACACGTTTGAAGAGTTTCATATTAAACTCCCTGAGATAGTTAATGCTTCTTTCTATCTTGGAAAGATTATTTCTGAAAAAGATATAGTGTGCGGAATTCTCAGATCGTTGTCATCTAGATACGAATCTAAGAAACATACATTCATAGAAGCAAATGATCTTTCAACACTTTCAAGAAGCACTCTTGTGGGAAAATTAAAGATTTTTTTTATCATGAATCACAATCTATTCAAGCTAAATGAATTTCTTTTAAAGCTACAAAACTTCCAAAAGCTCCAATGGAGAAAGATAGATTGATGGATGATTCTGATGAACTGATTGCAGAAAATTCTGATGATGAAATTTAACAATCATTATCATTAATCACTAGAAAGTTTCGAGATCTTTTACAAAAAATAAATAATATATTCATAAAAGATGCTCATCGATCTTCTCGACCCCATGATCGACTTCCTGTCAAGAACAAGAAAGATCATGAAGAAGATGATGAATATCAGCGTCAGTGCTTTAAGTGTAAAGGTTTTGGTCATATGGCTAAAGACTGTCCTAATCTAGACGAGGCCTCTGATTCTAGGAAATACACTGGGAGCAAGTCATTGGCTGTAACTCTAGACGAGACTTCTGATTCATATGATTCTGAAGAAGAGGAAACAACTAATATTGCACTAGTTGTCAATTTAATTCCCTCTTCCTCTATTAGTGATTTAACCATTTTAAAAATGGATATGTCTTCCGTGTTGAAAAATCATCTAATGATAAAGGGAAAAATAAGACTAATTGTAAAACTGTCTAAACAAACAGGATTGCTAAAAGGTGCATATGCAACTCCAACCAATCTCAAGATACTTTGTTAATTCGAGGTAACAAGAAAAGATTTTTTCATACGATACTAGATCAAGGACACTAAAAAAATGGGGGTCTAACAACCATACCCAATATTTCGTTTGGCAATCTGTATGAACTAAATCTTAACAATATTCCGAGAGTAAAAACTCAATCAAAGAATAATACTAAAGAGTTTATCCTATTTTCTCAAATTAATCAGCAAATCAAACAGATAGAAATCTATGAGCCTGATTGATGTGAGAAATACTTGGACGGTACCAAAGACCAATATCCAAGATCAATCAAAATCCTATCCAACAAACAAGGTCGGATTATCAATGATGATTGATTAATGCACAACCTGTGATATTTCAATTATAAAGATAAAAAATATAATGCGGAAAAGAAATAACACAGACACCAGAAATTTTATTAACGAGGAAACCGAAAATGCAGAAAAAAACCCGGGACCTAGTCCAGAATAAACACACACTGATTATAAGTTGTTACACCAATTTCCTACTACCTATTCAGACTAGATATAATACTTGATTCATATGTATTCAAGCACTTATAGAACTCCTAGCACAACACCGATTGTCTTTAGGAATTTTTCTCGTAAATCTTCTAGCAGAACCCAAGGCTATTTATAGAAGATACAACAACACGATTGATATGATTCGATCTTTTGTTTGCACAAAACACCGGTTTCATTTCCCTTTAGATGTGAATCAAGGTTTTGGAAATCCTGTGTTTGTTTTGATAAAAAAAATTACTAGGTAAAAGTAATATCAAAACAAACTTGTAGATTAGGGTTTATTACACTCTTCAAGAAAAGGAAGAGAAACCTAATTATTCTACAACAAGAACAACTAAAATAAATCTAGAGATATCTTGTTTAAAACTTCTTAAGGATTTTACGAGATACCTTAATCGAAGTTTTCTATCTAGCTTCCGATTTCGACTAACAAGTGTTGGTATATGATCGGAAACTGAAATCTATCAAAACCTAGGGTTTATGATCAACAACTCTTGAATGGTTTTATATCAGAAGAGAAAACCTTAGAATAGACAATAGGTGAAAAACCTAGATCACAAGTTGTATAATCAATCACGAAGATTAAATCCAACTCGGATTTGTGATCCCCAATACAAAGAGTTTTATCTCACTCCTGTTCACGAAGAACAGAAGACATGGAAACAACCTTATGAAGCTAACACCAATTTTCCAAAGGGGATAAAAAACGTGTAGCACTCATGAACCGTTTATTTATAGTGAAAGGTAGCTTGAAAGAAAAGCAAAGTTATTTTCCTTTTTCAAGACTTTCCTAATTTTGGGAGTCTTTCCTAAGTTACAAACTCTTGCCAAAATAATTAAGTAAATAATTAATTAGAAAATATTGTATTTATGTGAATAAATCACATTTTAACTTAGGCAGGAATTAAAAGTTTTCATAAACACTTTAATATGGTAATCAAATATGTTTGGATTAATAGACAACTTGCCTAGATAAGGAAACATCA
Organism: Papaver somniferum; assembly: GCF_003573695.1. Lineage (NCBI taxonomy): Eukaryota > Viridiplantae > Streptophyta > Magnoliopsida > Ranunculales > Papaveraceae > Papaver > Papaver somniferum. The sequence continues at coordinate 2,282,733 of NW_020621603.1, read as the reverse complement.
CCAACTTGACTAAAAAAGACTCCTAGTCACGTAATTGGGCCCAAGTCCATGAACCGTTACAAACAGTCCATGGATTGTTTCCTACTAAAGAACTGCAACAGTTACAACAACACTTATAACTGTTACTTTAATAAATCACTCATAACTTCATCGTTATGACTCGAAATTGAGTGATTCTTGGCTCCTTGAATTCGTAAGCTCATTCACTATAACGTGAGAACCTTTCCATGTATAAAGGTTATTGTCACAAAAGTCGTGGCTCATATAACCTCGAGTATATATACATAAGTGTACATTTACCGTTATAGGAATTGTTCCATATAGTGAGCATTTGTTTCGATAGATTAGAAATGTAGAATTGAACAAGAATCCAAATGAAATCAATTTCCACATACTTTTGTTGATGAAGTCCTTGTTGATGTCTTCTTGCAATCTTCAGTCTTCATCCTTCAAGAATAGCTCTTCTTAGACCTAATCTAGTCTGAAACTATCTATAGTATACTAAATCAAGAATGCATTTTGGAAACTAAAATTGAAAACTAACTTGACATGCCAACGCTAATGTGTTCAACCGAGAAATGCTCTAAAATCTCTCCCTTTGTCAATTTTACTGACAAAACCATTTTACATATAGCTCCAAAATCCGACATGCTTGATTTCCTTAGTTCTTCAACTATGCGTGTGCTCATCCTGTACTTGTTGAAGATACATCATAGTATTATTACACAACATCAAAGTTCAATTTTATCGCAACTTTGACAATAATACTACGGTGATATGTATCACTCCCCCTTAGTCAATGCTTCATCTCACATCACTCTCCCTTACATAATGATCCGTAAACTACATGTATATGTAGTGTGAACTACAAAATAATTCTCCCCCTTTTTGTCAATATAAATTGGCAAAGGTACGAAAACTAGTGGGATTCTCATGAAATTTTCATAAATGTACTTCATGACCAAAAGAGAACATATCAACTTTACTTTAGATGATATCACAGAGTCGAAACTTAGTGACTTCATCAAGAAGTTTATTAAGATACACGTTAACCCCTACATATTCCACAACCGCTTCTCCCCTCAAAGATATAGCAATTAAGCACAAGTTCATTTAAGAACTCTCCCCCATAAAATGTCATTCCCTAAAGAACAAAAAAAAGTGACCTTACTCCAGAGAGAAGGATTTAAAAATTGAATTTGTCCGACTCATATCACTTGGTTGAATAGAGTTGTTACCAAACAGATTTCTTGTTACTTTACTATTTGGAATACGAACCAAAGGGATTGTTCCAAGTACGTGACTTATTCATAGGTCGGAGGCGTGGGAATACAGACGGAACTAGGTGAACTATATGGTTAGTTACTTGGACTCAACGATATGAAGTTAGGTGTAATTTTGTGTAGCGGATTAATCCTGAGAGTATTCAATTCTGGACAAGGTCCCGGGGTTTCTCTGCATTTGCGGTTTCCTCGTTGACAAAATCTTGCTGTGTCATTTACTTTTATTTTCCGCATTATAATTGTTTTATTACAATTAAAGTAAATCACACAAACATTAATATCCTATTACTTGATAAGTGAATCCTATTGTGTTTGGTTAAGCCCGAACCTTTTTATCAAGTAACACACTTTGTTGTCGTTTTGTCTCGACCTCGTATCCATAGACGATCACACGAAGTGGAACCGATTAGTTGTATTGTATCGATCTCGTATCCATAGACAATCACTTTCGGGGAAAGGACTTATAGGTCGGAAATTTTTTAGCTTGAGGTATATTTGGGTATCCTCGCCTTTTCAATTGGTATCAGAACAGGCAAACACGAAAAGATCTAACAATCTGTATTTGGTGCGATCCAACCTATAAGAATTGAATCTATGTCCGATTCAGTTAACGTTATGCAAGATTATGAATGCTCAAATGTTGAAGATGTTAATACTTCATTGACTCATGATCCAGGAGTGATGAAAACATCTACGTCTTTTTCTGATGAAAAAGAAGATGCTGATAAAGAGTTGATAAAACTCCTAAAGCCTATACAATCTCTGTCTTCTAAAGTTTCTACCTTAAAGACAGAGTCAAATCTTCTTAAGCAGGAGATTAAAGAAAAAGACATTCAATTGAACTGTTTATTCAAAGAGAAATTGGATCTCGATGTCAAACTAGAAGCTCTTGGTAAATCTCTTACAGATAAAGAGATACGTCTTATGATTCCGACCAATGGTTCTGTTGTGATTTCTTCTGATGAGGAAACTAAAAATCCTTGCTCGACTTTTACAGATTGTGTTAAGACCGGTTTAATCACATCTGAAACAGACCAAGATGATGGTAGTTTACCTAACTACATCAAGTCAGAAGAGGATGACAAACCAGCTTCTAGTTCTACTGATGATCAAACGAAATCATGTCCAGAGGAAACTTTGAACCGATTCCGTGTTGACTCTAAGGAATACAACTTTCAGTCACTTGATAGGAAACTTATTCTTCTTCAACATACAGTGGTAAAAATTTTGAAGGAAGTTTCTTGTCTTAAAAAACTGAAAGATTATTCCTCAGTAGAAAGACAGATCATACTACATCTCAGTAAGATCAACTCGAAGGAGTCAAAGGAAAGAGTTGATAATCGCTTCTGGAAAAAGGTTCCTCCACACCCATATCGAAACAGTTCTGGTTTTGATGAGGAACGACTTCAGAAGGAAGGGAAAGAGCGAATCTCTGCCAAAAGAAACAATCAGGATTTTTCGATAATTGTTTCAGATGATCACACTAATGTGAATAATAAGGAAGTCCTTAGAATGAGTAAATCTTATGAAAATCTCATTGAAAGAATTAAGATAGATCTAGCTATCTCTGAGAATTCTCACATTAGTACTGTTTCTCCACATGATCATATCTCTAGAGTTAGAAAAGATCATCGTCTTGGAAGAAAATATGTTGGGCAGAAATTCCCTAAGAGAGACATGAGCTTTGTTTCTGATACTCACTGTAAGCTTGAGAAACCTTACTCCGATGCAACTTAGTTGTATTATATGTTGTGTTTTCTCATCTTCCCGTGCTCAATGTTTGATGAGAAAGGCACAATAAAACAGGAGCACAATTGTTTGTGTAGTTGTTTATCAAAAGGAGTTCATGTTCTACATGATTTTTGAAAAAGTTGGTAGTTTAGGATTTAATACTTTCCAACTTGTATGTTTCGGAATAAGGAAAAAAAAATATTCTCTTATATTTTTCGTTTCTTCCAAAGGTCTTTTGGTCCGAAAGTTATGTCTTTTAAGAAGAGAAAGTTTCTCCTGTCTGTATTCGAAACCCTGAGAAATCCTTTATATATTTTTTCATAACCGAACATGCCTCCAGTAACTCATAGTGTCTCAAAGACTAATAAGGAGGAAACTCAAAAGGTTAAGGACTGTCAAGGAATCAATACAGAAAGGAAGAGGAAGAGTGTATCTGATATCATGTCTGTTTATGATTCTGATAGCTCTGTTGGATCTCAAGATGAGTCATGTCTGTTGGCCTACAACCTTCAAGATCCAACCAAAACCAAGTGGATTCGTTCTGATAGCATGGTTGAATATATCCAAGGTTTTGAGGAATTGGGATCTAATCTCATTATAACCGTTCGAAATCAAGATTGGCTCAAGGACAAGATTGATGAAACAAAAGATGATATAGCTAGTGTGAAGATTCAAGTTTAGAAACTTGAAAAACAGGAAGTGGTTGCGGACAAGTCCCTAGAGACATGCTTCAAGAGTTTGAACACTGAAGAGACCTCGGTGAACAACAATAGCACCACTAGAGATTAAGTTATTTGTTGTATTACTTAATCTAGTTTAATAAACATCAATTCATGATTTCTTTCATTGATTGTATTGGTCTATTATGAATAAAACTATTATGAATAAAATTATTTGTTTTGAGTAATTTTCTTGTGATAGTTTTTGGTTTACATAGCTTGTGCTTTATTGCTCTTATCTTATTGCTATGTATGATTATGAGATGTATGTTTTCGATTTTACTACCTTAATATTCGATCTCATATGTGTGAACCCTCATGGTTTGGGTGACTTTTTGATTTAGCAGGATTAAGTTCCAACCCAAGTAGGTAGGCTTCATCAAAGGATTATGAGGGGTTCTGATAGAAACAGTATGTGAATAAGTCACAATATGTTGAATCGTTTTTGGTTTAGCATAAAAGCATATGTGTTTCGACGGTTTTCAACTTTTGCTTGCAATAGTTAAAACCGGTTTTCAACCTTTCTCTGGTAAAGGTTGAGGTATGTTGTTATTATTTTGTTTACGCATAAGGATGACAACGAGGGAAATTTCGATCTCAATTCTCCCTGGACGAAGATGCTATCATATTGGAGGAATGGATGCGAAATTGAGGTAACAATGTTGTTAGTTAATTGTTTTCCTGTTTAAGAAAAGCCTGAGTTTATATTATATATATGTATTGCTTTTGCTTAACGAAACTTAGGTACAATTGATTTTTATTCCATGATGTATGTGTGGATGTGTGTTTCAATTGATTCCTGTTAAGAAAAACTATTGTTATCTTACTTTATTATGTGGTATCAATCGTTTAGGCTTATGAAATAGTGGTACAATTGATGTGTGTGATGATTCAATTGGTTCCAGTTAAGAAAAATTATCGTCATCTTGCTTTTGTATGGTTACAATGGTTTAGGCTTACAAAAGTGCGGTACAATTGATGTGTGTGTGATTCAATTGGTTCCGGATAAGAAAAACCTTTGGTATTTTGCTTTGGTATTGTATCACTGGTTTAGGCTTACAAAATTACAATGCAATTGCGGTGCTTATAACGTATTATGTTGATTCAATTGCTTCCGGTTGAGGTGAATAATTTTGCAAGTTGATCTATATTGGTTTGTATGAATTATTTATGGCTTGACGAAATAATATGTGTACGGGACGAGTTGTTTAGTCCATTTCGATTCCGGATAAGAAACTAAGTTAATTCTGATCTTAGTTTGTCTTATCAAAGTGAGGTTTCGGTTATTCAAGTCTAATCGAATGCCTAAACAAAGAAATACTAGTTAACTAACCTAGTATTTGGTTTGTTTGAAATTGAAAGGTCTAAGTATATGGATTATTAGAACCTGATGAAAAAAATGGATTTTATACTTTATTTTGGTCTTATCGAATTAAGCGGTTGTTCTTGGACAATCGGTTTAGCAAAGTAACTAATGTGATTAGTCGTTTTTGAGTTTGCTAAACTAAATGGGAAAAATTGTTTAGGGAAATTGTTTCCTTGGTAACATATCAAAATAAAACTAGTTGTAGTTTCGGTTTTGATGTTGGTTATCAGAACGTGATGTGTGGAAACCTCGTGCCTAACTCTACAGGTTTGCAAGTCTATTTCTGAGATTTGTAAGATTGTTTTCGTGTTGTCCTTTATTTTTTTCGTTTCTTTGTCATTTTTGTGACAAAAAGGGGGAGAAATATACGGAGTAAACATGTGATACTGGCATTGATTTTATCTTACTAGATATATATCAATTGGTATCGCTAGGGAAAAGAACATTGGTGCTTGAATGTTATATCTAACGAGAGAGTGAAAGCACAGACTAAGGGGGAGTAACATGTCATATTGAGTGTATAACAAAGCCGTGCGGATTTAATATCTACCTATCTTCCTTAGGGAGAGTATTTGCTTTGTTATTATGATGTCAACGGCGATATTTTCAAGGATTGAATGTAAGCAGGTTTACTGTGCTGTTGAATCGGGAATCAAGCGGTGTAATGAATTCTTGTAATTTGTTTATCCATATGATGTAAGAGTTTTCTCACTAAAATTGACAAAGGGGGAGATTGTTAGAGCTTTGCTCGGTTGAACCCACCAAGCGTTGGTATGTCAAGTTTGGTTATCATATTATAGTGAACCAAAACTCATGTTAAGAGTCGCCTGATTATGTACTAGAGTTAAACTTTGTATAGGTTAGCTTGAAAGCATTGGGATATAAGACATTACAAGTATTTAGAAGTCTTGAAGATATGAAGAAGCGAGGAGCTACAACAACTACAATCATCCTTCCACTTGAGGTTAGTGATATTTGACTTGAACTGTTTCATTCCCTAACGTATCTTTCAAGTCGTGCATATTGAAAACATAACTGCGAAGCATGTTGAACTCTAGAGAGACATAGTATTAAGGAATACAATACGAGGTTTATTGCTTAACCATTAAACTTTATAGATAAGACATCGCCATAATCATTTGAATGCTATTGTTATTATGTATGGGTATAAGGTGAGGATTTCATCCTAGGGAACATATTTACATGTGTTATAAGGAAGTACGTTCATAAACTTGTTTTGTGAACCGAAAAGGAAATTTCCAGGCGTTATTGGTTTTGTCATTCATTGCATATCTTATAAACAACCAATATGTGTGATAGAGTAGAACCGCTCACAACTTGTTGTGTTCTTGGTAGAACTAATTCACAAAGGCATGACTTTTGTATTGGTAGAACTTTCATTAGTAAAACCAATCTTAAGTAATCACCTTGGTATGTATCGATTTTGTGACTGCCAATGGAAGAGGGGAACCGATCCTTGTAAGGGGTGAAGGGAACCGATCCTAGTAAGGGGTGCAGTCAGGGGAACCGATCCTTGTATGGGGTGCAACAAATTTACAGTAGAAAGGGGAACCGATCCTGTGAAAGGGTGCAACACATATAAGTTAGATACCATATATATGCATGTGGGGAACCGATCCTAGTACCTAGTCAACCATATATTTGGTAAGCTAGTGTGACTATGATTAGTACTCACATGGAGGAAGAACCGAAACTTGTTTTGGTAGAACCGCAAGCCCATGAGTGTGATTGAATGTTTGATTTGATCAATCACATAGTTCTTGAAAGTCAGATGAACCAATTATAAACTTGTTTGGAAGTGTGGAAAATCGGTTCAAGGTTGTAAGTGTGAAAGAGAACTTACAAAGTAAAGATGTCGACAAACTTTGAACACGTGCTGAGAATGTTTATTTCTATAATTGTTCAAAGATATTCCTTAAAGGCTAAATGGAAGAGAATCCCATAATCGAAACATAAGTAAGTTAAGAATCTTTGAATAAAGGTTATTAATTTATCTTGGAAGGAAATTATGGAAGTAGTAATGTGCATTTGCTAATTAAGATTTTCCAAGAGATTTCGATTATTTTTTTGGACAGAGTATTTCCAGGAATTATGAAAACCGAATATGTGCATTTATGAATATCTTGAGAATATTTTCGATTTTGGAAATTCCTTGGTGTCCAAACTTCCTTGTCTATAAATACTCGAAGTTTTCCTTTCTAGCAAACTAATCCTTCGTAACAATTTGACTTCCTCTTTTGTCATTATTACTGGTGTAGCCGCCTATCGGAGAGGAGAGTAATCTAATTAGGTGAAATCTCTTACGACCACTCGTTTTAAAGTCTTCGTTGGGATTGAGAAGCTCTAGCGCGACCCGTTGGTGGGAAACTAGATAATTGCGGTTTATTTTTGTTTTCGATTGATTTGATTGACTAACGGTGGTTGAAATCTGATTGCACCTAGTTTGTTTATGCTTGAGAATCTTCTCTTCTGATATAAGATTCACTCAAACTAGATCAGAGTTTCGACAGGGATCTTTAGACTGTTGTTAGATCTAAAAATGATCTTGTGATAATCCATTGTTAACAGACTTCGTTATGTGCGTGATTGATCACAAGAGATTCAAGTGATTGTGTGAAGGTGTTTATTGAAGATTAAAGAATATTTGAAGACAAAGAAGATATTGAAGATCTGACTTGGGTTTTATAATCTTTGGTGTGTACAATACTTGTTTGGGAAAAGAGGATCTAATTAATTATCGATTTATCCTTGTGGTAGATTGGATTGATTAATTGAGTAGATCGGAATCAACATGGTTCCTTTGGGATTAAAGGTGTTGTTGGCTTAATCTTAACCGATTACCTTCGGGTGATTGAATATAAGATAGATCTAGACCTGACGAAGGATTTTATGTTAAGATAAACAAAAGATCCTTTGTCCGACTCATATCACTTGGTTGAATAGAGTTGTTACCAAACATATTTCTTGTTCCTTTACAGTTTGGAATATGAACTAAAGGGATTGTTCCAAGTACGTGACCTATTCATAGGTCGGAGGCGTGGGAATACAGACGGAACTAGGTGAACTATAGGGTTAGTTACTTGGTCTCAACTATACGAATTTAGGTGTAATTTTGTGTAGCGGCTTAATCCTGAGAGTATTCAATTCTGGACAAGGTCCCGGGGTTTTTCTGCATTAGCGGTTTCCTCGTTAACAAAATCTTGCCGTGTCATTTACTTTTATTTTACGCATTATAATTGTTTTATTATAATTAAAGTAAATCACACAAACGTTATTATCTTATTACTTGATAGGTGAATCCTATTGTGTTTGGTTAAGTCCGAACCTTTTTATTAAGTAACACACTTTGTTGTCGTATTGTCTCGATCTCGTATCCATAGACGATCACACGAAGTGTGAACCGATTAGTTGTTTTGTCTCGATCTCGTATCCATAGACAATCACTTTCGGGGAAAGGACTTATAGGTCGGAAAAGTTTTAGCTTGAGGTATATTTGGGTACCCTCTCCTTTTCACACTGGTTGTTCCAAATCCCATGATTAGAGAAAATCTCATACTAATACCACCTAATCGGTATTAGAATTACATCCTCACCTTGTGTTCCTAATCTGTATGTGAGAAAGTAAAAATCAAGGCACTTATCTGTAGATTATGGGAACAAAATCTATTAATTGAAAATATATTTAAGATATTTGTATTTATAGGAAAATTATATTTTCGAAAGTAGGAAAAATATAAAAAGATCCTTCTCCTTCTTTGGTCATTCCTTGTCCGAACTATGAGTCAGGATCCAGTGTCTTCTCTTGAAAAGGTGCTTGATCTGAAAGATCTCTTTAAGAATAAGTCTGCACCTCCTCTTGATGTTGAGAAACGTAAGAGTAAAATCAAAAAGAGAGATTGGCTTAGCAAGAAGGAAAGAGAGAATATGCTGAATAAAGATCAGTGTATTGAGGCATTGATACACTTTTGTGTTCAATCAAAGACAAAATTACATGTTCTTGCAGAATCCTTCACGAAAACTTCTTAACTGCAAGAAATTCTGGTCAAGCAACAAGGTTATCTACTCAAAGAAATTCACAAGCTGAAGACTGAAAGTAATAACCTTCCTTCCTCTAGCACTGATATGAAGGACTAAGTTGCTCAAAATAGACATCAGTTTTTGATTTATTTCGATCATTGTATAAGGTATATTTTTGAATAAAACAATTAATTATTAGTTTATAATTTTTGTTGTGATAGTTTCGGATTGCATAGCGTGTGCTTGAATGTCTATATTATTATTATTATTATTATTATTATTATTATTATTATGTTTTTTCGGTTTATGAGATGTCTAATTTCGGTTTTCATAACCTTAATATTCGATCTCATATGATGTGAACCCTTATGGTTTGTGTGACTTTTTGATTTATCAGGATTTAGTTCTAGACCAGGCTTTATCAAAGGATCATAAGGTGTTCTGATTGAAACTCATATGTAAAAAGTCACAATGTATTGAATCAATTTGTGTTTACATGAGTTGTGTTTAGCGTAAACATATGTGCTTCGGGTTTTCAACTTTTGTTATTGGCATGTATTAGTTAAAACCGATTCAACCTTTCTCTGGTAAAAGTTGCTCTTTGTTATTGTTCTTTTGTTCTTTTGAGAGGATAACAACATACTGGGGGGGGGGGGATCTACTTGAACTTGCGCTTAATGATATAACTTTATGGGGATAAGAGGATGCAGAATCTGAGGTAACAAATTTGTTAGTTAATCATTTTTCTGTTTTTATGGGTAAAAACTATTTCTGCTATTTTTGGTAATATTTGGGTGTGTGTGGATGAGAAATGAATCTAAACCCTAAACAAGTGCACTGCACGGGAGTGCTTTTTGATTCGATAGATCAATCTATACAATTCTGGCCTAAACCAAGAAATGGTTGTTCCAGACTTGCTTCGGTCACAAAGTGAAGGAGATGGGGTTGATCTTAGGGAGAGAAGCGAAGAAGGTGTTGAGATTTTGAAGGTGTTGGATGATTATGACTTGTATCAGAAAGATGAACTGGCTTGCAATAATAAAAGCTACCAGTTCTGGATGTTTTCTGGATACGGATGACGACACTTGGTTTTTCGTGTTTCGTGTTGGAAATAGGTGAAGGACCTATTTATACAAGTCAATGAGCGCAAGCTCTCATCTCGTTGAAAGTGGAAGAGGTTGAGTGATGGATTATTGGGGTCGTGTAAGTAATTGTCACACGATCACGTGTTTTCCCACTTCTTCCATCATCGCTAACCGTCCATGCCTCCTAACACGTTCTTGTAATGGTGCGTTGCACGCTGCGCGTTATAAACCGCCAGACCGATACCCCAGTAAGTATCCCCCAGTTTGTGAAATGCTTGATGTCTCGAATGAGTGGATCGTGGGACCCACAGGAAGTAGCATTCGGTGCTAGGTTAAATAACTGAGTTATTTAGGAAATCGATATTCATGAAATATTGTGTATATTCTATGCATGTAATGCATCGAATGCAATCAATATGTACGAAGCATCGCTTTTTTGAATCTTAACGGAGTAAGTCGCGTATTAAGCATCTTAAAATAGTTGCATGCCCAACCATCTTCGAGTGATTGTTTGAAGGCCGCATGGGCGGGCCATCCCTTGGCCGATCACTCTTTGTGGTAGAGTGACGGACGGTGATCACCAAGGTCCCTTATTGGCCGTTTAACCTTTAGCCTAGGATGTCCGACCAAGCTTGCAAAGTTGGACGGAAGAGATGGTTTATGACGCTCATTTGCGACCGTTGATGGATTTTAGGATTTTTAAGAGGTGCGCAAACATCACTCTTTTGCTTAACCGAATTCAAGCATGGACACCATTTTTAGTGGGACCGACCGGGCATGCGTGTAAATAGCCTGCCGGTGTGCATGTCCATACCACTTTGTCTCATGAAGGTGCGATCTAGGCCACTCAAGTCGACTGGCAAAGATGAGTGGTCGTGATCGATTTGCGATAGAAATCCTTTGCCGCAAAGGATTTGGGAACCGCGTGACATGCCTCCTTTCAGCATGCGTTTCGAGGCGCTCGTCCATGGTTGGCCTAGGCCGATTGGTCACACGCACAGGTGGGACCACGGTGCTCACGTTGATACTCTTGGTACCTCTTAAGTCTATATGTACACCCTCCATCCAAGCTGGCGAAGATGGATGGTCGTGATAAAACTGCGACACATATTCCATGCCGCAAACCTAATTAAGGTTTAAAACGGTCACGCACGCGTGGCTTTGACCAATCGGTTTTGCAAGATATGCCTCTCCTTTGGAGAGGTCGATCATGCGGGGCCCACGTTGGGCTGATGGTGAACATATGTGCACCTCCTTGATGACCTTAGACGCGATCTAAGCCATCCAAATATGCTGGCAAAGTTGGAAGGTTGTGATCAATTTAAGATGCTAGTGGAGTTTCCACGACTCTTTAAGCATCACGCCATCCTTACTTCGAGCAAGCGTTCATTGCTCTTGGGCTAGGTCGTGAGAAAACCAATCAAGTGGGTGAGGAGTGGGCCAGCTAATGTGTGCATTAGCGCTTCACTGATCAATTGTGGGATGATCTAATCCGTCCAACCATGCTTGCGAAGTTGGACGGTCGTGATCGTTTTAAGACTCCCCTGAACAGTCTATGTTCGATCGAATCTCTACAAATCAGCACGGCTACCCTACTTAGGGTTGGCGTTAGACGTTGCTAGGAGACGTTCATGTGACATCCGACCGGCTAGGGCATAAGTGGGCCCGCCGGTGGTCATCATGACAATCGCCTATTCTTGCTAGGTTTTGGCTAGGATTGTTAAATTACGTGGCCAACTTGCGTGGCCGTGATCGTTTTCTGAGACTGACACGGACAGTCCAGATTATTTTTAAGGGATTAAACATGCTCGATCAGGCTAATATAAGCATGCTGATACGAGATTCTCTTTGTGGCCTGTACGGGTATTTCGTGCATGCCTCACTATTGACACTTGAGAATTCGTGTTACTCTGCTGAGAGTAAACACTCAGTCGTCATGCCGCGCCAATAATGAGGTCCCTGCTGAGAACAACACAGGAAATACAAAGCAACTCATGCATTAATTGATAATGCTATAAATTCACAGAATGTATGGGATGGTTGCTACATGCACCATTCTGGGTGAATTTTGTATATTTATTGTATTGCTTCAAATAAATAAAGCGAAGAGGTACTCATCACTTATCAAATGGATTTACCATTTGCAGGATGTCAGCGCATTAAGTTCGGTTTTACAATTTTAGCCCTGAACTAAAATCTACCATCAACATTAAGTCCCCTGCCTAGCACGTAATAGTTTCATTATTGCGGGGTAGACATTAGATGGTGATGTATACAGTGTAAGAAGGCGAGGTAAAGGAAGCTTACCCGGAAGAGCTTTCGGACGACTGCTAGTAATTGTCCATGTACCGGCGCGTGAGCATGGAATTTTGGCGGGGCCGGTTTCCTTCCTTGGGTATTTGAGCTAAAAGAGGAATCCTTCTTCTACAAGGATTCTCCAATTTTTTGTGTATAAAAGTGGACCGACCCCTTTTCTTTTTCTCATATATTTTTTTTTGTTCGGCCAGCTCACGTCCGTAGCCTTCACTGCTGCCTATCACGCCGCCATCAACAACGCTGCCGAAGCTTGTCGCCGCCGCAGTCCGTCTGTCAGCAAGGTAAGCGCTCCATCATTTCTCCGTTGCATTATTTTTTTATTTTATTTTTCGGTACAAACCCTAATTCTTAGGTGAACCTCTTTGTTTTGAGAAGACTATCCCGTTGTAGATAAAACTTCTTTGCGAGACATACCATTACTGATTCCACCAATGAAATTGATAGCAAATCCGCCGATATTGCTAGGATTTCTTAGTAAGACAAGCCATGAATCCTACGAATGCACTGTTTTTCGCTCCCTTTTTCATCGTTGCATGCAAAACCTAGCCTTAGGTTATAATTGATAAAACCCATGGCCTAGACTTCGTAGACACAATTCCCATGGATAAACCCGTTCACTCCTCTGCCCATAGAAAACCGTATCATGATGCGTGTAAACTAGAACGAATGTGGGCCCCACCGTGCATGCTTGATTGAACACCGACCCTGCTGTGCCTGCTTTGGTCGAATATCGGCCTTGTGCCTGCTTTGGTCGAACATTGGATTTTCTGTGCTTGCTTCTCTCGAACGTGGGCTTGATCTTTCACTCGATCATGGGGATGTTATGCCTGCTTCGCTCGATCGTGGGGCTGTGCCTGATCGATGGACTGCTGTGCCTGCTTCGTTCGTGGGGATACTGCGCCTGCTTCGATCAAACGAGGGGACGCTATGTGCATGGTCTTCTACGGTCAGGGAAGCATGCTTCACTGGTCGTGGTCATGTGCTCCACGAAAGAGAGACCTTTTCTTTTTCATATACATACACCGGCTCTGACCATTAACACCTGATTTCTCCATACGAAGTACTGACTCTTTTTCCACTTCGTCTAATTGTAGTTGTTTGAAAATGAACAAAGAGGATGTTCCTGCCAAATCGGGAGGTCTTGACAGCTCCAAAGACATGCCGAATATAGATGATGAGTTGTTCACTGTGCCTTTTCCAAATATTAGGAAACATCCTGGCCACAAAATAACCCTGCTTACAGGATTGGAAAATGAAGAGGCTGCTCCGTCATCTTCTCTAGTATGTGTGATGAGATTCTATCTTCAGGAAAAATAGTATCCGCCTTCTCCTATTGATTTTAAGGTTTTTCAAACTCCACTGAGTTCTTATGAAGGATGGATGAGCCGCATATTGAGCAACGAGCATATCAAAGATAACTTGACCAAAGCGCAGATCATTGATGCGGTTATGGCGTCTGCAACTCTTCACATTAAGAAAGACGCTCCTGGTTTAATCACTTTCATTTCTCGATGGCTTCCCTCTACGCACACAATTATATGTAGGTGGGGAGAAATGACTATCACCCTGGAGAGCGTGGTCGTGTTGATGAATCTCCTTATTGCTGGAAATCTTCACTACGAGCTATTCGTCGAAGAAGACGCCCTCTACAATGCTATACTTCAGAAGGTGGATGAGTACGAGCAGCAGAAAAAGAACGCAAAATATTTTTACACTTGGTGGGTATCCGAGTGGTCCCTGGAAAAACCAAGGTAGGGCCAAATATTGGATGACGAACTCAGTGTAGTTGCATTTCTGTCTTTATGGCTATCCAGGGACATCTTCGATGACGGTTCCGTAAAGAAGACCATAAGAAGCGATCTCGTCATATTTTCTATAAAGTTGGAGAAAGGTGTGGTTCTCCCCTTAGGTTCCTTATTCCTCGAATCATTGTATTGCCATCTGGATGCTTTGGCGGCAGAAATGTATGCTTCCAACGGATATAAGAAAGTAGAATCACTTATCCATGTCGCTTTCCTCCAGGCGTGCTTATGGGAACACTTCAAGGGTTACGCTCATGTCCCTGCAACTTCACTTCCAAGTTTGTACGGTGGTTCAAGAATACTCCGTTGGCAGAATAGACGTCCAAAACTCGGGTCAAGAGTTGTCGATTTTCTTGATAATGTATACGCCATATATTTCCGCCCGTGGGGACCGGTCCATCCTTCTGTGGTTCAACCGGAAACTTCTACCACCGCTTCTGGCGTTGTGTTACCTGTTGAGGGGAGAGCCATGAGTGCTGGAGAAGTCATCTTCCTGCGAAGTTGCATATCAGGATACATCCCTTGTCTCTGTAGATGGTGGATTTTCAACAAAGGGAAAACCGTAAAATCATGAGGCATGTTTTTGACACGGCTTTCAGGCATGCAACGATTCATATTTTACGAATCCACGATGAATATGTTTTCGAAAAGCCTCCACTAGCTGAGCGTTCGATCCCTGGCATTTCGTCGTGCCCTCTATGCAGAATAACGTATTTGGGCGGTTCTCCGTAGACTGAGAGCTTAACTCCTTCAGGACGTCGGTGATATTCACTGTTCCCTGACTGCAGGAGAGAGACCCACCTCCACATAGAAGAATAGTTGGGAGGCGGACGCCTTCAGGACGTCGGTGACACTCACCGTTCCCTGATTATGTGGAGAGAGTGCATAGATTCAGGCGGTTCTCCGTAGATTGAGAACACTAACGCCTTCAGGTCATAAACAACATCGTGACTCCTTGACTATGCACCATTCAGAATTGATGTGACGCTTTAACTGGCTAATATCTTTTCTGAAATAGATTAATTCTGCTGTGACATTCACTACTGAATTCCCAGAATAATATATCATTGCTCCTATTCCATGGTCGAATCCACGGCCTGATCCCATGGAATGGAAATAAAAATTGCTCCTATGCCATGGTCGAATCCACGGCATGATCCCATGGAATTGCAATAACAATTGCTCCTATTCCATGGTTGAATCCATGGCCTGATCCCATGTAATGGCAATAACAATTGCTCATATTCAATGGTCGAATCCACGACATGATCCCATGGAATGACAATAACTAATTGCTCTGATTCTATGATCGAATTCACCGCTTGATCTCATAGAATAGAAATAAAACACTATATTATCTCATTATTCCGATTTCATGATCGAATTCACGGCTAATCTCATGGAATGGTAATAGATAATCATATTACTCCGATGGTCGAATCTACGATCTCATAGGGTGGTAATGCTTATTTTATTATTCTGAATTCGTAGTCGAATCCACAGCTGATCCTATGAATTAATAATAAACAACTGTTCATTTTATTACACAGTTTCATGAATTATTCTCCACTGAATTTCATAAATTTGTAATAAATACTCAACAACTGGGCATATGAACCATCACTGAGTAAGCCCCACCAAAATGGTGCAACTCGACAATGATGCACGACTGAGCACCCAGATGCACGAACGAGCATCCAAAAATGAGAAACAATGAGGAATCCTTCGCAAAACAGGAGAGAGAAAATAATAATAATAAAATAATGGAGAAGCGCCCATGGGCCGGGCCCACCGGCCGGCCGGCCGTGCCCTAGCCGTGGCCGGTCCCATGCTTCCTCCATTACTTTTCCTTATTTTTGTTGTTTTCATAAACTCATGAAGACTTCTCCATCTTAGCAAAATTCCTTATTTGTGCAAAACTCGTGAATTCTCCATAACTTCGTGGATTCACCAAATAATATTATAAAATAAGGAAAGATGTGCGGGACCGGGCAACCCAGCCGGCCGACCATGCCCGGGCCATGGTCGGTCCCACACCTCACAATCCTTAGCCTTTTATAATTATTCCCTAATCTCATGAAACTCCTTGTTTCAACAAAAACTCATGGATTCTCCATAACTTCATGGATTCTCCATATCTTCAAGGATTCACGAAAAAATAATATTATAAAATAGAAAAAGGTGTACGGGACCGGGCAACATGGCCGCCTGGCCATGCCCTGGCCGTGGTCGGTCCCACACCTTGCAATCCCTAATCTTTCATAATTATTATTTTTCTCAACTCGTGAAACTCCTGGGTTTGAGCAAAATTCATGATTTCTTCATATTTTCTCAAATATTGCTCGAATCACGAAAAACCAAAAGCCAACATGGTCACACGACTGGCTAGCCTCTCAAGGTAATTTTAAATATTAAAACACTTTTATTTTCATATTTTCAAAATATTGATGAATTGAGCATACATGCTCATTCCAACAAAAATCGAGAATTCTCAGTCAAGATGAAACTCTTCTGAAAATTCACGATGTTGCTCGAACGCACATCAGAAAATACTGAAACTCTCAGTATGGAGACACGAACACCATGGAAACACGTGCACATATTCATGACCGACCAGAGTCATTCCTAGGGCTTGCACAAAGCCGGTCCCACACGTTTTCATAATTCTGACCTAATTTGCTCAATTGCTCATACTGGGCCCGAACTCTCTCCAACCAACTGGGGAATTCTCCAAATGACCAACAAATGGTCCCGTGACCACCAAGAGCCGGTCCCATGCCCTCTTGGTCGGTCCCCATCTCTCATACTTAGGATTTATCACCTAATGCTGAATCCATCAATATTTCAATAAATGATGATACCACCATTTAATCATCATTTTTTCACCAACTCTCAAACTGAGAACCCTGGTGCGTGCTAACTCAAGCACTGGGCATCACATGGACGCTCATCATCCCATGTGATCGGTCCCTCTTCATTCAGGACCAATCCTCAGTAATTCGCCAATTGATGAAGAATTGATCGAAAATTAGGGTTTCGAATGAACGCTCTACGAAACCATCATTCTGAGCAATTTCAAACACTAACAAATTTATGTTGATACATCAATCAACATAAAAATTAATTATACAATATTCGGTAATCTACCAATATTTTAATTAATATTTTATTGGGTCACTAACCAGTAAATAATTCGCCAAATCGAGCAATACTCGCTCATTTGCTCGAATATTGATCAATATTCAGCAACTCATCAACAACTTGACGAATTGAGCAATACTTGCTCAGTTGCACGAAAGATTATCAAAATCACTAATTTGGTGAATTGAGAAATACTTGCTCAGTTGCTCATCAAATCCTCAATATCCAGTAACTCGCAGAATTGAGCAATACTTTCTCAGTCGCTCGTCAGTAATTCATCAGTGAATCAACTAATACTGACATACCTTCAGTGAATTATATGTTCGACCCGTGAATCACTGAGCATTCATCATTCATGCTCGATTCAACGAAACTATTCAGACTCATTGTCAACACTTGACTAATCAAAACACGTTTGTCCTGCAGACTCCACGATTTGTGAGAATCAATCACGTCACAAATGGGGGGATATCACTCAGGGTTTTGGTCTGGCGGTCTACTGCACGTGGATTCATCCACAATGATAAATGTGCGTAAGTCGTGCAAACGGTTGAAGGAGTTAGCAAAGTAGTGGGTGCACGATCAGTCAAGTCTCCACACGAGATGGAACTGACTTTACCACGATCTCCCACTTTCCCACTCTTTCACTCAAGAAACCGTCACACTTACAGGGATCAAGGTGTTCACGACTCTGACAATATAAATAAGTCTCCGAAACCAGGATTGAACAGACAGATTCTTGTCTACACAGAATTTCTCGAGCTATCACTCTCAGAAATTCATCAATCCATCAGAACTTATTAGAACTCAACTGTTCACCAATATTGCAGAAACCTTCAACACACCCACAATCCTCGATTATCACTGAACCCACACAATTCTCAGCTTCCTTCCTACAGATCAACCCATCTCCCTCTTTGCGACCGAATTGACTCTGGAACGACCATTGTCTTGGTTTAGGACGGAGTCATACAGATTGATTTCCCGAATATAAGCACCCCCTTTGCAGCGGTGCATCTGTGTGAGGATTAATATTTTACCCGGCTAAGGAGTCTCGACAGCACGCTCGACTCTCCACTTCCCAAAAAACCAGCGGCCCGTTTTCCCCATCCACAGATTGGCGACCATAGTGGAGATTAATCTCTCGGTTGCAATCTTTCACTTTTCGCAAAATGGTTGATCTTAGGTCAGGTTCAGTTACAAATCCTAACACGAATAATGCTAGCACTAGCAACAATAATGGAATTCCCGAAACTATTCCTTCTTCCAACAGTGGTGGTGATACTACTCCTCCTCACAACAATGTCGAAAATCATCCTCTCTTTGGTCGACATCCTGAGAAAATTCGAGAAAATCCTCCTACTATCGCTGATCTCATGAAGGTTCAAGAAGTTCTCGCCAAGAATCAAATTGATATGGCTGCTACTCAGAAGGAGCTATGTAACTACCTCAAAACTCTCACTGACAAGATGTCAGACAAAACTCAGGAGAAGGGAAAAGACAAGGAAACATCTCCAACGGATCCCGAAGTTATTCCATTCCTGACGACGATGAAACCCGCAAAGCTGCAGAACCCCAACCCGCCGTTTTCATCACCCATGAAGACTTGGAGCGTTTTATGGAGAATCGAGGAAGGGGTCATACAACGACTGTGCACCGTCACCAGCCTCCGTATCCTGCAGCCACACAAAGGATTCCTCTCCCAAAGGGCTACACTTCTCCAACTTTCACACTCTACAATGGAACGGGGAATGCTCGAGAACACGTTTCTCGGTTCCTGGAAGCGTTAGGAGAACATGAACACAACCATGTCGTCCGTATGAAGGAGTTTTCAAAATCCCTGACGGGTCGAGTGTATACTTGGTACAACAACATTATACCAGGAAGCATAGCTAATTGGGGAGAAATGATTAATGCTTTCTACATGAAGTACTTCTTTGTTTATGAGAAAATTACTCTTTCTGACTTGGGAAGGATGACTCAGAAAACTGCCGAAAATCCGAATGACTTTGTGAAGAGGTTCAGGGTTCAAGGTTTGGATTGTCATGATCCAAACTTTACTGAACAACAACTGGTGGACTTGTGCATCAATGGGATGATCCCAGTTTACTGAGATTTGCTGGAGAATCTTCGCTTTCAGACCTTTTCAGAACTTCATGAAGCGGCCAAGCAATCAGCGACTACTGCTCCCGCATTGCTAGAAAGAACGAAAACTGTCAAAGTAGAGGAATCGAAAGACAATCGAAGCAGCACTTCCCGACGTATGATCAACAAGCAGTACAACGTTGAAACTTTCATGAATGTTGCTGAAGGGAGCAAGAGAAAAGCTGAGGCACAACAACATAAGCATGCTTCTCCGACGTCTCACCCTCCGAAAGCTCCAAGGAAGGACAACAAGACTAGAAATGCACAACCTCAACAGAATGATCAAGAAGTTCCTGACTTCCATTTTCCCATAGAAGAAATGATCGAACTACTAGAAGTCTGGATCCAAGATGGTGCAATTAAACTACCTCCTGTCAAAAAGGAACCAACTGCGGAACAAATGGAAAATTCATGCTACTGCCATTTTCATAGGTATGTCAGTCATCCAACAAGTGATTGCAGAAATTTGAAGCGAATTTTCAAAGAGAAGGCCGACTCAGGAGAACTGGGGATTGAAGGAGTGCACATAAATACTCTCCCAATCAGAACATTAGCACTCTCCGAGCAGCCAGTCAAGGAAGCAGTTCAATCCTTAATTGAGCACGTCTGCGAGTTGTTGTACTTGTAAAAGGCTCAAAGAGATGATATGTTTGCTGCACTGAACCATATTGTGTCAGGAAAACGACTGACGATTCAGGAGACATTCCCTGAACCGCCAGTGACGGACAAAGAGATGTACGACTGGGGACTTCTCAGTATGGTGCATCTCAAGGGAAATAAATTCAAACGAGCATTGGTCGACATTGTCACTGCTGTCAACATCATCCCGTTGAAAACCCTCAGAGCTGCTGGCATCACTCGACAAGAAGCAACTCATGCTCCCGTCTCAGTCAGAGACCGTGAGGGAATCTCCAGGGATGCTTACGGTTACATCATTCTCAACATAAGAAACGATCCAACTTTGACAAAAACTAAATTCTTCATAATCAAGGAGGATCCGGGATATGATATGATTCTGGGACGAGCATGGATTCATGATGGAAGAGTTGCTACGGTATCTTCATCTTCAGTTGCACAATTCTCAGTCGAAGAAAGTTTTGACTCGGAAGATGATCAACCTTTCGAGCATTTGGAGAAATTCCAAGCCTTAACAGGACTCACACAAAAGCCTGAAGAAAGCGCACATGAATTTATCAGCATATTCCGCACGCATGCAAGTCTTATTCCCCCCCATAATTCTGTATTAACAACTTTCAAATATGCTGCCTTTATCCGGGGACTCAATAACACTCATGACCAAGCTATCATCAAATGCTATGAGTGGGTAGTCTCGCCTCGACAATACTACACTAAATGGTTGGGATATCTCGGAACTGAGGACCCCATTGGATGGTTCATCGCTGAAGACCTAGCTCAGTTCCACAAGAATTATCCAGCATACTCTCCTCTATGTGAATGTCCACATGTGCCGCAGAGTTGGAAAGATTTATAAACATGGAATCCCACTGTATGAGGAATTCCCAATCAACAGAAAATATTCATAGCACGGGCAACCAAGCCTAACAAGTTTCATGAAGGGGATTTGGTTCTTAAGGCAACCAGACGCAATTTGCACTCCACAAAGGGTTCTAACTGGGAATGACCTTTTATGATTGCTAAGTCAGTTGCCGGAGGATACTACAAATTTCCTGACATCAAGGGCAAGACGAGTGTACCAGTGATTCATGAGAATTGGCTCAAGATTTTCGACGTATGAAGCATTCGTTGGGTGTTTTATATCCAAGGCAAACCTCAAAATATCTGAAGTTTACACCTTAGGATTTTCTTTTAGTTGTATTTTTCAATTCCTCTAAAACGTGTGCATACTTGCACTCAGTATTTGAAAATTCAGCAATTTATCAAAGTTCTTTATTTAAGAAAAAATCTCTATCAAATCCAAAATCCAAAAGAAAATCCTCAGTCACTCAAAACCTGTCAAACAATCAAAACCAAAGTAAAATCTCGCATCTCTCAGAAGTTCAATGTCTATGAGATTATGGAAAGGAAATTAAAAAAGTCGTCAAAGAATGATTTTTGCTTCTCAGCATTCTCCAAGACTTGCAAAGCCGCTTTCTCCAATTCCAGCTTTTCGGTCAGCTCAGCAATCTCAGCCATTTTCTTCGTCACGGCACTACTAGTAAAAGGAATGTTCTTCACTACTGCATCCTTGATGATGTTAATCTTCTGACGAAGCCACTTCAAGTTAAGGCCAAGTCTCTCACAACTCTCCAAGTTGTACTCCCAATCAAAGAGTACATCTCGAGTCACAGTACTTCTGGCCCTGGTACGAATATCATCTATTACACGCAATATGTTCTCTACTTTCCTTGTCAAAAAATATCTATGCTCTGGATCTTCCTTAACAACAATATGGCCATACATCTTCCACAATTTCTCGTACATAGCAACATGCCCAGTGGGAACGCTAAATCCACCAACTAATGTGTGATTTGGGAGTGTCTCACCGAATGGAAGAGCAAAATCAATCCCTGCATTAGGATATTCATGCACTATTATACGTTTCTCAATTACTGGAGCAGCGTCAACAATCATAGAGGCAACTTCAGACGAAGCAGCTTCTGCTATTCTTGGTTCGGGTTCCACCATCTCAGGCACAATTGGAGTTTCCGCCACCTCCACAGCATCAACAACCAGCACTTCACGACCCTGAGGTGCAGGTATGAGAGTTTCATCGCCGACAGCTCCAGGATTGCCCAAACCGTCATTATTGGATCCGTGATTCCCAACTTCGACATTTGACACCTAATGGGAAGATTACATGGGATTAGAATGATTCAAGCGTGGAAACTCAATACAACCATAAAATTCAGAAAGTAAGTGAACTAACATCATCTAATTCTTTATTATGCATTTAAGACATACTCAAACGACGCAAAGGTTATGAAACCCGTTTTCAAACAAGCTCAGCTGAAGAAGTCCTCTACAACATGTCAAAATTGGTGGGGAATCTATATCTTGGTTTTATACCATTCTCTTCGTATGGAAGTCCTCTACAACATGTCAAAGTTTCACAACAATTGGATGAACGATCTAGGAGATGTGGGCAAAACATCGGGCAACATGCAATCTGAAAAAGTTCTGAAAGTCTCCTGGAAGTTCACTATTTCACCCTTTTCAGGCCCTAAACATGCTCAAAATTCGAAAAGCTTCTATGTTAAAGCTTGGAAATTTCCTGGGCTTGAAAATGCATATGCATATTGCGAAAATCCGACTTCAGACGATAATTCTACAGCCTTTCTACTAAAACCTGAAGTCTGAAATTTTCTGGTGACGTATTTCGGAAAAATTATTTATATATTCATGTGAGTTCTCATTCATTCATTCACAAATCAACAATTTCATACTTCTATGAAGAGGCTACAGGAGATATACTTACTAGTTGAGTCTCTAAGCTATTCGAAGGCTCGGAAACACCGGAATCTCCATTAGCAACTCCGTCATTTTCATTCGGTTCGGGATTTCGAGAATTCTCTGTATTTCCATGTTCCAAAGAAGAGTGTGATTCATCAACATGCTTCTTATCCGCAGTAATTTCCTCCTGGATGCATCAGCAACAATCATCACTAATTCATTCGAGAGCATATTACAATGATTAATGCAAAAAGAGGATACTTACGTCGACTTCCACGTCAGTGCTGGATCCCTGAATTATTCGACCAGGAGCAAAACGAAGACCATCAATAACCGATTGAGCAAAATTCTGGAACAAATTAGCAATATTCTTTCAAGATTCTAATTATATGGAAGAGAAAGTCACAACGGCAAAAAAAGGTGCTAACAACTCACCAAAGAAGCGGCAGGGGATTGTATATTGTTCGGTATCATCCTATGAGATGTTTCGCTCCTGCCTTCTCCTCCCTGAGGACTTTCTTGAAAGTTTGGAGAGTTTACATCAATTCGAGGCCTCACAACACGACCATCCTATCACAGGGTCAACAACACAATTAAAGTGTGATCGGCATATAAAATCATAATAAAGGCACTTACTTGTGTCGCATTCGGAGACGTCTTCCTCTTGTCACCACTGGAAAGGTATCTCAGCCTGGGTCGACCAGAAATCATGTCAGAGGAATGGAACTCTCGAACTGGGGACTGAACCTCCATTGCAAACTTGTACACGTGCTCGAGTTGCTGACGCCAGAAATCTATATAACTAGGGGTTACGAAGGTGTCTCGGTCGGGAATAAATAATTATTTCCTTCCACATGCGTGCAGTCTAAGTGAGCCTTCAGGTAATTAATCTCTGACTTATTTGTCTGATGACCAGGAATACATTGATCAAGACCCATTTGTCTAGCTGCTCTATCAATGTTATATTCTTCTACCCGGAATTCTCCATGCATCACTGATACTAGGTGGCCAGGAGTGCAACTCAGTATGAAGGATCTCTCACCATCACTCAGAGTTCCCAGGGGTACCATTTCTTAAAGTTTCATCCATAGAGATGTCATCTCTGGAAACACCATCTTTGGAAGTATCATCTTGGGAATCAGTCATTCTTGCAAAGTGGCTCAGCACATCGTTCATACAAAGCGCAGGATTCGACAAAACAATGAATCATGGAATAAAGGTGCTCACAAACACGCAACAAAAATGGTAATCCTCAACTCTTACCTATTTACGGTTTCAGGAACTTAGTGATAATAACGTAAAAACCTCAAAAAACCTGCTCGCTTCTTCAAACTTGCCAAGACGAGCAAAGTTCATTATTTAAAGTCAACACCTGACTTTTCATGAAACTATGAATAATTCTCATAAGTTTTCACTATGTGAACATTCACTGGTTTTTCAAAATTGGACAGACGTCCATTCTACAACTGTGAAAACTCACATACAGACATTATCTCACCATGAACAATTGTCTACTTTCAACAGTTGTTCAAAATCAAAACATTGATTTTACAAAAACATACATATTAACGTGAAACTTACGTAACTTTGAAAATATATGTATATATATTTTTGCTCCCTGTCGCGAGCATCCACCTTCGAAACGAGAGTTTATTCCCTTTTGTGAAATCTCACATATTTAAAAAAATAAAATTTTGGCTTCCGTGAAAGCGCATAAACAAATTTTTTATCATTAGACTCGGGTCTGTTTTGCTTGATTCTTAAACTAACAAACTAACGAACGTCTGTTCTTAAAACAAAGATTTCTTTTTTGGGCTCGGACCCGCAAACACTAAACCAACCAGAACCGAGCCTCCGGGCGTCCAGATCAGCAGTGCCTCATCTCTTCGTGCTCACGGGATGACACTCTATCATACTATCAGGGTCCTTATCTGAACATTTGCTCGTACATGACATCATTGGGGTAAATCGAGGATTCTGAAACTACCTTTGTAGACTGAGTTCAACCACTGATCTCGTCGACTGAAAATCACCATTTAATGCTTACTGCGGAACATGACTGTTCCCCACTAAGCATGGGACTTAATGTAGATGGTGGATTTTCAACAAAGGGATAAACCGTAAAATCATGAGGCATGTTTTTGACACGGCTTTCAGGCATGCAACGATTCATATTTTACGAAGCCATTATGAATATGTTTTCCAAAAGCCTCCACTAGCTGAGCGTTCGATCCCTGGCATCTCGTCGTGCCCTCTATGCAGAATAACGTATTTGGGCGGTTCTCCGTATATTGAGAGCTTAAAGCCTTCAGGACGTCGGTGATACTCACTGTTCCCTGACTGCAGGAGAGAGACCCACCTCCACATAAAAGAATAGTTCGGCGGCGGACGCCTTCAGGACGTCGGTGACACTCACTGTTCCCTGATTATGTGGAGAGAGTGCATAGATTCAGCCGGTTCTCCGTAGATTGAGAACACTAACGCCTTCAGGTCGTAAACAACATCGTGACTTCTTGACTATGCACCATTCAGAATGAATGTGACGCTTTAACTGGCTAATATCTTTTCTGAAATAGATTAATTCTGCCTTGACATTCACTACTGAATTCCCAGAATAATCTATCACTGCTCTTATTCCATGGTCGAATCCACCGCCTGATCCCATGGAATGGAAATAACAATTGCTCTTATTCCATGGTCGAATCCACGGCCTGATCCCATGCAATGGCAATAACAATTGCTCCTATTCCATGGTCGAATCCACGTCCTGATCCCATGGAATGGCAATAACAATTGCTCATATTCCATGGTCGAATCCACGGCCTGATCCCATGGAATAACAATAACAATTGCTCCTATTCCATGGTCGAATCCACGACCTGATCCCATGGAATGGCAATAACAATTGCTCCTATTCCATGGTCGAATCCACGGCCTTATCCCATGTAATGGAAATAATTAATTGCTCTGATTCTATGATCGAATCCACGGCTTGATCTCATAGAATAGCAATAAAACACTATATTATCTCATTATTTCGATTTCATGATCGAATTCACGACTAATCTCATGGAATGGTAATAGATAATCATATTACTCCGATGGTCGAATCTACGATCCCATAGGGTGGTAATGCTTGTTTTATTATTCTGAATTCGTAGTCGAATCCACAGTTGATCCTATGAATTAATAATAAACAACTGTTCATTTTATTACTCAGTTTCATGACTTATTCTCCACTGAATTTCATAAATTAGTAATAAATACTCAACAACTGGGCATCTGAACCATCACTGAGTAAGCCCCACCAAAATGGTGCAAGTGTACTTGACAATGATGCACGACTGAGCACCCAGATGCACGAACGAGCATCCAAAAATGTGAAACAATGAGGAATCCTTCGCAAAATAGGAGAGAGAAAATAATAATAATAAAATAATGGAGAAGCGCCAATAGGTCGGGCCCACCGTCCGGCCGTGCCCTAGCCGTGGCCGGTCCCATGCTTCCTCCATTATTTTTCCTTATTTTTGTTTTTTTCATAAACTCATGAAGACTTCTCCATCTTAGCAAAATTCCTTATTTGTGCAAAACTCGTGAATTCTCCATAACTTCGTGGATTCACCAAATAATATTATAAAATAAGGAAAGGTGTGCGGGACCGAGCAACCCAGCCGGCCGACCATGCCCGGGCCATGGTCGGTCCCACACCTCACAATCCTTAGCCTTTTATAATTATTCTCTAATCTCATGAAACTCCTTGTTTCAACAAAAACTCATGGATTCTCCATATCTTCAAGGATTCACGAAAAAATAATATTATAAAATAGGAAAAGGTGGTCCGGACCGGGCAACATGGCCGTCCGGCCATGCCCTAGCCGTGGTCGGTCCCACACCTTGAAATCCCTAATCTTTCATAATTATTATTTTTCTCAACTCGTGAAACTCCTGGATTTGAGCAAAATTCATTTCTTCATATTTTCTCAAATATTGCTCGAATCACGAAAAACCAAAATCCAACATGGTCACACGACTGGCTAGCCTCTCAAGGAAATTTTAAATATTAAAACACTTTTATTTTCATATTTTCAAAATATTGATGAATTGAGCATACATGCTCATTCCAACAAAAATCGAGAATTCTCAGTCAAGATGAAACTCTTCTGAAAATTCACGATGTTGCTCGAACGCACATCAGAAAATACTGAAACTCTCAGTATGGAGACACGAACACCATGGAAACACGTGCACGCATTCATGACCGACCAGAGTCATTCCTAGGGCTTGCACAAAGCCGGTCCCACACGTTTTCATAATTCTGACCTAATTTGCTCAATTGCTCATACTGGGCCCGAACTCTCTCCAACCAACTGGGGAATTCTCCAAATGACCAACAACTGGTCCCGTGACCACCAAGAGCTGGTCCCATTCCCTCTTGGTCGGTCCCCATCTCTCATACTTAGGATTTATCACCTAATGCTGAATCCATCAATATTTCAATAAATGATGAAACCACCATTTAATCATCATTTTTTCACCAACTCTCAAACTGAGAACCTTTGTGCGTGCTCACTCAAGCACTGGGCATCACATGGACGCTCATCATCCCATGTGATCGGTCCCTCTTCATTCAGGACCAATCCTCAGTAATTCGCCAATTGATGAAGGATTGATCGAAAATTAGGGTTTCGAATGAACGCTCTACGAAACCATCATTCTGAGCAATTTCAAACACTAATAAATTTCTGTTGATCCATCAATCAGCATAAAAATTAATTATACAATATTTGGTAATCTACCAATATTTTAATTAATATTTTATTGGGTCACGTCACCAGTAAATAATTCGCCAAATCGAGCAATACTCGCTCATTTGCTCGAATATTGATCAATATTCAGCAACTCATCAACAAATTTAAGAATTGAGCAATACTTGCTCAGTTGCACGACATATTATCAAAATCACTAATTTGGTGAATTGAGTAATACTTGCTCAGTTGCTCATCAAATCCTCAATATCCAGTAACTCGCAGAATTGAGCAATACTTGCTCAGTCGCTCGTCAGTAATTCATCAGTGAATCAGCTAATACTGACATCCCTTCAGAGAATTACATGTTCGACCCATGAATCACTGAGCATTCATCAAGCATGCTTGATTCAATGAAACTATTTAGACTCATTGTCAACACTTGACTAATCAAAACACGTCTGTCTTGCAGACTCCACGATTTGTGTGACATCAATCACGTCACAAATGGGGGGATATCACTCAGGGTTTTGGTCTGGCGATCTACGGCACGTAGATTCATCCACAATGAGAAATGTGCGTAATTCGTGCAAACGGTTGAAGGAGTTAGCAAAGTAGTGGGTGCACGATCAGTCAAGTCTCCACACGACATGGAACTGACTTTACCACGATCTCGCACTTTCCCACTCTTTCACTCAAGAAACCGTCACACTTATATGGATCAAGGTGTTCAGACTCTGACAATATAAATAAGTCTCCAAAACCAGGATTGAACAGATAGACTCTCGTCTACACAGAATTTCTCGAGCTATCACTCTCAAGAATTCATCAATCCATCAGAACTTATTAGAACTCAACAGTTCACCAATATTGCAGAAACCTTCAACACACCCACAATCCTCGATTATCACTGATCCCACACAATTCTCAGCTTCCCTCCTACAGATCAACCCATCTCCCTCTTTGCGACCGCATTGACTATGGAACGACCATTGTCTTGGTTTAGGCCGGAGTCATAAAGATTGATTTCCCGAATCTAAGCACCCCCTTTGCAGCGGTGCATCTGTGTGAGGATTAACATTTTACCCGGCTGAGGAGTCTCGACAGCACGCTCGACTCTCCACTTCCCAAAAAGACGGCGACCCGTTTTTCCCCATCCACACTCTCTTTGATGGAGTTCTTACTGTCGTTCCATATAATATCGATACGTCTGCACGCAAAATGGGATTTGACCAGGGCGTTCTATTCCATTGTCCTCCAGCGCCTCCGAAGAATCTTGTCCCATATATTCTCAATGTTGACTTTTTTACACCAGAGCAGAGTTTTCCCTTCTTGTCTATCGACAGAAGGCCATCGATAACTTTCAGGTACAAGAACTTTTGGAGGGAGCAGCTGTTGATTTTACAAACATTTTCTGGAGAAGTTGCAACAGTTTCCCGTGGTGAGCCGTCTCCTGATATTTTGAGGCAATTCAAACGATTGAAGCCGCTTACAGGTAAACGGACCAGGGCTGATACTACTAATTGCAGTCCCCGGGCCAAGAAGCAAGCATGCGGTCCCTTGGATTTCAATTCTTCTAATATGCAGGTATTTTAAATCCCTTTTCCGTTGATCCTTTAATTTCGCTCCTCTTGCGTAATCTTTAATAGAGGCAATTTTTGTTCGACAACAGGGAATCCCGAAAGAAAATGTTTTCACAAGATTGGCGCTTAGTCATAATGAGAAATCTGGCGATAATGATCCTCTTCAAGACAATGACAAAGATGATGCAAACTCGGCCGAAGAAAGTGTCTCCCAGAGCGGTAACTTCAGTGAGCTTGTAGATGAGGTCGTGGCAGAAATCAGCCTTCAGGGTGAAATGAACATCATGAGGAACGCAGGAGAGGCAACATCCGTGATCGTTAAGGTGCCTCCCTCTAAAGAACCTCCTACAATTGAACAAACTCCTGCAACCGATAAAGCAACTGAACGCAGGAGAGGCAACCGAACGCAGGAGAGGAAACATCCTGATCGTTACGGTGACTCCCTCTAAAGAAGCTCCCGCAGCTGACAAGGTTTCTGTGGCTGATGAAGTGTTGGTGATGCAACCCGTTCTTCCTGGAGCTGTCTTTGATCTTCCTTTCTACACTCCTTATACATATCATGTACTAGTTGGAGGATTCAGCGTGCCCTCCTAAATACGAGAAGTTATACACCAAAATATGGAAGAATAACGGTCATATTGCTACCACCAGAAAACTTAAGAGTCGGTTCCCATTGGCCAAGCGTGTTGAAGAAGCTTTATCCACTATCCTTGGTATGAGTGTCGCGACTGACCGCACAACTACTGAAGAAATGATTTCAAACTGGGAGTTCCACCGGGATGTGTTCATGAAGTATGAGTTCAATGATCATTGGTTCTTCAAAGGGTTTTCCGACATCCAGGAGCTTCAGAAGCTGCAAGGTGAGATGCGTGAAGTTCCCTCCACAGACTGCATCGGTCATCAGGAAGAAGAGATCGAAAGGTTGTCTAATGAGTTGAAAAGAACGAGTTGTTGCTGTAAGACTTCCCTTGAATGCTTTATGTCTTCTTAGTTAAGTTTTTCCTTTCTTAGGCGCTTTGAGTGATGTGAGGAAATCCTTTCGCATTTGATTTTTTAGATTTTGAACTGATAGGTGGTTGGGTTTTGAATTGGTTTATTTTGAGATAGTTTTATGAATGGCTTTTTTGAAAGAGATTGTTTTGAAAGGAATTTGCATCTTGGTTATGAATAATGTGTCTATTCTAATGATATTGTACATGTTATACAAAATTGCAAACATCGTGTGAAAAGGAACACATGAAAAGGAAAATAAGTGTTAAGGTGATTTGCATCATCGAATCTCTTTCTCAGCGTGGGACGCTAAGTCCCTAGTAGATTTTAAAACTATCTTTCTCGTAAAATTGTTTAACAGAACTTACTTGTTCTTCGAAATTCCATTTGCATGGAACTGGATCTCCTCAAGCATCCGATCCAAGAAAACCATACGCACTACTCTTCGGAAAGATAAAGCAAATCTTCTGAATTAAGCTTCTTCTGGACAATGCGTTTCAGGGCATTGCATTCACTGGCAGGGTGATGAATAAACCGGTGATAATGACAATACCTCGGATCTATCATTTCTTGATCAGTAGGTTGACGCCACACAGGAGGCAGCTGCACTTCACCTTTTCGTACCCACGTCTCTAACAACTCCAAGATCTTCTTCATCGAGAACGGGAAATGCTGGTATCTTGAGTCTGGATTTTCTTGTGCTAACGGACGTCGTGACGTCTCCCATTGACTTTGATGTGAAGCACTCTTGTGAGATGGAGTTGGAAAACCAGCGTGTGTTAGCATACCCGCGACCCGCTTAATTTGACGATTTTGCCGGAACACAGAAGGCATCGCATTGGTGATAACATCACTGCTGAATGAATGAATTGAGCGATCCCAGCACCTGTATTCACACGCTCCTTGATTGATTTCTCCTTCCTCAAGCATTTCTTCATTTGGCTGAAAAGTTGTTGCGGATTGGGCAGCCTTCTGGACTTCGGCAAGGGTTTTGAGATATAAATCTTCTAGCAAGGCTCCGTAAGCCGCAGGCTCCTTTTCTTTATCCGGAAAATGTTGTGACATCTTCGATAAGTCTTTCCTTCCGTGGAATTATCTTGATTTTATGTTGCCAGCTGGATCATGTTGTTCGTCTCTCCTTAGTCCCATGTGGCTACGCGTTCTTTCTGCATCTCCACGGGTAAAAACATGGTTTCCAGATAAGGATCCAGCTTTTTTTACATCGGTGTTTGTGATATTCCCTGGGTAGATGCTTGTTGAGCATTCTCATAATTGAACTGCTATATCGTTTAAAAGACGAAACGTCTCGTTCTTCCTTCTATCAATACCAGCTTGATTTTCCAGGATATCCTCCAGCATCCTAGCCACATTTCCCATGATGTCTGGATATTCAGGGCTTCCAAAGAGTCTAGCGGACGAGGGTACATCGTGAGATGAAAATTGGTGAAGAATGAATAGGTTAACGATTGAATTGGACCTAAGATCTATCCCTTCAATAATTGAGAAGGATGGAATGAAAATTGAGAATCCAATTTTGCAACCGAGTGATTAATCTCACACCGTGGTCTCTAGTTGTTTATGGGTGAAACTATTTCTTCTATTTTTGGTAATTTTCGGTGTGTGTGGATGTGAAATGAATCTAAACCTTAAACAAATGCACTGCACGGGAGTGCTTTTTGATTCGAGAGATCAATCTATACAATTCTGACAAAAACCAAGAAATGACTGTTCCAGACTTGCTTCGGTCACAAAGTGAAGGAGATGGGGTTGATCTTAGGGAGGGAAGCGAAGAAGGTGTTTCGATTGTGAAGGTGTTGGCTGATTATGACTTGTATCAGAAAGATGAACTGGCTTGCAATAATGAAAGCTATCAGTTCTGGATGTTTTCTGGATATGGATGACAACACTTGGTTTTTCGGGTTCCGTGATGGAAATAGGTGAAGGACCTATTTATACAAGTCATTGAGCGCAAGCCATCATCTCGTAGGAAGTGGAGGAGGTTGAGTGATGGAGTAGTGGGGTCGTGTAAGTGATTGTCACACGATCACGTATTTTCCCACTTCTTCCATCATCGCTAACCGTCCATGCCTCCTAACACGTTCTTGTAATGGAACGTTGCACGCTACGCGTTGTAAACCGCCAGACCAATACCCCAGTAAGTATCCCCCAGTTTGTGACATGCTTGATGTCTTGAATGAGTGGATCGTGGGACCCACATGAAGTAGCATTCGGTGCTAGGTTAAATAACCGAGTTATTTAGGAAATAGATATTCATGAAATATCGTGTATATTTTATGCATGTAAAGCATCGAATGCAATCAATATGTACGAATCATCGTTGTTTTAAAGTTTAACGGAGTAAGTCGTGGATTAAGCATCTTAAAATAGATGCATGCCCAACCATCTTCGAGTGATTGTTTGGAGGACGCATGGGCGGTCCATCCCTTGGCCGATCGCTCTTTGTGGTAGAGTGACGGACGATGATCACCAAGGTGCCTTATTAGCCGTTCAACCTTTATCTTAGGCTATCCGACCAAGCTTGCAAAATTGGACGGACGAAATGGTTTAAGACGCTCATTTGCGACCGTTGATGGATTTTAGGATTTTTAAGAGGTGCGCAAGCATCACTATTTTGCTTGACCTAATTCAAGCATGGACACCATTTTTAGTGGGACCGACCGGGCATGTGTGTAGAAAGCCTACCGGTGTGCATGTCCATACCACTTTGTCTTATGAAGGTGCGATCTAGGCCACTCAAGTCGACTGGCAAAGATGAGTAGTCGTGGTCGATTTGCGATAGAAATCCTTTGCTACAAAGAATTTGGGAACCGCGTGACATGCATCCTTTGGGCGTGTGTTTCGAGGCGCTCGGCCATGGTTGGCCTAGGCCGATTGGTCACACGCACAGGTGGGCCCACGGTGATCACGTTGATACTGTTGGTACCTCTTAAGTCTATATTTACACCCTCCATCCAAGCTGGCGAAGATGGATGGCCGTGATCAAACTGCGACACATATGCCATGCCGCAAACCTAATTAAGGTTTAAAACGGTCACGCACGCGTGGATTTGACCAATCGGTTTTGCAAGCTATGCTTATCCTTTGGAGAGGTCGATCATGCGGGGCCGACGTTGGGCTGATGGTGAACATATGTGCACCTCCCTGATGACCCTAGACGCGATCTAAGCCATCCAAATATGTTGGCGAAGTTGGATGGTTGTGATCAATTTAAGATGCTAGTGGAGTTTCCACGACTTTTAAGCATCACGCCAGCCTTACTTCGAGCAAGCGTTCATTGCTCTAAGGATAGGTTGTGAGAAAACCGATCAAGTGGGTGAGGAGTGGACCCGCTAATGTGTGCATTAGCGCTTCACTGACAAATTGGGGGATGATCTAATCCGTCCAACCATGCTTGCGAAGTTGGATGGTCGTGATCGTTTTAAGACTCCCGTGAACAGTCTATGTTCGATCGAATCTCTACAAAGAAGCACGGCCATCCTACTTAGGTTTGGCGTTTGACTTTGCTAGGAGATGTTCATGTGACGTCCGAACGGCTAGGGCATAAGTGGGCCCGCCGATGGTCATCATGACAATCGCTTATTCTTGACAGGGTTTAGCTAGGCTTGTTAAATTGCGTGGCCAACTTGAGTGACCGTGATCGTTTTCTGAGACTGGCACGGACAGTCCAGATTTCCTTTAAGGGATTAAACATGCTCGATCAGGCTAATATAAGCATGCTGATACAAGATTCTCTTTGTCAGAGAATGGTATGGCATGTACGGGTATTTCGTGCATGCCTCACTATTGACACTTGGAGATTCGTGTTACTCTGCTGAGAGTAAACACTCAGTCGTCATGCCGCGCCAATAATGAGGGTCCTGCTGAGAACAACACAAGAAATACAAGGCAACTCATGCATTAATTGATAATGCTGTAAATTCACAGAATGTTTGGGATGGTTGCTACATGCACCATTCTGGGTAAATTTTGTATATTTATTGTATTGCTTCAAATAAATAAAGCGAAGAGGCACTCATCACTTATCAAATGGATTTACCCTTTGCAGGATGTCAGCGCATTAAGTTCGGTTTTAAAATTTTAGCCCTGAACTAAAATCCACCATCAACACCTGTTTAAGAAAAGCCTGCTTATATTGCACAGATTTTTCTTTTGCTTAAAAAAATCTCGCTACAATTGATATATATTCCATTATGTGTGTATGCATGTGTGTGTGTGTGTGTGAGAGTCAATTATTTCCGGTTAAGAAAAACCGTGTCAATTTATTTGACTTATTGTTTGGTATCTTCTTTATTGTTTGATATCAAGTGTTTCTTCTTAACGAAATTTCGGTCCAATTCCGGTGCTATAATGTCTATGTTTGTTTCAATTGCTTCTGGTCAAGAAAATAATTGTGCAAGTCAAATTATTTTGGTTTGTATATATTATTTATGGCTTAACAAAATACAGGATCATTTGTGTAGTCCAATTCAATTCCGGATAAGAGAAACTAAGTTAATTCTGATCTTATTTAGACTTATCAAATTAAAGAATTCGATTATTCAAGTCTAATCGAATACCTTAACAAGAAATACTAGTTGAAAAAGCGGGGGTCTGACAATACCACCCAATAATTCGATTAGCAATCTGTATGGACTAACTCCGAAATACTTTGCTAGAGAATCAACTAGACAGTCAGACTTAATCTAGAATAAAGTATCTCAAGGATTTAATATCTCTCACTTGTTTTTGATAAATACTCAAGCTAAAACAATAGCGAGTCTTTTTAATCAAACACAAGGAATAACTTGGATGGTACCAAAGACCAATATCCAAGGATCAATCAATATCAATCAACAACCAAAGGTTGGATTTCCAATTGATGATCTTAATGCACAACCTATATTATTTCAATTATATAAAAATATAATGCGGAAAAGAAATAACACAGACACCAGAAATTTTGTTAACGAGGAAACCGCAAATGCAGAAAAACCCCGGGACCTAGTCCAGATTGAATACACACTGTATTAAGCCGCTACAGACACTAGCCTACTGCAAACTAACTTCGGACTGCACTATAGTTGAACCCCTATCAATCTCCCACTGATACAAGGTACAGTTTTACTCCTACGCCTCTGATCCCAGCAGGATGCTATGTACTTGATTCCCTTAGTTGATCTTACCCACAACTAAGAGTTGCTACGACCCAAGGCTTAATAATAAACAAATCTGTTTCATACAGAAAAGTCTATCAAAGGATAAATCTTTCTCCCACAGATAAACCCTAGGTTTTGTTCCGTCTTTAGATATAAAATCAAGGTAACAGGAACCAATTGATAATCCGGTCTTATATTCCCGAAGAACAACCTAGATTAATCAATCACCTCTCAATGATCCTTCCTGACTACACAAGCGGATTATCGAGGAATCACAAATAGTGAGACGAAGATGTTTGTGACTTCTTTATCTTGCCTATTGGAGATAATCAAATCTCAAGTCAATCAAATGGACTGTACTCGTACGATAGAAGATGCAAGATCAGATCACACAACTACGATAAAAATAGTATCGGTCTGGCTTCATAATCCCAATGAAGTCTTTAAGTCGTTAACCCGAATTTAGAGAAGAAACTCAAGGGTTAATAGAGATCGACTCTAGCAAGCGCACTAGTATCACACAGATGTGTGGGGATTAAGTTTTTCTCTAGATAGAAGTCCTCTATATATAGCCTTTCAAATCAGGGTTTTGCCTTAGGTATTAAGCAAACCTTATTCACCGTTAGATGAAACCTGATTTAGATTCAAGCTAATATTTCTCAACCGTTAGATCGAAAAACAAAGCTTGTCATACACACATGGTAAACGTGTACTGGGTTTGTGAAACACATGCCCAAACGTTTACGCGTGTGTTGGTTCAACACAGTAACCAAAAGGTTAACCATATGAGCATCTCATATTAACCTGGTTCTTCTTCACCATAACTAGTTCAAATGACTTCAAACGAACTAGTTAAGAGTTGTTCAATTGCTATGAGATCTTATGTAAAACACAAGACACAATTGAATCAAAGATGATTACGATTCGATTGAATCGGCTCAATGAACATTATAGCCATGGTTTTAATAAAGCATTCCTTAGTAATTTAATGATTCATGTTCATAGCTAATCTTTAGATCATAACATATTAAGTACACAAACAAGTTCGCGGACTTAATCAATCGGGTTGAGTTTTCCAAACTCAGCAGAATTTCTCGGGAAGAGAAGTTCCGCCAGTTCGCGGACTGGGTTCGCGGACTGAGTTCGCGGACTTAACATCAAACGAGTTATATTGGAAATCCCAGTAGAAATTCTCGGGATGAGAGTTTCCGTCAGTTCGCGGACTGGGTTCGCGGACTGGGTTCGCGACTTGGAAAGCTGAAAAGGCGAGGGTACCCAAATATACCTCAAGCTAAAACTTTTCCGACCTATAAGTCCTTTCCCCGAAAGTGATTGTCTATGGATACGAGATCGAGACAATACAACTAATCGGTTCACACTTCGTGTGATCGTCTATGGATACGAGATCGAGACAATACGACAACAAAGTGAGTTACTTCGTAAAAAGGTTCGGACTTAACCAAACACAATAGGATTCACTTATCAAGTAATAGGAGATTAACGTTTGTGTGATTTACTTTAATTATAATAAAATAATTATAATGCGTAAAATAAAAGTAAATGACACAACAAGATTTTTTTAACGAGGAACCGCAAATGCAGAAAAACCCCGGGACCTTGTCCAGAATTGAATACTCTCAGGATTAAGCCGCTACACAAAATTACACCTAACTTCGTATAGTTGAGACCAAGTAACTAACCATATAGTTCACCTAGTTCCGTATGTATTCCCACGCCTCCGACCTATGAATAAGTCACGTACTTGGAACAATCCCTTTGGTTCGTATTCCAAACAGTAAAGGAACAAGAAATCTGTTTGGTAACAACTCTATTCAACCGAGTGATATGAGTCGGACAAAGGCTCTTCCATTTATCTTAACATAAACTCCTTCGTCAGGTCTAGATCTATCTTATGTTCAATCACCCGAAGGTAATCGGTTAGATTAAGCCAACAACACCTTTAATCCCAAAGGAACCGTGTTGATGCCGATCTACTCAATTAGTCAATCCAATCTACCACAAGGATAAACCAATCATTAATTGGATCCTCTTTTCCCAAACAAGTATTGTGCACACCAAAGATTATAAAACCCAACTCAGATCTTCAATATCTTCTTTGTCTTCAAATCTTCTTTAATCTTCAATAAACACCTGTACACAATCACTTGAATCTCTTGTGATCAATCACGCACAGAACGGAGTTTGTTAACAATGGATTATCACAAGATCGTCTTTAGATCTAACAACAGTCTAAAGATCCCTGTCGAAACTTTGATCTAGTTTGAGTGAATCTTATATCACAAGAGAAGATTCTCAAGCATAAACAAACTAGGTGCAATCAGATTTCAACCACCGTTAGTCAATCAAATCAATCGAAAACAAAGATAAACAGCAATTATCTACTTTCCCACCAACGGGTCGCGCTAGAGCTTCTCAATCCCAAAGAAGACTTTAAAACGAGCGGCCGTAAGAGATTTCACCTAATTAGATTACTTTCCTCTCCGATAGGCGGCTACACCAGTAACAATGACAAAAGAGGAAGTCAAATTGTTACGAAGGATTAGTTTGCTAGAAAGGAAAACTTCGAGTATTTATAGACAAGGAAGTTTGGACACCAAGGAATTTCCAAAACCGAAAATATTCTCAAGATATTCTTAAATGCACAGATTCGATTTTCATAATTCCTGGAAATGCTCTGTCCAAAAATATAATTGAAATCTCTTGGAAAATCTTAATTAGCAAATGCACATTACTAATTCCATAATTTCCTTCCAAGATAAATTAATAACCTTAATTAAAAGATTCTTAACTTACTTATGTTTCGATTCTGGGATTCTCTTCCATTTAGCCTTTAAGGAATATCTTTGAACAATTATAGAAATAAACATTCTCAGCACGTGTTCAAAGTTTGTCGACATCTTTACTTTGTAAGTTCTCTTTCACACTTACAACCTTGAAACCGATTTTCCACACTTCCAAACAAGTTTAGAATTGGTTCATCTGACTTTCAAGGACTATGTGATTGATCAAAACAAACATTCAATCACACTCATGGGTTTGGGGTTCTACCAAAACAAGTTTCGGTTCTACCTTCATGTGAGTACTAAGCATAGTCACACTAGCTTACCAAAGATATGGTTAACTAGGTACTAGGATCGGTTCCTCACATATATATGGTATATAACTTATATGTGTTGCACCTCTTCACAGGATCGGTTCCCCTTTCTACTGTAAATTTGTTGCACCCCATACAAGGATCGGTTTCCCTATTGCACTGCACCCC
This sequence comes from Papaver somniferum, assembly GCF_003573695.1. Lineage (NCBI taxonomy): Eukaryota > Viridiplantae > Streptophyta > Magnoliopsida > Ranunculales > Papaveraceae > Papaver > Papaver somniferum. The sequence goes on along the minus strand of NW_020621603.1, from coordinate 2,243,939 downwards.
TTACTAGTATCGGTTCCCTTCACCCCTTACAAGGATCGATTCCCCTTACACCCCTTACTAGGATCGGTTCCCTTCACCCCCTTACAAGGATCAGTTCCCCTCTTCCATTGGCAGTAACAAAACCGATACATACAAAGGTGATTACTTAAGATTGGTTTTGCTAATAAAAGTTCTACCAATACAAAAGTCAGGCCTTTGTGAATTAGTTCTACCAAGAACACAACAAGTTGTGAGCGGTTGTACTCTATCACACATATTGGTTGTTCATAAGATATGCAATGAATAACAAAACCAATAATGTCTGGCAATTTCCTTTTAGGTTGACAAAACAAGTTTATGAACTTACTTCCTTAAAACACATGTAAACATTGTTCCCTAGGATGAAATCCTCACCTTATACCCATACATAATCACAATAGCATTCAAATGATTATGGTGATGTCTTATCTACAAAGTCTAATGGTTAAGCAATAAACCTCGTATTGTATTCCTTAATACTATGTCTATCTAGAGTTCAAACATGCTTCACAGTTATGTTTTCAATATGCACGACTTGAAAGATACGTTAGGGAATGAAACAGTTCAAGTCACATATCACTAACCTCAAGTGGAAGGATGGTTGTAGTTGTTGTAGCTCCTCGCTTCTTCACATCTTCAAGACTTCGCAATACTTGTAATGTCTCATATCCTAATGCTTTCAAGCTAACCTAAACGAAGTTTAACTCTAGTACATAATCAAGTGACTCTTAACATGAGTTTTGGTTCATTAAAATATGACAACCAAACTTGACATACCAACGCTTGGTGGGTTCAACCGAGCAATGCTCTAACAATCTCCCCCTTTGTCAATTTAAGTGACAAAACTCTTACATCATATGGATAAACAAATTACAAGAATTCATTACACCGCTTGATTCCCGATTCAACAGCACAGTAAACCTGCTTACATTCAATCCTTGAAAATGTCGATGTTGACATCATAATAACAAAGCAAATACTCCCCCTAAGGAAGATAGGTAGATATTCAATCCGAACGGTTTTGTTATACACTCAATATGACATGTTACTCCCTTTAGTCCGTGCTTTCACTCTTTCGTTTAGATTTAACATTCAAGCACCAATGTTCTTTTCCCTAGCGACACCAATTTACATATACCTAATAAGATAAAATCAATGCCAGTATCACCTGTTTACTCCATATATTTCTCCCCCTTTTTGTCACAAAAATGACAAAGAAACGAAAAAATAAAGGACAACACGAAAAGAATCTTACAAATCTCAGAAATAGACTTGCAAACCTGTAGAGTTAGGCACGAGGGTTCCACCCATCACGTTATGATAACCAACATCAAAACCGAAACTACAAGTAGTTTTATTTTGATATGTTACCAAGGAAACAATTTCCCGAAACAATTTTCCCCATTTAGTTTAGCAAACTCAAAAACGACTAATCACATTAGTTCCTTTGCTAAACCGATTTTCCAAGAACAACCGCTTAATTCAATAAGACCAAAATAAAGTATAAACTCCATTTTTCTCATCGGGTTCTAATAATCCATATACTTGGACCTTTCAATTTCAAACAAACCAAATACTAGGTTAGTTAACTAGTATTTCTTTGTTTAGGCATTCGATTAGACTTGAATAACCGAAACCCTACTTTGATAAGACAAACTAAGATCAGAATTAACTTAGTTTCTTATCCGGAATCGAATTGGACTAAACAACTTGTCCCGTACACAAATTATTTCGTTAACCAATAAATAATTCATACAAACCAATATAGATCAACTTGCAAAATTATTCACCTCAACCGGAAGCAATTGAATCAACATAATACGTTATAAGCACCGCAATTGCACCACAATTTTGTAAGCCTAAACCAGTGATACAATACCAAAGCAAAGTACCAAAGGTTTTTCTTATTCGGAACCAATTGAATCACACACACATCAATTGTACCGCACTTTTGTAAGCCTAAACCACTGTAACCATACAAAAGCAAGATGAAAATAGTTTTTCTTAACTGGAACCAATTGAATCATCACAGACATCAATTGTACCATAATTTCATAAGCCTAAACGATTTATACCACACAATAAAGTAAGATAACAATAGATTTTCTTAACAGAAATCAATTGAAACACACATCCACACATACATCATGGAATAAAAACAATTGTACCTAAGTTTCGTTAAGCAAAAGCAATACATATATATAATATAAACTCAGGCTTTTCTTAAACAGGAAAACAATTAACTAACAACATTGTTACCTCAATTTCGCATCCATTCCTCCAATATGATAGCATCTTCGTCCAGGGAGAATTGATATCGAAATTTCCCTCGTTGTCATCCTTATGCGTAAACAAAAGAATAACAACATACCTCAACCTTTACCAGAGAAAGGTTGAAAACCGGTTTTAACTATTGCAAGCAAAAGTTGAAAACCGTCGAAACACATATGCTTTTATGCTAAACCAAAACTGATTCAACATATTGTGACTTTTCACATATTGTTTCTATCAGAACCCCTCATAATCCTTTGATGAAGCCTACCTACTTGGGTTGGAACTTAATCCTGCTAAATCAAAAAGTCACCCAAACCATGAGGGTTCACACATATGAGATCGAATATTAAGGTAGTAAAACCGAAAACACACATCTCATAATCATACATAGCAATAAGATAAGAGCAATAAAGCACAATCTATGTAAACCAAAAACTATCACAAGAAAATTACTCAAAACAAATAATTTTATTCATAATAGTTTTATTCATAATAGACCAATACAATCAATGAAATAAATCACAAATTGATGTTTATTCTTTCTCATTCGTGAAACTCTGAAATAACTTATTTAGAGTTTTCTTCCAAGGCTGAAATCGGTTAAGCAGATTTTACCGGATTCCAGTCATCTTCAATAATCACAAGCCTAGATTCAAGACTCATAACACTGTCATTGACTTCTTTAACCTCTTTCCTCAAGTCTTTTTCCATGTTTCGTACTTCAAATAAAATTAGATCCAACTTTAGTGAGAGATTCTTGAGATGATTATCATTAAGTGAAGAGATCTCTTCACTTGGAACAACATGATAAATCTATGGAGATGAATCAGAATCCCCTTCAGAAGACTCAAGGCGAAGTTTCTTTTTTGGAAACAATATAGTCCAAACCTTTTCGGTTTTCCGAGAACTGCAACTAGAGGTAGACATCGTGTCTAAACTCTATGAAAATGAAGTAAGATAGCTTACCTCTTATAAGCCGAGAATTCATTCTCAAGGATTTTTGAGAATATTTCTTAATTAGATTCATAACCGAAAATCTAAGATATTTTTGACATATTTTCACTGAAATATTTACATCTATATCCTTACTGTATACAAACACATATAACAAGTAAGGATTTATGGTAACCAATTATGCTGTCACGGTTCTGATGTTGAAGTTTCTTCCCTTGAAGATTTCAACAAATTTTTAGACACATCCCTTGCCCTGACTGTGGGATCATGATGCTCGAAGAGTTTATTCTCTTCCTTCAAAGGGATTCTTGATCTAAGGTTAGATCTTGATTTTATGTTTTTATACAGTTTCTCCCTCTGTTTAGAATTCTGATATTCTCTTTGAAAATGCCCGCTTTGTTTGCACAGAAAGAAAACACCAGAGTTACTACTCTTCGTGGAATTGGATCTCTCAGATTTTTTTCTTCTTACCTTCTTATTTCTTGAGTCATTCAACCTAGGTGATGATTTTTCAAAGAAGTTGAGTTTCTCTCTCAATTTCATATTTTCTGCTTTTAACACCCTAATCTCATCTTGACATGAACGAATATTACAGAGAAGTTTAGATACCTGTATATTTCCAGAGCATTGAGAAATCTCGATTTTCTTCAGTCGCTTGTTAAACTTCTCTTTATCATCCAGAAATCTCTGTTTGAGTTGATCAAGAAAAGATTTAATTTTAGCCATGTCAGCATTTAGAAGGTGACTTCCTCTATCTTTATTGGGAAGTGTTTTTTCGAAAATATGAGGAGTGAACTCTTCATGAAAATCTATGTTTGATAGGGTCTCAGATTCATAGATTTCTGCAAAGGTTGCAACATGATCTATCTCATCAATTTGGTTATTCTCACTTGGACAATAATCAAGAGTGGCAGTATAAGCATTCCTTTTCCACGGTGTGTCCTTAGTTGGACAGTCTGGAGAGATATGGCCAAATCCTCTACACTTGTAACATTGAGGAATATTATCATTATCATCCCAGGTATCTTCATGTTTATGTGGATGAGGACTCTTCCCTTTTGATACCTGTGTTCCCCTTTTTCGTCGTCTCAGCAGTCTCTTGAATCTTTGAGTAAGAAGAGATAGGTGATGATTTATTTCTCCTTCATCATCGGTAAAGAGATCTTCTTGATTATCAAAGTTTTCTGAATATTGGGTTGAAACTCCCTTCATGGCATTGAAAACCATATTGCTCTTTTGTTTGAACAAACTTTCTTGATCAAAGATCTTTAGTTTTCCAACTAAGGAACTCCTGGAGAGGGTTGAGAGATCAATAGCATCGATGATTGCATGTTTTTTAGATTCGTATCTAGATGGCAACGATCTGAGAATCTTGCATACTATATCTTTTTCAAAAATAGTCTTTCCAAACGAGATAGAGGCATTACTCATCTCAGAGAATTTAATGTGAAACTCTTCAAAAGTGTCGTTGTCATCCATTCGAAGGTTTTCCCACTCGGAAGTGAGTGTTTGAAGTCTAGCTTCTTTCTCAGAAGTGTTACCTTCGAATACGATCTGCAGATTATCCCAAGCTTCTTTCGAAGTTTGAGATGTAGACACATGATGTTGTAGGTCACGACTTACAACATGAATAATAGCATTCAAACCATCTGAATTCTGCTTTGCCAATGTCTTTTCTTCGCTCGAAAACTCTGCTAAACGTTTAAGTTCGGTTTCTGAGTTTTCTCTCTTTGGAAGAGTATAACCATCGACGACTAATAACCAAGTATTAAAGTCTCGTAATTGAAGAAAAGATCTCATAGAAGATTTCCACCATATATAGTTTGTTCCGTCAAATCTTGGCGGCACGTTAATTGAAGTCGATTCGTGAGAACTCGAGTTCATTCTTATAGGTTGGATCGCACCAAACACAGATTGTTAGATCTTTTCGTGTTTGCCTGCTCTGATACCAATTGAAAAGGCGAGGGTACCCAAATATACCTCAAGCTAAAACTTTTTCGACCTATAAGTCCTTTCCCCGAAAGTAATTGTCTATGGATACGAGATCGAGACAATACAACTAATCGGTTCACACTTCGTGTGATCGTCTATGGATACGAGATCGAGACAATAAGAAAACAAAGTGTGTTACTTAATAAAAAGGTTCGGGCTTAACCAAACACAATAGGATTCACTTATCAAGTAATAGGAGATTAACGTTTGTGTGATTTACTTTAATAATAATAAAACAATTATAATGCGGAAAATAAAAGTAAATGACATAGCAAGATTTTTTTAACGAGGAAACCGCAAATGCAGAAAAACCCCGGGACCTTGACCAGAATTGAATACTCTTAGGATTAAGCCGCTACACAAAATTACACCTAACTTCGTATAGTTGAGACCAAGTAAATAACCCTATAGTTCACCTAGTTCCGTCTGTATTCCCACGCCTCCGACCTATGAATAAGTCACGTACTTGGAACAATCCCTTTGGTTCGTATTCCAAACAGTAAAGGAACAAGAAATCTGTATGGTAACAACTCTATTCAACCGAGTGATATGAGTCGGACAAAGGCTCTTCCGTTTATCTTAGCATAAACTCCTTCGTCAGGTCTAGATCTATCTTATGTTCAATCACCCGAAGGTAATCGGTTAGATTAAACCAACAACACCTTTAATCCCAAAGGAACCGTGTTGATGACGATCTACTCAATTAGTCAATACAATCTACCACAAGGATAAACCGATTATTAATTGGATCCTCTTTTCCCAAACAAGTATTGTGCACACCAAAGATTATAAAACCAACTCAGATCTTCAATATCTTCTTTGTCTTCAAATCTTCTTTAATCTTCAATAAACACATGCACACAATCACTTGAATCTCTTGTGATCAATCACGCACGGAACGGAGTCTGTTAATAATGGATTATCACAATATCGTCTTTAGATCTAACAACAGTCTAAAGATCCCTGTCGAAACTCTGATCTAGTTTGAGTGAATCTTATATCAGAAGAGAATATTCTCAAGCATAAACAAACTAGGTGCAACCACCGTTAGTCAATCAAATCAATCGAAAACAAAGATAAACCGCAATTATCTAGTTTCCCACCAACGGGTTGCGCTAGAGCTTCTCAATCCCAAAGAAGACTTTAAAGCGAGCGGCCGTATGAGATTTCACCTAATTAGATTACTCTCCTCTCTGATAGGCGGCTACACCATTAACAATGACAAAAGAGGAAGTCAAATTGTTACGAAGGATTAGTTTGCTAGAAAGGCAACCTTCGAGTATTTATAGACAAGGAAGTTTGGAAACCAAAGAATTTCCAAAACCGAAAATATTCTCAAGATATTCTTAAATGCACAGATTCGATTTTCATAATTCCTGGAAATGCTGTCCAAAAATATAATCGAAATCTCTTGGAAAATCTTAATTAGCAAATGCACATTACTAATTCCATAATTTCCTTCCAAGATAAATTAATAATCTTAATTAAAAGATTCTTAACTTACTTATGTTTCGATTATGGGATTCTCTTCCATTTAGCCTTTAAGGAATATCTTTGAAAAATTATAGAAATAAACATTCTCAGCACGTGTTCAAAGTTTGTCAACATATTTACTTTGTAAGTTCTCTTTCACACTTACAACCTTGAAACCGATTTGCCACACTTCCAAAAAAGTTTAGAATTGGTTCATCTGACTTTCAAGAACTATGTGATTGATGAAACCAAACATTCAATCACACTCATGGGTTTGCGGTTCTACCAAAACAAGTTTCGGTTCTACCTCCATGTGAGTACTAAGCATAATCACACTAGCTTACCAAAGATATGATTTACTAGGTACTAGGATCGGTTCCCCACATATATATGGTATCTAACTTATATGTGTTGCACCCCTTCACAGGATCGGTTCCCCTATTGCACTGCACCCCTTACTAGGATCGGTTCCCTTCACCCCTTACAAGGATCGGTTCCCCTTACACCCATTACTAGGATCGGTTCCCTTCACCCCTTACAAGGATTGGTTCCCCTCTTCCATTGGCAGTCACAAAACCGATACATACCAAGGTGATTACTTAAGATTGGTTTTACTAATAAAAGTTCTACCAATACAAAAGTCAGGCCTTTGTGAATTAGATTTACCAAGAACACAACAATTTGTGAGCGGTTCTACTCTATCACACATATTGGTTGTTCATAAGATATGCAATGAATAACAAAACCAATAACGCCTGGCAATTTCCTTTTCGGTTCACAAAATAAGTTTATGAACTTACTTCCTTAGAACACATGTAAACATTGTTCCCTAGGATGAAATCCTCACCTTATACCCATACATAATCACAATAGCATTCAAATGATTATGGCGATGTCTTATCTACAAAGTTTAATGGTTAAGCAATAAACCTCATATTGTATTCCTTAATACTATGTCTATCTAGAGTTCAAACATGCTTCGCAGTTATGTTTTCAATATGCACGACTTGAAAGATACGTCTGGGAATGAAACAGTTCAAGTCAAATATCACTAACCTCAAGTGGAAGGATGATTGTAGTTGTTGTAGCTCCTCACTTATTTACATCTTCAAGACTTCGCAATACTTGTAATGTCTCATATCCTAATGCTTTCAAGCTAACCTATACGAAGTTTAACTCTAGTACATAATCAAGCGAATCTTAACATGAGTTTTGGTTCACTAAAATATGACAACCAAACTTGACATACCAACACTTGGTGGGTTCAACCGAGCAATGCTCTAACACAAGCCAATTCCACAATCCTACTGATTTCATTTGCTCAACAAAGTTCGAAAACTTCGGTTCAAGGAATACATGGTTATGTAATCTAAACTCTCATTTCAACCATCGAGACATTCTCAGAGGATGCTATGTAGCCGTTATTCACAGAATGATTCACGTCAAAGAAATTCTCAAAAATGATTGAAACTTTTCATGACTTTCATCATTAGGTGAAGATAAACCCGATCAAAGCAAAACGCTTTACCAACACAGGATTTCGAGAAAAAGATAAGCATTGAATACTCAGCTCAAAATATCAAGTGTGTATGATCTAGTCTATATAGCATACGACTTTTGTCTTGTAAGAAGTAAGAGATAGAATAGATAGACTTTTGAGTGATAGATAAGTTCAAGTCTTCACATACCTTTTTGTTGATTAAGTTCCACGGTTCCTTGTGTAGATCTTCGTCGTTGTCGTTGAATCGCCATGAAGTTCTTGAGCTCAACTACACTTTTCCTATCCTAGTCCGAGACTTAGCTAATAGGATAGAAAACAATACTTATAGTTTTGATCACTAACATTGACAAACATGCTTGATATAGCAACTCATGCGAGGTCGACCGAACTATGCTCTAACAATCTCCCCGTTTGTCAATTATAGTGATAAAACTATTAATACATATGGAATACAAAAAAGATAAACTTTAGTGGCTCCTATTCCATAGTCTAATCTTCAATGTTCCTTGAAATCTTCGTCCTTCCAAGTACTCCAATGATCCCAAAGTTTGTAATTATAGTATCACCGTTGTTGAAGATCCGTAGCAATAACAATGAGAGAAATCGAGATTCTCGATCATTATTATACAGTGTCATAGTACTATTATGAAACATCAAAGTCCAATTGTATCACGACTTTAACAATCATACTATGGTGATAATGTATCACTCCCCCTTAGTCAATACTCTATCTCGATCATGGAAACCACTCCCCCTTACACAATGATCCGAAAACCATATGTATTAGTAGTGTGAGCTACAATATTTCTCCCCCTTTTTGTCAATAAAATTGGAAAAGGTAAAAGAACGGGTTCATAATGAAATTTCCACAAGAGACATTTCATAGACCAAAAGAAAGAATACACATCATCTTAATTTATATGCAATATTATAGCCGAAGCTAACAACATTCATCAAGGAGTTTAAAGATACAAGATAACCCCTAAAAAATTCCACAGCCGCACACCCCGCAAGATATTACCATTAAGCATAATTTCAAAAGAACTCTCCCCCATTTGATGTCATTCCCGAGAGAACAACAAGAGCGACCTTAATTTCGAAAGAAAAGAAGGATTTTAATTGGACACCAAAAACCACGCGAATGATTTTCTATATCCAAAATCCAACCAAAATAATCACAAGTAAACCCATGAATGTTTTAATTGAATATGCAATTAAATCAAAACCACAAAAGTTATCAATTTAATTGAAAGTGCTCAACATAAGTAAACCTACGGAGCTACGACTAAGTTAATCATATGGAGGTGACTAACTTAACCGTTCAAATACTCAACATAAGGAAAACCTTACGGAATATTAGGATACTCTACATAAGGAAGACCTTACGGAATATGAGGATACTCGACATAAGGAAAACCTTACGGAATATTTAAGACTACATTAACCAATAAAACAGGATAGTGTAGTCATTCATATACTCAACACAATGAATTGTGGAATATATGAAAACTCAACTAGATTAATTACAAGAGAACCTATAATTAATCTAATTGGAATACACATAAGCAAACTAATCACCGAAGTAATCAATTTAATTATTTTTGGGCTCAACATAAGAGAATTATGGAACCCCGACTAAGTTCATCATAGAATATGACAACCTTAACCGTACATGTACTCAACATAAGAAAGAAGAACCTTATGGAGTACAAACTAAATAACCAAGGATGATTAATTAGTTTCTAATGCTCAACATATAGTATCTCACGGAACAACCGACCATGCCAACAACAATCGACTTGGTTGTAACGTGCTCAACGTAAGACACACAATGGAGCCTTTACGGTATTCAAAAGAAAGATCAATGAAGACCAAAACCGTGGATAACCATACAAGGATCTATTCTATCTTTGCATCATTATATGAATAACAACATAATAGACTTTATCCTTGTCAAACAAAAGTTTTAATCATATTTTCCATCACATACATGACTGCATAGGCATAACTTTTGTAATTGTCAAAAGTCCATTCGCCCTTAAACCAATAAACGAATATCGATCATGAACGACTTTACTTTTGACAACAATATGGGACCTTCAAGTTCACGGACGCAAACAATACATATCTCATAAAAATATTTCAATATATCAAACCAAAAGAATAATGCAATAATAATCATCCTCCAAATATTTTTAGAATTTTAAATCAAAACCTAAAAAATAAACACAAGAAGATGAAACAAAATAGCTATGTGTAGTCACAATCATTGCTATTCAAAGCACTAGTTATTCTTCCAACTAATCCAAAAGGAATACTTCCTAGGAAATAATGTCTTTGAGATATTCAGCATCATTCCCAAACTCCTTGTCGTCAACAACCATTGGAACATACTGTTCGTGAAGATAGGAGTTAATATCAACGAACTGTCTTGGTTGATTATGTCGAACCAGGGCTCTCTGTATCTCCAAAGACTTTGAAACAAAAGCCTTTATTTCACGAATCTCCTTTCTTACTTCCTTCAACTCATCAAGAACATCGGAATACTTCTGAGAGTTGGAAGGTGCAGCCTTTGGCTTTCTTGTTCTTTTTCTTTTCAAAGACCTAGAACCAGGAGATTTTTCTTTTTCCTTGATTGAAGACTTAGCAATCATGTTGACATCTTTTCTCTCCATAGACACAATGCTTTGAGAACAGTTATAACCAACTGATTTTTGTGGATGGAATTCACAATCTCGTTAAGCAGTCTTGAGATAAAAAGAATGTCAAGAAGGAAAAAAGAATGTAGGGTTCGAAACCTATAAACAGGTTCGTGGTCGTTCAACTCTAAACCCTATAAAGAGTAGAATTGTCGATAATAACCCTTTCTTTTATTTGATAGACAGAAAACAACAAACCTAAGAAAACACCCTTTCCTAAAGCCTGTGTGTTCATGATCTTGTCTCTTTTGAACAGGCACATGAGACAAGATTTACCAATCAACACAATTAATTTGTGCTGTGGTGAACAACAATTTATCCACCACAGGAGAGGAATCCACAGACTTCTGTCTATCAAAACGATTTGACCATACTTTCTTCTCAAATGGTCTTGCTTTGGAAACTGGTTTCTTAAATGAAGATAAAATCTTACATACCTCAGCAGTCTTCTGGGAAAGTTTAATCTTTCTTGCTAAATGATTTGCTCTTCGTTGAAGTTTGTTGGCGTGACTCACTTGATGTTTGTACTTGTAACACCTTGAAAGTTCGTGTCCCTTCATCGAACAAAACGAGCACGTCAAACTTGGATAGTATTCAGGAATTTGTGGAGCAACAACATCTAAACACATAGTAGATCCTGAAATATCACAAACAGTGTTTCCAAAAGATGAGTCAATTGAATCTTCCAGCTTGATTGGGTCTTCTTCTTTACCAAAACCATCAAGATTGATATAGGTATTGCTGCAACCATCAAAATCAATATTTTCACATAAAAGACCAACACTTGATTTCCTATCTTCATCGGAGTCGTAGGTTTCTGACATCTCATCAAGTGTTACAGCTAGACTTTTGTTCCCAGTGTATTTTCTACGATTTGGGCATTCATTAACAAAATGGACAAAACCCTTACACTTAAAGCACTGAGGCATATCCTCGTCATCAGCCTCATCAGCATCCTTGTTTTTAGGAGGGACGCGACCGTGAGGTTTGTCTAATGACCTAGGTTTGTCTCTTGAAAACCGTTTACTTCTCTTCAACAGAAGATCCCTAAACTGTCTTGTGATCAAGGAGACTGATTTATCAAGATATTCATCTGAAAAATCGTCATCAGACTGATCATCCTCAGAGACATGAACACTCTTACCTTTGACAAGTAACTTAGTGTTCTTCTGTGTTTTAAAGGCAACATCCTTACCGACTTTGGATGTATGCTCATGGTCAAAGATTTTAAGCTTTCCAACCAAGGTGTTTCTGGAAATATTATCAAGGTTATTTACCTCAACGATGGCATGCTTCTTAGACTCGTATCTAGATGGCAACGATCTGAGAATTTTCATCACAATGTCCTTTTCAGGAATAGTCTTATCTAATGCAAAAGATGCATTCACAATTTCATACACTTTGTGATTAAACTCATCAAATGTTTCTTCATCCGCCATACGAAGATTCTCCCAATCAGAATTAAGGTTTTGAAGCCTAGCATCCTTTTCACTGGAGTTCCCTTCAAATACGGTTTCTAAGATATCCCAAGCATCTTTAGACCTAGTGAAATTTGTCACATGATGCTGGAGATTTGGGGTAATGGCATGTATGATAGCATTCAAACCGTCGGAATTTTACTTTGCAACAAGTATCTCTGCAGGGGAGTATTCACCAATAGCTTTGGGAATGTTTACATCACCGGCTTCCACAACGGGAGCATCATAGCCATTAACCACATATACCCATGATTGAAAATCACGCGATTGAAGAAAAGCTCACATAACAATTTTCCACCATAAGTAATTAGATCCATCGAAGACTGGCGGTACGTTAACTGAGATAGTATTCCTGTCCACGGAGTCAGATCGCTACAAACATAGACTTGTGAGGTCTTAAATGTGTTTGCCTGCTCTGATACCAATTGAAAAAGCGGGGGTCTAACAACACCACCCAATAATTCGATTAGAAATCTGTATGGACTAACTCCGAAATACTTTCCTAGAGAATCAGCTAGACTGTCAGGCTCATCTAGAATAAAGTATCTCAAGGAATTAATATCTCTCACTTGTTTTTTATTAATACTCAAGCTAAAACAATAGCGAGTCTTTTTAATCAAACACAAGGAATAACTTGGATGGTACCAAAGACCAATATCCAAGGATCAATCAATATCAATCAACAACCAAAGGTTGGATTTCCAATTGATGATCTTAACGCACAACCTGTATTATTTCAATTATATAAAAATATAATGCGGAAAAGAAATAACACAGACACCAGAAATTTTGTTAACGAGGAAACCACAAATGTAGAAAAACCCCGGGACCTAGTACAGATTGAATACACACTGTATTAAGCCGCTACAGACACTAGCCTACTGCAAACTAACTTCGGACTGGACAATAGTTGAACCCCTATCAATCTCCCATTGATACAAGGTACAGTTGTACTCCTACGCCTCTGATCCCAGCAGGATGCTACGTACTTGATTCCCTTAGCTGATCTTACCCATAACTAAGAGTTGCTACGACCCAAAATCGCAGGCTTGATAATAAACAAATCTGTCTCACACAGAAAAGTCTATCAAAGGATAAATCTGTCTCCCACAGATAAACCCTAGGTTTTGTTACGTCTTAGATACAAAATCAAGGTAACAGGAACCAATTGATAATCCGGTCTTATATTCTCGAAGAACAGCCTAGATTAATCAATCACCTCTCAATAATCCTTCCTGACTACACAAGCGGATTATCGAGGAATCACAAACAGTGAGGCGAAGATGTTTGTGACTTCTTTATCTTGCCTATCAGAGATAATCAAATCTCAAGCCAATCAAATCGATTATACTCGTACGATAGAAGATGCAAGATCAAATCACACAACTACGATAAAAGTAGTATCGGTCTGGCTTCACAATCCCAATGAAGTCTTTAAGTCGTTAACCCGAATTTAGAGAAGAAACTCAAGGGTTAATGGAGATCGACTCTAGAGAGCGCACTAGTATCACACAGACGTGTGGGGATTAAGTTTTGCTCTAGATAGAAGTCCTCTATATATAGCCTTTCAAATCAGGGTTTTGTCTTAGGTATTAAGCAAACCTTATTCACCGTTAGATGAAACTTGATTTAGATTCAAGCTAATATTTCTCAACCGTTAGATCGAAAAAAAAAAGCTTGTCATACACACATGGTAAACGTGTACTGGGTTTGTGAAACACATGCCCAAACGTGTATGCGTGTGTTGGTTCAACACAGTAACCAAAAGGTTAACCATATGAGCATCTCATATTAACCTGGTTCTTCTTCACCATAACTAGTTCAAATGACTTCAAACGAACTAGTTAAGAGTTGTTCAATTGCTATGAGATTTTATGTAAAACACAAGACACAATTGAATCAAAGATGATTACGATTCGATCGAATCGGCTCAATGAACATTATAGCCATGGTTTGCATAAAGCATTCCTTAGTAATTTAATGATTCATGTTCAGAGCTCATCTTTAGATCATAACCTATTAAGTAGACAAACAAGTTCGCGGACTTAATCAATCGGGTTGAGTTTTCCAAACTCATCAGAATTTCTCGGGAAGAGAAGTTCCGCCAGTTCGCGGACTGGGTTCGCGGACTGATGTAGATGGTGGATTTCGAAAAAGGGTAAAATCGTAGACCCATAATTATACGAACCTCTGATCCAGCAATCAGACGTGAGTATTGAGACGCGAGTCTCTCATCGAATTCTCTGACTGAGGATACTTTCTCTCAGAGTACATGCAGATATGTAGTCTCACAGCTGGATAACGGCATATCTCATGAATACTGAACACTTTCAGTGATTATTTCTATATAGTATCACGAGATGGACGGCTCCTAGACAGCTTGTTCTGCTAGTATAGAGCGATAACGTCTTCAGGAACAAACAACGAGTTTACCCTGACTATATAAATGATATGACTTACCGGCAAGCTCATATCGGGATAATTAATGCTCCTAGACAGCTTGCTCTGCTAGTATAGATCCACAAAGTTAATTATTCCTAAAGTTCTTGGATTCATCCGTGACATTCACTACTGAATTCCCAGACTAATCTATCATTTGCTCCCATTCCATGGTCGAATCCACGGCCTGGTCCCATGGAATGGCAATGACAATTGCTCATATTCCATGGTCGAATCCACGACCTGATCCCATGGAATGGCAATGACAATTGCTCTTATTTCATGGTCGAATCCACGGCATGATCCCATGAAATGGCAATAAACAATTTTTCTGATTCTATGATCGAATCCACGACTTGATCTCATAGAATAGCAATGAAACAACTATATTATCTCATTACTCTGATTTCATGATCGAATCCACAACTGGTCTCATAAATGGTAATAGATAAATCTTAATTACTCCGTGGTCGAAACTATGATCCCATGGAATGGTAATGATCTCTTTATTATTCGTAGTCGAATCCTCAGCTGATCCTATGAATTAATAGTAAACGTCTATTTATTTTATTACTCAGTTTCATGAATTATTCTCCACTGAATTTCATAAATTAATAATAAATAATCAAAAACCGGGTGTCTGAGCTACCTCTAAGTAAGCCCCGATTTATATGGTGAAAGTGTATTCAACGACAAT
The DNA here is from genome assembly GCF_003573695.1 of Papaver somniferum. Taxonomy (NCBI): domain Eukaryota; kingdom Viridiplantae; phylum Streptophyta; class Magnoliopsida; order Ranunculales; family Papaveraceae; genus Papaver; species Papaver somniferum. Next base: position 2,228,414 of record NW_020621603.1, on the reverse strand, counting down.
GCACTAATAGTCACCGCACGAACGAGTATTTCAAAATACGACGAAACGATTAACCTATTGCAAAATAGGAAGAAAATAATAAATAATCAAAATATTGACCAAGGAGCCAAGGAATTGGACTCATTGACTGGCCGACCGTGCCATGACCAATCCCACGCCAGTTTTATATTTTATCATATTTTTATTATTTTCCTTCATCTGATGAAAATCCTTTCATTTGAACAAATCTCCTTCGTCTCGAGGAAACTCCTCGACTTCATGGTGTTTTCATAAACCCATGAAAATAATATAAAATTAAGGAAAAATAATGTGGGACGTGACCATTGGCCAACCGGCCATGCCTTGGTCCCAGTCGGCCCCACACCTTATGGTTCCTCATTATTTTATTATTATTATTATTATTTCTCTGATTTCATGAAAAAACTCCTTGATTTCATGGTATTTTGCAAAAATTAGGAAATAAATAATATAAAATTATGAAAAAACTTTTGGGACCGGGCCCTAGCCGGCCGGCCATGCCCTAGCCGGTCCCACACGCCCCGTTATTTTATTATTATTTATTTTATTTTCCTTGAACTTATCAAATTCCTTGATTTCATGGTATTTCTCTCAAATTCGGAAAATTTCCCTCAAATCATGAAAAATACATTAAAAAATATATAAAATTATGAAAACTTGTGGGAACGGGCCCTAGCCGGCCGACCATGCCTCTCATGGCCCCACACACCCTTGTTTTTATTATTTTAATATTTTTGCTTCCTTGAACTCATGAAAACTCCTTCACTTCAGGGAAACTCCCTAAATTCATCAAAACTCTTTAAATCCATGATATTTTCATAAAATCATAAAAAATATTATAAAATTAAGGGAAAGGCACCACGGAACCGTGGTCACGACTGGCCGACCATACCTTGGTTTCACGGTCCCACACCTCCTCATTCCTTTATTTTATAATTATTTTTCATCATCTCATGGTGTTTTCCTCAGTTTCAGCGAAACCCTAATTTTGGCATATTTTCTCGAATGGACGCTCAACTGCACGTCAGAAAATATCAAAATTCCCAGAACTGAGACACAGACGCCTTGGGGAACGAGCATGTTATCTTGATCGACCAAGATTGGCTCTTTGGCTTACAGAAGCCGGTCCCATCAATTTTCACAGTTTTGACCTAATTTGCACAATTGCACGTATTAGGTCCAAAACTCTTCCAAACACTTTGGATTTTCATGAAGTGATCATCAGGAGGTCATGTGACTACCCAGGGCCGGTTTCATGACCCCATGATCGGTCCCTCACTCCGTCATAATTAATTAGGTTTTCTCACCTAAGGCTCAGACGAGCATTTTCGAATAAATGATTAAACCAGCATTTGATCATTCTTTCACCAACAAATCGTCAACTCTTTAGGAGTTATTTGTATTTGCTCACGTGAGAATATGGACACTACATGGTTGATCCATGGTCCCATGTAGTCGCTCCCTCCTTCGTCCCATGGTTAAAATTCTGACGAACCATGAATTGATCATCAATTGATCAAATTAGGGTTTCTGAATCCAAGGATCATCATTCCAGATTCCAACCTTAATAATTTTACGACGACCTCATGGTCATTAATTTTATTAATTATGCTCGGTTCAACGACCAGTATTCTAATTAATGTTTTTAGTACGCTGCCAATAATCCATCAGATGAGCAACACATGCTCAGACGATCAAATATTCAACAATTCATCACATGAGCAACACTTGATCAGATGATAAATATTTGCTCAAGGAATATTGGTTCAACAATCAATATTCAACGATCCATTGAATGAGCAATACTTGCTCACTTCATCGTAAGAACTATACCTCTGTCTCATGACATGTTCAACTCATGAGTCTCAGAATATTTCATGTTCAACTCATCAACTACATGGACTCATCGTCCCATCAAACCACGAAGTCATCAATTGACTAACATACCACGAGACGTCAATCGTGTCACTTTGAGGGGATATCACTTAGGGTTTTGGTCTGGCGATCTATGACACGTGTGTTCAAACACACGATGGAATGTGAGCAAGTCGTGCAATCAGTTGAAGGAATTCACGAGGTAGTGGATGGAAAATCGACCAAGTCTCCACACGTTGAGAAACTGGTTTCAAATACGATCTCCACTTCCCCGCTCCTTGATTTCATCAACTGTCACACTTCATGGGGTCATGGTGTCTAAAATTCCAACAATATAAATAAGTCTCAGAATCATGATTGAATCATCAGCATCAACAATATCATCAATCTTACGTCTCATCGACAACACGAGATCATCAACTAATCAATTGAGCAACTACTCTCAATTGAGCGATTTCAATCATTCAGAGCTTATCATTTTCAGAATTCACACACCCACAATCTTTGATTACCATTGATTCCACACATTTCCCAGCTTCCCTCCTACAGATCAACACATCCTCTCTTGTGACCGAATTTACTCTGGAACAGTCATTGTCTTGATTTAGGCCAGAGTACTACAGATTGATCTCTCGAATCTAAAGAACCCCCTTTGCAGCGGTGCATCTGTGTGAGGTTTAACATTTCACTCGGTTTGAGGAGTCTCCTCCGTACGGTCGTCTCCTCAATTCCTTAAAAACCAGCAAATCGTTTTTCCCCATCTACAGATTGGCGACCACAGTGGGAGGTCATTCTCTCGGTTGCAATCTCACAATTGCACAAGATGGTTGATCTCAGGTCAGGTTCAGTTACGAATCCTAACACAAACCGTGCTAGCACTAGCAACAACAATTCCAACCTCCAACACTGATGGTAGTGACATTACTCCCCCTCACGTAGAAGGTCATCCACTGTCCGAACGACACCCTGAAGAAGTCAGAGGAGATCCACCACCTACCATTGCTGATCTTATCAAAGCGCATGAGACTCTGCAAAGAATCAGACTGACATGGCTGCTGCACAGAAGGAGCTGTGTAATTATCTCAAAACTCTTACTGACAAGATGTCAGATAAAACTCAATTGAAGGGAAAGGAGAAGGAAATACTCAGACGACGATCCTGAAGTAATTCCAATCTATACAGTAGAAGACGATGAAGTCCGCAAAACTGTTGCAGACAACTCGTCAGCGAAGGGATCATCGAACTTCATTACTCGCAAGGATATGGAGCACCTCTTGGAGAACCGTGGAAAAGACAAGACATCGCATGACCATCGTCATCAACCTCCTTATCCTGCCGCTACGCAGAGGATTCCACTCCCCAAAGGTTACGTTTCTCCAACTTTCACCTTGTATGATGGAACTGACAATGCTCGGGAACATGTCTCTCGTTTTCTCGAAGCCCTGGGAGAACAGGAACATAATCATGTCTTTCATCTCAAGGAATTCTCAAAATCTCTGAAAGGCAGGGCATACATCTGGTATAACAACATCACACCAGGGACTATCAATAATTGGGGAGAAATGGTTAACGCATTCTACAGGAAATACTTCTTCGTGTCAGAACAAGTCACCCTTTCCGATCTTGGAAGAATGTTTCAGAGGGTCAGTGAAAATCCCAATGATTATGTGAAAAGGTTTAGAGTCCAAGCCCAGGATTGTCACGACCCAAACGTCACGAAGAAACAATTGGTGGACTTGTGCATCATTAGTATGCTCCCGGTCTATAGGGCCTTGCTATAGAATCTTCGATTCCAGACTTTCTCAGAGCTTCACGAAGCTGCGAAGAGGTCGGCAACTACTGCACCCGCTCTTTTGGAAAGAACAAAGTCTACAAAGACTGAGGATTCAAAAGACACTCGAGGAAGCAGGCGTTTGATCAACAAGCAGTACAACCTGCAACCTTCAACAAATATTATCGCAGAAGGGAGTAAGCGAAAAGCAGAACCACAGCACAAGCAGACTCCCTCCACCCCTTCAAAGGCACACAAGAAATATAATTCGAAAGTCCCTCCTCAGCATACGGAAGATCCAGAAGCACCTGATTTTCCCTGTTCAATGGAAGAAGTTAATGAACTACTCGATGCCTGGATCCAAGATGGTGCAATCAAATTGCCTTATGTCAAGAAGGAACCAACTGAAGAAGCCATGGAAAATCCTCGGTATTGCCGCTTTCATAGATAGTCAGCCATCCCACAAGTGATTGCAAAATTTTGAAGCGCATATTCAAAGAAAAGGTCGAATCAGGAAAGCTCAACCTGGGGACTGATGGAGTACACAAAAAACCCCTCCCAGTCAGAACTTTTACCATCTCTGAACCTCCTGTCAGGGAAGCGGTCCAATCTCTGATTGAACATGCCTGCGAGTTGTTGTATCTTTCAAAAACTCAAAGGAAAGACATGTTTGCTGCACTGAACCACATCGTGTCCGGAAAACGTCTGCTGATCCAAGAGACCACCACCGAACCTTCAGCCACCGAAAAAGAAATGTATGACTGGGGACTGCTCACCACAGTGCACATTAAAGGAAATGAGTTCAAGAGGGAGTTCGTCGATGTTGGTACCGCTGTCAACATCATCCCTTTGAAAACTCTCAGAGCTGCTGGTATTACTCGACAGGAAGCCACCCATGCTCCCATAGCAATCAGGGACCACGAAGGAATCTCCAGAGACGCATACGGCTTCATCACTCTCGAAGTTGCGGAAAGATTGATCTGTACTAAGGCCAAGTTTTTCATAATCCGGGAAGACCCTGGATACGACATGGTCCTTGGAATAACTTGGATTCATGCTGGAAGGATAACGATGCCTTCAACATATCCTGTCATCGAAAAGGATTCCGAGTCGGAAGACGAAGCAGAGGACGCACCACCGTTTGAACATCTGGAAGAAGTAAAAACTCTGATGGGACTTACGCAGGAACTTGGAGAAAATCCGCACACCTTTGTCAGAAGGATTCGAGCTCAGTCAAGTCTTATTCCTCCTCATGCTCCAATATTACCACTGTTCAGATACGCTACTATGGTCCAGGGACTTCTCCCCATGAACAATTTAGCAGTCATCAAAATCTACGAGTGGGTAACTTCACCTCAGCAATATTACACCCAATGGTTGAGTTCAGAACTTCTTCAAATCGGTCACTCCATCGAGAGGTTTATTGTTGAAGACCTGGCTAAGCATGATCAACACTATGATAGATACTCTCTTCCGCGCGAGTGTCCATATTTGCCACAATCGTGGAATTCCGTCAAAGAGGAAATTTCGAATCAGCGGAAGATATTCAAGGCACGATCAACCAAGCGTAACAAGTTTCATGAAGGGTACCTGGTTCTCAAAGTAGTTCAGCGCGGTTTTCATTCTACAAGGAACTCCAATTGGGAAGGACCATTCATAGTCGCTAAGTCCGTGGCCGGAGGATACTACAAATTGATCAACACAGATGACAGAACCCTGCCAGTAATTTACGGAAATTGGCTCAAGGCGTTTATCTGAAATTATTGGACATTTGAGGTATTGGGCATTCGAAGCATTCATGGCGTTTGGATTTAACATTTAGGATTTTTTTTCATTTGTATTTCAATTCCTCCAAAACGTTGGCAATACTTGCAATTAGTATTTGAATTCAGCAACTTATCAAAATTCAGTTCATATTTCGTAAAAGAAAATATCTATCAAATATACAAGAAAATCCTTAACCATCAGTCAATCCAAAACCATCTAAATATCAAAACCCGAGTGTAAACCTCACATCTCTCAGAAGTTCAGAAGTTCAAGAGATAATCAAAGGAAATCAGCAAGAAAAGGATTTCGCTCATCAGCATCCTTCAAGATTTTCAAAGCCGCCCTCTCCTTGTTCAACTCCTCGGTCAGCTTGGAAATCTTGTCCTCCTTCTCCTTCACAGCATCATTGGGAAAGGGTATGTTCTTCTCACATGAATCCTTGATAATGTTTATTTGCTTGCGAAGCCATTTCACATTGAGGCCAAGTCTCTCTGAATTCTCCAAGTTAAACTCCCAATCAAAGAGTATATCTGGAGTCATAGTATTCCTAGGTATGGCACTCATATCACTCACGACACGCTAGATAACGCCTACTTGCATGGTTAAAACATAAGCACGCCCAGGATTCCTGTCAACGATCATATGGCCAAACTTCTTCCATATTGTCTCGTACAAGCGTGCATATCCAATGGGAACGTTGAATCCACCGATCAATTCATGATATGGGAGTGAAGTGTCAAATGGAGGATCAAAAGAAACTCCTGCAGTTGTATATTCATACACTATTATACGGTTCTCAGTCACTGGAGCGGATTCCACAACCAAAGAAATAATTCTTTCGGTATTCTCCGCTGCTGTCTCGGTTTCTTCTATCACTGAGGCAACAACCATCTGAGTTTCCATAACATCGGTAGAGACCTTCTCATGGCCTTGAAGTGTAGGGATGGTTGTCTCTACATCAATAACTCCAGAATGGTTAGAGTTATCATCGTTGGCTCCAGTATCCTCAACTTCGGTATTTAGCACCTAATACGAAGATTACATGAGGTTAGAGTCACGAATCCAAAGGAGATTATGAAACACAGTATACCAGCAAGGCAACACCATCAAGGTTCATCATAATACATTCAAGTCACGAGCAAATAACATAAAAGTCATGAAAACACGTTTTACGATGAGTCTGTCTGAAGAAACTGAACTCTGCTCTGTACTAAGAGACAAACTGGGAGCGATCTACAAGGAATTTGAGTATGGAACATATACCATTCTCTTAGTATGGATGTCCTCTACGACATGTCAAAATTTCATGACAATCCGATGACAAGTAGATGTGGCCAAAATATCAAGTGATGCGTAATCTGAAAAAGTCCTGGAAGTTTACTATTTCACCTTTTTCAGGCTCTGAACGTGCTCAAAACTTAAAAAGATTCTCTTCTAAAGCTTGGAAATTTTCCGAGCTTGAATTTGCACATGCAGATCATCAAAATCCGATTCCGGACGAAGATTCTACGGCATTTTTACTAAAAAGCTGGGTTCGACGAAATTTGACTAAGTTTTCATATACGCACATGGATTCACATTCATTCATTCAAAAATCAACACTTTTATACTTCTATGAAGAAGGTACATGGTATATGCTTACTTGAGAGGTATCCAAAGCGTTCAAGGAGTTGGGATTGTCCGTGTCAACGATGGGAGGATCATTACTTTCATTCGGCTCCAAATCCTTGGCACCGCCTGTGTCTCTATTCTCAAGAGACGGTCGAGTAGCAGCACTCTCCATTTCCATAACGACATCCTCCTGGACATATTCTCAAACAATTAGCGTTTCATCAATAAAGCATTATAATCAAACATGTGAAGATATACTAACAACTTCTTCTTCATCGCTCAAGTCAGAAATTTCTTGCTCAAAGGAGGAGAACCGAAGACCATCAATACTTGATGGAGCAAAACTCTGCAACGGAATAACAATATCGGTTTCAGGATCCTAATAATATGGGCGATTAAGAGTCACAACAAAGAAAATACTGGAAACTCACCAAAGAACCAACTGGGGACTTTACGGTATTGAGTAACAGCTTATCACCTTTATGCCTTCCTTCTCCGCCCTGAATAACCGCCCAAGTCTCTGAGAAATCTACACCGCTTCGAGGTCGTATATTACGACCGTCCTGTGGTGAAATCCAGTAATATAATCAGAATACAGTTCTTATAATTTCGTGAAGATTATATGAAGAAACATACCTAAGAGCATCCTGGAGACGACTTTCGTTTATCACCAGAAAGATACTTCAATCTTGGTCGACTGGAAATTATCTCAGCCGAAGGAAGATCCTTGAATGGAGGTCTGGGAAATCTTACAAAGCCACGTAAACTCCCAAGTTGCTGATCCCAGAATTCTACATAACCTGGGGTTACATAGGCGAATCTATCAGAACCAGGAAACCAGTAGCTACTCCCTTCCACGTGAGTATGATCCAAATGAGTCCTGAGTTGCTCAACTGATGGCTTCCTTCTCCGTATGGTTGGAACACACTGATCCATACCATTTGTCGAGCTGCTCTATCAATATTATACTCCTCCACTGAAAGCTCTCCAAACGTGGCTGATAGCAAATAACCAGGGGTGCAACTCAACATGAAAGATCTTTCGCCATCACTCAGATGCGCACCAGACGTCAAACTCGTGTTTTCTCCAGTATTGAAAGTCACCGGCTGAGAAACATAATCAGGGACTGACACCCACGGGCGAAAATTGAACTCAAATTCTTCATCTAACACATCAATGAAGCGTATTTTAGAACGAGGTTGCTTTGTGGACCAACGCATGATCCTAGCATTATCTTTCTCAGGAAAAGTATGGCGCGCATCAGTATTCGGTCCTTGCAGAACATTACGTGGAGTAGGTGCATAATTATTAAAGTACTCCCACATCAAAAAAGAAACATTGTGTTGGCATAACACTCAATCTTCATAGAGCCGTTCGACACACTGGAGTCTATAATCAAGGAGTCCAGGTTGTAATACAAGGAGCCTAAGAATAAACTACCTATCGGAAGTTGCTCGCCTTGAGCCATCTTAATAGCAAAGGGAATCAAAAAAGGCTTCAACAAGTTTCCAATATCTTCAAAAACGTCTCTGGACAACCATAAACATAAGAAAGCAGCAATGGGTAACATACCGTCGATGGGTTTATCAGAAACCTCGTCTTTGCGCCACCAGTGTGTCAACCAGGAAGCATAGCATCCTTTACTACCAGCCTTATTCGCTTTCTCTGTTGCAGCTGTCAAGACATGAGAAATATCGGTCTCCTCATCTGAAAGATCCCCAGGAAGATTGCCCGTGATTGGGAGATGCATCAGAGCCGCCACGTCTTCCAATGTAATAGTAAACTCTCCCCATCTACATATGAAAGTGTGAGTGGGAATGCACCAGCGAGCAAACAGAGCCACAATACCACTTGCGTCATGATAAATGAACAACTCTCCAGAAGCTTGAATAGCTCTCGTCACCTGCGCCTGGTCGAGCATAGTCCTCACATGAGGAAAGCCCAACATATGCCTCGCCCAACCGGAAAATTTCTCCAAAGGTCGTCGAGAAAGCTTAAACTCTATGATTGATGAGGTGAAGATCCCTCGTTCAAGATAAAATCGAATCACTGTCTTAGGAGTCACCAATTTCTTCTGAGTAACAGTTCTTGGATTTATCAAAATACGATACACCGGGAATTTCAAATGTTGCTCAGCTCCTGGAATATCTTTTTCAAAGAATGCATCATCTATGTTCGGGACATTCTTAGTCCCAGGGATTTCGTCTTCGTCTCCCCCAACGGAAGTTTCATCCATGCATGTCTCATCTCTGGAGATACCATCATCAACGCACATATATTCCCTCGAGGCGTCGTCAGCTTGGGAATTAGTCATCTTTGCTGAGTAGCTGAAAAGGTTCACACTACATTCTACTTCAGTATGCCGTCCAGATATAAATCAAGGAAATACAAGCAAAAATGGTAACTCTTATCTCTTACCTTTTATACTTCCACTAACAATAGTGATAGTAATGCTAGAGTTAACACCTCAAAATCGTTCGTCTCTTCGAAAACAGCAAAAACGAACGAAACTTTATTTAATTTCCGAAACTGATTTTTCATGAAATCACGGACACAATTTTCATAATGTGAGCATTCACACAACTGACCTATGAAGTTTGTAACAATAAAATATTTCATCATAAATATATCGTCTATCTTCGAAGGTTCCTCAAAACACACGCTTTGATTTTTTGAAAAAGCAGTAATTAATGCAACTTGCCTACATGAACTCTCAAGGATTTTATTTAATGAAAACAAACTCATGAAAATAAAATTTATCATCATATTTTGCACAATATATGTCACGGATGCATATATATAAAAAAAGAAAACTATTTTTCCTTCGTATCGTCGTTATTTGTCTTTAAAACGAAGGTTTATCTCAAAATACTATGAAAGCTCACATCTCATACATATGATAAAGTTTTGTATTTACATGAAAGCTCATAAGAAAAATTTTATCACTGGACACAAGTTCATCATATGAATTTCCCTTCGAGTCGTCGTAATTTTCCTTTAAAACGAAGGATGATTTCGATTTCGTGAAAATTTACTCCTTTTATGATAAAACCGTGATACACATGAAATCTCATACACTAAGTTTTATCACTGGACCTAAGTTCACATATAAAAAAAAAATCTCTCCTAAATCAGAGATTATAGTTAGTTTTCAAAACTAACGATCGAACGAACATACGTTTTCAAAAACGAGGGTTTTCATAAAACCCATACCAATATACACACACATGTATACGGTTTCATCATGATCAAAACATGAACAACTCATGAAGGTCACAACATCAGCAAACATCAAAAAAAAAAAAAAATACTTGGTCGGTCGGCCGGAAAATGGTCGGACTTCGGCTGATCGGACGGCGATCGGCGGCGGCTCCGGCGTCAGGAAATTTTCCTCCTCCCCTGTGAACGAGCGTGAAGATGATGAAGGGATCAAAGCACTGGTCATGAAAAAAAAAGGATTAATTCCTTTTATATCAATTTTTTTTCCAAAACCTAATTTTCTAAGGATTTCCTTATTGGGCCCGGCCCGCAAATCCTAAAAAACCATGGTCCCATCGTCCAAACCAGAGGTTCAACACCAATTTATGTCCATCAAACGACGCTCTATCATGCCATTGAGACCTTCATTCAAGTCCTGGTTTACTCGTACAATCGAAATCCGGTAACGTCTTAACTTACGACTAAGTTCAATTACTTATATTGTTTATGACCGGAAAATCACCATTCAATACTGAGTGAGGAACACGGCTTTCCTCACTAAGCAGGGGACTTAATGTAGATGGTGGATTTTTGATAAAGGGTAAAATCATAAACCCATAATTATACGAACCTCTGATCCAACAATCAGACGTGAGTATTGAGACGCGGGTCTCTCATTGAATTCTCTGAATAAGGATACTTTCTCTCAGAGTACATGCAAATATGTAGTCTCACAGCTGGATAACGGCATATATCATGAATACTGAACACTTTCAGTGATTATTTTATATAGTATCACGAGATGGACGGCTCCTAGACATCTTGTTCTGCTAGTATAGAGCGATAACGTCTTCAAGAACAAACAACGAGTTTACCCTGACTATATAAAGGATATGACTTTTCGGCAAGATCATATCGGGATAATTAATGCTCCTAGACAGCTTGCTCTGCTAGTATAGAGCCACAAAGTTAATTATTCCTAAAGTTCTTGGATTCATCCGTGACATTCACTACTGAATTCCCAGAATAATCTATCATTTGCTCCCATTCCATGGTCGAATCCACAGCCTGATCCCATGGAATGGAAATGAAAATTGCTCATATTCCATGGTCGAATCCACGACCTGATCCCATGGAATGGCAATGAAAATTGCTCCTATTTCATGGTCGAATCCACGACATGATCCCCTGAAATGGCAATAAACAATTGTTCTGATTCTATGATCGAATCCACGGCTTGATCTCATAGAATATCAATGAAACAACTATATTATCTCATTACTATGATTTCATGATCGAGTCCACAACTGGTCTCATAAATGGTAATAGATAAATCTTAATTACTCTGTGGTCGAAACTACGATCCCATGGAATGGTAATGATCGCTTTATTATTCGTAGTCGAATCCTCAGCTGATCCTATGAATTAATAGTAAACGTCTATTTATTTTATTACTCAGTTTCATGAATTATTCTCCATAGAATTTCATAAATTAATAATAAATAATAAACAACCAGGAGTCTGAGCTACCTCTAAGTAAGCCCCGATTTATATGGTGAAAGTGTATTCAACGACAATGCACTAACAGTCACCGAACGAACGAGCATTTCAAAATACGACGAAACGATTAACTTATTGCAAAATAGGAAGAAAATAATAAATAATCAAAATATTGACCAAGGCGCCAAGGGATTGGACTCATTGACTGGCCGACCGTTCCACGACCAATCCCACGCCAGTTTTATATTTTATCATATTTTTATTATTTTCCTTCATCTGATGAAAAATCCTTTCATTTGAACAAATCTCCTTCGTCTCGAGGAAACTCCTCAACTTCATGGTGTTTTCATAAACCCATGAAAATAATATAAAATTAAGGAAAAATAATATGGGGCGTGACCATTGGCCAACCGGCCATGCCTTGGTCCCAGCCGTCCCCACAACTTATGGTTCCTCATTATTTTATTATTATTATTTCTCTGATTTCATGAAAAAACTCCTTGATTTCATGGTATTATGCAAACATTAGGAAATAAATAATATAAAATTATGAAAAGACTTGTGGGACCGGGCCCTAGCCGGTCCCACATGCCCCGTTATTTTATTATTATTTATTTTATTTTCCTTGATTTCATGGTATTTCTCTCAAATTAAGAAAATTTCCCTCAAATCATGAAAAATACATTAAAAAATATATAAAATTATGAAAACTTGTGGGACCGGGCCCTAGCCGGCCGGCCATGCCTCCCACGGCCCCACACACCCTTGTTTTTATTATTTTAATATTTTTGCTTCCTTGAACTCATGAAAACTCCTTCACTTCATGGAAACTCCCTAAATTCATCAAAACTCTTTAAATCCATGATATTTTCATAAAATCATGAAAAATATTATAAAATTAAGGGAAAGGCACCACGGGACCGTGGTCACGACTGGCCGACCATACCTTGGTTTCACGGTCCCACGCCTCCTCATTACTTTATTTTATAATTATTTTTCATCATCTCATGGTGTTTTCCTTAGTTTCAGCGAAACCCTAATTTTGGCATATTTTCTCGAATGGACGCTCAACTGCACGTCAGAAAATATCAAAATTCTCAAAACTGAGACACGGACACCTTGGGGACACGAGCATGTTATCTTGATCGACCAAGATTGGCTCTATGGCTTACAGAAGCCGGTCCCATCAAGATTGGCTCTATGGTTTACACGAGCATGAAGTGATCATCAGGCGGTCACGTGACTACCCAGGGCCGGTTTCATGACCCCATGGTCGGTCCTTCACTCTGTCATAATTAATTAGGTTTTCTCACCTAAGGCTCAGACGAGCATTTTGGAATAAATGATTAAACCAGCATTTGATCATTCTTTCACCAACAAATCGTCAACTCTTCAGGAGTTCTTTGTATTTGCTCACGTGAGCATATGAACACTACATGGTTGATCCACGGTCCCATGTAGTCGCTCCCTCCTTCGTCCCATGGTCAAAATTCTGACGAACCATGAATTGATCATCAATTGATCAAATTAGGGTTTCTGAATCCAAGGATCATCATTCCAGATTCCAACCTTAATAATTTTACGACGACCTCATGGTCATTAATTTTATTAATTATGCTCGGTTCAACGACCAGTATTCTAATTAATATTTTTGGTACGCTGCCAATAATCTATCAGATGAGAAACACATGCTCAGACGATCAAATATTCAACAATTCATCACATGAGAAACACTTGCTCAGATGATAAATATTTGCTCAAGGAATATTGGTTCAACAATCAATATTCAACGATCCATCGAATGAGCAATACTTGCTCACTTCATCGTAAGAACTATACCTCTGTCTCATGACATGTTCAAATCATGAGTTTCATAATATTTCATGTTCAACTCATCAACTACATGGACTCATCGTCCCATCAAACCACGAAGTTATCAATTGACTAACATACCACGAGACGTCAATCGTGTCACTTTGGGGGGATATCACTTAGGGTTTTGGTCTGGCGGTCTACGGCACGTGTGTTCAAACACACGATGGAATGTGAGCAAGTCGTGCAATTAGTTGAAGGTATTCACGAGGTAGTGGATGGAAAATCGACCAAGTCTCCACGCGTTGAACAACTGGTTTCAAACACGATCTCCACTTCCCCACTACTTGATTCCATCAACTGTCACACTTCATGGGGTCATGGTGTCTAAAATTCCAGCAATATAAATAAGTCTCTGAATCATGATTGAATCATCAGCATCAACAGTATCATTAATATCACGTCTCATTGACAACGCGAGATCATCAACTCATCAATTGAGCAACTACTCTCAATTGAGAAATTTGAATCATTCAGAGCTTATCATATTCAGAATTCACACACCCACAATCTTTGATTACCATTGATTCCACACATTTCCCAGCTTCCCTCCTACAGATCAACCCATCCTCTCTTGTGACCGAATTTACTCTGGAACGGTCATTGTCTTGATTTAGGCCAGAGTACTACAGATTGATCTCTCAAATCTAAAGCACCCCCTTTGCAGCGGTGCATCTGTGTGAGGTTAACTTTTCGCTCGGTTCGAGGAGTCTCCTCCGTACGGTCGTCTCCTCAATTCCTTAAAAAACAGCAAATCATTTTTCCCATCTACAACTGAGTTCGCGGACTTAACAACAAACGAGTTATATTGGAAATCCCAACAGAAATTCTCGGGATGAGAGTTTCCGTCAGTTTGCGGACTGGGTTCGCGGACTTGGCAAGCCAATTCCACAATCCTACCGATTTCACTTGCTCAACAAAGTTCAAAAACTTCGGTTTAAGGAATACATGGTTATATATTCTAAACTCTCATTTCAACCATTGAGACATTCTCAGAGGACGCTATGTAGCCGTTATTCACAGACCGATTCACATCAGAGCAATTCTCAAAAGTGATTGAAACTTTTCATGACTTTCTTCACTAGGTGAAGATAAACCTGATCAAAGTGAAACGCTTTACCAACACATGATTTCGAGAAAAAGATAAGCATTGAATACTCAGCTCGAAATATCAAGTGTGTATGATCTAGTCTATATAGCATACGACTTTTGTCTCATAAGAAGTATGAGATAGAATAGATAGACTTTTGAGTCATAGATACGTTCAAGTCTTCACATACCTTTTTGTTGATGAAGTTCCACGGTTCCTTGTGTAGATCTTCGTCGTTGTCGTTGAATCGCCATGAAGTTCTTGAGCTCAACTACACTTTTCCTATCCTAGTCCGAGACTTAGCTAATAGGCTAGAAATCAAGACTTATAGTTTGGTCACTAACATTGACAAACATGCTTGATATAACAACGCATGCGAGGTCGACCGAGCTATGCTCTAACACTAGTTAACTAACCTAGTACTTGTCTTGTCTAAAGTGAAAGGTCTAAGTTATTGTCTGAATAATTAGAACCTGATGAGAGAAATAAAGTTAATTTTGATCTTCATTTTGGTCTTATCAAAATAAGAGATTGTATGTTTACAATCGTTTTAACAAGGGAACTAAGTTTTTTAGTTAATTTGTTAAACTATTAGGGAAAATTGCTTCGGAAATTGTTTCCTTAATAACATTTTAAAACTAAATTACTTGTAGTTTCGGTTTTGATATTGGTTATCTAAAGTGGTATGTGAAACCTTCGTGATTAATTCTTATAGGTTGTACAAGTCTTTTATATTTGTAAGATCCTTTCTGTTTGACCTTTATTCGCTCAAACCTTTGTCATTTTGTGACAAAAATGGGGAGAATATATGGAGTAAACAAGTGATTTGTAATCACTAAGGAAAGGAAAATTGTGTTTAAACGTTATATCTAACGAAAGAGGAAAGCATTGACTAAGGGGGAGAAACATATCATATTGTTTTTGTAGTTATCTTAACTACAAAGGGGAATAACAAAGATGTTCGAATTGAAAATCTACTTATCTTAACTTTAGGGGGAGTATTAGCTTTGTTATTCAGATTCAACAACGGCATTTATTAATTGAATATATGCAGGCTATTGTGTTGTTGAAACTTGGAATCAAGCGTATGTATAATGAATTCTTGTAATTTGTTTATCCATATGTATTAAGAGTTTTTTCACTAAAATTGAAAAATAGGGAGATTGTTAGAACATAGCTCGGTTGAACCCACCAAGCGTTGGTATGTTAAGTTTGGTTGTCACATTTTAGTGAATCAAAAATCATCTAAGAGTCGCTTGATTATGTACTAGAGACAACTACATATAGGTTAGAATAGAAAGTCTAGGATTATGAGACATACAAGTATTACTCGAAGACCTGAAGAATTTGAAGAAGTAACGAGCTACAACGACGACATAATCCTTCCTCTTGAGGTTAGAAATATTGACTTGAACTGTTTCATTCCTAACGTATCTTTCAAGTCGTGTTATATTGAAAACATAACTGCGAAGATGTGAATGATTATAATCTAGTAGTGAGGCATGATCATATGATCATAGTGTTAAGGAATTAGAATACGAAGTATAACGCTTATCTTTTGAACTTCGTATATATGATATCGACATAATCGTATGAATGCTATTGTGATTATGTTTATGGGTAAAGGTGAAGATTTCATCCTAGGAAACAATGTCTACATGTGTTTAAAGAAAGTAATTCATGTACTTGTTTTGTGAATCGGAAGGGAAATCGCTAGGCTTATTGGTATTATTATTCATTACATATCTTTTGATTACCAATATGTGTGAGTTAGTAGAACCGATCATAACTTGTTATGTATCTTTGTGTAACTAATCACAATGCCTAATGTAGATGGTGGATTTTCGATAAAGGCTAAAATCCTAAACTCATAATTATACGAAGCTCTGATTCAGCAATCAGACGTGAGTATCGAGACACGGGTCTCTCATCGAATTCTCAACGGAGAGTACTTTATCCATAAAAAATAATATAAAATTAAGGAAAGGAGTGTGGGGCGTGACCATTGGCCAACCGGCCATGCCTTGGTCCCAACCGGCCCCACACCCACGGTTCCTTATTATTTTATTTATTATTATTATTATATTTCTCTAATTTCATGAAAAAACTCCTTGATTTCATGGTATTTTTGCACAAATCATCAAATAATAATAATAATAAAATAAATTATGAAAACTTGGAGACCGGGGCCATGCCCTAGCCGGTCCCACACGCCCTTTGTTTATTATTTTATTATTATTATATTTTCCTTGAATTCATCAAATTCCTTGATTTCATGGTATTTCTCTCAAATTAGGAAAAATTCCCTCAAATCATCAAAAATACCTAAAAATATTAAAAATTATGAAAACTCGTGGGACCGGCCCTAGCCGGCCGGCCATGCCTTCCACGGTCCCACACGCCCTTTTTTATATTTTAATATTTTTGCTTCCTTGAACTCATGAAAACTCCTTCAATTCATGGAAACTCCCTAAATTCATCAAATTTCTCAAAATTCATGAATTTTTCATAAAATCATCAAAATATTATAAAATTAAGGAAAAGGCACCACGGGACCGTGGTCACGGACGGCCGACCATGCCTTGACCACGGCTCCCACGCCTCCTCATTCCTTATTTATAATTATTTTTCATCATCTCATGGTGTTTTCCTCAGTTTCGTCGAAACCCTAATTTTGGCATATTTTCTCGAATGGATGCTCAATTGCACGCCAGAAAATATCAAAATTCTCAGGACTGAGACGCGGACGCCTTGGGGACACGAGCACGCTATCTTGACCGACCAAGATTGGCTCTTTGGCTCACGGAAGCCGGTCCCATCAATTTTCACAGTTTTGACCTAATTTGCACAATTGCTCGTATTAGGTCCAAAACTCTTCCAAACACTTTGGATTTTCATGAAGTGATCGTCAGGTCACGACCCGGTGACTCCATGGTCGGTCCCTCGCCTCGTCATAATTAATTAGGTTTTCTCACCTAAGGCTCAGACGAGCATTTTCGAATAAATGATTAACCAGCATTTAATCATTCTTTCACCAACAAATCGTCAACTCTTCAGGAGTTCTTCGTATTTGCTCACGTGAGCATATGGACACTACATGGTTGATCCACGGTCCCATGTAGTCGCTCCCTCCTTCGTCCCATGGTTAAATTCTGACGAACCATGAATTGATCATCAATTGATCAAATTAGGGTTTCTGAATCCAAGGATCATCATTCCAGATTCCAACCTTAATAATTTTACGACGACCTCATGGTCATTAATTTTATTAATTATGCTCGGTTCAAACCAGTATTCTAATTAATATTTTGGTACGCTGCCAATAATCCATCAGATGAGCAACACATGCTCAGACGATCAAATATTCAACAATTCATCACATGAGCAACACTTGCTCAGATGATAAATATTTTCAAACCAAGGAATATTGGTTCAACAATCAATATTCAACGATCCATCGAATGAGCAATACTTGCTCACTTCATCGTAAGAACTATACCTCTGTCTCATGACATGTTCAATTCATGAGTTTCAGAACATCATGTTCAACTCGCAACTACATGGACTCATCGTCCCATCAAACCACGAAGTCATCAATTGACTAACAAACCACGAGACGTCAATCGTGTCACTTGGGGGATATCACTTAGGGTTTTGGTCTGCGGTCTACGGCACGTGTGTTCAAACACACGATGGAATGTGAGCAAGTCGTGCAATCAGTTGAAGGAATTCACGAGGTAGTGGGTGGAAAATCGACCAAGTCTCCACACGTTGAGCAACTGGTTTCAAACACGATCTCCACTTCCCCACTCCTTGATTCCATCAACTGTCACACTTCATGGAATCATGGTGTCTAAATTCCAGCAATATAAATAAGTCTCTGAATCATGATTGAATTCAGCATCACAGTATCATCTCACGTCATGACAACACGAGATCATCAACTCATCAATTGAGCAACTACTCTCAATTGAGCAATTTCAATCACTCAGAGCTTATCATATTCAGAATTCACACACCCACAATCTTTGATTACCATTGATTCCACACATTTCTCAGCTTCCCTCCTACAGATCAACCCATCCTCTCTTGTGACCGAATTTACTCTGGAACGGTCATTGTCTTGATTTAGGCCGGAGTACTACAGATTGATCTCTCGAATCTAAAGCACCCCCTTTGCAGCGGTGCATCTGTGTGAGGTTTTCGCTCGGTTCGAGGAGTCTCCTCGTACGGTCGTCTCCTCAATTCCTTAAAAACCAGCAAATCGTTTTCCCCATCTACAGATTGGCGACCACAGTGGGAGATTTCTCTCGGTTGCAATCTAACAATCTCACAAGATGGTTGGTCTTAGGACTAATTCAACTAATTCAGATCAGAATATTTCAAACGCAACATTCCTCATGTTACACCTGGCGGCATGGAAGGCAGAGGGATCCCGACTTTGGCAGAGTTGGCTCAAATCCTAGAGGTCCATACCAGGAACATGGACCTGATGAAGGAGACGATAAACCACATCCTCGACTTTCTCATCAGTTAACATCCGAGTTAGGCGGTATCTCCGCTCCAGAAGCCTCAACACCGGGGACTGAAGCGTCATCTGACCCTCAAATCAACAGCTTCACCACATACGAGAAGCCGGTGGAACAAGAGGTCACACATTTGATGAAAATCTATGTGAACTCCTGCACTTCTCCAGGGATCAGCGCACAGACACATTTTCAGCACTCAACCAGATATCATCCAGCGTGCAAATAACGCCACCAACACCATCAGTTGAAGAAGTCTCCCTAGTGCCTGAGCATTCGATCGACAACATCTCTTTTGGAGAAGAAGATCGCATGACGGATGAAGGACACAACCGAGCATTGTATGTCACTGGTTTCATCAAAGGCACCGAATTTAGAAGAGCTCTTGTTGACACCGGTGCTTCCACCAACATTGTCACTATGAAGACTCTCAGGATGGCCAGATTCCCACAAGGTAAAATCGTTCGCTATCCCATCCTAATGACAGGATTTGAAGGAAGTCAAAGCCATACATATGGATATGCATACATAGATTTGAGGGTGGGGCCGATTCGATCGAAAGCAAAGTTTCATGTGATCGAGCAAGAACCTGACTACCACATAATACTGGGACGCCCATGGCTCCATGATAACAAGGTGGTTCCTTCAACATACCATCAATGCATGAAGGCCCTGCTCGACAACAAGATCGTTCGCATTCCGGCTTCATCATCTCCTTATGCTCCCGTCTATGATACTGAGTTCCTTGAATCTCAAAAAGGCGTCCCGGAACCTCCAAGCAGGATTCGCAGTACTCCACTTCCAAGCTGGAAGACTATCGAGAAGGCTGATAACGATCCGTCATCCTCAGCTGCTAAAATGATCAAGTCACCTAACACCGACTAAACGCCATAATGATCAAGTCTCAACTCCAGGGACAAACTTCACGACCGATCGAGACGTAGAAGGGAGAGTCATTTATCGCCGACGGAAAGATTAGCAATTAATCGGGGAGAACGATGAAAAGTCTCCCCACCATGAAGAATCGTGTCAGAGTGATATCACTTGAAGAAGAAGTCCAAGATGCCCCACGACAACTACAGGACACACTGACTCTACCACTGACGATCTTGAAACAATCAACATTGGGACTGAAGACGATCCAAGGCCAATCCTGATCAGTTCAGCGCTATCACCAGAGGAGCGGACCGAGCTGGTAAAATTATTGAAAGAATATCAAGATGTCTTCGCCTGGACGTACGAAGAAATGCCGGGTCTGGATGACAAACTCGTCACCCATCACCTGCACATCGTCCCTGGTTCCAAAGCTGTCAAACAACCGCCCAGACAATTTAGACACGAAGTCGAGGAGCAAATCAAGGTCGAAATCCAGAAACTGTTGGCAGCAGGGTTCATCAAGCCTATTCTTCATCCAACGTGGCTAGCAAATGTGGTACCTGTTAAGAAGAAAAATGGTCAAATCAGATGTTGTGTCGACTTCAGGAACTTGAATAAATGTTGTCCAAAGGATGATTTTCCTCTACCCAACATTGACATGCTCGTCGATGCAACCAGTGGTCACGGTATGTTCTCATTCATGGACGGCTATAGTGGGTACAACCAGATCAAGATGTATGAACATGACGCCAACAAGACTGCGTTCCGTACTCCCATTGGGAATTTTCACTACACTGTGATGCCCTTTGGATTAAAGAATGCTGGTGCCACCTATCAACGAGCCATGACTGCCATATTCCACGACATGATGCACAAGCAAGTAGAAGACTATGTTGATGATGTGGTGGTAAAATCGAAGACTCGAGCATCTCATCTCGAAGTTCTAAGGCAGGTGTTTGAAAGATGCAGAGAATACAAATTAAAAATGAATCCTTTAAAGTGCGCATTCGGAGTTTCTTCCGGAAAATTCTTAGGATTCCTGGTCACGGCTGAAGGGATCAAAGTCGATCCGGACAAGGAAAAAGATATTACCACCATGCCTCCTCCACGAACCGTGAAGGAACTACAGAGCTTTATGGGCAAGGTAAATTATATTCGACGCTTCATTCCTGGATTAGCTCAACTTATTGCTTCTTTCACACCTCTGCTGAAAAAAGGAGCAAGCTTCACCTGGACAGCTGTTCAACAAGAAGCTTTCCATAAAATACAAAAGATATTATTGTCACCGGACGTCATGAGGTCTCCAGTACAGGGACGACCTCTAATTCTTTACACAGCCTCCAGTGACGTCGTCATCGGCGCACTTCTCGCTCAGGAAGACAACGAAGGCGTCGAACGACCGATTTACTACTTCAGCCGCACAATGAGAGATGCTCAACTCCGATATCCAAAGGCCGAAATGGCATACCTGGCATTGGTACAAGCAATCCAGAAGTTCATACATTACTTACTATCCAACAGGGTCGTACTCATCTCCAAAGATGATCCCATAAAGTTCTTGCTATCAAAGCCAGCCTTGATAGGGAGACCAGCGAAGTGGCTACTCCAGATGTCAGAATTTGACAAAGCTTGCACGCCACCTAAAGCCATCAAAGGTCAAGCGGTCGCAGACTTGCTCGCTGCTTTTCCAGGGGAAGACACAACAAAACTACATGAAGAAGTGCCCGGCGAATTCCCAGACATCTTGGTCATCAAGGAAGAAACATGGCTTCTATACTTTGATGGATCTGCCACCCCTAGTAGTGACACCAGAGGAGCGCGCGTAGTGCTGGTGTCTCCATCTGGTGAAGTTTTCTCACATTCGTTCAAGTTGGATTTCCACTGCACCAACAACTCAGCGAAATATGAAGCCTTCCTATTAGGATTATCTTTGGCCAAGAAAGCAGGAGCAACACACCTCGAGATAAGGGGAGATTCAAAATTATTGGTCAACCAGATGAATGGAACATATTCTCTCAAAGAAATCACACTTGCTCCATTCAGAACCGAAGCTCAGCGACTGTTGACCTATTTTGCTGACGCAACGATCATCTATACTGGACGGACTAACAATAGGCATGTTGATTGCCTAGCAACTCTCGCCTCCAAGCTGCAATTCGAAGGAGCACAGACAATGATCATTGTACAGAGGCGTACAATATCTTCGACTTGGCTTACTCAGATCGAAGAAATTCCAACGAACGATTGGCGAGCACCCATCATTCATGAATTGAGCAGCTCTATTTCAGAAGGCCAAGTCATCCTCAAGGAATTGAATAACTACTTCTTGCTTCATGGATGGATGTACTATCGAAACCCTGATGGATATCTATCACGATGTCTTGGGAGCGACGAAGCGGAAGAACAGTTCAAGCGCATACATGAAGAAGTCTGCGGGCAAACGTTAGTGGTAACACTTTACAAAAAGCTTCAAAAAATGGGGTACTACTGGCCATCCATGGATACTCAGTCAAGAGCTTTACAAGGATCTTGTCCTGATTTCCAAGCACCTCCTCATCACTTGGAGGTTTTGATGGTCCACCACACTGGGGACTGGAGGGAGCCTTACATCAAATACCTCCGGGACAACGAACTACCACTGGAAAAGAAGAAAGCAGTCAAACTCATTCAGAAAGCTAAGAAATTCGTATATCTTGATGGGATCTTATACCGCAAAAGATTTGGTGGGAATTTACTGAGGTGCTTAACCGAACATGAAATCCCTACAATCCTGAAGGAAGTACATGATGGAGAACATCAAGGAAAGAGGAAACTATTTCTTCAAATCCATGAGAAATATTATTTTCCAACCATGGAAGATGATGCAGCCGCACACGTTCAGAGGTGTCACCAATGCCAAACCCATGGTAATCTCATCCACACTCCTTATCTCCCGTTTAATTATGTGAATAGTCTGTGGCCTTTCTACAACTGGGGACTAGATATCATTGGGAAGATCAATCCAGCATCTTCAAAACAACATGAATACATCATCACTGCGACAGAGTACTTCACTAAGTGGGTCGAAGTTATTCCTCTTCGAAGCACCACTGGAGTTACGATTGTCTCCTTCATCAAAGAGCAGATAATATGCATATTCGGAGTTCCTAAGCATATCATCATAGATAACGGAACTCCTTTTGCCAATCAAGATGTTGAGAAGCTGCTCAATAAATATGGGATCAAACAAATCTTCTCCACGCCTTACTATCCACAAGGAAATGGTCAAGAAGAAAGTACCAACAAGACTTTGGTCAGGATTATCAGTCGGACGATTCATGACAATCCTCGATCATGGCATGAGCAATTACCCATGGATCTATGGGCTTACAGAACTGCACCAAGGAGATCAATCGGTACTTCGCCATATTCCCTTGTCTATGGAGCCGACGCCATACTTCCAGCAGAAATCAAAGTTCCCTCATCCAGGATTGCAGCATCCAGTGGTGTACAATGGGATGAGGCTGAAATCTCCAGATCAAGAATCGCTGAGCTAGATATGCTGGAATCAAGGAGAACCAAGGTGGAAAAATATGTGGAGGCTTACAAACAGAGGATCTCCAGATCCTACAAAAAAATGGTAAGACCTCGAACATTTCAAGTAGGAGATTTGGTATTAAAGACGGCAAAGCACATTCAACAAGACAAGTCTGCTCCTAAGTTCTCTCCTAAATGGGAAGGGATATATGTTGTTATCAAAGCAGTGTCTAGTGGATACTACAAAATTTTAGCAATCAATGGAGGAAAGGAAGGAAACATCATCAATGGAAAATGGCTCAAGCGTTTTCAAAAATGTAATTCCATTCCTCCAAAGAGTATGCGAATGCTCCTTTGTTCATTAAACATTTCATAAATGAGCAAAATCCTTTCATACCATGATCAACTGTTTCACCTAACTAGAAACTCAGATTTACTCAAAAAACAACAACCACAAATGCTCACTCAGAGAAAACCATCCAGCGACGGATAATCCCTATAAGAAGCCTCGTCAAGCTTCTTCTGAAAAATCTTGGTCTTTGCCTTCAAGTCTTCGACCGCTTTCTCAACCCTTACTGACTCTAGAGCCAGTATCCTATCTTCATCCAGTAAAGCTGCATTCATGGAAATTGCATCAGCAGCCTCTTATGAACCTTGATTATCTCAAGACGACGACGGAGCCAGCTTACATTGAATCGCAATATCTCACAATTCGAGATCATTTCATCCCATTGGTGCAGTTCATGGTTTTTGACGTCTCGCAAGTGCATCTGATTCATTTCCTCGATGATCGGCAATAGCCCCGCTACCGTGGTTAAAAGGGTTGGAAGAAAACCTTTCCACACTTCTGTGGTAGCAATGTGACCATACTTCTTCCATATCTTGGTGTACAGAGATGCATAACATTTGGGAATCACGAATCCTCCGACCATTTCATTGTCTGGGAAGGTATTAATCAATGGGGCTTCGAATAAAAGTCCAGCGGTTGGGTATTCACGAGCATGGACACTGGCTCCAATCTCCACGGATCCTGCAGAATCTTTACATGCCTAGTTACTGCTTTCCTCAACCTCAACCACGGTCACGGACTTTCCAATATTTCTTCGTCTAGCATCGACGACGACACGGACATCCGCCTACGATGAAACGAAGGAGTGTTAATCCCGGGACTCAGTACAATCTCAAGAGTCATAGGTTTACTTACAGACGATCCAGCTTCAGCACGAGCCGATCCATACCGGGCAGGATCTCTAACAGTCCGCTTAGGCCTTGCATTATGAGGAGTAGCATTCTTATTACAGTCCTACGACAAATCATTCTCTTGTGATCAACAATCTCGATTGAACAGAGACAAGAAAGGATAAGAAGAAGAAGTGTACAACTTACTGAGATAGACGTTGCTATTTCACGCTTCGACTGAAGATCATCTTGAGAATAAATGTTATTGCTCGACATGACGGCAAGAGGGTAGGATCAAAACTTCTCTGCATGATGAAACTGACTCAGGAATGGAAGAAATATTTGTGTGGATCATAGATTTGGAGTCTTGAAGATATATATATCATGCAATAGTCATATAGTCAACTCAATTACGAGTTTCACTGAAACCCTAGGCTTCAAAGATCGATACCAAA
Source organism: Papaver somniferum (assembly GCF_003573695.1). Lineage (NCBI taxonomy): Eukaryota > Viridiplantae > Streptophyta > Magnoliopsida > Ranunculales > Papaveraceae > Papaver > Papaver somniferum. The sequence continues at coordinate 2,203,160 of NW_020621603.1, read as the reverse complement.
GACGCGGAGGAAAATAACACACTGGGGACTGAACATCACGGGTCAAAGGATAGGCCACGCGGCCTTGTACACGTCATGAATTCTCAGCCGTGTTATGTTACTTCTCATGAAAATCGACAAGTCATGATGAATTTGGATATATAGACATTGGTCCATGTCATGGATTAGAAGAAATCGACGTTAACAAATGTTCATCATTCAGAAGAAAAGTCTAATTGAACTAAAGTCGTTTAAACAGTCAAAAGAAAGATATCCACTATGAAGACTAAAAAGGGAATGCTCTAACGTCTAAAGAAGATGGAAGTAAAACTACTCGTCGGACTCATCCGAATTGTCAGATTCATCGTCACTATCCTTCTCGGAATCATCTTCTTCAGAGTCACTGTCAGAATCATTGGTGAAGTCCGGTGGACGGAAGATAATATCATCATCATCTGAATCCGAGTCATCTTCTGCTGCAGCTTCAGCTTCAATTTTCTTCATTATCCTCTGATGCTCTCTTTCATATCGATCAGGCTTAATGTAACGCTCGGATGGTTCCCATGTAATCTCTTCTTCAGATGCATCAGCATCAGAATCAGAAGGCACTCCATCCAAGAATCGACGCTTCTCCTCAACCCTCTGTCTCTTACGCTAGGCACTCCATCCAAGAATCAGAAGGCACGTACATATGAAAAAGTTTTGTATTTACATGAAAGCTCATAAGCAAAATTTTATCACTGGACACAAGTTCATCATACATATTTTCCTTCGTGTCATCATTATGTCTTTAAAACGAAGGATTATTCCGATTTCATGAAAATTTACTTCTCTTATGATAGAACCTTGGTACACATGAAAGATCATAAAATAAGTTTTATCACTGAACCTAGGTTCATATACTAAAAAAAATCTCTCCTAAATCAGGGATTATAGTTAGTTTGCAAAACTAACGATCGAACGAACATACGTTTTCAAAAAACGAGGGTTTTTCATAAAACTCACACTAATATACACACATGTATATAACTTCATCATGATCAAAACATGAACAACTCATGAAGGTCACAACATCAGCAAACATCAAAAAAAAAAAAAAAAAAAAAGGCATTTGGTCAGTTTGGCCAGAAATCGGTCGGCGGCAACGGCGGCGGCAGGTGGTGGTTCGGCAGCAACGGGAATTTTCTCCTGCTGGCGTGAAGGTTCGGATATGATGGAGATCTGGTCGTGGGAAAAAAAAGGGATTAATCCCTTTTATATCAATTTTATTTCCAAAACCTAATTTTCTAAGGATTTCCTTATTGGGCCCGACCCGCGAATCCTAACTGACCACAGACTCGTCGTCCAAACCAGCGGTTCAACACCAATTTATGCTCATCAAACGACGCTCCAATCATGACATTGAAGACTTCATAAAGTCGTGGTTTGCTCATGTTCTCTAAATCCGGTAATGTCTCAACTTACGACTAAGTTCAATTACTGGTATTATTATTTATGGCCGGAAAATAACCATTTATTGCTGACTAAGGAACACAGCTTTCCTCAGTAAGCAGGGGACTTAATGTAGATGGTGGATTTTCGACAAAGGCTAAAATTGTAAACTCATAATTATACGAAGCTCTGATTCAGCAATCAGACGTGAGTATTGAGACACGGGTCTCTCATCGAATTCTCAACGGAGAGTACTTTCTCTCAGAGTACATGTAGATATGTAGTCTCACGATTGTACAAAGGCATATCTCATGAATACTGAATACTTTCAGTGATTATTTCTATATAGTATCACGAGATGGACGGCTCCCAGACAGCTTGCTCTGCTAGTATAGAGCGATAACGTCTTCAGGAACAAACAACAAGTTTACCCTGACTATATAAAGGATATGACTTACCTACAAGCTCATATCGGGATAACTAATGCTCCTAGATAGCTTGCTCTGCTAGTATAGAGCCACAAGGTTAATTATTCCTAATTAAGATTAATTCTGTCGTGACATTCACTACTGAATTCCCAGAATAATCTATTATTGCTCCTATTCCACGGTCGAATCCACGACTGGTCCCATGGAATGGCAATAAACAATTGTTCTGATTCTATGATCGAATCCACAACTTGATCTCATAGATAGCAATAACTATACTATCTCATTACTCCGATTTCGTGATCGAATCCACAACTGGTCTCATAAATGGTAATAGATAAATCTTAATTACTCTGATTCTATGGTCGAATCTACGATCCCATGGAATGGTAATGCTCACTTTATTATTCTGAATTCGTAGTCGAATCCTCAGCTAATCTTATGAATTAATAATAAACATCTTATTGCTCAGTTTTGTGAATTATTCTCCACCGAATTCCACAATTAGTAATAAATAATCAACAATCGGGCGTCTGAGCTACCTCTAAGTAAGCCCCGATTCAAATGGTGAAGGTGTATTCAACGACGATACACTAACAGTCACCGCACGAACGAGTATTTCAAAAATACAACGAAACGATGAACCTATGCAAAATAGAGAAGAAAATAATAAATAATTAAAAATATTGACCAGGGTGCTGGGAGCACGGACACACGACCGACCGACCGACCATGTCGTGGTTAATCCCGCCAGTTTTATATTTTTAATGCATTTTTATTATTTTCCATGATTTGATGAAAATTCTCTCATTTTATCAAATCTCCTTCGTCTCGAGGAAACTCCTCGGTTTCATGGTACTTCCATAAATCCATAAAAAATAATATAAAATTAAGGAAAGGAGTGTGGGGCATGACCATTGGCCAACCGGCCATGCCTTGGTCCCAACCGTCCCCACACCCCACGGTTCCTTATTATTTTATTATTATTATTATTTCTCTAATTTCATGAAAAAACTCCTTGATTTCATGGTATTTTTTGCACAAATCATCATATAATAATAAATAAAATAAAATTATGAAAAACTTGTGAGACCGAGCCACTAGCCGGCCGTCCAGGCCCTAGCCGGTCCTACACGCCCTTTGTTTTATTATTTTATTATTATTTATTCTATTTTTCCTTGAATTCATCAAATTCCTTGATTTTATGGTATTTCTCTCAAATTAGGAAAAATTCCCTCAAATCATCAAAAATACCTAAAAAATATTAAAAAATTATGAAAAACTCGTGGGACCGGTCCATAGCCGGTTGGCCATGCCTCCACGTTCCCACACTCCCTTGTTTTATTATTTTAATATTTTTTTTGCTTCCCTGAACTCATGAAAACTCCTTCAATTCATGGAAACTCCCTAAATTCATCAAATTTCTCAAAATTCATGAATTTTTCATAAAATCATCAAAATATTATAAAATTAAGGAAAAGGCACCACGGGACCATGGTCACGACCAGCCGACCATGACTTGACCATGGCGGTCCCACACCTCCTCATTCTTTATTTTATAATTATTTTTCATCATCTCATGGTGTTTTCCTCAGTTTCGTCGAAATCCTAATTTTGGCATATTTTCTCCAATGGATGCTCAATTGCACGCCAGAAAATATCAAAATTCTCAGGACTGAGACGCGGACGCCTTGGGGACACGAGCACGCTATCTTGACCGACCAAGATTGGCTCTTTGGCTCACGGAAGCCGGTCCCATCAATTTTCACAGTTTTGACCTAATTTGCACAATTGCTCGTATTAGGTCCAAAACTCTTCCAAACACTTTGGATTTTCATGAAGTGATCATCAGGCGATCACGTGACTACCCAGGGACGGTTTCATGACCCATGGTCGGTCCCTCACCCCGTCATAATTAATTAGGTTTTCTCACCTAAGGCTCAGACGAGCATTTTCGAATAAATGATTAAACCAGCATTTGATCATTCTTTCACCAACAAATCGTCAACTCTTCATGAGTTCTTTGTATTTGCTCACTTGAGCATATGGACACTACATGGTTGATCCACAATCCCATGTAGTCGCTCCCTCCTTCATCCCATGGTTAAAATTCTGACGAACCATGAATTGATCATCAATTGATCAAATTAGGGTTTCTGAATCCAAGGATCATCATTCCAGATTCCAACCTTAATAATTTTATGAAGACCTCATGGTCATTAATCTTATTAATTATGCTCGGTTCAACAACCAGTACTTTAATTAATATTTTGGTCATGCTGCCAATAATCCATCAGATGAACAACACATGCTCAAACGATCAAATATTCAACAATTCATCACATGAGCAACACTTGCTCATATGATAAATATTTGCTCAAACCAAGGAATATTGGTTCAACAATCAATATTCAACGATCCATCGAATGAGCAATACTTGCTCACTTCATCGCAAGAACTATACCTCTATCTCATGACATGTTCAATTCATGAGTTTCAGAATATCATGTTCAACTCAGCAACTACATGGACTCATCGTCCCATCAAACGACGAAGTCATCAATTGACTAACAAACCACGAGACGTCAATCGTGCACTTGGGGGATATCACTTAGGGTTTTGGTCTGGTGGTCTACGGTACGTGTGTTCAAACACATGATGGAATGTGAGCAAGTCGTGCAATCAGTTGAAGGAATTCACGAGGTAGTGGGTGGAAAATCGACCAAGTCTCCACACGTTGAGAAACTGGTCTCAAACACGATCTCCACTTCCCCACTCCTTGATTCCATCAACTGTCACACTTCATGGAATCATGGTATCTAAAATTCCAGCAATATAAATAAGTCTCTGAATCATGATTGAATCATCGGCATCAACAGTATCATCAATCTCACGTCAAACTGACAACACGAGATCATCAACTCATAAATTGAGCAACTACTCTCAGTTGAGCAATTTCAATCATTCACAGCTTATCATATTCAGAACTCACTGATTAAGATTTTTGATTGTGATTTTTGTAGTAAATAGGATTCGTTTCAGACTTGTGAAGGAAACGGAATTTTGTATTTAATAAAATTATATATACAAAAATATTAACAATTAGTGCGAGAGGTAACCAAGACACTAGATTTCACTATTATGCAAAATTGAATGATAAATATTTCAAAACTCTATTCAATTCTTAAGTCCTCTTTTATCTTTAATTCACTATCAATCATACAGATTCTCAAACATTATTTGTAAACCTTAAGCATATATTATCTAGAGATTAAACCAAGCATAACCTATCAAACTGAATAACAAATAATTAAGACAATCATTCAAATAATTTAAAACTCTGCAAAATTAAATAAAATAGTTACCCATTTATGTTGCGTGAATAGCTTCCTCCATTGCCTTGGTTACGAGGTATTTAGCTCATCATAGTAAAAATGCTCTCAAAATAATTTATTATGGCTCAAAAATGGTTTACAAATGATGAGAATATGAGAAATACAATAAAACCGGGTTTGTAACAATTATATTTGTTACAAATCAGAGAACTACGACCCTCAGTGATAAAATAAGACTGCTGCAGCTTTGTTGCAAACGCTGTAGCAAATAAGTCTGCCCGATGTACGACCCACAGGTGTAAGTCGTTAATACTGTATAAAAACGACTGCTGGTGCAGGTCCGTTCTTCGTGTTCTTCATGTTCATCAGCAGCAGCAGCAGCAGCAGAAACCGAGTTTGGGAAAACTCGAATTTCTTCTTCTCTGGCTCTCCTCAGCCCCCCAGAATATCGACACCCATTCTTTGTGATACCAGAAATCTATTTATACTCCTCAGCCTCATTTAATCACGCCATAACTCAAGATAATTCTCTCTTTACTCGACTTAAAGAGAAAATATTTTTTGGATATTTTCTTCCTTTAATTAGCTCTTCACGCGCTGAAATGATGTATAAACACTCCAAATATGATCTTACACGCTGTAGAATTGATTCAACTCTCTCCAAACACATGAGTACACGTCTAAATTTGATGTGATCGTGTGATATTCATTTCTTGAACGTGCTTCCTGATTTCTTGATTGCGATGATTCCAGCCAATTATGATCGATCCTAACTCCCAAAATGTCTTCCTCTATCCATATCACAAATACCCATTGAAAATCAGAGGTTTAATCGAACTCTAACCCCTCCAAAAATCGATCGACCCAACTGCCAATGAGAAGAAATATTTTCCCGCCTTTTTCCAAAATTTGAATTATGAGAAGAAAAGTGTCCTCCCCCTAATCCTGTACGGGTGTCCCTTTAGCAATTGGGGTGGAAATAGTAATTTTTCTGGGTTCCTCCGGTACATTTCTGGGACGCTTCCGGTGCATTTCTGAGGTGCCTCCGGTACATTATCCTGGGGTGTAAAACACTACTTTTCGAGCTCATTTCGCCGCAAAGGCTTATTTCTCTAAAAACATCTACAAAAACACAAAATAACACAATAAGTACTTAATCGAGTCTAACAATACAGAATATTGAGAACAAAATAGACACATAAATGCGTCTATCAAATACCCCTAAACTTATTATTTGCTAGTCCTCGAGCAGAAAGAAAATCCTAACTCACTAGGTGTCCCTAGTGACTGAGGTAATCTCGGGAGGGTTTACCAGAGGTGTACCCACAAAACCAATACTTCGGACCCTAGCTATCTATGTCGAACCTTGGAAGGCACTAAAGAATCTCCTTGGTTGGCTTACAATCACTGACTACAGGAGGAAGTATCCTGATGCGAAATTCCAATTGTTGTACACGAGTTTACACTCAAGCATACTAAAATTCATATAAAGTAACAGAGGTCTACTCAGATAGTTGTACTATGGACATCATATTCGGAGTCAAACTAATCATATGGATAGAAAAAGGAGATGGAAATAGAAAAATGTAGATGGTTTTGATGTTAACCAAATGATCGATGTTTCACATATCTGTCTGAAGGCCACTGCCAGAATGAACCTATCCTAATGGACTGAGATACCGGGCTGACTAATATCAACACAACTGGCATATACAAGGGAACCAGTGGTCAATAACTTAAATCTAGATCAACAAACTGGCAAATACAAGGGAACCAGCAGTTGACAGAACAATAACCATTTTTTTTTAACTTAACGGCATGAATAGATCTTTTTGATCCAAGCGCATGCTTCTTGTCAGCAGATTACACGATAGTTCCCACGGGTCCTGCATTCCACGCTTGCTTAGGCGACGGAAATAAGGAGAACACACGCATATTGTTATCCAAGTGTTAATATTTATTCCGATTGGTCTAATTGGTACGGTCTCAACTTTCTTTTTTTTTATATAGTAACTCAATCACTCTAATTCACCCTAGCAGTGGTAACAATTTGAATCGTGTGCCCCGCCTAATCACTTAGAGAAACATAGTTTAAAATGAAAAATAAAATAAAAATAGAAGTGAAGAGGTCTCAACGAAATATGGTGAAACTATCATGTTATTTCTAACACCTGAGCTCTGTGCTTTTATGAATAGACTCTTTAGATGTTTCCATATATTCAGATTGGTTCCTCAACTCCTACGATCAAAATGCTTCCATCCACTTAGATTAGTTAGTGCAATCCTAAATAGGCATAAATTTCTAAGCTCTGGAGTTTATTTATTGCAACTAAAAAGTTTCTCCCATACCCCCAAACTTAAATCTAACATTGTCCTCAATGTTCTAAAGATAAAATTAAAAACATGAACAAGGAGAAACTATTACCATTTGAAGCAAAAGAGTTAACGAAAGATATTACCTGGTTGCATGAGTTTGGGTTACCTCCCAAGAAGTGCTAAGTTTATAGTCTTCAGCCAGACATAGAAAAGGTTTAGTCAACTCGAACCGTATAACAATAGCCGGAATAACTGTGGGTCTTTAAAACCAAAAAGAGCTGACAAAAGGAAACTGCGGTGAACCAAGAAAATGTACAAGACTAGCATGCCCTTATCCAAAGTGAGAGTCCGTATAGTAATTTTCTCCCACGAGCGCAAAAACCACTTTTTAGCCAATTTCGCCGCAAAAGCTTATTTCTCCAAAAACACCTACAAAGACATAAAATAACCAAATAAATACAAAATCGAGCACTAACAATATAAACAATTGGGACAAATTAGACACATAAATGCGTCTATCAAATACCCCCAAACTTATTATTTGCTAGTCCTCGAGCAAATCTAATCTAAAATAAAATGACTACACTTAGCACGTGCAGTAAGCCGTTAAACCACTAGGTGGCCCTAGTGGCGGAGTGTTGTCTCCGGGGGGTTTACCAGAGGTGTACCCACAAAACCTTAATACTCCAGAGCTTATCTATCTACGCAGAACCTTGGAAGGCACTAAAGAATCTCCTTGGTTGGCATACTTATTGACTACAGGAAGAAGTACCCTGATGCAAAATTCCAATTGCTGTACACGAGTTTGCACTCAAGCATACTAAAATTCATATAAAGTGACAGAGCACTACTCAGATAGTTGCACTATGGACATCATATTCGGAGTCTAAACTAATCACATGGATAGATCAAGAAGATGGATATAGAAAACATAGATGGTTTTGATGTTTACTAAGTGAACGACGTTTCCCATATCTGTCTGAAGGCCTCCGCCAAAATGAACCTATCCTAATGGATTGGGATATTAGTCTGACTAATATCAACACACTGGCATATACAAGGGAACCAGTGGTCGATAACCTAACTCTAGGTCAACACAACTGGCATATACAAGGGTACCGGTGGTCGACTTTATTGAATTTATTCCTTTTGGTCAAATGGTCTGGTCTCAATATTTTCTCACTTTTTCTTTTTCTTCTTTTTTTTTTTCTTCTTTTTTTTCAACTTTTTGGTAACTACCATTTTTTTCTCTTTTTTTTTTTTTTGTATCTCAATCACTCTAATTCACCCTAGCATTGGTAACAACTTGAATCGTGAGCCCCACCTAATCACTTAGAGTAACATAGTTTAAAAACAAAATAAAATAAAATTAGAAGTGAAAAGGACTCAACGAGATATGGTGAAACTATCATGTTATTTCTAACACCTGAGCTCTGTGCTTTTATGAATAGACTCTTCTAGATGTTTCCATCTAGTCAGATTGGTCCCTCAACTCCTAAAACCAAAATGCTTCCATCCACTTAGATTAGTTAGTGCAATCCTCAATAGGCATAAATTTCTAAGCTATGGAGTTTATTTATTGCAACTAAAAAGTTTCTCCCATACCCCCAAACTTAAATCTAACATTGTCCTCAATGTTCTAAAGATGAAACTAAAAGCATGAACAAGGAGAAACCGTTACCATTTGAAGCGAAAGAGTTAAGGAAAGATATTACCGTGTTGCATGAGCATGGGATACCTCCCAAGAAGTGCTAAGTTTAAAGTCTTCAGCCAGACTTAGGAAAGGATTAGTCAACTCGAACCATAAAGTAACAGTCGAAATAATTGTGGGTCTTCAAAACTAAATAGAGCTGACCAAAGGAAACTGCAATGAACCAAGAAAGTGAACAAGACTAGCATTCCCTTACTTAGTTTCCTGATTAAGAAATTTATATCTAATTGTGGTTCAGGTTCTATGAAAGGGTCTAAATAGAAAATTTTCATTGGCTGCGTTTCTTCATAGGTGGGATCCGAATCATTAGGTCCTAGAGTCTGGAAAAACTCAAATATGATCTTAGAAGCGCACAATAATAACCTAAATAACTGAGGATCCTCTAAGTCAATAAGATTTGACTTACATAATTGACCACAATGAGAGTAGTGATCATTCTTAAGCAAATGTGTCGATTCTAATTTCCTAAAGCATTTAGGTTTAGTCTCACAACTTAATATTCGACACATTTGGAATATAAACGTTCCCACAGTTGGAAGAAAACTATTTGGTGGGAAAACAAAGTCAATCTGGGTATCATAGCCTGGGCAAACCACATCAACCAGAGGATGGGTTTCTAACGACTGAACTTCTTCCTGGACATCATTAGGTTCGGGAAAACGAGTATGAAGGTAATCTTGTAAAATTGTCGAGGCAAAGATATCAAGTCCTAAGTGAAGGGACTTTCTAAGAGTTAAAGCACACGGAGAATGATAATCACCCCCAAACTTAGAGTTTTATGTGTCTCTAGAAAGACTAGTCACAACTTCCCTAATTTCTAGGTCATCAGATTCCTGGAAATGGTCAATAGATTCTTCTAAGTTGGGTTCATCCTCACTCATTTCTACGAGTTCATATTCTTTTTCTAAGTCTAATGTTTCTAAATTTCTAGACTCTATAACAATATTCTCCGAATAAACTCGTTCCTCAAAACTATCATCAGCTTCGTAGACAGGAAATACTACATCGTCTAAAACGAGGGTATCTCTAGTCGAATCCTCGTCCTTTTGAATATGTGAATAATTATTAAAATTATTTTCATTTGAAATAGAAATAATATTATCATTGTAAAGCTCAATTGGAGTATCCATTTCCTGATCACTATTCCTACATGAGTATGATTCTCCATCAACATTATCCTCATCATAATAACATGAAAAAGATCGAACCTCATCAAAACTAGTAGTGCTACCAATTATATCCTTGTTATCTTGATTATGTAAATAACTATATTCATTCTCAAGGGTATTATTGGATACACTATATTGGCAATTCACGTAATTTCGAGCAATTCTTTCGTTCGTCTCAGCTATCCGCTTGAGGTGGTCTTCTAAAGAAGGTTCACTCATTATTGTAGTTCTTTCGTCTATAATTATACTATTCATCTCAGCTAACTTACGCGTCGACTCAGCTAACTTCCTGAGGGACTCTTCTAAAGGAGGAATAGGAACAGAGGGATCATAAAAAGGACTACTTTTAAATAGTTTCATTGCATCCTCCAAAGACGAGGAACTAGTGCTATAGTCTTCTTGCTCGTATGACCGGTGTGCATGTGGATAGTAATTGGGCTCACCATGGTATGACCCGTAACCTTCAAAATTTTCACGTTCCCAACCACTATTCCCAACATGGTCATAAAAAGGATGATGTCCATATTCAAATTTAGGTCGATAATCATTGTATTGGCTTCTATCATACCAGTTCGACATTCTTAATTGCAAGGGAATTCTACACAATCACAAACAAGGCTGACTCGACCAAATCAAACCTATAAAATCTAGCAAACAACAAGCATGATGGCTCCACTTAGATTGTTTCTAGACCAGCTTCTAATCCTTCGAAAGGGAATTCGTTACAATTTAAGCAAACCCCTCTGGAATTAATCCGTGTCAAAGTAAGTTGAATTGAGGCGAGGGAAGCTCAGTGGAGCTTTGATACCCAAGGCCTCACCGCTATCACAAGGCGGCGCAGTCACGCATTCAACTCACAGAAACCATCATGAACTTCGAAGTATGCTAAAAAGAGTAACCAATATTTTTAGAAAGATTTTCCTACCAAGCTCGTTACCCTATCGGTCTCGTTCTAATCAAATTTTAAGCTTGGGTTCGCGTTAGGTTTCGTTTTCCTAAGGAGGGCAAGAAGGGAGCGGTGATGAAATCCGAACCCTTATCTTGGATTGGCCAGGCCTTGCCCTTTACTAGGAATTTAAAAACAGTCCAAATTCGTCCTCAATCAATGAATCACCTTAAGGAATACAGTAACTCGCTTACAGGAGATTCGCGAGTGTTTCGATGGACTTACCTCCCGTACCAGACGGGGGATGAACCGTTGAAGTCGACTCGGGCCACGACTCCTATGTCATGTACGAACCCGAGGGGCCGAGACAATATAGTAATCGTCGTCCTTCCCTGCAAACAATTTGTATTTAAGGGTACCCTTCCGTAGGGTTTAAAAATAAAAAATAAAAAAAAATGTCCCGATTGTCCAGTCCAAAGAAAAGAAAAAAAAATAATAATAATTGCAAAAATAAAATGGAAAGTCTCTTAAAAAAAAATCTCTCTTTTTTTTCTTTTTCTCTCTCTCTTTTTTTTTTTTTTTTTTTTTTTTTTTGCTTTGTCTTTTTTCCTTCTCTTTTAGCTTTAAGCTTTGATTCCAAGGTCTTTAGTATCCAACTTCAAACCTGTAATACAAAGACATACCAAAGAGACGTAAAAAGAACAAATTGAATAATAAAAAAAAAAACCTAAAAATTCTACCTAAACACAAATCCGCGTCGGCGGCGCCAAAATGATTAATATTTTTGATGGGGTTGTAGTAATGAGGTTCAAACTCTCGGACTTGTGAAGATTAAATTTAAAGATTTAATAAAATTATATACAAAATTATTAACAATGGGTGCGAGAGATAACCAAGACACTAGATTCCACTATTATGCAAAATTGAATGATATATATTTCAAAACTCTATTCAATTCTTAAGTCCTCTTTTATCTTTAATTCACTATCAATCATACAGATTCTCAAACATTATTTGTAAACCTTAAGCATAGATTATCAAGAGATTAAACCAAGCATAACCTATCAAACTGAATAACAAATAATTAAGACAATCATTCAAATAATTTAAAACTCTGCAAAAGCAGGGATTAGGTGAATTATATAATTAAATGAAATAGTTACCCATTTATGTTGCGTGAATAGCTTCCTCCATTGCCTTGGTTACGAGGGATTTAGCTCATCATAGTAAAAATGCTCTCAAAATAATTTATTATGGCTCAAAAATGGTTTACAAATGATGAGAGTATGAGAAATACAATAAAACCGGGTTTGTAACAATTATATTTGTTACAAATCAGAGAACTACGACCCTCAGTGATAAAATAGGACTGATGCAGTTGTGTCGCAAACGCTGTAGCAAATTAGTCTGCCTGATGTACGACCCACGGGTGTAAGTCGTTATCACAGTAGAAAAACGACTGCTGGTGCAGGTCCGTTCTTCGTGTTCTTCATGTTCATCAGCAGCAGCAGAAACCGAGTTTGGGAAAACTCGAATTTCTTCTTCTCTGGCTCTCCTCAGCCCCCCAGACTCTCGACACCCATTCTCTGTGATACCAGAAATCTATTTATACTCCTCAGCCTCATTTAATCACGCCATAACTCAAGATAATTCTCTCTTTACTCGGCTTAAAGAGAAAATATTTTTTGGATATTTTCTTTCTTTAATTAGCTCTTCACGCGCTGAAATGATGTATAAACACTCCAAACATGATCTTACACGCTGTAGAATTGATTCAACACTCTCCAAACACATGAGTACACGTCTAAATTTGATGTGATCGTGTGATATTCATTTCTTGAACGTGCATCCTGATTTCTTGATTGCGATGATTCCAGCCAATTATGATCGATCCTAACACCCAAAATGTCTTCCTCTATCCATATCACAAATACCCATTGAAAATCAGAGGTTTAATCGAACTCTAACCCCTCCAAAAATCGATCGACCCAACTGCCAGTGAGAAGAAATATTTTCCCGCCTTTTTCCAAAATTTGAATTATGAGAAGAAAAGTGTCCTCCCCCTAATCTTGTACGGGTGTCCCTTTAGCAATTGGGGTGGAAATAGTAATTTTGGGGTGGAAATATTAATTTTTCTGGGTTCCTCCGGTACATTTCTGGGACGCTTCCGGTGCATTTCTGAGGTGCCTCCGGTACATTATCCTGGGGTGTAAAACACTACTTTTCGAGCTCATTTCGCCGCAAAGGCTTATTTCTCTAAAAACATCTACAAAAACACAAAATAACACAATAAGTACTTAATCGAGTCTAACAATACAGAATATTGAGAACAAAATAGACACATAAATGCGTCTATCACTCACACACCCACAATCTTTGATTACCATTGATTCCACACATTTCTCAGCTTCCCTCCTACAGATCAACCCATCCTCTCTTGTGACCGAATTTACTCTGGAACGGTCATTTTCTTGATTTAGGCCGGAGTACTACAGATTGATCTCTCGAATCTAAAGCACCCCCTTTGCAGCGGTACATCTGTGTGAGGTTTAACATTTCGCTCGGTTCGAGGAGTCTCCTCCGTACGGTCGTCTCCTCAATTCCTTAAAAACCAGCAAATCGGTTTTCCCCATCTACACCTGACTTATGATTTGGTATGACTTGTATGCCCCGTCCCTCCACCGATACTGTCCCCACTTAGCCACTTTTAAACGGGCATCGCTGCGGTAATCCAGCAGAAACTTCCAGGGTGGTCACCCATCCCCGGATTATTCCCGCCCGAGAACGCTTAACTACAGAGTCTGCCAACTCTTGAGCCAATTGTGCTTAAAATGCCTCGGTATAATGTAGACTTTCCTTAATGTAGACGTTCCTTGCCCCTTATGAGACCAGTATCTGGCATAAGCCTAGCATACTCTCCGACACGATCACAAGAGAACGATCCCTAGTTGTATCCCAACTAACACCGACATTGTTCCCACTTACCACTGTGGTTATCCAGCAGTGTGGGATTTTTAACGGAACTACTGCGGTTATCTAGCAGCAGCTTCCTGAGAGGTCACCCATCCTGTGACTACTCCCGGCCGAGCACGCTTAACTGAGAAGTTTTTCCCACAACTCAGTCAAGTGTACTCATCAGGCCTCGGTGTTAGGAAAGGATAAATCATTACTTATATTCCATTCCATCGGCCAACCACTGCCGAATATCGGGGTATTATATGACTTTTTTTTATTAATTAGTGTAACTGATCCTAAGTAATCACCTGAGATGGTGTGATCGATATTTATAATTGGTGTGACCGATCCTAGTAATTGGTGTGACCGATCACAAAATAATTTTGTAATCGCTTCTTGTAATTGTGTAACCGGTCCTAGTAGTTGGTGTAACCGATCCTGGTAATTGGTGTAACCGATCCTAGTGACTTGTGAAACTGATCACAACCAATACCATGAGTATATGGTAACCGGTCCTGGTAATTGACATAACCGATCCTGGTAACTTGTGTGTCCGATCACACGTAATCCATATATAGGTAGAACCGATCCTTGTGATTGGTAGAACCGATTGAACCCGTGATTGTGATTTGATACTTGATCAATCACATAGTTGTCTTGGAATACAAATGAACCAATTCTAAACTTGTTTGGAAGTGTGGTATAATCGATTCCAAGATTGTAAATATTAAAGCCATTTATAAAGAAAAGATGTCAACATACATTGAACACGAACAATAAATCTTATCTTTTATTGTTCAAAGTTATTCCTTAATTACTCAAGGACATCTCGGTCTGAAATAAATTAAGAATCTTTTAATTAAGGTTGTCAGTTTTTTATGCTTTAGTTACCAGCAATTAAATGCATATCTCTAGAAAATCAAAATTAGTAATGTGCATTTACTAATTGGAGATTTTCTATTGAGAATTTCGGAAAATATTGGACAAAGCATTTCCAGGAATTATGAAAACCGATTTGGGCATTTATTGCATATCTTGAGAATATTCGGTTTTGGAAATTCCTTGGCATCCAAACATCCTTGGTCTGTAAATACCTAAGTTTGAATTTTTAGCAAACTATCCTTAGAGCCAGGCAAACTTCATCTTTTGTTGTTTCTGGTGGAGCCGTCTATTCGGAGAGGAAATTACCCTAATTAGGCGAAATCTCTAACGACCGCTCGTTTAAAGACTTCTATGGGATCAAGAAGCTCTACGATTAACGTTGGTGGGAAACTAGATAATTGCAGTTTATTAGTTTTCGATTGATTTGATTAACTAACGGTTGTTGAACTTTAATTGCACCTAGTCTGTTTATTCTTGAGAATCTTCTCTTCTGATATAAGATTCACTCAAACTAGATCGAAGTGTCGACTGTATCTTTAGAACTGTTTGAAGATCTAAAGACATCTTGTGATAATGCATTGTTAACAGACTCTGTTTTGTGCGTGATTGATCACAAGAGATTCAAGTGGTGTTGTGCAGGTTTAATTGAAGATTAAAGAAGATTTGAAGACGAAGAAGATTTCTGATTGGTTTCTCATATCTTTGTGTAACACAAACCTTGGTCGGCTGGGATCCAACTAGAATCAAATTTATTCGATTGATTAGTTACGTGAGATATGCATCACTTTATAGTTTATTATTGGATTCTTTATTGATTGATTGCAAATCCAAACTCTGCTACTTCGGTAGTTGTTCGATAGATTGATATAACCAGGCAAAGGAGTTTATTAGTATAAGCGGAAGAGCCTTTGCATATGACTTGAGATATCTTTAACTGGAAAATAATCAATAGAGTTGTTACCAAACAGATTTGTTGTTCCTTTACCGTTTGTAATACGATCCAAAGGAATTGTTCCAGTGCGTGCACTTATTGAATGTTGGAAGCGCAAGGATACTGAAGAAACTAAGTGAACTAGGTTTAGTTGCTAGCTCTCTACTATACGAAGTTGGTTTAGATTTTGTATAACGTCTTAATTCTGAGATCATTCAATTCTGGACTTGGTCCCGGGGTTTTTCTGCACTTGTGGTTTCCTCGTTAACAAAATCTTGCCGTGTCTTTTATTTTTCTATTTCCGCAATTATAATTTTTTATTATAATTAAAAGTAAAATACACAAATGTTAACTCCGTATTACTTGATAGTGATCCTATAGATTTGGTTAAGTCCGATCCTATTATCAAGTAATCACACTTTGATTGTTGTATTGTCTCGATCTCGTATCCATAGACGATCACACAAAGTGTGAATACCGATTTGTCGTATTGTCTCGACCTTGTCAATAGACAATCACTTTCGGTAAGAGGTCTTATAGGTGGATATTTTCAAGATTGTCGTGTGAAAATGCGGGGGTCTAACAACCACACCCAACAATTCGTTTGGGAATCTGAGAGGACTTACTCCAATATACTTTCTAGAGAATCAACTAGACAGTCAGACTCAATCTAGAGTAAAGTATATCAAAGAGTTTAATATCTCTACCTCTTAATTCAATCCACAATCAATAAATAGAAATCTGTGAGCCCGATTGAACAAGAGGAGTAACTTGAACGGTACCAAAGACCAATGTTCAAGTTTCAATCAATGTAAATCAACAACCAAAGGTTGGATATTCTAATGGGTTGATCTTAACGCACAACCTGTGATATTTCAATTATATAACAAAATATAATGCGGAAAAGAAATAACACAGACACCAGAATTTTGTTAACGAGGAAACAGTAAATGCATAAAAACCCAGGGACCTAGTCCAGTTTGAGAACCACACTGTATTAAGCCGCTACAGACACTAGCCTACTACAAATTAACTTCGGACTGGACTGCAGTTGAACCCTAATCAATCTGACACTGATTCAAGGTACAGTTGCGCTCCTTACGTCTCTGATCCCAGCAGGATACTACACACTTGATTCCCTTAGCTGATCTCACCCACAACCAAGAGTTCCTATGACCCAAAGTCGAAGACTTGATAAACAAATATGTCTCACACAGAAAAGTCTATAGGATTGAATAAATCTGTCTTCCATAGAAATACCCAAGAGTTTTTGTTCTGTCTTTTGAGAAATCAAGGTGAACAAGAACCAATTGATAAACCAGACTTATATTCCCGAAGAACAACTCAATATTATCAATCACCTCACAATAATCTTAATTGACTAGCGAAACAAGATATTATGGAATCACAAACGATGAGACGAAGTCTGTTTGTAATTACTTTTCTATCTTGCCTATCGGAGAAATAAATCCCAAGCCAATTTTACAATTGTACTCGTACGATAGAAACAGCAAGATCAGATCATACAACTACAAGAGAAGTAGTATCGTCCTGGCTTCACAATCCAAATAAATTCTTCAAGTCGTTAACTGAAAAAGCGGGTGTCTAACAGCACCACCCAATATTTCTCTTAGAAATCTGTATGGACTAACTCCAATATAATTTGCTAGAGAATCAACTAGACAGTCAGACTCAATCTAGAATAAAGTATATCAAGGAGTTAATATCTCTCTCTTGTTTTGATCTTTACTCAAGCTAAAACAACAACGAGTCTTTATAAAATACAAGGAATAACTTGGATGATGCCAAAGAACAATATCTAAGTGTCAATCAATATCAATCGACAATCGTTTAGGTCGGATTCTCCAATTGATTGATCTTTAAGGCACAACCTGTATTATTTCAATTATAAAGATAAACAATATAATGTGAAATTATAAATAACATAGCCACCAGAATTTTGCTAACGAGGAAACCGCGAATGCAGAAAAACCCCGGGACCTAGTCCAGATTGAATACACACTGTATTAAGCCGCTAGAGACACTAGCCTACTCCAATCTAACTTCGGACTGGACTGTAGTTGAACCCCAATCAGTCTTCCACTAATATAAGGTACAGTTGCACTCCCTACGCCTCTGATACCAGCAGGATAATGCGCACTTGATTCCCTTAGATGATCTCCCCCACAACTAAGAGTTGCTACGACCCAAAATCACAGGCTTTGACAATAAACAAATCTGTCTCACACAGACAAGTCTATCAAAGGATCAATCTGTCTCCCACAGAAAAACCCTAAAGTTTTTGTTCCGTCTTTTGATATATAATCAAGGCGAACAGGTACCAATCGATAATCCGGTCTCATATTCCCGAAGAACAGCCTAGATTAATCAATCACCTCACAACAATCTTAATCGTATGGTAGCGAAATAAGATGTTGACGAATCACAAACAATGAGACGAAGATGTTTGTGATTAATTTTTACATCTTGCCTATCGGAGATATCAATCTCAAGCCAATCAATCTGATTGTACTCGTACTATAGAAGATGCAAGATCAGATCACACAACTAAGATAAAAAGTAGTATCGGTCTGGCTTCACAATCCCAATGAAGTGTTTAAGTCGTTAACCTGGTTTTAGAAGAAGAAAACCAAAGTTTAAAGGAGAAATGAATCTATCACGCAAACTAGTATCACACGCTAGGTGTGGGGATTAGTTTTGCACAATACTAGATGTCTCCTTTATATATTCTTTCAAATCGGGGTTTGCTATTAGGTTACCTTGGTAATAAAGCAATCAGTATCCACCGTTAGATGAAAACCTTATTTAGATTCGATCTAATATTTCTCAACCGTTAGATCGAAAACTTAGCTTGTTATACACAATTGAAATGCACGTTTCTAGGTTTGTTAACCGTACCCAAATGTGTGCACTTGTTGGTTCAACAATAGTTAACCAAAGGTTAGCCATATGAGAATTTCATATCAACCATGTTCTTCTTCACCATAACTAGTTCAAATGACTCAAATGAACTAGTTAGAGAGTTGTTCAATTGCAAGTAAATCTCATGTAACTAGACAAGACACAATTGAAGCAAAGATGATTTGATTCACTTGAATCGATTCATGAACTTTATAGCCACGGTTTGCATACTTCATTCCTTAGTCTTTATAAGTTAAGTTCAGAAATCATATTCAGATATATAACTTTCTTAAGTTCGCACACTAGGTTCGCGGACTTAAGCAACCGGGCAGAGTTTATAAACTCCAGCAGAAAATCTCGGCAAAGACTTTCCGCCGGTTCGCGGACTGGTACTGACGCAACTAGTTTTTCAACTCCAGCAGAATTTCTCGGGATGAGAAGTTCGGCAGTTCGCGAACTGGGTTCACGGACTTGGCTCACGCCATTCTACCGGTCTCTTTTGATCAACAAAGTTCGCAAACTTTGGTTCAAGGAATAGGACTTATGCACATATGTGTTTCCACAACAATACTTATTTCCATAATTGGTTATGTAATCTAAACTCTCATTCCAATCGTTGAAACATTCTTAGAGGACGTTATACAGTTGTTACACCATTTCTCGTCAAAGTAATTTTCAAGATGATTGAAACATACTAGGTAAAGATAAACTTGGTCGAAGCGAAAATCTTATCAACACATAATTCGAGATATAGATAGGCGAGGTAAACTCGGTTCGAAATACTAAATTTGTATAATCTAAGTCTATATATAGCATACGAATTTTTGTCTCAAGAAATATGAGATAGAATAGATAGACTTTTGAGTGACAGATAAGTTCTAGTCTTCACATACCTTTTTGTCGAGAAGTTCCACCGATTCCTTGATTAGTTCTTTTACTTGTATGATGAATCTCCTTGAAGTCCTTGAGCTCAAGTACACTTTATATCCTAGTCCGATACTTAGCTATAGTAGACTAGAAATCAAGACTTATAGTTTTGATCACTAACATTGACAAACATGCTTGAGATAGCAACGCATGCGAGGTCGACCGAGCAGTGCTCTAACAATCTCCCCCTTTGTCAATTTTAGTGACAAAACTACCAATACATATGGAATACAAAAAAGATAATACTTTTGTATCTCTTATTCCACATGTCTAATTCTTCAACATTCCTCGAAATCTTCGTCACTTCCAAGTACTCCAATGATACCAAAGGTTGTAAGTTTAGCATCACCGTTATTGAAGATCCGTAGCTATAACAATGAGAAAGCATCGGTCTCGATCATGGTTATATAGTGTCATAGTATTATTAGACAGTGTCAAAGTCCAATTGTATCACAACTTCAACAATAATACTATGGTGATATGTATCACTCCCCCTTAGTCAATACTCCATCTCACATGGAAACCACTCCCCCTTACACAATGATCCGAAAACCATATGTATTTGTAGTGTGAATTACATATTAATTCTCCCCCTTTTTGTCCATAAATTGGCAAAGGTACAAGAACGGGATCATAATGAAATTTTCGAAAGAGACATTTCATGACTAAAAGAAAAAAAATACATACCATCTAATTTAGATGCAATCATAAAGTCGAAGCTAAATGCATTCATCAAGGATTTTAAAGATACAAGATAACCCCTCTAATATTCCACATCCGCACACCCCGCAAGATATTACCATTAAGCACAAGTTCAAAAGAACTCTCCCCCATTTGATGTCATTCCCTAAAGAACAACAAGAGCGACCTTAATTTCGAAAGAAAAGAAGGATTTTTATTGGACACTAAAAACCATAGGAATGATTTTCTATATCTAAAACTCAATCAAATTAATCACAAGTAAACTCATGATTAATTTAATCGGATTACGCAACCAAATTAAACACAAAAAATGATCAATTCAATTGATTATGCTCGACATAAGTGAACTTACGGAGCATACGACTAATTTAACCATTAGAAGATGATTAGCATAGCCGTTCAGATACTCAACATAAGAGGAATCTTACGGAGTAATAACTAAATAACCAAGCAGAATGATTAATTTAGTTCAAAGTGCTCAACATATAGTATCTTACGGAACAACCAACAAAGCCAATCATAAAATAATCAACTTAGTTGTATCGTACTCAACATAAGACACATTACGGAGCCTCACAGTAATACATAAAGTATGGATCGATGAAGATCAATTACTGTGGAATACACAAGGATCCATTCTATTTTCCATCACTATTCGCATAACGACATTATATAGATATAATCCTTGCAAACAAAAGATTTTAACCTATCTTCCATCAAAGATTGATAATATAGGCTTAACTTTTGTATTTTTCAAAAGCCTATTAATCCTTATATCAATACATGAATACCGATCACGAACGATTTTACTTTTGACAAAATATGGGATTACATAGTTCACAGATGCAAATACCAATCATCCCATAACAAATTGCAATATAACAAATCATAAAAATTAAATACTGCAAACCATCATCCTCCAAATATTTTTAGAATTTTTAACCCAAAAGCCTAAAAAATAAACACAAGAAGATGAAAAACAATAGCTATGTGTAGTCACAATCATTGCTATTCAAGCACTAGTTATTCTTCCAACTAAACCAAAAAGAATACATACTAGGCAACTAAACAAAAGACAATCCATCTCTATCCTGATCACGAACAGCTATCAGATGGACGGTTCACGATCCTCACGTACCATAGGGTCCTCGATCTTGTGATCAACATCTTTATTTGCATCATCGGAAAGATGATTCTCTTTGCGAAGATCCTTTGATTTGAGATTTTATGAGACCAAGGTCAGAGACAAACTTTTCCAACTCAGTTTTTAACACATTAAGACCTTTTAGATTATCAACAAGTTGATTTTTTGCTTCCCCAAAGTACTTAAGAAAGTCATGAACAACTTCAGCAGAAATTATATCATCCTTTTCAACATCCTCATGAACATAGGAAAAGTAACATGAAGCATTTGGATGATCTTCATCTACAAGGGTTCTCTTCTTCTTGGACTCAACATAACTTTCGCCAAGAAATCCTCTTGTAAAACCACCATAGCAAGATGAAGAAGAAGACATTATTGACAACCCAGAAATCAACCTAGAGTATGCGTACGTGACGTTTGTAACTCAATAGGTGAGTATATAAGGGTTTTCTAAGAAGGGGATTTTTAGGGTTGAAAACAGTTGACCCGTGCCAGAACATGTATCCGTTCGAGTTCAACATTTACCCCATAAAATATAGCCCAAACACATTTGCATACAACCAAACAAACATTCTGCAACAGAAAATAATTTCAGAGAGGTTGTAGCAAGGACTAATAAAAACGAAAAAATACGTTTTTAGTCAAAAACTAATACTTTAAGTATTGCAGGTCTGTAAACAAAAGTTTAGCTATGGACGATAAGAAAATAACTTAACTTAACAGATGCAAAAACCAAAAGTATACCTAATTATTAACACATCTTACTCACAAGGATTTTTATGAGTAAGCTCTTTAAACCTTGTGATTAATTAGCACAAGTATGAGCTACACGCTCGTCAAGAGATTTGTGTTTATGGTCAAGTCTCTTTTTCCTCCTGAATCTAGAGAGGGATCCCTTTTGATGTGAGAAATTATGATAAAACTTACTTTCATCAAAATACGAGACATAGTTTGAGTTCGTACCAGAAGAATTTTGGTTTGAGGAGGAAGAGAACCTGTTGACGAATTCTTTATATTCTTCAATTATCCTTTTCAGATTATCTCTCATCTCAACAATTTTTCTTCTTTCTTCTGAACTTCCTTTCTCATCAGGGGCAACGTTATTTCCAGAGACCATGACACGATCTTTCTTTAGACGATGTTTATTAAGACGTATGTTTTGTTCTTGAGCATTTGAGGAACTCATTGATCTAAATTTCCTGGTGTCAAACACAATGTAGGTACGAAAACCAATCGGTTTAGTCATACGAATGTCAGTCACACCTTTGAGAATTAAGTCTAAGGTGTTTTGAAGTTGAACCAAGGAGTTTTTATTCAACTTAGAGTTTCCCTTTCGTTTAACATAACTTTTTGTTTCACAGACAAGACATACTTTCTGATCATCAGAATGATTAGATAGTACAGTCTTAATATCATCGTTAGAAGATTTCCTTCCTCCATTTGATGTGCAATATCCTTACGCGATGGTGACTACAAGCACATCTGTTTTACTAGAAGGGGATTTCGTTCTTACTTCTGAGCATGAACCATCTTTAGTTGTGTCAAAATTACTTGGCAGATTAGATTGCTTTGAGCATCCTTGAATAGAGAGCTTACTCAAGCGATGTTCAATTTCCAAGGCATCTCTTCTGAGGCTATCTTCAAGAGACGTACATGAAGAATGAACGTCAGTATTACCTTTGGGTTTGCAATCTCTTATTACACCAAGTAGAACATTGAATGGTGCTTCAATCGATTGAATCTATCAACTTGGATTCTAACAATATTTAGAACCAACTCACTCTCTTCAGCTAAATCCCGTTCATTTGAAGGGTAATCGGGAATACACATGTCAGTGTTAGTCTGTCTCGTCAGTACAGAAGGTTCATCTATATTCGAGATTGTAGAACCCTTCTCTTTAATAGAGTTAGACGAGATAAAACTTTTATTTCTGGTGACGCGTTTATCAGAGATCGTACTCTTGTCCATAGAGTCCAGTCACTAGAACACACAGATTTGTAAGGTCTTAAACGTGTTTGCCTGCTCTGATACCAATTGAAAAAGCGGGGGTCTAAAAACACCACCCAATATTTCGCTTAGAAATCTGTATGGACTAACTCCAATATACTTTGTTAGAGAATCAACTTGACAGTCAGACTCAATCTAGAATAAAGTATATCAAGGAGTTAATATCTCTCTCTTGTTTTGATCTTTACTCAAGCTAAAACAATAGCGAGTCTTTATCAAATACAAGGAATTACTTGGATGGTACCAAAGACCAATATATAAGTGTCAATCAATATCAATCAACAACCATTTAGGTCGGATTCTCCAATTGATTAATCTTTAACGCACAACCTGTATTATTTCAATTATGAAGATAAACAATATAATGCGGAATTAGAAATAACACAGACACCAGAATTTTGTTAACGAGGAAACCGCAAATGCAGAAAAACCTCGGGACCTAGTCCAGATTGAATACACACTGTATTAAGCCGCTACAGACACTAGCCTACTCCAAGCTAACTTCGGACTGGATTGTAGTTGAACCCCAATCAGTCTCCCGCTGATCCAAGGTACAGTTGAACTCCCTACGCCTGTGATACCAGCAGGATAATGCGCACTTGATTCCCTTAGCTGATCTCACCCACAACTAAGAGTTGCTACGACCCAAAATCGCAGGCTTTGACGATAAGCAAATATGTCTCACACAAACAAGTATATCAAAGGATCAATCTGTCTCCCACAGAAAAACCCTAAAGTTTTTGTTCCGTCTTCTGATATATAATCAAGGCGAACAGGAACCAATTGATAACCCGGTCTTATATTCCCGAAGAATAGCCTAGATTAATCAATCACCTCACAACAATCTTAATCGTATGGTAGCGAAACAAGATGTTGAGGAATCAAAAACAATGAGACGAAGATGTTTGTGATTACTTTTTATATCTTGCCTATCATAGATATCAATCTTAATCCAATCAATCTGATTGTACTCGTACGATAGAAGATGAAAGATCAGATCACACAACTATAATAAAAGTAGTATCGGTCGGGCTTCACAATCCCTATAAAGTATTTAAGTCGTTAACCTGGTTTTAGAAGAAGAAAACTAAAGGTTAAAGGAGAAACAACTCTAGCACGCAAACTAGTATCACACGTATGGTGTGGGGATTAGTTTTGCACAATACTAGATGTCTCCTTTATATAGTCTTTCAAATCAGGGTTTGCTATTAGGTTACCTTGGTAACAAAGCAATCAATATCCACCGTTAGATGAAAACCTGATTTAGATTCGCTCTAATATTTCTCAACCGTTAGATCGAAAACTTAGCTTGTTATACACAATTGAAATGCACGTTTGTAGGTTTGTTAACCGTACCCAAACGTGTGCACTTGTTGGTTCAACAATAGTTAACCAAAGGTTAGCCAGATGAGCATTTCATATAAACCATGTTCTTCTTCACCATAACTAGTTCAAATGACTCAAATGAACTAGTTAGAGAGTTGTTCAATTTCAAGGAAATCTTATGTAACCAGACAAGACACAATTGAAGCAAAGATGATTTGATTCACTTGAATCGGTTCATGAACTTTATAGCCACGGTTTGCATACTGCATTCCTTAGTTTTTATAAGTTTAAGTTCAGAAATCATCTTCTGATATATAACCTTCTTAAGTTCGGACACTAGGTTCGCGGACTTAAGCAACCGGGTAGAGTTTTCAAACTCCAGCAGAAAATCTCGGCAAAGACTTTTCGCCGGTTCGCAGACTGGGTTCGCGGACTGGTACTCACGCAACTAGTTTTTCAACTCTAGCAGAATTTCTGGGGATGAGAAGTTCGGCAGTTCGCGGACAGGGTTCGCGGACTTGGTTCACGCCATTCTACCGGTCTCTCTTGATCAACAAAGTTCGCAAACTTTGGTTCAAGGAATATGACTTATGCATATATATGTTTCCACAACAATACTTATGTCCATCATTGGTTATGTAATCTAAACTCTCATTGTAATTATTGAAACATTCTTAGAGGACGTTATACAGTTGTTACACCATTTCTCGTCAAAGCAATTTTCAAGATGATTGAAACATACTAGGTAAAGATAAACTTGGTCGAAGTGAAAAGCTTACCAACACATATTTCGAGATATAGATAGGCGAGGTAAATTCGGCTCGAAATACCAAATGTGTATAATCTAAGTCTATATATAGCATACGACTTTTTGTCTCAAGAAGTATGAGATAGAATAGATAGACTTTTGAGTGATAGATAAGTTCAAGTCTTCACATACCTTTTTGTCGAGAAGTTCCACCGGTTCCTTGAGTAGTTCTTCTATTTGTATGATGAATCGCCATGAAGTCCTTGAGCTCAACTACACTTTTTATCCTAGTCCGAGACTTAGTTATAGTAGACTAGAAATCAAGACTTATAGTTTTGATCACTAACATTGACAAACATGCTTGAGATAGCAACGCATGCGAGATCGACCGAGCAGTGCTCTAACATTAACCTAGAGTTTCTCGAGAAGAAACCTAAGGTTAAAGGAGAAACGACTCTAGCTATACAACTAGTATCACACAGGAGGTGTGGGGATTAGGCTTCCTAGTTGTTAGAGTTCTCCTTTATATAGTTTTCAAATTAGGGTTTGCAATCCAAGTTACCTTGGTAACAAAGTATTCAATAATCACCGTTAGATGAAAAACCTGATTCAACCAAGATAATATCTTTCAACCGTTAGATCGAACTTAACTTGTTACACACAAATGAAATGTACCCTCATTTAGGTTTATGTAACCGTACCTAAACGTTAGACTCATGTTGGCTCAACAATTAATTAACCGAGGTTAGCCATATGTTTACCCTCGTATTAACCTTATTCATCTAAACCATAACTAGTTCTAATGACTCAAATGGAACTAGTTAAAGAGTTTTTCAATTTTTTAGAAGAACACAATTGAAACCAAATCGGTTTGATTCACTTGAATCAATCATGAACATTGTAGCCACGGTTTGCAAAGATTGCATTCCTTAGGATTTAAATGTTTAAGTTCATGAACAGACCGATTTGACAACATAACCAGCTTAAGTATGCGTACTTAAGAAACCGGATTTGAGTTTGTTAAGTTTCCAAACTCAGCAGAAATTCTCGGTTCAAAAACTTCCGCCAGTATGCGTATGGGTACGCATACTTAAGGTGACTAGTTTAGGAGTTTGTAATTCCTAAACACAATAGATATTTTCAATTTGAAAACCTCTACCAGTATGTATACCAGTACGCATACTTATGTTGTCTCCTTCACCAATTTTGTATACACACATATGCATACACTTGGTTCCCGGTTTAGGGATTTATACACTAATGTGCGAACACACTACATATGCTTATATCCAAAGATGATTATCTCATCAACTCTTAATTTCAATCATTGAAACTTTCTTAGAGGACGTTATATAGTTGTTGTTCACAAACTATTTTTTGTCAAAGCGATTTTCAAGTTATTGAAATTATCATAATGAAACATTCCAAGGAAACACCAAATGATTGTATCACACAAACCATGTTAGATGTAACTCGGTAATTTTCATATGATCTTATTAGGACTTTTATCACGAATGTAAGATGAACATGGCTAAAGCGAAAGCTTTCCAACACATATTTCGAGAAATATATAAGCGAGATAAACTCAGCTCGAAATCCCAAATGTGTATAATAGAAAACTATATCGTAAAACGACTTATGTCTCAATATAGAAGATATAGAAGAAATAGACTTTCCATGTGATAGATGAGTTTGAGTCTCCACATAAATTTTGTTGATGAAGTTCCACAAGCTCCCTTTATTAGTTCTTCGTCTTCAAATGATGAACGCTGAAAGATCTAAGCTCAACTACACTATCTATGTCCTAGTCCGAGAATCTATAAATAGGCTAGAAATCAAGACATATAGTTTTGATCACTAACATTGACAAACATGCTTGAGATAGAAACGCATGCGAGTTCGACCGAGCAATGCTCTAACAATTTTAGTGACAAAACTATTAATACATATGGATTACCAAATAAATAAAAATTGAAGCTTCATCTACGTGCTTGATCTCCTTGGCATCTTCAACATGACTCGAAATCTTCGTCACTTCCAAGTACTCCATGATTCCAAAGGTTGTAAGTTTAGTATCATAGTTGTTGAGGATCCATAGCTATAACAATAAGAAAACAAATGCTCTCAATCATTGTTATACAGTGTCATAGTATTATTACACAACATCAAAGTTCAATTGTATCACAACTTGGTGTTTATGGGTGAAAACTGTTTCTGCTAGTTTTGGTAATTTTGGGTGTGTGTGGATGAGAAATGAATCTAAACCCTAAACAAATTCACTGCACGGGAGTGATTTTGATTCGAGAGATCAGTCTATACAATTCTGACCTAAACCAAGAAATGGCCGTTCCAGACTTGCATCGGTCACAAATTGAAGGAGATGGGGTTGATCTTAGGGAGGGAAGCGAAGAAGGTGTTGGCTGTTTATGACTTGAATCAGAATGATGAATTGGCTTGCACAATGTAAGCTATCAGTTTTGGGTGTTTTCTGGATACTGCTACAACACTTGGTTTCTCTGTGTTGTTTGGAAATAGGTTGGAGAACCTATTTATACAAGTCATTTTGAGCGCAACCTTCATCTCGTAGGAAGTGGAGGAAGTTGAGTGATGGAGTAGTGGAGTCGTGATTGTCACACGATCACGCTTTTACCCACTTCCCTCATCATCGTTAATCGTTCATGCCTCCTGACACGTTCTCGTAATGGGCGTGTTACACGCCGCACGCTGTAAACCGCCATACCAATACCCCAGTAAGTATCCCCCAGACTGTGACATGTTTGATGTCTCGAATGAGTGGGCCAGGTCGTGGGACCCGCCGCAAGAAATAACATACGGTGCTATCAGGTTAAAGCTTGATTGAACAAGTCACTTTTAAGCAAGCATCTCAAACCAATCGATATGTATGAAGCATCGTTGTTTTAAAGATTGATTGAACAAGTCGCGGATTAAGCGTCTTAAAATGGAAGCACATCCAACCATCTTCGAGTGATTGTTTGGAGGACGCATGGCGGGCCATTATCTGATCGATTGCTCCCTGTGACAGAGTGGCGGACGGTGATCATTGAGGCATTTCATTGATCGCCTAACTCTTAATCCAAGCCGTCTGACCAAGCTGGCAATGTTGGACGGACGAGATGATTTACGGCGCATATTTGCTGTCGTCGATGGATTTTAGGGTTTTTAGAGGTATGCAAACATCCCCTCTTTGGCTTGATTGAATACTAGCATGGGCACTAATTTTGAAGAGACCAACCAGGCATGCGTGGAGACGGCACGCCGGTGTGCATGTCTACATCTCTCGGTCCCTCGAAGATTCGATCTAGGCCACTCAATTTGACCGGAAAAGATGAGTGGTCGTGATCGATTTGCTACAGAAATACATTGTCGCAAAGGTTTAAAAGCCTTGTGGCATGCTACCTTTGGGCGTGCGTTTCGAGGCGCCGGGCCCTAGTCTGCATAGGCCGGCCGGTCACACGCAAATATGGGCCCACGGTGATTACGTTGACATCCTTGGGACCTCTTGAGTCTATATCTACACCCTCCGTTTAGGCTGGCGAAGATGGATGGTCATGATCGAACTACGACAGATGTGCATTGCTGCAAACCCTAATTAGGGTTTTGAATCAGTCACGCACACGTGACTTTGGCGAAACGGTTTGGCAAGCCGTGACCTCCTATGGCGATATCGATCATGTGGGACCCATGTTGGGTCGACGGTGATCTTGCATGTACCTTTCTGATGGTCATAAATGCGATCTAAGCCATCCAAATAGGCTGGCTAAGTTGGATGGTTGTGATCGATTTAAGACATTAGTGGAATTTCGCGACCCTTAGAAGCATCACTCCTGCCATGGTTTGAGCAGCCGTTTCATTGCTCCATGGACTTGCAGTAAGAAAATCGATAGAGTGAGGGAGAAGTGGGCCCGCCAATCGTGTGCGCTAGCGTTTCTATGATCGTTCATGGGATGATCTAATCCGTCCAAACAGGCTAGTGAAGTTGGTCGGTTGTGATGGTTTTAAGACTTCCCTGAACAATCTATAGTCATCGAGCTTCTCCCAAAACAGCACGGCCACTCAACTTTGGGTTGGCGTTTGATGGCGTTGTGGGAGTACGGTGATTGTTTGATCGGCTAGGGCCTAAGTGGGCCCGCCGGTGGTTATCACAACAATTGCCTATTTTTGCCAGAGTTTGGCCAGGCTTGTTAAATTGCGCGGCCAACTTACGTGGCCGCGATCGTTTCTGAGACTGATATGGACAGTCCAGATTTTCCTTAAGAAAATTAAATACGTTCGATCGAGCTGCTTTTTTAATTGAAAGCGCGTCGATTCGAAATTGTCTTTGTCAGAGAGTGATGCAGCCTGTACGGGTATTTCGTGCATATCTCAAAATTGGCACTTGGAGATTCATGTTACTCTGCTGAGAGTGAACACTCAGTCGTCATGTCATGCTAATAATGAGAGTTCGGCTAGGAACAACACAGGAAATACTAGGCAAATCATGCATTAATTAATAATGCTAAAAAATTCACAGAATATTTGGGATTGTTGTTGCACGTACCATTCTGGATGAATTTTGTGTATTTATTGAATTGCTTCGAATAAATAAAGTGAAGAGGTTTTCTGCACTCATCACTTATCAAACGGCTTTACCCTTTGCAGGATGTCAACGCATTAAATTTGGTTTTACAATTTTAGCCCTGAACTAAAATCCACCATCAACATTAAGTCCCCTGCCTAGCACATAATGGTTGCACTATTGTGGGGTAGGCATTAGATGGTGACGTATACAACGTAAGATGACAAGATAAAGAAGTTTACCTGGAGGAACTCTGACCGACCTACGGCGATCATCCATGTGAGCATGCCGGGCGTCACCATGGAGCCTTCGTGGGACCAGCTTCCTCCTTTGGGCGTTCGAGCTAAGAAAGGAATCCTCCTGCTACTGGGATTCTTCAAGTGGTAATTGAATTATTGTCCCTCCTTTTTATGGTCTATACAAATATCCTTATCACATAATAATTATGTCCCTCTTTATTTATAAGGCCATCAGGGGCCCATCAACAATTTAGGGACTTCCAAATATACCCCATTTTTTAAAGACATAGAGAGAAGAACAATGGTTGTTGTTGGTCCGAGAGATAAAAATGGAATTTAGAGATCGAAAGAGGAAATCAAAGAAGAGAAAGAAGAACGAGTAGCGGTTGTTGTCGTTGAATCTGGATCGAAGATATGTCAAGCTTGAGGTTGGAACTGTGATGATTAGCAGTTGGATTTCGAAATTCAGATCGAGAAGAAGAATGGGTTTGGTTCAACAAGAGAGATAAAAAGCATAGAAATTGCAGTTGTGAATAGACATGGATTATGGAGAATGGGTTCGATCTGTAAGCGTGAATCCGAGAGTTGCTGGTGGTAAGATGTTGATGTTTTTGTGAAATCACGGATCTGAGTTGTTGTTGGTGGTATGAAATTAAGGTGTTGAATCTTCGGTTGTTGTCGGTGTTTTGAAACTGAAAAGAATAAGGGAGAAACAGAGGAAATGGGTTCTGGTGGTGTTATGGTGCTGTTGTTAAGATCGAGAAGTTGGGAGATTACAGGGAAGATGTGGAATTTAGGCATGATTTATTGAAATCAATTGAAGAAGACCGTGAAAGAAATGGATACTTGAATTTAATGGGTTAGATGGAATAAGAAGATTTGATGTTGTGACTGAGCTTTCCGCTGGATAAATGGATTTCATTCATAGAAGGAACTGATGATGGATTTCTGTGATGATTTGAATCAATATAGGTTGTAATCGGCAGTTCTTATAAACTCACTTGAGGTGCTGTGACGATATTGGTGAGGTTGAATGGGATTGAGATTGTTTTGGAAATTTACATGGATCAACGGTAGAAGTTGATCCAATTTAGGGGATCAACAACCACTGTTGATCCCCAAAATTGGATCAACCTTTACTGTTGATCCTTTATTTTTTTTGGATCAACTACTGTTCTTGATCCCCTTAATGGATCAACTTCTACTGTTGATCCTTTTTTTTAGATAAACTATTGTTGTTGATCCCCTAAATGGATCAACTTCTACTGTTGATCCTTTTTTTTTTGATCAACAACCGTTATTGATCCCCTAAATGGATCAACTTCTACTGTTGATTCTATTTTTATTTGGATCAACTACAGTTGTTGATACAAATATCTGAACCAATGGTGGCGGCGGTGGCGGCGGCGGCGACGGCGGAGGTAGCGGCGACGACTAGTGGTGGTGGTGGTGGCAGTGACGGACTACTGGTGGTGGCGGAGTAGTGGTGGTGGCGGAGTATTGATGGTGACGAAGTGGTGGTGGAATATTAGTGGTGGTGGCGTTTGGTAGGTGGTGGTCGTTGGACGGTGGTGGTGGAACAGTAGTTGAATGTTGGTGGTGGTGGTGCTAGTGGTGGTGGTGAAGTGGGAGAGGAAGAAATTTGTTCCATTTTGAAATAAAGAAAAATATTATATGGATGAGGGTATTAAGGTAATCTAATTTTAAATAGATAAGGTTATAAAAAAAGGAGGGACATATTTATTGTTGTATAAGGATATATTTGTAGGGTGTTAAAAGTAGGGACATATAATTAATATACCCATTTTTCAATTACTCGTATAAAAGGGTGTTAACCGTTATATTTCTTTTTATTGCACGGTAGCTGCCCTCAAATATCATCGATAAGCATCCGCTGATTGCCATCCCGCATCTGTAGCCTTTTTAGACGGCAAGTGAAGACTCCTTTTCTTCCCGGGATCTTGTTAACTTGTGAAATATAAAGAAGGCTCTGAGACTCCTCCCATCACATAATTGTTTCCTTCTCTGTTCCAAGTATTGCTCCAGGCTTATTACACGACTTGATCTTCTGATTGATCATGATTTTTTTTTCATATATATGTTGATATAATCATAATCTCTTCCTACAGAATCTCATGGAGGTTGCTGGTGATGACTACTCTGGTACTTCTCCAGAAAGAAGCTTCAAAGTCAACAAACCTGAGGATGATGTGTTTGAGGAGGTGATGGCAAAAATTGATCTTCCTGTTAGAGCATAGATCGGTCAACCTCGCATGCGTTGATATATCAAGCATGTTTGTCAATGTTAGTGATCAAAACTATAAGTCTTGATTTCTAGTCTATTATAGCTAAGTATCGGACTATGATAGAAAAGTGTAGTTGAGCTCAAGGACTTCATGGAGATTCATCATACAACGACGAAGATCTACTCAAGGAACCGTGGAAATTCATCAACAAAACGGTATGTGGAGACTTGAACTTATCTGTCACTCAAAAGTCTATCTATTTTATCTCCTACTTCTTATGAGACAAAAAGTCGTATGTTATATAGACTGGATCATACACATTTAATATTTCGAGCTGAGTATATCTCGCATATCTATATCTCGAAATCATGTGTTGGTAAAGCGTTTCGCTTTGATCAAGTTTATCTTCAGCTAGTGACGAAAGTCATGAAAAGTTTCAATCACTTTGAGAATTGCTCTGACGCGAAACGGTCTGTGAATAACGGATACATAACGTCCTCTGAGAATGTCTAAATGGTTGGAATGAGAGTTTAGATTACATAACCATGTATTCCTTGAACTGAAGTTTTCGAACTTTGTCGATCAAGAGAAATCGGAAGGATTGTGGAATTGGCTTGCCAAGTCCGCGAACTGTTGGAAGTTCTCGACCGAGAATTTCTGCTGGGATTTCCAAAACTCGTTTGTGTGCTTAGTCCGCGAACTCAGTCCGCGAACCTAGTCCGCGAACTAGTGGAAGTTCTCTTGCCGAGAATTTCTGCTGAGTTTGGAAAACTCAACCGGTTAACTTAAGTCCGCGAACTTGTTTGTGAGCTTAAGTGGTTATGATCTAAATATGTGCTCTGAACATGAAACTTAAATTACTAAGGAATGCTTTATGCAAACCGTGGCTAAAGTTCATAAGTCGATTCAATCGAATCGAATCATGTTTGTTTCAATTGTGTCTTGTGTAGTTACATAAGATCTCATAGCAATTGAACAACTCTCTAACTAGATCATCTTGAAGTTATTTGAACTAGTTATGGTGAAGAATAACAAGGTTAATATGAAATGCTCATATGGTTAACCATTTGGGTTACTTTGTTGAACCAATACACTAGTACACGTTTTGTCACGGTTTTCACAAACCCAGTAAACGTATATCACAAGTGTGTATGACAAGCTAAGTTTTCGATCTAACGGTTGAGAAATATTAGCGTGAATCTAAATCAGGTTTTCATCTAACGGTGGATATGGATTGCTTTGTAACCAAGGCGAAATCCTGGTTTGAAGACTATATATATGACACATCTAGCATTGGGAAAAACTAATCCCCACACGTCTGTGTGCTACTAGTGCGCTCACTAGAGTCGATCTCGATTAACCTTTGATTTTCTTCTCTAAAATCAGGTTAACGACTTAAAGAATTCATTGGGATTGTGAATCCAGACCGATACTACTTTTATCCTAGTTGTGTGATCTGATCTTGCATCTTCTATCGTACGAGTATAATCTTTGATTGGCTTGAGATCGTGAGAATTCTCCGATAGGCAAGATATAAAAAGTAATCGCAAACACCTTCGTCTAATTGTTTGTGATTCCACGACATCTTGTTTCGTTAGTCGATTGGGATTCTTGTGAGGTGATTGATTAATCTAGGTTGTTCTCTTCGGGAATATAAGTCCGGATTATCAATTGGTTTCTGTTCACCTTTATTATTATCAAAAGACAGAACAAACTCTTTTAGGGTTTATCTGTGGGAGACAGATTTATCCTTTGACAGACTTGTCTGTGTGAGACAGATTTGTTTATTGTTTAAGCCTGCGATTTTGGGTCGTAGCAATTCTTAGTTGTGGGTGAGATCAACTAAGTGAATCAAGTACGTAGTATCCTGCTGGGATCAGAGGCGTAGGAGTGCAATTGTACCTTGGATCGGTGTGAGACTGATTGGGGTTCAACTATGGTCCAGTATGAAGTTAGCTCATAGTAGGCTAGTGTCTGTAGCGGCCTCATACAGTGTGTATTTAATCTGGACTAGGTCCCGGGTTTTTTTGCATTTGCGGTTTCCTCGTTAACAAAACTTATGGTGTCTGTGTTATTTATTTTCCGCATTATATTTGTTATATAATTGAAATAATACAGCTTATGCGTTAAGATCATCAATTGGAAATCCAACCTTTGATTGTTGATTGATATTGATTGATCCTTGGACATTGGTCTTTGGTACCGTCCAAGTTATCTATCTTTGATAAAGACTTGCAGATTTCTATTTGCTTGAGTAAATATCAAATCGAGAGTTTGAGATATTAACTCCTTGAGATAATTTTTATCTAGATTGAGTCTGACTGTCTAGTTGATTCTCTAGCAAAGTATTTCGGAGTTAGTCCATACATATTGCTAATCGAATTATTGGGTGGTGTTGTTAGACCCCCGCTTTTTCAATTGGTATCAGAGCAGGCAAACACGTTTAAGACCCCATCAGTCTGTGTTTATAGCGATCTGACTCTATGGACAAGAGTACTATCTCTGATAAACGCGTCACCAGTAATAAAGATTCTCTCTCGTCTAAATCTATTAAAGAGAAAAGCTATTCAATCTCTAATATAGAGAAACCTTGTGGTTCGACGAGACAGAAAACAGTGGCATGTGTGTTCATGATTACCCTTCGAAAGAGACTTTCCCTTCTAATGAATGTGATACAGCTGAAGAGAGTAATTTGATTTTAAATCTTGTTAGAATTCAAGCTGTTAGATTGAATCAGTTAAAACACCATGTCAATGTTCTTCTTGGTATTGTAAGAGATTGCAAAGTTCATGGAAACGCTGAAGATCAGTCTTCATGCTTGACTCTTGAGGCCAGCCTCGAAAAGGATGCCTTGGATATTGAACGTCGTTCGAATAAACTTTCTATTCAAGGATGTTCAAAGCAATCTAATGTACCAAGAACTTCTGATGCTTTACATTCAGAAGTAAATACAGATGTTCCTAATGTTTCCACCAATCATGAACTTGAGGAAAAACAAACTTAACCAAAAACACAAACCTCTTAATGAGCCTGTGGCTCGTACTTGTGCTAATTAATCACAAGGTTCGAGAACTTACTCATGAAAAGTCTTGTTGACTAAGTTGTGTTAAAAACAGGTATACTTGTAGCTTGCATCTGTTAAAGTTGAGTTATCTTGTTATCGTCCATAGCTAAACTTGTGTTGACAGATTCTCTAAGATCAAGTAGGTTAAGTTAAAAGAAAATGTTGCATATGGTTTTAAAATTTGTTTTTAGGTCTTGTTTTCAAATGCATTAAGGACTTTATTTTCCTTGGGTAATTGTTGTACTCGAACGGATTCCGTTCTGGCCCGAGTCAACATTTTATATGAAACCCTAAATTGTTGTCCCCAAGAATAAATATCCAACCTTCTTAGGGTTACAAGTCACATACGTGTACTCCTGGTGGTTTTGGTTTTTCAAGAATGTCTCCTCCTCTTCTTGCTATGGTGGTTTTGCAAAAGGATTCCTTGACAAAAGTGTTGAGGATGATTCCAAGAGGAAGAGAACACTTGTAGATGAATATCATATTAATGCCTCATGCTTCTTTGCTTATACTCATGAAGATTCTGAAAAGGATGATATAGTCTCTGCTGAAGTTGTTCATGACTTTCTTAAGTACTTTGGGGAAGCAAAACAACAGCTTGTTGATACTCTTAAAGGTCTTGATATGGTGAAAACTGAGTTGGAAAAGGTTGTGTCTGACCTTGGTCTCATAAAATCTCAAATCAAGGATCTTCGTAAAGAGAATCATCTCTCCATTGATGCTGAGAAGGCTGTTGATCACAAGCTTGAAGACTACTTGTCTCGTATGGATCCTGAACCTCCCGTATTCTTGTTTATTGTTGAGGATACACCGGAATCCGGTTCCATTTAGCTTGCCATCTGTTTTAGATACCTAGTGTTTCTTCTTTTTGGCTTAGTTGGAAGAATAACTAGCGTTTGAATAGCGAAGATTGTGACTACACATAGCTATTTTGTTTTCATCTTCTTGTGTTTATTTTTTAGGTTTTTGGTTTTAAAATTCTAAAAATATTTGGAGGATGATGGTTATTGCAGTATTAATTTGT
This sequence comes from Papaver somniferum, assembly GCF_003573695.1. NCBI lineage: Eukaryota > Viridiplantae > Streptophyta > Magnoliopsida > Ranunculales > Papaveraceae > Papaver > Papaver somniferum. The sequence goes on along the minus strand of NW_020621603.1, from coordinate 2,166,212 downwards.
TTGATTTTTAAGTATTGCAATATTTTTATGGGATATGTATTGTTTGCGTCCGTGAACTTGAAGGTCCCATATAGTGTCAAAAGTAAAGTCGCTCATGATTGATACTCGTATTGATGAAAGGACGAATGGACTTTTGACTTATACAAAAGTTATTCCTATGCAGTCATGTATTTGATGGAAAATAAGATGAAATCTTTTGTTTGAAAAGGATAAAGTCTATTATGTCATTATGCATATAGTGATGGAAAGATAGAATAGATCCTTGTATGTTATCCACGGAGTTGATCTTCATTGATCTATCTTTTATTTACCGTAAAGGCTCCATTGTGTGTCTCATGTTGAGCACGATACAACTAATTCGATTTATTTTGGCTTTGTTGGTTGTTCCATGAGATGCTATAAGTTGAGCATTCGTGAACTAAATTAATCATATTTCTTGGTTATGTAGTTATTTGCTCCAAAAATCTTCTTTTGTCGAGCAAAAAAATTGACAATTAAATTGATTACTTCGGTGATTAGTTTGGTTGTGTATTCCAATCAGTTTAATTATAGGTTCTCTTGTAATTAATCTAGTTGAGTTTTCATATATTCCACAAGTCCTTGTGTTGAGTATATGAATGGTTACTAATCATGTTCTTGTGGTTAATGTAGTCGTATATTCCGTAAGGTTTTCCTTATGTTGAGTATATGAACGGCTAAGTTAGTTATCTCCGTATGATTAGCTTAGTCGTTGCTCCGTAAGTTTACTAATGTTGAGCACTTTCAATTAAGTTGATCACTTTTGTGGTTTGATTTAATTGCGTATTCCAATTAAATTAATCATGGGTTTACTTGTGATTAATTTGGTTGAGTTTTGGATATAGAAAATCATTCCTATGGATTTTGGTGTCCAATTAAAAATCCTTCTTTTCTTTCAAAATTAAGGTCGCTCTTGTTGTTCTCTCGGGAATGACATCATATGGAGGAAAGTTCTTTTGAACTTGTGCTTAATGGTAATATCTTGCAGGGTGTGCGGCTGTGGAATTTTATAGGGGTTATCTTGTATCTTAAAACTCCTTGATGATTGCTCTTAGCTTCGACTATAAGATTGCATCTAAATTAAGTTGGTATGTATTTTTTTCTTTTGGTCTATGAAATGTCTCTTGTGGAAATTTCATTATGATCCCGTTCTTTTACCTTTGCCAATTTTATTGACAATAGGGGAGAAATAATGTAGTTCACAGTACAAATACATATGGTTTTCGGATCATTGTGTAAGGGGGAGTGGTTTCCATGATCGAGATGAAGTATTGACTAAGGGGGAGTGATACATATCACCATAGTATTATTGTTAGAGTCGTGATACAATTGGACTTTGATTTTACATAATGATACTATGACACTGTATAATAATGATCGAGAATCTCGATTTCTCTCATTGTTATAGATACGGATCTTCAACAACGATGGTGCTAAACTTACAACCTTTGGGATCATTGGAGTACTTGGAAGGACGAAGATTTCGAGGAACGTTGAAGATTAGACTATGGAATAGGAGCAACTAAAGTTTATCTTTTTTTGTATTTCGTATGTATTAATAGTTTTGTCACTAAAATTGACAAAGGGGGAGATTGTTAGAGAATAGCTCGGTCAACCTCGCATGCATTGCTATATCAAGCATGTTTGTCAATGTTAGTGATCAAAACTATAAGTCTTGATTTCTAGTCTATTATAGCTAAGTCTCGGACTAGGATAGAAAAGTGTAGTTGAGCTCAAGGACTTTATGGCGATTCATCATACAACAACGAAGATCTACTCAACGAACCGTGGAACTTCATCAACAAAACGGTATGTGGAGACTTGAACTTATTTGTCACTCAAAAGTCTATTTATTCTATCTCCTACTTCTTATGAGACAAAAAGTCGTGTACTATATAGAATGGATCATACACATTTGATATTTCAAGCTGAGTATATCTCGCGTATCTATATCTCGAAATCATGTGTTGGTAAAGCGTTTCGCATTGATCAAGTTTATCTTCACCTAGTGATGAAAGTCAAGAAAAGTTTCAATCACTTTGAGAATTGCTCTGGCGCGAAACGGTCTATGAATAATGGCTATATAATTTCCTCAGAGAATGTCTTAATGGTTGGTATGAGAGTTTAGATTACATAACCATGTATTCCTTGAACCGAAGTTTTCGAACTTTGTAGATCAAGAGAAATCGGAAGGATTGTGGAGTTGGCTTGCCAAGTCCGCGAACCCAGTCCGCGAACTCAGTCCTCGAACTGTCGGAAGTTCTCGACCGAGAATTTCTGCTGGGATTTCCAAAACTCGTTTGTGTGCTTAGTCCGCGAACCTAGTCCGCGAACTGGCGGAAGTTATCTTGCCGAGAATTCCTGTTGAGTTTGGAAATCTCAACCGGTTAACTTAAGTCCGCGAAATTTTTTGTGAGCTTAAGTGGTTATGATCTAAATATGTCCTCTGAGCATTAAACTTAAATTACTAAGGAATGTTTTATGCAAACCGTGGCTAAAGTTCATGAGTCGATTCAATCGAATCGAATCATCTTTGTTTCAATTTTGTCTTATGTAGTTACATAAGATCTCATAGCAATTGAACAACTCTCTAACTAGTTTATTTTGAAGTCATTTTAACTAGTTATGATGAAGAAGAACAAGGTTAATATGAAATTCTCATATGGTTAACCATTTGGGTTACTATGTTGAACCAATACACTAGTACACGTTTGGGCACAGTTTTCACAAACCCAGTAAACGTATACCACAAGTGTGTGTGACAAGCTAAGTTTTCGATCTAACGGTTGAGAAATATTAGCTTGAATCTAAATCAGGTTTTCATCTAACTGTGGATATGGATTGCTTTGTAACCAAGGCAAAACCCTGATTTGAAGATTATATATATGAGACATCTAGCATTGGGCAAAACTAATCCCCATACGTCTGTGTGCTACTAGTGCGCTCGCTAGAGTCGATCTCCATTAACCTTTGATTTTCTTCTCTAAAATCAGGTTAACGACTTAAATACTTCATTGGGATTGTGAAGCCAGACCGATACTACTTTTATCGTAGTTCTGTGATTTGATCTTGCATCTTTTATCATCTGAGTACAATCTTTGATTGGCTTGAGATCAAGGGAGTTCTCTAATAGGCAAGATATAAAAAGTAATCGCAAACACCTTCGTCTCATTGTTTGTGATTCCACGACATCTTGTTTCGCTAGTCGATTGGGATTGTTGTGAGGTGATTGATTAATCTAGGATGTTCCTCGGGAATATAAGTCCGGTTTATCAATTGGTTCATGTTCACCTTGATTATTATCAGAAGGCGGAACAAACTCTTTTAGGGTTTATCTGTTGGAGACAGATTTATCCTTTGATAGACTTGTCTGTGTGAGACAGATTTGTTTATTGTTTAAGCCTGCGATTTTGGGTCGCAGCAACTCTTAGTTGTGGGTGAGATCAGCTAAGGGAATCAAGTACGTAGTATCCTGCTGGGATCGGAGACGTAGAAGTGCAACTGTACCTTGGATCGGTGTGAGACTGATTGGGGTTCAACTACGGTCCAGTCCGAAGTTAGCTTGTAGTAGGCTAGTGTCTGTAGCGGCTTAATACAGTGTGTATTCAATATGGACTAGGTCCCGGGGTTTTTCTGCATTAGGGGTTTCCTCGTTAACAAAACTTCTGGTGTCTGTGTTATTTCTTTTTCGCATTATATTTGTTATATAATTGAAATAATACGGGTTGTGCGTTAAGATCGTCAATTGGAAATCCAACCTTTGGTTGTTGATTGATCTTGATTGATCCTTGTACATTGGTCTTTGATACCGTACAAGTTATCTCTCTTTGATAAAGACTCGCAAATTTTTATTTGCTTGAGTAAAGATCAAATCGAGAGTTTGAGATATTCACTCCTTGAGATACTTTTTATCTAGATTGAGTATGACTTTCTAGTTTATTCTCTAGCAAAGTATTTCGGAGTTAGTCCATACAGATTGCTAATCGAATTATTGGGTGGTGTTGTTAGACCCCCGCTTTTTCACTTCCACTTCGCGAGGCTGGTCATGTTATACAGGGCATGTCGATTATGCATCTGAGCATCGCTCGAAAGCGCACTCAAACTCTTTTGGCTTCAATCGACAGGGGAGGAAAAATGGAGACATGATGAAGCGTCGCAATCACCGGTAAGCGCGAGAGCTGAGAGGTTTGCGGCACTGCTGAAAAGGCGAAGAGTTGAACATGAACTCCCTCCGAGTTAAGATAAGTGTGATTATATGATCCACGATGGCGTGATAATCCTAGATTCTGATACGGATGAACCCGAGCACCCAAAGGTTGTCAGCACAATCTCCAACGCTGCATTGTCCCTTGAGGAAGATATGGAAGTTGTTCCTACTGAGGATGTTGAAGCGAAGAATGTTGCTAACGTCCCAGAAATATCCGAAAGGGAAGTTGAGGAAGACCTAAAGGAAGAAGCAATGGCGTCCTATGACGACGGTGTTGAAATATACTCCGACGATGGTGAAGGCACGACTGATCTCCTTGATGACTAAATCTCCCTGTTCCCTTTTCTTTTCTTTTTTTTGGACGAGTATTTTCTCGTAATTTGTGAACACTTTCTCCTTGTACTCAGTGGCGGCTGAGTTTAAGGTCTTCTTCTTTTTTGCTTGCTTGTTTGAACAAGGTTTTCATATTGTTTTGAGATAAATCTTCCAATATGGCTATATCAGAATCTTCTCAGGCAGTGATGCGCCTTCATGTGATCGCATGTTATTCTTGTGATGAAAAAATAATGCTATAATGAAACACCATGAACCTATATGTGCTCCTGACGTGAGGTCTTCCTGATTCTGTTGGAGTAGACTGCTCGAAGCACTTTCCCTCTTTTCCTCTGCACATATTCTATTCCTCCAACGTTTTCCAAAGGATACAAAATGTTTCTTTTAGGGTTTTCTTTCTGGTTTAATCTGGTGGGTAATGATGATTTAGGCTGACTCAGAATTTTGTGTCATGTTTAAGGGGTAAAAAAATTCCTAAAAGGAAATAATACTTTGATTAATTTGAAAATTGAAACCCTAATAATTATGAATGCAAATAGTGCAATCATTTTGGAGGAATTACAAAAATTGCATTAAATGGAAATTGATGGAGGAACTACTACGGAGAACACTGGAGGAAAAGAGTAGCACAACGCTTTTAGGTATTATAGGGCTTGAGCCATCGTGAGTGAATCATCACGCCCTCAAGCTTGTCAGCGTTGATGATATTGCAATAGCCACCTAGGATGACATCTTCCACCAGGTACGGCTCATCCTCCTTTGCTGCTGGCAAATCAGATTAAGCGGTTACCTCCACTGTTATGTTCCCAACTTGAAAGGCGGCCATATTCACCACCATATCTCTAATTTGAAACGGGTTTGGGCTTGGCACAACTTCTTGATTCTGGGACATGTTGCCTTTGACTGAAACATCCTCTAGGTTTTTGGCAAAACGCTTGAAAGGGCTGGCACCCCACTCACATCTCTTAATGGCGGTCAGGTTGTTGATTGAAACGAGTCCCCGAGCTTTAGCTGGGAGAGGAATAACCGTTTGTACAAAGGGTTGTTTAATGATACTTACTTGAGCTCGGAACCTTTTAAGGTATGCTGACGGGCTCTCTCCGGAAAGTTGTGTCACATCTGCAAGATGTTGATACGGCAACAGGTAATCTTTGGGATTGGATGGCTTGTTGGAGATTCTTACAGGTATTGAAATCGGCAAAGGACATATTCCCAGCGTTTCCTTGTTTTCGTGTATCCACGAGCGTCCCAGAACCATATCATAATTCGGATATTCTTTGACTATGTATAATTTAGCATGCATCGGGGCATCACCCACTTTAACTTCAAGATCAATGTATCCATAGGCATCTATAAATTCTCCTTATGAATTCCTGATTACGGTTGAGATGCGAATAACTTCCTGTTTTGAAACATTTGCGGCTTTCAAAGTCTTGACAGTGATGATGTTGAATTCATAGGCCGCATCGATCAATATGCTATCGAACTCGACATCCTTCAAACGAGTGACGGTCAAGAGTCCCTAGTTCCCCTTGCTAGTTGCATCTTCCAGGAAAGACTGAGGTTTTGAAATTGTTTCCCCTTCTGGATACAAACGCCTGCCTGACACAAGACGGTTAAGGGATGTAAATATGTCTTGACGTTGTGCCTTGGAGAAATACATGATTTCACATAAATGCTTCATCGAAGACTATACAGTTTTGCAAACTGAATCCCCAGAAATCATGCAGCTCCTATAGGAATAGGATCCCTATGAACACCTTAGTTTCCTAAATGGAGTTCTCCTGCCTCTACCTTTTCTCTGAAAATGTGCTTCAATTTGTTGCAATCCTTGGTCGGGTGATGAACGAATTTATGGTAGCGGCAATATTTGGGATTTGTCATCTCTTCCTCGGTCGGCGAATGTCTGATAGGGGGTAGCTTGATCGCGTTATCTTGAATCCATGCCTCCAAAAGTTCTACGACTTCATTCATGGGAAATGGGAAATCCGAAACTGTATCTCCAGTTTCTTGTACATGAGTCTTTCCCGCTCCCTTTTGAGATGAAGTTGTCTGCGCTGGAGTTGCACGCTTGGGTTGTTGTTATGTTACTGAAGCTTTCCTTTTTCCTCCTTCGCCCACCACGCTCACAGAAGGACCAGTGTTATATTGCTTGTTGATGAGACGCCTGCTTCCTCGACTCTCACGTGCATCTTCGTTTCGAACAATTCTGGTTCTTTCCAAAAATGCTGGGGCCGTTGTGGCTTAACTCTTAGCGGCTTCATGGAGCTCAGAAAATGTTTGAAAGCCCAGGTTCTCTAACAAATCAAGGTATATGGGCACCACTCCGTTAATGCATAACTCCATTAAATGGCGTTCGGTGACATTCGGATCATGACAATCCAACGCTTGAATCCTGAATCTCTTAACGAAGTCGTTTGGATACTCGTTGTTTCGTTGAAAGATTCTCCCCCAGTCTGAAAAGGTGCTCTGCTCAGACACGAAGAAATACTTCCTGGAGAAGGCACTGACCATCTCACTCTAATTGGATATGCTGTTAGGTGCGATGTTGTTGTACCAGGTGTACGCTTTTCCTGTAAGCGACTTTGAGAACTCTTTCAGGCGGAGAACATGATTATATTCATGTTCCCCTAAAGATTCCAGAAATCGAGAGATATGTTCACGAGCGTTACCAGTACCATCATAAAGGGAGAACTGAGGAGAGGTGTATCCGTTTGGAAGGGGAATCCGTTGCATGTCTTGAGGGTACGGAGGTTGATGCTGGTGCATGTCCATTGGATTTCCTTTGCCCCGGTTTTGAATGCGTCGCTCGAGGTCTTCACGTGTGACAAAGTTGGACGGCTGGTTCCTTTCTCACGGGCGTTCAGGGGCAACACGGGCTTCTTCATCCATGTAGTCACGCGCTGCTGAAGTGCCTGCTCCGGGTGCGTTGAAGGTGCTCCTTGTTGGCTCCAGAGGTTGTGGTGACTCTTACGGCAATCGCTCTGTTAATGTTTTGAGAAAAGTAAGTACCTATTTTTGAGTTGAAGCCATGTCCGTATGAGCCTTAGAAAGAACTTCCTTCCTTTCCATAAAATCCACAATGGTAATAGGGGGTTGTCCTGCTCTTGTTCCTCCAGCCCCTCCTCCTGATGGAGGAGTGGTGGTCGCTCTGGTGACGACTGGAGGCCTTACACTTGAAGAAATGCCAGGGTTTGCGGCTGCTCTGGCTCTGGTGATAGGAGGCGTCACACCCACTGGAATATCTCCTGCTCCGCCGGTGTTGGCGGTAGAGGACGTAATTCCACGAGATGCATTGATCGTATTGACGGGCTGCACGGTAACGCCACTGACCGGGATATCTACGCCGAGAGTGTTGTCAGCACTAGTTCCGTCGGAATTGGTTGCTGACCCAGACATAAGATCCACCATTTCGAAATTAATAAAATTGAATTGGGTTTTGAAGAAATTGACTTCACAACCGAGAGATTAATCTCCCACTATGGTCGCCAATTGTTTATGGGTGAAAACTATTTCTGCTAGATTTGGTAATTTTGGGTGTATGTGGATGAGAAATGAATCTAAACCCTAAACAAATGCACTGCACGGGAGTTCTTTTGATTCGGGAGATCAATCTATATAATTATGGCCTAAACCAAGAAATGGTCGTTCCAGACTTGCTTCGGTCACAAAGTGAATGAGATGGGGTTGATCTTAGGGAGGGAAGCGAAGAAGGTGTTGAGATTGTGAAGGTGTTGGTTGTTTATGACTTGTATCAGAATAATGAACTGTCTTGCACAATGTAAGCTATCAGCTCTGGGTGTTTTATGGATACTGTTACAACACTTGGTTTCTCTGTGTTGTTTGGAAATAGGTTGGAGAACCTATTTATACAAGTCATTTTGAGCGCAACCTTCATCTCGTAGGAAATGGAGGAAGTTGAGTGATGGAGTAGTGGAGTCGTGATTGTCACACGATCACGCTTTTGCCCACTTCCCTCATCATCGTTAACCGTCCATGCCTCCTGACACGTTCTCGTAATGGGCGCATTGCACGCCGCACGCTGTAAACCGCCAGACCAATACCCCAGTAAGTATCCCCCAGTTTGTAACATGTTTGATGTCTCGAATGAGTGGGTCAGGTCGTGGGACCCGCCGCAAGAAATAGCATACGGTGCTAACAGGATAAATAACTAAGTTATTTATGGAATTGATATTCATGAAATATTGTGCATCCTCGATGTATGTAATACATCGCTTTTAAGCAAGCATCTCAAAACAGTCGATCTGTATGAATCATCGTTGTTTTAAAGCTTGATTGAACAAGTCGCGGATTAGGCGTCTTAAAATGGCAGCACGTCCAACCATCTTCGAGTGATTGTTTGGAGGTCGCATGGCGGGCCATTATCTGATCGATTGTTCCCTGTGACAGAGTGGCGTACGGTAATCATTGAGGTGTTTCATTGATCGCCTAACTCCTAATCCAAGCCGTCCGACCAAGCTGGCAAAGTTAGACGGACGAGATGATTTACGGCGCATATTTGCTGTCGTTGATGGATTTCAAGGTTTTTAGAGGTATGCAAACATCCCCTCTTTGGCTTGATCGGCCAGGCGCTAATTTTGGAGGGACCGGCCAGGCGTGCGCGGAGACGGCACGCCGGCGTGCATGTCTACATCTCTTGGTCCCACAAAGATTCGATCTAGGCCACTCAATTTGACCGGCAAAGATGAGTGGTCGTGATCGATTTGCGACAGAAATACATTGCCGCAAAGGTTTAAAAGTCGTGTCGCATGCCACCTTTGGGCGTGCGTTTCGAGGCTCTGAGCCCTAGTCTGCATAGGCCGTCCGGTCACACGCAAAGGTGGGCCCATGGTGATCACGTTGACATCCTTGGGACCTCTTGAGTATATATCTACACCCTCCGTTTAGGCTGGCGAAGATGGATGGTCATGATCGAACTACGACAGATGTGCATTGCCACAAATCCTAATTAGGGTTTGAATCAGTTACGCACACGTGACTTTGTCCAAACGGTTTGGAAAGCCCTGACCTCCTTTGGGGAGATCGATCACGTGGGACCCATGTTGGGTCGACGGTGATCTTGCATGTACCTCTCCGATGGTCCTAAATGCGATCTAAGCCATCCAATTAGGCTGGCTAAGTTGGATGGTTGTAATCGATTTAAGACATTAGTGGAATTTCGCGACACTTAGAAGCATCACGCCTGTCATGGTTTGAGCAGTCGTTTCATTGCTCCATGGCCTTTCCGTGAGAAAACGGATCGAGTGAGGAAGAAGTGGGCCCGCCAATCGTGTGCGTTAGCGCTTCTCTGATCATTCATGGGATGATCTAATCCGTCCAACCAGGATGCTGAAGTTAGACGGTTGTGATGGTTTTAAGACTCCCCTGGACAGTCTATGCTCGTCGAGCTTCTCCCAAAACAGCGCGACCACTCAACTTTGGGTTGGCGTTTGATGGCGTTGTGGGAGTACGGTGATTGTTCGACCGGCTAGGGCTAAGTGGGCCCGCCGGTGGTCATCACAACAATTGCCTATTTTTGCCAGGGTTTGGCCAGGCTTGTTAAATTACGCGGCCAACTTACGTGGCCGCGATCATTTCTGAGACTGATATGGACAGTCCAGATTTTCCTTAAGAAAATTAAATACGTTCGATCGAGCTGCTTTTTTAATTGAAAGCGCGTCGATTCGAAATTCTCTTTGTCAGAGAGTGATGCAGCCTGTACGGGTATTTCGTGCATATCTCAAAATTGGCACTTGGAGATTCATGTTACTCTGCTGAGAGTGAACACTCAGTCGTCATGTCATGCTAATAATGAGAGTTCGGCTAGGAACAACACAGGAAATACTAGGAAAATCATGCATTAATTAATAATGCTAAAAAATTCACAGAATATTTGGGATTGCTGTTGCACGCACCATTTTGGGTGAATTTTGTGTATTTATTGAATAACTTTGAATAAATAAAGTGAAGAGGTTTTCTGCACTCATCACTTATCAAACATCTTTACCCTTTGCAGGATGTCAGCGCATTAAATTTGGTTTTACAATTTTAGCCCTGAACCAAAATCCACCATCAACACTTGGACAACAATACTATGGTGACATGTATGACTCCCTCTTAGTCAATACTTTATCTCAACATGAAAGCCACTCCCCCTTACATAATGATCCGTAAACCATACGTATTTGTAGTATGAACTACACATTAATTCTCCCTCTTTTTGTCAATAAAATTGGCAAAGGTACGAAAATTAGTGGGATCCTAATGAAATTTCCACGGAGATACTTCATGACCAAAGGTGTATTAACATACCAACAAATTTAGATGCAATCATAAAGCCGAAACTAAATGCATTCATTAAGGAGTTCATAAAGATATAAGATAACCCCTCAAATATTCCACAGCCGCTTCCCCACAAAATATGGCAATTAAGCACAAGTTCAAAAGAACTCTCCCCCATAAAATGTCATTCCCAAAGGAACAACAAACGCGGCCTTACTTTCACAAGAAAAGAAGGATTTTTTTGGACATAATCAAATCACATGAAATCACGAATTTGAATCCAAAGTATTCAATTGAATTATTCACAAAAGAATTCATGATTAATCCAATCGGAAAAATCACAATTAAATTAAGCACAAGAAAACCCATGATTAATTCAATCAGAATTAAACAACCAAATTAACCACGACATAAGAGAACTTACGGAGCAACAACTAAAATAACCACAAGAGAATGATCAATTTAGTTGGTCATGCTCAAACATAAGGAATCTTACGGAGCAGCAAAGTATATGTATAAAAATGTGGATCGGAGATCGACCAATACTGCAGAAAATACAAGGATTCATTCTATCTTCCATCACTATTCGCATAATGACATATGACGGACTTAACCCTTGTGAACAAAATTTTTATCCTTTCTCTTATCAAACTAGTGACGTAAAAGGCTTTAACGTTTTCTTGTCAAAATTTCATTCTATCTTTTATCAATACTTTCATATCAACATAATAGAGATAACTTTTGAACAAGTATGGGACAATCATAGTTCACAGACGCGAACACCATATCCCATAACAATTTGCAATGTAGATTAAAATTGTAAACATCATCTTCCAAATCAACTTTAGAATTTAAATAAATAAATCTAAAAACATGAAGATGAAAAGCGTTTGGAACTAGCTATGTGTAATCACAATAATGGCTATTCCAAACCCTAATTATTCTTCTAAACAAAAACAAGAATAAAAACTCTCATAAGAAGATTTACTCGAAAAAAATAAACTCCTATGAAGCATTTCACTTACTTTGAATACTCTTCTCATATTCCCTATATTCATCAAGCTCATCTTCGATCATATCAATCCTACATTCAAGATTATCCATATTTTCTTCAAGTCTCTTGGAAGAAGCTTCGAGTTCACTTTTCAGGGCGAGTACTTGTTCCAAGACGAGATTCATGGTTAAACAGAGCTTTTCAAAATGTGATACAGAGGAGTTCTCACCTGGAGAGGAAACACATTTGTCAGAGCACATCTCATTATCAGAAGAATCAAAACGAATCTTCTTAGAGGGAAACAGAGCAGTCCAAACATCACTTTCTTTGCTTGAAAGACTTGAGGAGGACATGATAGAAGAGATAAATGAAATGTTCATAAAGAGGAGGAAAACTTCATTTTAAAGGAAGTGAAGATGGGGAATATATTCCCAAAAGACCTTTTACCAAATCCCTAACAGAAATTGGTTTTCCCCAGAAAAAGTCTTAAAGAAAGAAGTCGTTCACGAACAAAAACGGTTCCAGGTAAAAACAAACAGAACCAGAACACCCTTAGAGAATTAACAATAATATTTCATAACAACCCTCTTGAAAATTATGATTTTTATCTAAGAGGGATAAACAAGAAGAATCATCATAAACAAGATTACAGAATGTAATCATTCCAATCCAGTGTAGGACTGGGATATTTCTTGCGAGGGGATGAAGAATTTGTTATCTCTTGTTTCTGTTTTTTCTTTGGGAAAGAAGAGTTACGCACATCATTCTTTTCGTTTTTAATCACAAATTTGAATACCTTGATTGTTGTTTTCGCAAACTATTCAGCGCTTTAGAAATCTCTTTTCGAAAGAAGGGGGTTTCATAGGAGATTTCTTTTTCTTCTTCTGCATACAGCGTTTAGAAGAGAATAACTTCTCTTGATAATTAGTGCTAATATTTTAAGATGATCCTGATATTCACACAAGGGGACCAAAAGATTTTGTAAGTTCTTGTGGTTTTCCATATCATCCTTGTCGTCAGAATGACTTGAGAATGATATACAGTCAGGAGAAATTTGATGACACTTTTTATGAGACTCAATCGAAGTGGTTCGACATGTCTTGTAAGAATCACACTTGCAATTAACAACCTCCAATTTTCACTTAAGCAGTTGACATTCCATATCATCAATCTTCTTAATCAAGGCTTCCTTTTCCAGTTGGAATACTTCTGAAGAAGTAAGATTGTTTATCACGGATCAATCAGGACTGTTAGGAGGACAAGTGTGATAATCAGCAAAGAGATTAAGAGAACAATCATACATTTAATCCTCAGGACAATAATCAAGAGTAGTCATCCATGCTTTAGTTATGTCACTCAGCTCCGTATCTGGATCTTTAGAAGTATTATGGACACTTCTATATCACTTGAAACCAGTTTCACTAACATAGTTTTTCTGAACTTTCTTATCCTTTTTACTGATTGGCTGAACTCTCTTTTCTAAGAGCTTTCTTAAGCTGTTGTATAAACAGTGACAAAGTAGAATTAAACCAATTCTCATCCCTTTTATCAACCAGGTTAGGACGTCAAGACTTTCTATCAGATGTAGCAACATGGTTGCTTAACAAATGACTTTTATCTCTTTGTTTAAGTTCAAGATCGAAAATTTTAAGCTTTCTAACAAGAGTATTTATGGAAAGCGTATCAAGGTTATTTCCTTCAACGATGGCATGCTTTTTAGAACCGTATTTAGATGGCAGCGATCTGAGAATTTTCATCACAATGTCCTTTTCAAGAATAGTCTTACCCAATGCAAAAGATGCATTAATAATTTCAGACACTTTGTGATAAACTCATCAAATGAATCTTCATCTGCCATACGAAGGTTTTCCCAATTGGAATTAAGGTTTTGAAGCCTAACTTATTTTTCACGGGTATTACCTTCAAATACGGTTTCTAAGATATCCCAAGCATCTTTAGACATAGTGCACGTTGTCACATGGTGTTGAAGATCTGGGGTAATGGCATGAACGATTGCATTCAACCCGTCGGAGTTTTTCTTTGCAACAAGTATCTCGGTAGCATCGTATGCACCAATATTCTTTGGAACGGTTACATTACCAATTGCCACAATGGGAGCATCATAGCCATTAACTACATAAACCCATGATTGAAAATCACGCGATTGAATAAAATTTCGCATAGCAATTTTTCACCACAAGTAATTAGAGCCACCAAAGACTGATGGTACGTCTATAGAGATAACACCTTTGTCCATATCAGATCGCTACAAACACATACTTATCAGGTCTTTAATGTGTTTGCCTGCTCGTATACCAATTGAAAATGCGGGGGTCTAACAACCACACCCAATAATTCGCTTGGCAGTCTGAGAGGACTTACTCCAATATACTTTCTAGAGAATCAACTAGATAGTTAGACTCAATCTAGAGTAAAGTATATCAAAGATTTTAATATCTCTAACTCTTAATTCAATACGCAATCAACAAATAGAAATTTGTGAGCCCGATTGAATAAGAGGAGTAACTTGAACGGTACCAAAGACTAATGCTCAAGTGTCAATCAATGTAAATCAACAACCAGAGGTTGGATATTATAATTGATTGATCTTAACGCACAACCTGTGATATTTCAATTATATAACAAAATATAATGCAGAAAAGAAATAACACAGACACCAGAGTTTTGTTAACGAGGAAACCGAAAATGCAGAAAAACCCCGGGACCTAGTCCAGTTTGAACACCATACTGTATTAGGCCGCTAAAGACACTAGCCTACTACCAATTAACTTCGGGTTGGACTGTAGTTGAACCCTAATCAATCTCACACTAATTCAAGGTACAGTTGCGCTCCTTACGTCTCTGATCCCAGTAGGATACTACGAACTTGATTCCCTTAGCTGATCTCACCCACAACCAAGAGTTTCTACGAACCAAATTCGAAGACTTGATAAAAAAATCTGTCTCACACTGGAAACTCTATAGGATTGAATAAATATGTCTCCCACAGAAAGACCCAAGAGTTTTTGTTCCGTCTTTTGATAAATCAAGGTGAACATGAACCAATTGATAAACCATACTTATATTCCCGAAGAACAACTCAGTATTATCAATCACCTCACAATAATCTTAATCGACTAGCGAAACAAAATATTGTGGAATCACAAACGATGAGATGAAGTTTGTTTGTGATTACTTTTCTATCTTGCCTATCGGAGAAATAAATCTCAATCCAATTTTACAATTGTACTCGTACGATATAAACAGTAAGATCAGATCACACAACTACAAGAGAAGTAGTATCAGTCTGGCTTCAGAATCCCAATGAAGACTTCAAGTCGTTAACCTACAGGGTCTCGAGAAGAAACCTAATGTTAAAGGAGAAACGACTCTAGCTATACAACTAGTATCACACAGGAGGTGTGGGGATTAGGTTTCCCAGTTGTTAGAGTTCTCCTTTATATAGTTTTCAAATCAGGGTTTGCAATCCAAGTTACCTTGGTAACAAAGCATTCAATAATCACCGTTAGATGAAAACCTGATTCAACCAAGCTAATATCTTTCAACCGTTAGATCGAACTTAGCTTGTTACACACAAATGAAATGTACCCTCATTTTGGTTTATGTAATCGTACCTAAACGTGTACACTAATGTTGGCTCAACAATTAGTTAACCGAGGTTAGACATATGTTTACCTTCATATTAACCTTATTCATCTGATCCATAACTAGTTCAAATGAAACTAATTAAAGAGTTGTTCAATTGTATAGAAGAACACAATTGAAACCAAATCGGTTTGATTCACTTGAATCAATCATGAACATTATAGCAACGGTTTGCAAAGGTTGCATTCCTTAAGATTTAAATGTTTAAGTTCATGAACAGACCGATTTGACAAAATAACCAGCTTAAGTATGCGTACTTAAGCAACCAGATTTGAGTTTGTTAAGTTTCCAAACTCAGCAGAAATTCTTGGTTCTAAAACTTCCGCTAGTATGCGTACGGGTACGCATCCTTAAGGTGACTAGTTTTTGAGTTTGTAATTCCCAAAACGAACAGATATTTTCGGTTCGAAAACTTCCTCTAGTATGCGTACGGGTACGCATACTTAAGGTGACTAGTTTTGGAGTTTGTAATTCCTAAACACATCATATATTTTCAGTTCGAAAACCTCTACCAGTATGCGTACGGGTACGCATACTTATGCTGTCTCCTTCACCAATATTGTATACACACATATGCATACACTTGGTTCCCGGGTTATGGATTTATACACTAATGTGTGAACACTATATATGCTTATATCCAAAGATGGTTATCTCATTTACTCTTAATTTCAATCATTAAAACTTTCTTAGAGGACGTTATATAGTTATTGTTCACAAACTATTTTTCGTCAAAGCGATTTTCAAGTTATTGAAATTATCATAATGAAACATTGCAAGACAACACCAAATGATTGTATCACACAAACCATGTTAGATGTAACTCGGCAATTTTCATATGATCTTATTCGGACTTTCATCACGAATGTAAGATGAACATGGCTAAAGCGAAAGCTTTCCAACACATATTTCGAGAAATATATAAGCGAGATAAACTCAACTCGACATCTCAAATGTGAATAGAAAGGGATAATTGGTGTTTGGTACTCAGGATTTGACCAACACTAGGCTTTGGTCTAACATTTGTCCAGCGTTAGGGCTTGGTACCTAGACTGGATGTTGACTCGCGTTGACTGTTTATGACCAAACTTTAATCAATTTTATAAAATAAAAATATTGTAAAATTATGAGTTTACAAGTATACCCTGAAGTGGATTTATGATCCAACAGTTACAACGAAACCACTTTCGCTAACGGTCCTGATTCAGACTAAACCAAACCCTAATTTTATCAAATCCTACTCAAATTGAAATCAGGAAAAGATTGAATCAAGGGCAGCTAAGAAATCTTCACCAGCAACTCTGTGTTTGGTTCAAACTAACTCTGCTCAATTTCATTCTCATACCCAAAACCACAAGAACCATATCAACTGATTTATTGTTCTTGACAAAAACCACAAGAAATCCCCAAATCTTCACTGACCATAATAGAACTGAGTCCATTGTTTCTCTCGACTTCAAGATCTCTACCAAAAACTTCATTGATTCAAACCCTAACCAAAACCCATCTAAACTTCCCTTGGGATCATCCTTGGCCCTGTATTCTCGGTGGCATCACCAATTCCCCAGTCATAATAGAACCTAGACTCTATTACTCCTCCTATCTTTTAATTCCACCCAACAATCATCTCAAACTCTCATCAACAACAAATTCAACAATCCTCTCAAATAAGCGCCTCAAATTTTAGTAAATTCAATAACCCAGAAGAAAAAAAACCAAATTAAGAAAATTCTTGACCTAGGGATGGTATATCTTCATTTTCATCCATAGATTGGCAAATTTCATTCTGAAATATTGTAAATCTAAGATTCAAAAGCTTAATTTTAGATCTTTTACAATTAAAAGAATCTGAAATCAAAGAGATGGAATGTTACAAATCATCAAACAACCACATCGCTTCTCCAAATCATCTCTTGTATAAAACCCATCAACAAATTCATGTTCTTACTATTCATGCATAAAACCCATCAACAGATTAAATTTCAGCAAAAATAAATAAATAAATTATATCAATTCAATCGTTTGTTGATATTACAAGATGGGTTGGTAAGAAAATTAAACAGAAAGATTAAACCAGATCGTGATTGTGCTGGTGACTGCAGTAGTAGTGCCGGAGAGATAGAGAGTGGATACAAAGAAAGTGGTGGTGGCGAAGGTTTGGAGAAGAAAGAGAAAAATATAGAGATTTTCCTTCGTTACAATGATAATTTTGTAAATATTAAGAAGACTGAAGGGTATGATAGTAGATTCTTTAATAATTATTTTGTCTATATTTTTTAATAATTATTAAACATAAGTTAAGACTTAACCTAGTCAACGCAGGTCAACGTCCAGTCCAGGTACCAAGCCCTAACGTTGGACAAATGTTAGACCAAAGCCTGGTGTTGGTCAAAACCTGAGTACCAAACACCAATTATCCCTAATATTAAACTATATCGTAACACGAGTTATGTCTCAATATAGGAGATAGAGAAGAAATATACTTTCCAAGTGATAGATGAGTTTAAATCTCCACATACCTTTTGTTGGTGAAGTTCCACAAGCTCCCCTTAGTAGTTCTTCATCTTCAAATGATGAACACTGAGAGATCTAAGGTCAACTACACTATCCATGTCCTAGTCCGAGACATCTATAAATAGGCTAAAAATCAAGAATATAGTTTTGATCACTAACATTGACAAACATGCTTGAGATAGCAACGCATGCGAGTTCGACCAAGCAATGCTCTAACATGGTGTATTTGGGTGCCCCGGTATTTTCATGCTTATATTTAGATACGGATGAACCGTACCCAAACGTGGGTACTCGGTTGGCTCAGTAAAAGTTAACCGAAGTTAGCCATATTACCCTTATAACTTATCCATATTCATCTAACACTTCTAGATCAAATATTATGATCAATCAATCATGATAGATAATCAAATGAATCTATCTATGTTTCAAGAGAGTTGTTCAAATGTTCATCATATTATAGGAATATGTGTATGAACCATTTTAAGCAAAATCGGTTTGGTTTGTAATTGTACAAAGTACTTATACAAGAACCAGTTCATGAACATAATGCAACGGTTTGTAAACCTAGTTCACATACCTTAATACATTAAAGTTCCATAGACTTAAGCTCGCAAATAAGTTCGCAAACGAATCCTGAGTTCATGAGTATGAAAGTCACACTTTACTGATTTTAGAATATGACCGCTCTGTTCGCAAATTGAGTACGCGAACAAGAGTTCCGGACTTTGGATTTGTCCAGTCGTTCTCAAACAACGTACGAGAATAGGAGTTCTGGAATTGGCCTTGTTTATCCCGTTCGCAAACAAGGTACGCGACACAAGCTCAGGACCTTTTCACAGGTAAAACAGTTCGCAAACAGAGTTCGCGAACAATAGTTTCGGGACCTGAACTAGACTTGCACAGTTAGTATACAAAGTATACAACTTGTATTATATCTAGGCATGGTAGTTTAAAACTCTCATTTAATCATTGAAACATCCTTGGAAGACAATATTGGTAATCTTACACATACCACTAGCTTCAAGTAATTTCCAAGTGATTATTAAATCAATACGAAACTTCCCAAGTCGACATCAAATGATTGTCTCACACAAATCATATAAGATTTTTCTAGGTAATTTTCACATGATCACCTTTTGACTTAATATTTAGTTTCCAACAAATAAATTTTCTCCAACCAAACTCGTCAAGAATATCATGAACTTAGATAAAGCTAAAAGCTTCCAACATGTATTTCGAGAAATAAATAAACAAGATAAACTCGGCTCGGAATATCAAGTGTGTATAATGTAAAAGTCTATATAGATATATGTCTTAGTTCCCTTTGTTGATGAAGTTCCTCCAAGCTCTTCAGTAGATCTTCTTCTTCAAAGTGTGAACGTCGTTAATTCTAAAGCTCAACTACACACTTTTATCCAAATCCGAGACATATCTATAAGTAGACTAGAAATCAAGTATATAGTTTTGATCATCTAAACTCGAAAAACAAGCTTGAGATAGCAACACTTGCGAGTTCGACCGAGCAGTGCTCTAACAATTTTACCAAAAACTTAGGGTGTTGGAACCTAGATTTTAAGATGATTGGATGTTGGTTAAAATAATTTATTAGGTGGTTTTAGGATCAAATAGACTATATATTAGAGCATTGCTTGGTCGAACTCACGAGTGTTGTGTTAGAGCATAGCTCGGTTGAACCCACCAAGCGTTGGTATGGAAAGTTTGGTTGTCATATTTTAGTGAACCAAAACTCATTTAAAGAGTCGCTTGATTGTTTACTAGAGTCAACTTTGTATAGGTTAGCTACAAAGTTTCTAGGATATGAGGCTTACAAGTATTACGCGAAGACTTGAAGAATGTGAAGAAGTAAAGAGCTACAACGACGACATCATCCTTCCTCTTGAGGTTAGTAATATTTGACTTGAATTGTTTCATTCCTAAAGTATCTTGCAAGCAGTTCATATTGAAAACATAACTGCGAAGCTGTGAATGATTATACTCTAGTTAGACGTGGTATTAAGGAATTACAATACGAAGTACACCGTCTATCTTTTAAACTTTGTATACAAGACATCGACATAATCGTATGAATGCTATTGTGATTATGTATGGGTATGGGTGAATATTTCGTCCTATGAAACAATGTTTTACATTCGTTTAACGGAAGTACAATTCGTAAACTTGTTTTATGAATCGAAAGGGAAATCGCTAGGCTTATTGGTATTGTTATTCATTGCAAATTTTTGTATTACCAATACGTGTGTTTAGTATAACCGCTCATAACTTGTTTATGTATCTTGGTAAAATTATTCACAATGCCTGACTTTTGTATTGGTATGACTTTTATTAGTAAAACCGATCTTAAGTAATCACCTGAGATGGTATGATCGATATTTTGTAATTGATATGACCAACTCTAGACATTTGGGAACCGATCCTATTAAGAGGTTCAACCGATTACAAGTATGTGGAATCGATCCTTGTAAGAGGTACAACAAGTCTTATTAATTGGTAACAGATCATATAACTTGTGCAACCAATTGCAAGTAAATACCATAATTATGTGGTAACCGATCCTAGTACCTAGTCAACCAATTTTTGGAAATCTAGTGTGACCGATCCTAGTACCCCACATGGAGGTAGAACCGAATCTTTCTGTTTTGGTAGAACCGTGAAACCCATTAATGGTGATTTGATAGGATAATCAATCACATAGTTCTTGGAAGTCAGATGAACCAATTCTAAACTCGTTTGAAAGTGTGGCAATTCGGTTCCAAGATTGTAAATATGAAAAAGGATTTACAAAGTAAAGATGTCGACATACTTTGAACATGTGCAGTAATTCTTATCTATTATTATTCAAAGATATTCCTTAATAACTAAAGGAGAATCCCGGATCGAAAAAAATTGATAATCTTTTAATTAAGTTTTTAGTTTTATATGCTGAAAAGCGGGGGTCTAACAACCACACCCAAATTTTCGTTTGGCAATCTGTATGGACTAACTCCAATATACTTTCAAGAGAATTAACTAGACAGTCAGACTCAATCTTAAGAAAATTATATCAAAGACTTATATCTCAATTTCTTAATTCAATCCGCAATCAAACAAATAGGAATTTGCAAGCTAATTGTATATAAGAAATAACTTAGACGGTATCAAAAACCAATATCCAAGTGACAATCAATTTAATCAACAACCAAAGGTTGGATTCCCAATTGATTGAACTTATGCACAACCTGTGATACTTCAATTATAAAGATAAACAATTAATATAATGCGGAAAAGAAATAACACAGACACCAGAAATTTTGTTAACGAGGAAACCGTAAATGCATAAAAACCCAGGGACCTAGTCCAGAATAAACACACACAGATTATAAGTTGTTACACCAATTTCCTACTACCTATTCAGACTAGATGTAATACCTACTTCAGCACTTGTAGAACTCCTAACAGAATACCGATTCTCTTTAGAAATTCTTCACGCAAATCTTCTAGCAGAACCCACGGCTCTCTTTAGAAGATACAACAATTTGATTTGATATTTTGTTTGCACAAAACACCAGTTTGATTTCCCTTTAGATGTGAATCAAGGTTTTGGAAATCTTGTGTTTGTATTGATAAAAAACAATTACTAGGTAAAAGTAATATCAAAAACAAACTTGTAGATTAGGGATTATTATACTCTTCAATAATAGGAAGAGAAACCTAATAACTCTACAACAAGAACAACTAGAATAAATCTAGATATATCTTGTTTAAAACTTCAAAAGGAGTTATCCGAGATACCTTAATCGAAGTTTTCTTTCTAGCTTCCGATTTCGACTAACAAATGTTGGTATACGATCGGAAACTGAAATCTATCAAAACCTAGGGTTTATGATCAACAGCTCTTGAATGGTGTTATATCAGAAGAGAAAACCTTAAAAATAGACAAGAGGTGAAAAAACCTAGATTACAAGTTGTATAATCAATCACGAAAATTAAATCCTACTCGGCTTTGTGATCCCCGATATAAAGACTTTTATCTCACTCTTGTTCACGAAGAACAGAAGGAATGGAAAACAACCTTATGAAGCTTACACCAAATTTTCCAAAGGGGATGAAAATCGTGTAAACTCATGAACCCTTTATTTATAATGAATAGGTTAGCTTAAAAGCTAAGCTAGGGTTTTGACTATTTTCTTTTTTCAAGACTCTCCTAAATATGGGAGTATTTCCTAAGTTACAACTCTTGCCAAAATAATTAAATAAATTATTAATTAGCAAATATTGTATTTATGTGAATAAATCACATTTTAACTTAGGCAGGAATTAAAAGTTATCACAAACACTTTAATATGGTAATCAAATATGTTTGGATTAATAACCATCTTGCCTAGATAAGGAAACATCACCAATTTGACCAAAAAATGCCTTTTAGTCACGTAATTGGGAACAAGTATTGTTTCCTACTAACGAACTGTAATAATTACAGCAACACTTATAATTGTTACTTTAATAAATCACTCATAACTTCATCGTTATAACTCGGAATTGAGTGATTCTTGCCTCGTTGAATTCGTAAATTCATTCACTATAACATGAGATCCTCTATAGGGATTAAGGTTATTGTCACCAAAGTCATGAATCAAATAACCTCAAGTATATATACATAAATGTACATTTACCGTCATAGGAATTGTTCCACAGAGTGAGCATTTATCTCGATAGATTAGAAAGGTAGAATTGAACAAGAATCCAAATGAAATAAATTGCATACTTTTGTTGATGAAGTACTTGTTGATGTCTTCTTGTAGTCTTCAATCTTCATCCTTTAAGGATAGCTTCGATTCAACTTCTTAGACCTAATCTAGTCCGAAACTATCTTTAGTATGTTAAATCAAGAATGCATTTTGGCAACAAAAATTGACAACTAAATTGACATACCAACGCTAGTGGGTTCAAACGAGCAATGCCCTAACAATCTCCCCCTTTGTTAATTTTAGTGACAAAACCATTTTACATATGGATTGTACTTGTTAAAAGCATTACAGCTCCAAAATCCTACATGCTTGATTTCCTTGGTTCTTCAACTCTGCGTGTGTTGATCCTTTACTTGTTGAAGATCCATCATAGTATTATTACACAGCATCAAAGTTTCATTGTATCACAACTTTGACAATAATACTATGGTGATATGTATCACTACCCCTTAGTCAATACTCCATCTCAACATGAAAACAACTCCCCCTTACATAATAATCCGTAAACCATATGTATTTGTAGTGTGAGATACACATTAATTCTCCCCCTTTTTGTCAATAAAAATTGCCAAAGGTACAAAAACTAGTGGGATCCTCATGAAATTTTCACGGAGACACTTCATGACCAAAATAAAGAAATATATCAACTTTTTTTAGACGATATCACAGAGTCGAAACTTAGTGACTTCATCAAGGAGTTTATTAAGATACAATTTAACACCTACATGTTCCAAACCCGCTTCATCTTACAAAAATATGACCATTAAGCACAAGTTCATTTAAGAACTCTCCCCCATAAAATGACATTCCCTAAAGAACAACAAGAGTGACCTTTATTCAGAGAGAAGGATTTATATATTGGATTTTAGAAATCCTACAAGGAGATATTATTTAAGAACCAATCATTGAAAGTTTCTCATGAGATCGTGTTACTAAAAATGTAGAACTATCTCATGATAAAAATACACAACGTAATCATGAAGATCAATTATTGTGATCATCTTTTCTAAGATACAAACTTGTATAAAAAAGACTTGATATGCTTAGAAGGAAGAATAACCTTTTCAACAAGGATTTACACCAAGAATGGTTACCAAAAGTGTATGAAAAAGTTTCTTTGACAATAAAAACCAACATCCGATGGCTTTGATTATTGCTTATAACCTGTTATACTTAAGAATTTCAATCACAAATCAAGTTAGGTAAGTAAGAATCATACACGTGGTATTTATCCATATTCATCTTTCTCGTAACTAGTTCCAATGACTTCAAAAGAACTAGTTGAAGAGTTATTCAATTGCTTAGATCTTTATATATAGACACAATTGAAACAAAATCAGTTTGATTCATTTGAATCAATTCATGAACAATATAGCCACGGTTTGCAAAGATTGCATTCCTTATTAATTTATTGTTGAAGTTTATGAACTTCCGATTTGAGAAATATAACCAGCTTGGGTACGCGTACGGGTACGTGTACCTTAGCTATCGGATTTGAGTTTACAAACTCAGCAGAAATTTTCGGTTCGAAAACTTCCGTGGGTACGCGTACCTAAGGTGACTGGTTTACTAGTTTGCAAACTACAAACTCAGCAGAAATTTTGGTTCGAAATCTTCCACTGGTACGCGTACCCAACCCGTCTCCTTCACCAATACCGTATGCACACACATGCACACACTTGGTTTCCGGCACATGGATTTATACACTAATGCGTGAACACACTATATATGCTTATATACATAGTTGGTTACGTAATCTCAACTCTACATTTCAATCATTGAAATATTCTTCTATAATGTTATAACAGTCGTTATTTATAACTATCGTCATCAAAGCTATTTTCAAGATTGAAATGTCGTCATGACATTCGCCACCGATAAAGATGAACTTGGTTAAAGCAAAAAGCTTCCACATATATTTCGAGAAATATGTAAGCGAGTTAAACTCATCTCGAAAAAATAAATTGTTCCACATATACAAAAATTACCCAACATAATATTTGCGCCCCAATTCTTTTGCAATCCTCACCGTATTATTTACAAGGGATTCTTGGTGAGGATGCACTTCCAACACAATCAGGTTGTGTTGAGGAGAACAAAATCTTGCTCACAACAGGTATTCGAAACAAAATCATGCATGGACTCTAGGAATTTAACAACTTACTTGAAACTTTCAACAACTATTTCATACCTTTTTAAGACGTTATCCCTTGTCGAACTCTTGTCTGAGAGATTCTTCTTAATAGTACTCGTTGCTTTATTGGTCTTCTTTGGTACCCATTTCTGAGCAGTTTTTGGAGAAACGTATTTCTTTTTCTTCCCAATATAATTATGAAACTTCTTGGGGGGAATGCTGGAAAAACTGGTATTATGAGACTCAGTTTTTCTCCAGTTTGGAACATCAGATCTTGTCATCTTAACAGAATCGGATCTGGTTTTATCTCGTTTAAGAAATCTGCAATTCCTTTGCAAGTGACCTGGTTTTCCACAATAAAAACAATGTTTAATAGAATGAAAAAAGTTATGTTTAGTGTTACCTGAATTTGTATGTGCTTGCTTTGGAGCTTGACAGAATCTCCTTTTTTTGTCATCCGCAGTTGGTAGAGATATTTTACTTTTGTTAACCGTGGAAGGTTTTAGTTGAGAAGAATCTTTAGCTTTGACAAATTTTACCATTTTGTAAATACTAGGAGCGTCTATTCCTTCATAGCCAATACTCGTGTATCACGATAAATTCTACATTCTCCTAATATCGAGGACAATTTATCTGAGCTACTATTTCTAGACAAACTCTCTTTTAAGCTCGAGTTTTCATCTTCCAACCTTTTGACCTTTTCAAGTGCAATAACTAGATCATTCTTGGATGATTCACATTGAACTTTGAGATATTCTCGTTCTGAATCAAATAACAAGTTCATCTAAATATTCTCCAAGTTATCTAGCTTTGCTTGAAGAGTAATTTCCCGATCTCGACTCCCGACAATTTCTTCTTTAAGCATTCGTATTTCGTTGAGATAATCTCTTGCACCAATAGAATCAAGTTGGTCTTGCAAGTATTTATTCCGAATATGAAGTCTGTCATATTTAAATTTCTCACTGAAGATGGTGCTTTCAGCCTCCGAGAGTTTCTGATGACATTCCTTAAGAAGATTATTAGCAACTGGATCTTCATGGAATACTTCTTCGTCAGAATCAGAATCAGTATCCGAAAGAATTTTTCCAGAAGCTAATGCAACTTCGCCTGCGTACTCTTGGTGATCTCAATATTCGGGTCCATCATCAAGAGTAGGCAAAGCTGCTGCATATGCCGATTGTCTACAGATCCACCTAGGACATACTGAAGAAAGGTGCCCGAAACCACGACAGTTATAGCATTGTACATCATCATTAGGAGATGTTGTAACTTTAGAAAAACTCTTTTTCCGGTCTCTCAAGAGCTTTCTAAATTTTCGTGGAGTAATATCCTTCGTATCTGGCGAACCATATTTATCCTTAGAAGATTCAGAATTATTTGCAGCTTTAAGAAAAATCACCTCTTTTCTAGATGCGTGTTCATTATCAAAGATCTTTAACTTTCCAACAAGAGTATTTCTGGAGAGTGTAGAAAGATCGTTTGCTTCTTCAATGGCATGTTTCTTAGACTCGTATCTTGATGGTAGAGACCTGAGAATTTTGCACACAATAACTTTCTATGGAATAGTTCTTCTTAATGAATATGAGGAGTTAACTATTTAAGAAAGTCTTTGGTTAAACTCATCAAAGGTTCATCATCAGACATGCGAAGGTTTTCCCAGGCAGAAGCAAGATTTTGAAGCCTTGCTTCTTTCTCTGCGGAATTCCCTTCGAATATGGTTTCTAAGATATCCCAAGCATCTTTAAAATTATTACACGTAGTAACGTGGTGCTGAAGATCTGGGTTAATGGCATGGATGATAGCATTTAATCCTTCAGAATTTTGTTTTGCGGCAAGAATCCCAAGATCATTGTAATCACCAATATCCTTTGCAACAGTTACACCGTCTACTGTAACTAATGGAGGAATATAGCCATTAACAATACGAACCCATGATTGAAAATCTCGCGCTTGAATAAAAGAACACACAACAATTTTCCACCATAAATAGTTCGTGCCATCGAAGACTGGTGGTACGTTTATAGAGATAGCACTTCTGTCCATAACAATCAGATTGCTTCAAACACAGACTTATAAGGTCTTAGCGTGTTTGCATGCTCTGATACCAATTGAAAAAGTTGGGGTCTAACAACCACACCCAATTATTCGTTTGGAAATCTGTATGGACTAACTCCAATATACTTCCAAGAGAATCAACTAGACAGTCATACTCAATCTTAAGAAAAGTATATCAAAGAATTAGATCTCAATTTCTTAATTCAATCTGCAATCAAACAAAAAGGAATTTGCGAGCCTAATTGAATATAAGAAATAACTTGGACGATATCAAAAACCAATATCCAAGTGTCAATCAATTTAATCAACAACCAAAGGTTGGATTCCCAATTGATTGAACTTACGCACAACCTGTGATATTTCAATTATAAGGATACACAATATAATGCGGAAAATAAATAACACAGACACCAGAAATTTTGTTAACGAGGAAATCGCAAATGCAGAAAAACCCCGGGACCTAGTCCAGAATAAACACACATTGATTATAATATGTTACACCAATTTCGTACTACCTATTCGGACTAGATGTAATACCTACTTCAGCACTTGTAGAACTCCTAGCAGAATACCGATTCTCTTTAGAAATTCTTCACGAAAATCTTCTAGCAGAACCCATGGCTCTCTTTAGAAGATATAACAACACGAATGATATGATTTGATATTTTGTTTGCACAAAACACCAGTTTGATTTCCCTTTAGATGTGAATCAAGGTTTTGGAAATCTTGTGTTTGTTTTGATAAAAAATAATTACTAGGTAAAAGTAATATCAAAAAACAAACTTATAGATTAGAGATTATTATACTCTTCAATAGTAGGAAGAGAAACCTAATAACTCTACAACAAGAAAAACTAGAATAAATCTAGAGATATCTTGTTTAAAAATTCAAAAGGAATACGAGATACCTTAATCCAAGTTTTCTTTTAGCTTCCGATTTCGACTAACAAGTGTTGGTATACAATCGGAAAGTGAAATCTATCAAAATCTAGGGTTTATGATCAACAACTCTTGAATGGTTTTATATCAGAAGAGAAAACCTTAGAATAGACAAGAGGTGAAAAACCTAGATTACAAGTTGTATAATCAATCACGAAGATTAAATCCAACTCGGCTTTGTGATCCCCAATACAAAGACTTCTATCTCACTCTTGTTCACGAAGAACAGAAGAGATGGAAAACAACCTTATGAAGCTTACACCAAATTTTCCAAAGGGGATGAAAACCGTGTAAACTCATGAACCCTTTATTTATAATGAATAAGTTAGCTTAAAAGCTAAGCTAGGGTTTTGACTACTTTCCTTTTTCAAGACTCTCCTAAATATGGGAGTCTTTCCTAAGTTATAACTCTTGCCAAAATAATTAAATAATAAATAATTATCAAATATTGTATTTATGTGAGTATATCACATTTTAGCTTAGGCGGGAATTAAAAGTTATCACAAACACTTTAATATGGTAATCAAATTGTTTGGATTAATATCCATCTTGCCTAGATAAGGAAACATAACCAATTTAACCAAAAATTCCTTTTAGTCACGTAATTGGGCCAACTCCGTGAACCGTTACAAACAGTCCATGGATTGTTTCCTACTAACGAACTGTAACAATTACGTCAATACTTATAATTGTTACTTTAATAAATCACTCAACTTCATCGTTATAACTCGGAATTGAGTGATTCTTGGCTCGCTGATTCGTAAGCTCATTCACTATAACATGAGATCCTATACAGGGATAAAGGTTATTGTCACCAAAGTCATGAATCAACCTCAAGTATATACATAAATGTACATTTATCGTCATAGGAATTATTCCATAGAGTGAGCATTTATCTCGATAGATTAGAAAGGTAAAATTGAACAAGAATCCAAATGAAATCAATAATTAAATACATTTGTTTATGAAGTACTTGTTGATGTCTTGTAGTCTTCAATCTTCATCCTTTAAGGATAGCTTCGATTCAACTTCTTAGACCTAATCTAGTCTGAAACTATCTTTAGTATGTTAAATCAAGAATGCATTTGGCAACTAAAATTGACAACTAATTGCCATACCAACGCTAGTGGGTTCAACCGAGCAATGCTCTAACAATCTCCCCTTTGTCAATTTTAGTGACAAAAATTTTACATATGGATTGTACTTGTTAAAAGCATTACAGCTCCAAAATCCTACATGCTTGATTTCCTTGGTTCTTGAACTTGCGTGTGTTCATCCTGTACTTGTTGAAGATCCATCATATTATTACACATCATCAAAGTTTCATTGTATCACAACTTTGAAAATACTACAGTGATATGTATCACTCCCCCTTAGTCAATACTCCATCTCAACATGAAAACCACTCCCCCTTACATAATGATCCTAAACCATATGTATTTGTAGTGTGATACACATTAATTCTCCCCTTTTTTCAATAAAATTGGCAAAGGTACAAAAACTAGTGGGATCCTCATGAAATTTTCACGGAGACACTTCATGACCAAAAGAAAGAAACATATCAACTTTGTTTAGACGATATCACAGAGTCGAAACTTAGTGACTTCATCAAGGAGTTTATTAAGATACAATTAACCCCTACATGTTCCAAACCGCTTCACCTACAAAGATATGACCATTAAGCACAAGTTCATTTAAGAACTCTCCCCCATAAAATTGCATTCCCTAAAGAACAGCAAGAGTGACCTTTCTTCAGAGAGAAGGATTATATATTGGATTTTAGAATCCTACAAGGAGATATGTAAGAACCAATCATTGAAAGTTTCTCATGAGCTCGTTTACTAAAAATTTAGAACTACCTCATGGTAACAATACACAATGTAATCATGAAGATCAAGTATTGTGATCATCTTTTCTAAGATACAAACTTGTATAGACAAGACTTGATATGCATAGAAGGAAAATAACCTTTTCAACAAGGATTTACACCAAGAATGGTTACCAAAAGTGTATGAAAAAGTTTTTTGACAATAAAAACCAACATCCAATGGCTTTGATTATTGCTTCTAACCTGTTATACTTAAGAATTTCAATCAGAAATCAAGTTAGGTAATTAAGAATCATACACGTGGTATTTATCCATATTCATCTTTCTATAACTAGTTCCAATGACTTCAAAAGAACTAGTTGAAGAGTTGTTCAATTGCTTAGATCTTTTATATAGACACAATTGAAACAAAATCGGTTGATTCATTTGAATCAATTCATGAACAATATAGCCACGGTTTGCAAAGATTGCATTCCTTATTAATTTATTGTTCAAGTTCATGAACTTCCGATTTAAGAAATATAACCAGCTTGGGTACGCGTACGGGTACGTGTACCTTAGCTATCGGATTTGAGTTTACAAACTCAGCAGAAATTTTCGGTTCGAAAACTTCCGTGGGTACGCGTACCTAAGGTGACTGGTTTACTAGTTTGCAAACTACAAACTCAGCAGAAATTTTGGTTCGAAATCTTCCACTGGTACGCGTACCCAACCCGTCTCCTTCACCAATACCGTATGCACACACATGCACACACTTGGTTTCCGGCACATGGATTTATACACTAATGCGTGAACACACTATATATGCTTATATACATAGTTGGTTACGTAATCTCAACTCTACATTTCAATCATTGAAATATTCTTCTATAATGTTATAACAGTCGTTATTTATAACTATCGTCATCAAAGCTATTTTCAAGATTGAAATGTCGTCATGACATTCGCCACCGATAAAGATGAACTTGGTTAAAGCAAAAAGCTTCCACATATATTTCGAGAAATATGTAAGCGAGTTAAACTCATCTCGAAAAAATAAATTGTTCCACATATACAAAAATTACCCAACATAATATTTGCGCCCCAATTCTTTTGCAATCCTCACCGTATTACAAGGGATTCTTGGTGAGGATGCACTTCCAACACAATCAGGTTGTGTTGAGGAGAACAAAATCTTGCTCACAACAGGTATTCGAAACAAAATCATGCATGGACTCTAGGAATTTAACAACTTACTTGAAACTTTCAACAACTATTCCATACCTTTTTAAGACGTTATCCCTTGTCGAACTCTTGTCTGAGAGATTCTTCTTAATTACTCGTTGCTTTATTGGTCTTCTTTGGTACCCATTTCTGAGCAGTTTTTGGAGAAACGTATTTCTTTTTCTTCCCAATATAATTATGAAACTTCTTGGGGGGAATACTGGAAAAACTGGTATTATGAGACTCAGTTTTTCTCCAGTTTGGAACATCAGATCTTGTCATCTTAACAGAATCGGATCTGGTTTTATCTCGTTTAAGAAATCTGCAATTCCTTTGCAAGTGACCTGGTTTTCCACATAAAAACAATGTTTAATAGAATGAAAAAAGTTATGTTTAGTGTTACCTGAATTTGTATGTGCTTGCTTTGGAGCTTGACAGAATCTCCTTTTTTGTCATCCGCAGTTGGTAGAGATATTTTACTTTTGTTAACCGTGGAAGGTTTTAGTTGAGAAGAATCTTAGCTTTGACAAATTTTACCATTTTGTAAATACTAGGAGCGTCTATTCCTTCATAGCCAATACTCGTGTATCACGATAAATTCTACATTCTCCTAATATCGAGGACAATTTATCTGAGCTACTATTTCTAGACAAACTCTCTTTTAAGCTCGAGTTTTCATCTTCCAACCTTTTGACCTTTTCAAGTGCAATAACTAGATCATTCTTGGATGATTCACATTGAACTTTGAGATATTCTCGTTCTGAATCAAATAACAAGTTCATCTAAATATTCTCCAAGTTATCTAGCTTTGCTTGAAGAGTAATTTCCCGATCTCGACTCCCGACAATTTCTTCTTTAAGCATTCGTATTTCGTTGAGATAATCTCTTGCACCAATAGAATCAAGTTGGTCTTGCAAGTATTTATTCCGAATATGAAGTCTGTCATATTTAAATTTCTCACTGAAGATGGTGCTTTCAGCCTCCGAGAGTTTCTGATGACATTCCTTAAGAAGATTATTAGCAACTGGATCTTCATGGAATACTTCTTCGTCAGAATCAGAATCAGTATCCGAAAGAATTTTTCCAGAAGCTAATGCAACTTCGCCTGCGTACTCTTGGTGATCTCAATATTCGGGTCCATCATCAAGAGTAGGCAAAGCTGCTGCATATGCCGATTGTCTACAGATCCACCTAGGACATACTGAAGAAAGGTGCCCGAAACCACGACAGTTATAGCATTGTACATCATCATTAGGAGATGTTGTAACTTTAGAAAAACTCTTTTCCGGTCTCTCAAGAGCTTTCTAAATTTTCGTGGAGTAATATCCTTCGTATCTGGCGAACCATATTTATCCTTAGAAGATTCAGAATTATTTGCAGCTTTAAGAAAAATCACTCTTTTCTAGATGCGTGTTCATTATCAAAGATCTTTAACTTTCCAACAAGAGTATTTCTGGAGAGTGTAGAAAGATCGTTTGCTTCTTCAATGGCATGTTTCTTAGACTCGTATCTTGATGGTAGAGACCTGAGAATTTTGCACACAATAACTTTCTATGGAATAGTTCTTCTTAATGAATATGAGGAGTTAACTATTTGAGAAAGTCTTTGGTTAAACTCATCAAAGGTTCATCATCAGACATGCGAAGGTTTTCCCAGGCAGAAGCAAGATTTTGAAGCCTTGCTTCTTTCTCTGCGGAATTCCCTTCGAATATGGTTTCTAAGATATCCCAAGCATCTTTAAAATTATTACACGTAGTAACGTGGTGCTGAAGATCTGGGTTAATGGCATGGATGATAGCATTTAATCCTTCAGAATTTGTTTTGCGGCAAGAATCCCAAGATCATTGTAATCACCAATATCCTTTGCAACAGTTACACCGTCTACTGTAACTAATGGAGGAATATAGCCATTAACAATACGAACCCATGATTGAAAATCTCGCGCTTGAATAAAAGAACACACAACAATTTTCCACCATAAATAGTTCGTGCCATCGAAGACTGGTGGTACGTTTATAGAGATAGCACTTCTGTCCATAACAATCAGATTGCTTCAAACACAGACTTATAAGGTCTTAGCGTGTTTGCATGCTCTGATACCAATTGAAAAAGTTGGGGTCTAACAACCACACCCAATTATTCGTTTGGAAATCTGTATGGACTAACTCCAATATACTTCCAAGAGAATCAACTAGACAGTCATACTCAATCTTAAGAAAAGTATATCAAAGAATTAGATCTCAATTTCTTAATTCAATCTGCAATCAAACAAAAAGGAATTTGCGAGCCTAATTGAATATAAGAAATAACTTGGACGATATCAAAAACCAATATCCAAGTGTCAATCAATTTAATCAACAACCAAAGGTTGGATTCCCAATTGATTGAACTTACGCACAACCTGTGATATTTCAATTATAAGGATACACAATATAATGCGGAAAATAAATAACACAGACACCAGAAATTTGTTAACGAGGAAATCGCAAATGCAGAAAAACCCCGGGACCTAGTCCAGAATAAACACACATTGATTATAATATGTTACACCAATTTCGTACTACCTATTCGG
This sequence comes from Papaver somniferum, assembly GCF_003573695.1. Taxonomy (NCBI): domain Eukaryota; kingdom Viridiplantae; phylum Streptophyta; class Magnoliopsida; order Ranunculales; family Papaveraceae; genus Papaver; species Papaver somniferum. The sequence continues at coordinate 2,132,723 of NW_020621603.1, read as the reverse complement.
ACTAGATGTAATACCTACTTCAGCACTTGTAGAACTCCTAGCAGAATACCGATTCTCTTTAGAAATTCTTCACGCAAATCTTCTAGCAGAACCCATGGCTCTCTTTAGAAGATATAACAACACGAATGATATGATTTGATATTTTGTTTGCACAAAACACCAGTTTGATTTCCCTTTAGATGTGAATCAAGGTTTTGGAAATCTTGTGTTTGTTTTGATAAAAAATAATTACTAGGTAAAAGTAATATCAAAAAAAACTTATAGATTAGAGATTATTATACTCTTCAATAGTAGGAAGAGAAACCTAATAACTCTACAACAAGAAAAACTAGAATAAATCTAGAGATATCTTGTTTAAAAATTCAAAAGGAATACGAGATACCTTAATCCAAGTTTTCTTTCTAGCTTCCGATTTCGACTAACAAGTGTTGGTATACAATCGGAAAGTGAAATCTATCAAAATCTAGGGTTTATGATCAACAACTCTTGAATGGTTTTATATCAGAAGAGAAAACCTTAGAATAGACAAGAGGTGAAAAACCTAGATTACAAGTTGTATAATCAATCACGAAGATTAAATCCAACTCGGCTTTGTGATCCCCAATACAAAGACTTCTATCTCACTCTTGTTCACGAAGAACAGAAGAGATGGAAAACAACCTTATGAAGCTTACACCAAATTTTCCAAAGGGGATGAAAACCGTGTAAACTCATGAACCCTTTATTATAATGAATAAGTTAGCTTAAAAGCTAAGCTAGGGTTTTGACTACTTTCCTTTTTCAAGACTCTCCTAAATATGGGAGTCTTTCCTAAGTTATAACTCTTGCCAAAATAATTAAATAAATAATTATCAAATATTGTATTATGTGTAGTATATCACATTTTAGCTTAGGCGGGAATTAAAAGTTATCACAAACACTTTAATATGGTAATCAAATATGTTTGGATTAATATCCATCTTGCCTAGATAAGGAAACATAACCAATTTAACCAAAAATTCCTTTTAGTCACGTAATTGGGCCAACTCCGTGAACCGTTACAAACAGTCCATGGATTGTTTCCTACTAACGAACTGTAACAATTACGTCATACTTATAATTGTTACTTTAATAAATCACTCATAACTTCATCGTTATAACTCGGAATTGAGTGATTCTTGGCTCGCTGAATTCGTAAGCTCATTCACTATAACATGAGATCCTATACAGGGATAAAGGTTATTGTCACCAAAGTCATGAATCAACCTCAAGTATATAACATAAATGTACATTTATCGTCATAGGAATTATTCCATAGAGTGAGCATTTATCTCGATAGATTAGAAAGTTAAAATTGAACAAGAATCCAAATGAAATCAATTAAATACATTTGTTTATGAAGTACTTGTTGATGTCTTCTTGTAGTCTTCAATCTTCATCCTTTAAGGATAGCTTCGATTCAACTTCTTAGACCTAATCTAGTCTGAAACTATCTTTAGTATGTTAAATCAAGAATGCATTTTGGCAACTAAAATTGACAACTAACTTGCCATACCAACGCTAGTGGGTTCAACCGAGCAATGCTCTAACAATCTCCCCCTTTGTCAATTTTAGTGACAAAACTATTTTACATATGGATTATACTTGTTAAAAGCATTACATCTCCAAAATCCTACATGCTTGATTTCCTTGGTTCTTGAACTTTGCGTGTGCTCATCCTGTACTTGTTGAAGATCCATCATAGTATTATTACACATCATCAAAGTTTCATTGTATCACAACTTTGAAAACAATACTACAGTGATATGTATCACTCCCCCTTAGTCAATACTCCATCTCAACATGAAAACCACTCCCCCTTACATAATGATCCCTAAACCATATGTATTTGTAGTGTGAGCTACACATTAATTCTCCTCCTTTTTTTCAATAAAAATTGGCAAAGGTACAAAAACTAGTGGGATCCTCATGAAATTTTCACGGAGACACTTCATGACCAAAAGAAAGAAACATATCAACTTTGTTTAGACGATATCACAGAGTCGAAACTTAGTGACTTCATCAAGGAGTTTATTAAGATACAATTAACCCCTACATGTTCCAAATCCCTTCACCCTACAAAGATATGACCATTAAGCACAAGTTCATTTAAGAACTCTCCCCCATAAAATGCATTCCCTAAAGAACAGCAAGAGTGACCTTTCTTCGAGAGAAGGATTTATATATGGATTTTAGAACTCCTACAAGGAGATATGATTTAAGAACCAATCATTGAAAGTTTCTCATGAGCTCGTATTACTAAAAATTTAGAACTACCTCATGGTAACAATACACAATGTAATCATGAAGATCAAGTATTGTGATCATCTTTTCTAAGATACAAACTTGTATAGACAAGACTTGATATGCTAGAAGGAATAATAACCTTTTCAACAAGGATTTACACCAAGAATGGTTACCAAAAGTGTATGAAAAAGTTTTTTGACAATAAAAACCAACATCCAATGGCTTTGATTATTGCTTCTAACCTGTTATACTTAAGAATTTCAATCACAAATCAAGTTAGGTAATTAAGAACCATACACGTGGTATTTATCCATATTCATCTTTCTCAACTAGTTCCAATGACTTCAAAAGAACTAGTTGAAGAGTTGTTCAATTGCTTAGATCTTTATATATAGACACAATTGAAACAAAATCGGTTTGATTCATTTGAATCAATTCCTGAACAATATAGCCACGGTTTGCAAAGATTGCATTCCTTATTAATTTATTGTTCAAGTTCATGAACTTCCGATTTGAGAAATATAACCAGCTTGGGTACGCGTACGGGTACGTGTACCTTAGCTATCGGATTTGAGTTTACAAACTCAGCAGAAATTTTCGGTTCGAAAACTTCCGTGGGTACGCGTACCTAAGGTGACTGGTTTACTAGTTTGCAAACTACAAACTCAGCAGAATTTTGGTTCGAAATCTTCCACTGGTACGCGTACCCAACCCGTCTCCTTCACCAATACCGTATGCACACACATGCACACACTTGGTTTCCGGCACATGGATTTATACACTAATGCGTGAACACACTATATATGCTTATACATAGTTGGTTACGTAATCTCAACTCTACATTTCAATCATTGAAATATTCTTCTATAATGTTATAACAGTCGTTATTTATAACTATCGTCATCAAAGCTATTTTCAAGATTGAAATGTCGTCATGACATTCGCCACCGATAAAGATGAACTTGGTTAAAGCAAAAAGCTTCCACATATATTTCGAGAAATATGTAAGCGAGTTAAACTCATCTCGAAAAATAAATTGTTCCACATATACAAAAATTACCCAACATAATATTTGCGCCCCAATTCTTTTGCAATCCTCACCGTATTATTTACAAGGGATTCTTGGTGAGGATGCACTTCCAACACAATCAGGTTGTGTTGAGGAGAACAAAATCTTGCTCACAACAGGTATTCGAAACAAAATCATGCATGGACTCTAGGAATTTAACAACTTACTTGAAACTTTCAACAACTATTCCATACCTTTTTAAGACGTTATCCCTTGTCGAACTCTTGTCTGAGAGATTCTTCTTAATATACTCGTTGCTTTATTGGTCTTCTTTGGTACCCATTTCTGAGCAGTTTTTGGAGAAACGTATTTCTTTTTCTTCCCAATATAATTATGAAACTTCTTGGGGGGAATACTGGAAAAACTGGTATTATGAGACTCAGTTTTTCTCCAGTTTGGAACATCAGATCTTGTCATCTTAACAGAATCGGATCTGGTTTTATCTCGTTTAAGAAATCTGCAATTCCTTTGCAAGTGACCTGGTTTTCCATAATAAAAACAATGTTTAATAGAATGAAAAAGTTATGTTTAGTGTTACCTGAATTTGTATGTGCTTGCTTTGGAGCTTGACAGAATCTCCTTTTTTGTCATCCGCAGTTGGTAGAGATATTTTACTTTTGTTAACCGTGGAAGGTTTTAGTTGAGAAGAATCTTTAGCTTTGACAAATTTTACCATTTTGTAAATACTAGGAGCGTCTATTCCTTCATAGCCAATACTCGTGTATCACGATAAATTCTACATTCTCCTAATATCGAGGACAATTTATCTGAGCTACTATTTCTAGACAAACTCTCTTTTAAGCTCGAGTTTTCATCTTCCAACCTTTTGACCTTTTCAAGTGCAATAACTAGATCATTCTTGGATGATTCACATTGAACTTTGAGATATTCTCGTTCTGAATCAAATAACAAGTTCATCTAAATATTCTCCAAGTTATCTAGCTTTGCTTGAAGAGTAATTTCCCGATCTCGACTCCCGACAATTTCTTCTTTAAGCATTCGTATTTCGTTGAGATAATCTCTTGCACCAATAGAATCAAGTTGGTCTTGCAAGTATTTATTCCGAATATGAAGTCTGTCATATTAAATTTCTCACTGAAGATGGTGCTTTCAGCCTCCGAGAGTTTCTGATGACATTCCTTAAGAAGATTATTAGCAACTGGATCTTCATGGAATACTTCTTCGTCAGAATCAGAATCAGTATCCGAAAGAATTTTTCCAGAAGCTAATGCAACTTCGCCTGCGTACTCTTGGTGATCTCAATATTCGGGTCCATCATCAAGAGTAGGCAAAGCTGCTGCATATGCCGATTGTCTACAGATCCACCTAGGACATACTGAAGAAAGGTGCCCGAAACCACGACAGTTATAGCATTGTACATCATCATTAGGAGATGTTGTAACTTTAGAAAAACTCTTTTTCCGGTCTCTCAAGAGCTTTCTAAATTTTCGTGGAGTAATATCCTTCGTATCTGGCGAACCATATTTATCCTTAGAAGATTCAGAATTATTTGCAGCTTTAAGAAAATCACCTCTTTTCTAGATGCGTGTTCATTATCAAAGATCTTTAACTTTCCAACAAGAGTATTTCTGGAGAGTGTAGAAAGATCGTTTGCTTCTTCAATGGCATGTTTCTTAGACTCGTATCTTGATGGTAGAGACCTGAGTTTGCACACAATAACTTTCTATGGAATAGTTCTTCTTAATGAATATGAGGAGTTAACTATTTGAGAAAGTCTTTGGTTAAACTCATCAAAGGTTCATCATCAGACATGCGAAGGTTTTCCCAGGCAGAAGCAAGATTTTGAAGCCTTGCTTCTTTCTCTGCGGAATTCCCTTCGAATATGGTTTCTAAGATATCCCAAGCATCTTTAAAATTATTACACGTAGTAACGTGGTGCTGAAGATCTGGGTTAATGGCATGGATGATAGCATTTAATCCTTCAGAATTTTGTTTTGCGGCAAGAATCCCAAGATCATTGTAATCACCAATATCCTTTGCAACAGTTACACCGTCTACTGTAACTAATGGAGGAATATAGCCATTAACAATACGAACCCATGATTGAAAATCTCGCGCTTGAATAAAAGAACACACAACAATTTTCCACCATAAATAGTTCGTGCCATCGAAGACTGGTGGTACGTTTATAGAGATAGCACTTCTGTCCATAACAATCAGATTGCTTCAAACACAGACTTATAAGGTCTTAGCGTGTTTGCATGCTCTGATACCAATTGAAAAAGTTGGGGTCTAACAACCACACCCAATTATTCGTTTGGAAATCTGTATGGACTAACTCCAATATACTTCCAAGAGAATCAACTAGACAGTCATACTCAATCTTAAGAAAAGTATATCAAAGAATTAGATCTCAATTTCTTAATTCAATCTGCAATCAAACAAAAAGGAATTTGCGAGCCTAATTGAATATAAGAATAACTTGGACGATATCAAAAACCAATATCCAAGTGTCAATCAATTTAATCAACAACCAAAGGTTGGATTCCCAATTGATTGAACTTACGCACAACCTGTGATATTTCAATTATAAGGATACACAATATAATGCGGAAAATAAATAACACAGACACCAGAAATTTTGTTAACGAGGAAATCGCAAATGCAGAAAAACCCCGGGACCTAGTCCAGAATAAACACACATTGATATAATATGTTACACCAATTTCGTACTACCTATTCGGACTAGATGTAATACCTACTTCAGCACTTGTAGAACTCCTAGCAGAATACCGATTCTCTTTAGAAATTCTTCACGCAAATCTTCTAGCAGAACCCATGGCTCTCTTTAGAAGATATAACAACACGAATGATATGATTTGATATTTTGTTTGCACAAAACACCAGTTTGATTTCCCTTTAGATGTGAATCAAGGTTTTGGAAATCTTGTGTTTGTTTTGATAAAAAATAATTACTAGGTAAAAGTAATATCAAAAAACAAACTTATAGATTAGAGATTATTATACTCTTCAATAGTAGGAAGAGAAACCTAATAACTCTACAACAAGAAAAACTAGAATAAATCTAGAGATATCTTGTTTAAAAATTCAAAAGGAATACGAGATACCTTAATCCAAGTTTCTTTCTAGCTTCCGATTTCGACTAACAAGTGTTGGTATACAATCGGAAAGTGAAATCTATCAAAATCTAGGGTTTATGATCAACAACTCTTGAATGGTTTTATATCAGAAGAGAAAACCTTAGAATAGACAAGAGGTGAAAAACCTAGATTACAAGTTGTATAATCAATCACGAAGATTAAATCCAACTCGGCTTTGTGATCCCCAATACAAAGACTTCTATCTCACTCTTGTTCACGAAGAACAGAAGAGATGGAAAACAACCTTATGAAGCTTACACCAAATTTTCCAAAGGGGATGAAAACCGTGTAAACTCATGAACCCTTTATTTATAATGAATAAGTTAGCTTAAAAGCTAAGCTAGGGTTTTGACTACTTTCCTTTTTCAAGACTCTCCTAAATATGGGAGTCTTTCCTAAGTTATAACTCTTGCCAAAATAATTAAATAAATAAATAATTATCAAATATTGTATTTATGTGAGTATATCACATTTTAGCTTAGGGGGAATTAAAAGTTATCACAAACACTTTAATATGGTAATCAAATATGTTTGGATTAATATCCATCTTGCCTAGATAAGGAAACATAACCAATTTAACCAAAAATTCCTTTTAGTCACGTAATTGGGCCAACTCCGTGAACCGTTACAAACAGTCCATGGATTGTTTCCTACTAACGAACTGTAACAATTACGTCAATACTTATAATTGTTACTTTAATAAATCACTCATAACTTCATCGTTATAACTCGGAATTGAGTGATTCTTGGCTCGCTGAATTCGTAAGCTCATTCACTATAACATGAGATCCTATACAGGGATAAAGGTTATTGTCACCAAAGTCATGAATCAACCTCAAGTATATATACATAAATGTACATTTATCGTCATAGGAATTATTCCATAGAGTGAGCATTTATCTCGATAGATTAGAAAGTTAAAATTGAACAAGAATCCAAATGAAATCAATTAAATACATTTGTTTATGAAGTACTTGTTGATGTCTTCTTGTAGTCTTCAATCTTCATCCTTTAAGGATAGCTTCGATTCAACTTCTTAGACCTAATCTAGTCTGAAACTATCTTTAGTATGTTAAATCAAGAATGCATTTTGGCAACTAAAATTGACAACTAACTTGCCATACCAACGCTAGTGGGTTCAACCGAGCAATGCTCTAACAATCTCCCCCTTTGTCAATTTTAGTGACAAAACTATTTTACATATGGATTATACTTGTTAAAAGCATTACATCTCCAAAATCCTACATGCTTGATTTCCTTGGTTCTTGAACTTTGCGTGTGCTCATCCTGTACTTGTTGAAGATCCATCATAGTATTATTACACATCATCAAAGTTTCATTGTATCACAACTTTGAAAACAATACTACAGTGATATGTATCACTCCCCCTTAGTCAATACTCCATCTCAACATGAAAACCACTCCCCCTTACATAATGATCCCTAAACCATATGTATTTGTAGTGTGAGCTACACATTAATTCTCCTCCTTTTTTTCAATAAAAATTGGCAAAGGTACAAAAACTAGTGGGATCCTCATGAAATTTTCACGGAGACACTTCATGACCAAAAGAAAGAAACATATCAACTTTGTTTAGACGATATCACAGAGTCGAAACTTAGTGACTTCATCAAGGAGTTTATTAAGATACAAATTAACCCCTACATGTTCCAAATCCGCTTCACCCTACAAAGATATGACCATTAAGCACAAGTTCATTTAAGAACTCTCCCCCATAAAATTGCATTCCCTAAAGAACAGCAAGAGTGACCTTTCTTCAGAGAGAAGGATTTATATATTGGATTTTAGAACTCCTACAAGGAGATATGATTTAAGAACCAATCATTGAAAGTTTCTCATGAGCTCGTATTACTAAAAATTTAGAACTACCTCATGGTAACAATACACAATGTAATCATGAAGATCAAGTATTGTGATCATCTTTTCTAAGATACAAACTTGTATAGACAAGACTTGATATGCATAGAAGGAATAATAACCTTTTCAACAAGGATTTACACCAAGAATGGTTACCAAAAGTGTATGAAAAAGTTTTTTTGACAATAAAAACCAACATCCAATGGCTTTGATTATTGCTTCTAACCTGTTATACTTAAGAATTTCAATCAGAAATCAAGTTAGGTAATTAAGAACCATACACGTGGTATTTATCCATATTCATCTTTCTCATAACTAGTTCCAATGACTTCAAAAGAACTAGTTGAAGAGTTGTTCAATTGCTTAGATCTTTATATATAGACACAATTGAAACAAAATCGGTATGATTCATTTGAATCAATTCCTGAACAATATAGCCACGGTTTGCAAAGATTGCATTCCTTATTAATTTATTGTTCAAGTTCATGAACTTCCGATTTAAGAAATATAACCAGCTTGGGTACGCGTACGGGTACGTGTACCTTAGCTATCGGATTTGAGTTTACAAACTCAGCAGAAATTTTCGGTTCGAAAACTTCCGTGGGTACGCGTACCTAAGGTGACTGGTTTACTAGTTTGCAAACTACAAACTCAGCAGAAATTTTGGTTCGAAATCTTCCACTGGTACGCGTACCCAACCCGTCTCCTTCACCAATACCGTATGCACACACATGCACACACTTGGTTTCCGGCACATGGATTTATACACTAATGCGTGAACACACTATATATGCTTATATACATAGTTGGTTACGTAATCTCAACTCTACATTTCAATCATTGAAATATTCTTCTATAATGTTATAACAGTCGTTATTTATAACTATCGTCATCAAAGCTATTTTCAAGATTGAAATGTCGTCATGACATTCGCCACCGATAAAGATGAACTTGGTTAAAGCAAAAAGCTTCCACATATATTTCGAGAAATATGTAAGCGAGTTAAACTCATCTCGAAAAAATAAATTGTTCCACATATACAAAAATTACCCAACATAATATTTGCGCCCCAATTCTTTTGCAATCCTCACCGTATTATTTACAAGGGATTCTTGGTGAGGATGCACTTCCAACACAATCAGGTTGTGTTGAGGAGAACAAAATCTTGCTCACAACAGGTATTCGAAACAAAATCATGCATGGACTCTAGGAATTTAACAACTTACTTGAAACTTTCAACAACTATTCCATACCTTTTTAAGACGTTATCCCTTGTCGAACTCTTGTCTGAGAGATTCTTCTTAATATTACTCGTTGCTTTATTGGTCTTCTTTGGTACCCATTTCTGAGCAGTTTTTGGAGAAACGTATTTCTTTTTCTTCCCAATATAATTATGAAACTTCTTGGGGGGAATACTGGAAAAACTGGTATTATGAGACTCAGTTTTTCTCCAGTTTGGAACATCAGATCTTGTCATCTTAACAGAATCGGATCTGGTTTTATCTCGTTTAAGAAATCTGCAATTCCTTTGCAAGTGACCTGGTTTTCCATAATAAAAACAATGTTTAATAGAATGAAAAAAGTTATGTTTAGTGTTACCTGAATTTGTATGTGCTTGCTTTGGAGCTTGACAGAATCTCCTTTTTTTGTCATCCGCAGTTGGTAGAGATATTTTACTTTTGTTAACCGTGGAAGGTTTTAGTTGAGAAGAATCTTTAGCTTTGAAAATTTTACCTTTTCCATTTGTAAATACTAGGAGCGTCTATTCCTTCATAGCCAATACTCGTGTATCACGATAAATTCTACATTCTCCTAATATCGAGGACAATTTATCTGAGCTACTATTTCTAGACAAACTCTCTTTTAAGCTCGAGTTTTCATCTTCCAACCTTTTGACCTTTTCAAGTGCAATAACTAGATCATTCTTGGATGATTCACATTGAACTTTGAGATATTCTCGTTCTGAATCAAATAACAAGTTCATCTAAATATTCTCCAAGTTATCTAGCTTTGCTTGAAGAGTAATTTCCCGATCTCGACTCCCGACAATTTCTTCTTTAAGCATTCGTATTTCGTTGAGATAATCTCTTGCACCAATAGAATCAAGTTGGTCTTGCAAGTATTTATTCCGAATATGAAGTCTGTCATATTTAAATTTCTCACTGAAGATGGTGCTTTCAGCCTCCGAGAGTTTCTGATGACATTCCTTAAGAAGATTATTAGCAACTGGATCTTCATGGAATACTTCTTCGTCAGAATCAGAATCAGTATCCGAAAGAATTTTTCCAGAAGCTAATGCAACTTCGCCTGCGTACTCTTGGTGATCTCAATATTCGGGTCCATCATCAAGAGTAGGCAAAGCTGCTGCATATGCCGATTGTCTACAGATCCACCTAGGACATACTGAAGAAAGGTGCCCGAAACCACGACAGTTATAGCATTGTACATCATCATTAGGAGATGTTGTAACTTTAGAAAAACTCTTTTTCCGGTCTCTCAAGAGCTTTCTAAATTTTCGTGGAGTAATATCCTTCGTATCTGGCGAACCATATTTATCCTTAGAAGATTCAGAATTATTTGCAGCTTTAAGAAAAATCACCTCTTTTCTAGATGCGTGTTCATTATCAAAGATCTTTAACTTTCCAACAAGAGTATTTCTGGAGAGTGTAGAAAGATCGTTTGCTTCTTCAATGGCATGTTTCTTAGACTCGTATCTTGATGGTAGAGACCTGAGAATTTTGCACACAATAACTTTCTATGGAATAGTTCTTCTTAATGAATATGAGGAGTTAACTATTTAGAAAGTCTTTGGTTAAACTCATCAAAGGTTCATCATCAGACATGCGAAGGTTTTCCCAGGCAGAAGCAAGATTTTGAAGCCTTGCTTCTTTCTCTGCGGAATTCCCTTCGAATATGGTTTCTAAGATATCCCAAGCATCTTTAAAATTATTACACGTAGTAACGTGGTGCTGAAGATCTGGGTTAATGGCATGGATGATAGCATTTAATCCTTCAGAATTTTGTTTTGCGGCAAGAATCCCAAGATCATTGTAATCACCAATATCCTTTGCAACAGTTACACCGTCTACTGTAACTAATGGAGGAATATAGCCATTAACAATACGAACCCATGATTGAAAATCTCGCGCTTGAATAAAAGAACACACAACAATTTTCCACCATAAATAGTTCGTGCCATCGAAGACTGGTGGTACGTTTATAGAGATAGCACTTCTGTCCATAACAATCAGATTGCTTCAAACACAGACTTATAAGGTCTTAGCGTGTTTGCATGCTCTGATACCAATTGAAAAAGTTGGGGTCTAACAACCACACCCAATTATTCGTTTGGAATCTGTATGGACTAACTCCAATATACTTCCAAGAGAATCAACTAGACAGTCATACTCAATCTTAAGAAAAGTATATCAAAGAATTAGATCTCAATTTCTTAATTCAATCTGCAATCAAACAAAAAGGAATTTGCGAGCCTAATTGAATATAAGAAATAACTTGGACGATATCAAAAACCAATATCCAAGTGTCAATCAATTTAATCAACAACCAAAGGTTGGATTCCCAATTGATTGAACTTACGCACAACCTGTGATATTTCAATTATAAGGATACACAATATAATGCGGAAAATAAATAACACAGACACCAGAAATTTTGTTAACGAGGAAATCGCAAATGCAGAAAAACCCCGGGACCTAGTCCAGAATAAACACACATTGATTATAATATGTTACACCAATTTCGTACTACCTATTCGGACTAGATGTAATACCTACTTCAGCACTTGTAGAACTCCTAGCAGAATACCGATTCTCTTTAGAAATTCTTCACGCAAATCTTCTAGCAGAACCCATGGCTCTCTTTAGAAGATATAACAACACGAATGATATGATTTGATATTTTGTTTGCACAAAACACCAGTTTGATTTCCCTTTAGATGTGAATCAAGGTTTTGGAAATCTTGTGTTTGTTTTGATAAAAAATAATTACTAGGTAAAAGTAATATCAAAAAACAAACTTATAGATTAGAGATTATTATACTCTTCAATAGTAGGAAGAGAAACCTAATAACTCTACAACAAGAAAAACTAGAATAAATCTAGAGATATCTTGTTTAAAAATTCAAAAGGAATACGAGATACCTTAATCCAAGTTTTCTTTCTAGCTTCCGATTTCGACTAACAAGTGTTGGTATACAATCGGAAAGTGAAATCTATCAAAATCTAGGGTTTATGATCAACAACTCTTGAATGGTTTTATATCAGAAGAGAAAACCTTAGAATAGACAAGAGGTGAAAAACCTAGATTACAAGTTGTATAATCAATCACGAAGATTAAATCCAACTCGGCTTTGTGATCCCCAATACAAAGACTTCTATCTCACTCTTGTTCACGAAGAACAGAAGAGATGGAAAACAACCTTATGAAGCTTACACCAAATTTTCCAAAGGGGATGAAAACCGTGTAAACTCATGAACCCTTTATTTATAATGAATAAGTTAGCTTAAAAGCTAAGCTAGGGTTTTGACTACTTTCCTTTTTCAAGACTCTCCTAAATATGGGAGTCTTTCCTAAGTTATAACTCTTGCCAAAATAATTAAATAAATAAATAATTATCAAATATTGTATTTATGTGAGTATATCACATTTTAGCTTAGGCGGGAATTAAAAGTTATCACAAACACTTTAATATGGTAATCAAATATGTTTGGATTAATATCCATCTTGCCTAGATAAGGAAACATAACCAATTTAACCAAAAATTCCTTTTAGTCACGTAATTGGGCCAACTCCGTGAACCGTTACAAACAGTCCATGGATTGTTTCCTACTAACGAACTGTAACAATTACGTCAATACTTATAATTGTTACTTTAATAAATCACTCATAACTTCATCGTTATAACTCGGAATTGAGTGATTCTTGGCTCGCTGAATTCGTAAGCTCATTCACTATAACATGAGATCCTATACAGGGATAAAGGTTATTGTCACCAAAGTCATGAATCAACCTCAAGTATATATACATAAATGTACATTTATCGTCATAGGAATTATTCCATAGAGTGAGCATTTATCTCGATAGATTAGAAAGTTAAAATTGAACAAGAATCCAAATGAAATCAATTAAATACATTTGTTTATGAAGTACTTGTTGATGTCTTCTTGTAGTCTTCAATCTTCATCCTTTAAGGATAGCTTCGATTCAACTTCTTAGACCTAATCTAGTCTGAAACTATCTTTAGTATGTTAAATCAAGAATGCATTTTGGCAACTAAAATTGACAACTAACTTGCCATACCAACGCTAGTGGGTTCAACCGAGCAATGCTCTAACAATCTCCCCCTTTGTCAATTTTAGTGACAAAACTATTTTACATATGGATTATACTTGTTAAAAGCATTACATCTCCAAAATCCTACATGCTTGATTTCCTTGGTTCTTGAACTTTGCGTGTGCTCATCCTGTACTTGTTGAAGATCCATCATAGTATTATTACACATCATCAAAGTTTCATTGTATCACAACTTTGAAAACAATACTACAGTGATATGTATCACTCCCCCTTAGTCAATACTCCATCTCAACATGAAAACCACTCCCCCTTACATAATGATCCCTAAACCATATGTATTTGTAGTGTGAGCTACACATTAATTCTCCTCCTTTTTTTCAATAAAAATTGGCAAAGGTACAAAAACTAGTGGGATCCTCATGAAATTTTCACGGAGACACTTCATGACCAAAAGAAAGAAACATATCAACTTTGTTTAGACGATATCACAGAGTCGAAACTTAGTGACTTCATCAAGGAGTTTATTAAGATACAAATTAACCCCTACATGTTCCAAATCCGCTTCACCCTACAAAGATATGACCATTAAGCACAAGTTCATTTAAGAACTCTCCCCCATAAAATTGGATTCCCTAAAGAACAGCAAGAGTGACCTTTCTTCAGAGACAAGGATTTATATATTGGATTTTAGAACTCCTACAAGGAGATATGATTTAAGAACCAATCATTGAAAGTTTCTCATGAGCTCGTATTACTAAAAATTTAGAACTACCTCATGGTAACAATACACAATGTAATCATGAAGATCAAGTATTGTGATCATCTTTTCTAAGATACAAACTTGTATAGACAAGACTTGATATGCATAGAAGGAATAATAACCTTTTCAACAAGGATTTACACCAAGAATGGTTACCAAAAGTGTATGAAAAAGTTTTTTTGACAATAAAAACCAACATCCAATGGCTTTGATTATTGCTTCTAACCTGTTATACTTAAGAATTTCAATCAGAAATCAAGTTAGGTAATTAAGAACCATACACGTGGTATTTATCCATATTCATCTTTCTCATAACTAGTTCCAATGACTTCAAAAGAACTAGTTGAAGAGTTGTTCAATTGCTTAGATCTTTATATATAGACACAATTGAAACAAAATCGGTATGATTCATTTGAATCAATTCCTGAACAATATAGCCACGGTTTGCAAAGATTGCATTCCTTATTAATTTATTGTTCAAGTTCATGAACTTCCGATTTAAGAAATATAACCAGCTTGGGTATGCGTACGGGTACGTGTACCTTAGCTACCGGATTTGAGTTTACAAACTCGGCAGAAATTTATGTATTGAGCAACTCTGTATATTTACATGAAATTTATCCGGAATGGTGCATGTAGCAACAATCCCAAATATTCTATAAATTATATTAAACTCCCCCTTACATTGTTTACTAATGTACAGCATGTCGAGTATTTTCCTATGCTATGTTCCCCAGCTGAACTCTTAATATTGGCGTGACATGACAATTATTGTTCACTCGCAATGGAGTAGCATGAATTTCCCGAAGTGTCAGTATTAAGATCTGCATGAAAAATACTCAGGAACACGCAAGTTGCACCGCTCTATGATAAAGAGGTTTCTTGTGCCAATGCACAAATAATTTATGGAAAATTGTTTAATTTTGTGTCAGCTCACGAAATTCAATTTTCTAACCTAATTTTACTTATTTGCAAAAAATTAGGTTTTCTGTGCCCAACGCGATATTTCGAACTCTATTGGTCGAAACTACAAACTAGGAAAACTGGGAAATTTATCCATTATGGATCTAGTAGGAGCAAGATCCTATTAAAAATCAGAAAACAAGAAATAAAGAGGAACTTCAGCAAGTAAAAGCAGCAGCAAAGGGAGGCGTGGCCATGCCACTTGGCCAACCGATCTGCTCCAGCAGGCGCCATCCGTGGTCGATCGGCTATACTCCATGTTGCCGCTTGCCGACCCCCTTTCCATCGACCAATCAGATCGCTTCAAATGCGCCACACGCACTTTTAAATAAAATTGAAAGTTGGTTGGTAGACTCTCCTAATTCCTTAAGGAATCTAATATAGGCTGCCCATGTCAGTCTTAAAACGATCACGGCCGTACGTTTTGGCCAGTCGATTTATCAAGTCTAGCCACTTCTTAACACGACCAGACAAGCTCCGTGGTACACACCCGCGGGTTCCTCTTTCCCATCAGCTAATAAAATCACTCCAAAAATGCAGCCTACACTTCTAATTAAAGGTATCCGCGGCCGGTCTTTGGTTTTGACCAATCATATCTCTTCAACTTGGTCAGACGATATCCAAAAGGTCACCAAAGATTGGACGAATAGCTGGGAGCATTTGGTAAATAATTTGAGTATGACTACATGCCAAAAGTTTCGTAAAGATGTCTAGTATAACATACTAAGAAAACACATCAATCGGATTAACGAGCTAAAAGATACATCTTAAAAGGCGAGCTAGGTCATGGTGAAAACTGACAGAATTCCTCCTGAATTCTTTCTGATTTTTTACTGTCAGAATGTTTTCACCTCCTAAACGAGCTCAAATCCCAAATATTCCCTCGTAGGAAGATAGGAAATTCTTTTCTGATAATAATGGAGGGGCGGATCATCAAAATCCGAGTTCGTATGAGAATTCTACAACAATTTTAGTGAGGGTCTCACATCTGAATTTTCTGATTACAAAATTTCATGAATTAAAACAAACTTCTGCAAATCATCTCAGCCATCCAACTTGTCTAGGCAATTTAACTGGTTTAGATTTAATTTGGGCCAACCAATAGGATGTCAAAATGGCTACCAGACATCATTCTTCTATAAGGACCGACCACCACATCTTTAATGTACATGGATAACTCGTGGCAGCTGCTCAAATATGACCGCCCGCCGCCTAGCTTGCGCGTGATTGGTCAGAATAACTAGGTCTTGCACACAACCCACTCAGCAACCTGCTGCATATTTTCCACGAAAATACTCGAGACATAAACATGTCACAAACTGGGGGATCTTCATCAGGTATTGGTCTGGCGGTTTACAGCGTGCGGCGTGCAACGCGCCCATTACGAGAAAGTGTCAGGAAAGGGCGGACGGTTAATAGCAGTAACAGAGTAGTGGGTGTAAGGATGGAAAGTTTTCCCTCATGATGGAAACGTGATGGTCACCACTTTTTACACAACCCCACTTCTCCACTACTTAACTGTCTACACTTCCTACGAGATCAGGGTGTGCTCAATCATGACTTGTATAAATAGGTTTTCCTATTTCGACAAGGGGAACAAGTGTTGTCAGCACAAGTAGCCAGAAACCAGATTCTGATACAAGTTATAAAAAACGGGCACACCTTCAAAAATTTAACATTTTTGATCTCAGCACCTTCTTCGCTTTCTTCCCTAAGATCAACCCTTTTCCTTCACTTTGTGACCGAAGCAAGGCTGGAACGGCCATTTCTTGGTTTAGGCCAGAATTGTACAAATTGATCTCTCGAATCTAAAGTACTCTCATGCAGTGCATTTGTTTAGGGTTTAGATTCGTTTCTCGGCGGCACACCCAAATTTACCATTTCCCGCAGAATCAGTTTTGACCCTAAAACAACTGGCGACCACAATGAGAGATTAATCTCTCGGTTGCGAAGCTTATTTCTAAATTTTCATTCCAATCTTCCCAAACTCAAGATGGTGGATCTTAGGTCTAAATTCAATCTTTAACCAGAATTCACTTCAATCACCAATACCAACTTTCCGCTTCATGATGTACCCGGCCATCGAAAACACTTTCAAAGCCGCCAATGCTCGAAATCCAATCACCATGGAAGGTATGAAAAAAATATTAGAAGATGTTGCCGCAAATCAAGCTGATATTGTCAAGCTGTAAAACGAGACGTTTGTCTTTTAAAGAGTATGGCAAACCGGCTTTAGCAAGAGCCAGCAAACATTCGCTTGGAGAACGCCACCAATTTCAGAGATGACACAAAAAATTTTAAATCCTTGTCTGAGGTTCGTGCCTCCGCCAACGGAGATGCAAACAAAGTATATGGCCGTATCGGACGAGAGAAAAAGGGAATGGACAACACCAATGTACTACCTGCCAGCACAATCAACACATCTCGTGGCACTACATCCTCTACCACCAACACTAGCGACGCAGGAAACATTCTCTCCGGCGCGACACCTCCTATCACCAGAGCCAGAGCCGCTTCCACCCTTCCCAATGTTTCATCGAGTGTAACGCCCCCAATTGTTACCAGAGCTACTGCCACGTCAGGACGAGAGGTTAGAGAATCCAGAGAAATCTAACCCCCTATTATCATTATTGATGGAAAGACAAGAAGTTCTCTCTAAAGCTCAGACAGACATGCTACAACTTAGAAATAGGTACTTACTTTCCTCAATACACTAACAAAGTGGATACCGCAAGAGTCATGCCAACCCCAAATGGAGCAGACAAGGAACACTTTCATGACTCCTGTCACAAGCACTTTAGCAGGGCGTATCTTAATGGATGAAGAAGTTCGTGTAGCTCCTGAAAGACCGTCAGAAAAGAATCAACAATCCAATTTCATCACATGTGAGGATCTGGAATGACTACTCCAAAATCGAGGCAAAGAAAACCCGGCGGACATGCACAACATCAACCTCCTTATCCTCCTGATGTGCAAAGAGTTCCTCTTCCGAGGGGATACTCTTCTCTTCAGTTATCCCTTTTGATAAGTGCATAATTCACATGATTTTAGTGTTGATTCTATACTTGTTTTAGTTAGATTTCTTGCATATTATCCTTGTATTACTCTTGTTTTCCATTTTATTTGTTTCTATAGGTGAATCATTCAAAGTCAATGTAAGTGGATGTAAAAGAGCTATAAAGTGGAGTTCTCCAAAGATCCAAGTGTCTAGAGACAAAAGAAGAAGAAGTGTGATGAAAAGGAGCATATTCAATAGAATTCAATTTTGAAAATAACGCAAAAAGAATAAGGTCATTCCGACATCGGACGAAGAAGTTATGGGCAAAACAAGGTTGATACTTAAAGTTATAGAGAGAGGTTCGGCTCAAAAACATGCAGCTCGAGTCAGCCGAACCTGTACAATAAAAATCAAGTTTTCGGAAGAGTTTAAGGAGAAACGTTCGGCTATGATCCAATGACATAAGCAGAACCTATAAATGAGTTTGAACAAAGTATCCAGGAGAAGGTTCGTCTAATAAGCAAAACCATGAAGTGAGACGAACTTTGGAGCAAGTTTTGGACGAAAATACAAGAAGTTACGGGAGAATGTTCGGCCGAAAAAGAGATAACCGAACCTAGGTTAGGCTCATAACTCTCCACCACTTTTGAGCCGAACCTGACACTCATCTGGAGAAAAAATAACTTGTGAGGTTCGGCCAAAGAAGTCCATACACGTATGAGCCGAACCTGACAACTTCCTGGGACACTTTTGACGCGCTTTTGACCCCGTTTTCGATAATACACAGGCCCAGAAGGATTTTGAAGACCTAATTTCGTGAGCACTATATAAGGACACCTCCAAAACATTAAGAAGACATCTTTTACATTATTTTGCAAGTCTTGGAGGAGAGGAACAATATAACGGAGGAAAAGCTAGGGTTCAGAGCGGTTCTCATCAATCGTAACGATTTCTTCTCTAATTTATCAATTTTATAAAATAGATGCTCCTACATCCATGAGTAGCTAAACCCATACTTGATTGAGGATGAATTCTAAGTTCTAGACTTGATTTGGTTTAATATATGCATCTAGTTTGATTTCTTCATATGATTATTGTTTGCTTCTACTTCAATTAAAATTTATGATTGATAAATTTATTGCTCTAGGTGGCCAGCTATACTTGTTTATTGATTGATTTATTGCTAGCAAAGTATTAGGATATCCGCGTAATTGTTGAATAATCCTTACACAATTAGAAAACGTGAGACCTTGCAGAGGGATTGTGTGGAGAAATCGCGTGTAGAACAACATTAGAAAGTGGACCTTGCGCTAAGAGTCTAACTACTAAGATTAACCTAAGTCATAAAAAATAAATCATTCGACCAAGTTACACCTTTAATGCGCTACTACTTGGTGGCTAGGATGAATAGAATCTGATATTCGAGCGCTTCGGAATCCAGTGACCAAAGGACTTTATGGGGGGTAGCATTGCGCTAGTTTTTATCCCACAGTTGATGATAATCTATGATTAATGATGAATGGATGAATATATTAACTCATTGACGGTTTAGTAACGAAGAAGGATTCCTCGATCATCTCTCTCTCTATATTGCTTACAACTTAATCTTTTAATTGTTTTGTTTACTTTGCTTAAATCTAAAACCAAAACCCCCTTTATGACCTTTTCGACAACTAAACTCCCTGCTCTTCGTGGGAATGATCCTTGCTTCCATTATATTACTAGTTAATTGTGTGAAAATAGTGATTTAATTTGATTGCACTCACGACGCACATCACCTTTATGACGGATTCAAGCACTGGATTGTCATGACCCAAATGTGACTGAACATCAATTGGTGGAGCTATGCATTAATGGCATGGTACCTGTCTATCACGCTTTACTGGAGAACCTGCGCTTCCAAACATTCTCTGAACTACATAAAGCTGCTAAGCGGTCAGCTAGTACATCACAACCTTGCTGGAAAGAACAAGACCCGCTAGGAATGAAGACGCACGTGAGACTCGAGGAAGTAGGCATCTTGTCAGCAAACAATACGATACTCAACCCTTCGTGAACTCGATGGTGAGTAAAGAAGTAAAGATGAAAGCTTCAACTGCCGAACAACAACCCAAATATGCGGCCCCAGTGCAGCAGACAGCTCAACCTCGAAAAGACGCGACTAAGGCTCCTATTCGGCAACAAGAGTCGGAGAAGATACTCCTAAACCCCAACCTCTTCTGGAAGAGACGACTGGTGTATGTAACTAGGGACTCACAACCATTTCTCACTTCTAAGGCTTTGAGTTTGGTAACACACAGGTCAACGTGACCTCTTACTTCAACATTATCACCATCAAGACTCTGAGAGATGCTGGAATTTCGAAGCAAGAAGCTGCTCACTGCCCGACTGTGATCAAAAACTCAAAAGGAAGGTCGACAGATGCCTACGCGTACATTACTCGAAATCAAGATAGGAGACGCCCTAACACACGCCAAGTTTCATATTGTCAAGGAATACCCGAATTATGATATGGTTCTGGGAGCTCATGGATACATAAAACAACAAAGCGAAACTAGGAGTATGTCCTTTCCAGTGTCTCTACCTGAGAGGGTCTCCAACAAGCTTTCCAATCTTGAAGATTATTTATTGTCGTATGGACAACTTGCAAATGTGACGCAATTTCCTGGAGAGAGTGTAGCAGAATTTGTTCGCAGGTTCCACACACAAGTAAGTCTTGTTGAACAACTCTCTTTACAACCGGCTATTTTCGTCACATCAAGGCCTGGGGACTTTTGTCCGTCTTTCAATCCATTATCACCCTGATGACATCACTAACACCTGGTGTTGCTTACTCATGGGAGAGCCTAATATACCCAAAGCCCAATCATGCGCGAAGGACATGCCTAGCAGAGATAGAGCTAAGTAACTATCCTTAAACTAAATGTTTTATATTTATTAGGCATATCAAATAAATTTTAAATATCCTAGTGTTGAGACGTACTAATTCCTCAACACTCACTATTGTGTTGTCAGGCATACTGCCTCAACACATTTCCATCTTAGTGTTGAGACATGCAAATTCCTCAACACTTACTACCGTGTTTTCAGGCATATTGCTTCAACACATCCTCCACTTAGTGTTAAGACGTGCAAATTCCTCAACACTCACTACTGTGTTGCCAGGCATACTGACTCAACACATCCTTCCTCCTAGTGTTGAGACATGCAAATTCCTCAACACTCACTACTGTGTTTCCAGGCATACTACCTCAACACATCCTCCTCTTAGTGTTGAGACGTGCAAATTCCTCAACACTCACTACTGTGTTGCCAGGCATACTGCTTCAACACATCCTCCTCTGAGACGTGCGAATTCCTAAACACTCACTTCTGTATTGCCAGGCATACTGCCTCAACACATCCTTCCTCTTAGTGTTGAGACATGCAAATTCCTCAACACTCACTACTGTGTTTCCATGCATACTGCCTCAACACATACTTCATCTTAGTGTTGAGACGTGCAAATTCCTCAACACTCACTACTGTGTTGCCAGGCATACTTCTTCAACACATCCTCCTCTTAGTGTTGAGACGTGCGAATTCCTCAACACTCACTACCGTGGTGCCAGGCATACTTCCTCAACACATCCTTCCTCTTAGTGTTGAGACGTGCAAATTCCTCAACACTCACTACCGTGTTGTCAGGCATACTTCCTCAACACATCCTTCCTCTTAGTGTTGAGACGTGCAAATTCCTTAACACTCACTACTGTGTTGCCAGGCATACTGCCTCAACACATCCTTCCTCTTACTGTTGAGACGTGAAAATTCCTCAACACTCACTACTGTGTTGCCAGGCATACTGCCTCAACACATCCTTCCTCCTAGTGTTGATACGTGCAAATTCCTCAACACTCACTATTGTGTTGCCAGGAATACTGCCTCAACACATCCTTCCTATTAGTGTTGATACCTACAAATTCCTCAACACTCACTACTGTGCTGTCAGACATACTGCCTCAACATATCCTCCACTTAGTGTTGAGACGTGCAAATTCCTCAACACTCACTACTGTTTTTCCAGGCATACTGCCTCAACACATCCCTCCTCCTAGTGTTGAGACGTGCAAATTCCTTAACACTCACTACTGTATTGCCAGGCATACTGCCTGAACACACCCTTCCTCTTAGTGTTAAGACGTGCAAATTCCTCAACACTCACTACTGTGTTTCCAGGCATACTGAATCAACACATCCTTCCTCTTAGTGTTGAGACGTGCAAATTCCTCAACACTCACTACTGTATTGCCAGGCATACTGACTCAACACTCACTATTGTGTCGCCAGGTATACTTCCTCAACACATCCTTTCTCTTAGTGTTGAGACGTGCAAATTCCTCAATACTCATTACTGTGTTGCCAGGCATACTGCATCCACACATCCTTCCTCTTAGTGTTGAGACGTGCAAATTCCTCAGACACTCACTACTGTGTTGCCAGGCATACTGCCTTAACACATCCTTCCTCTTAGTGTTGAGACGTACAAATTCCTCAACACTCACTACTGTATTGTCAGGCATACTGCCTCAACACATCCTCCTCTGAGTGTTGAGACGTGCAAATTCCTCAACACTCTGTTGCCAGGCATACTTCCTCAACATATCCTCACCTTAGTGTTGAGACGAAGCAATTCCTCAAGACTCACTAATGTGTTGTCAGGCATTACTGCCTCAACACATCTTCATCTTAGTATTGAGACGCTTTATCTCCTCATCACTCACTCGTGTTGTCAGGCGTCACTTCCTCAACACATCATAGTGCCGACGGATCAACTTCCTTAACACTCATCAATCGAGGCTCCACTACTTAAATACATCATTTTAATGTTCTCGGCATTAATGTACTAAGAGGGTGATTACTACTTTCCTAGACGTTTCATTAAACATGTTCTGCTCAAAGGCCAAGCCGGCCTTTCTCTACTGGTAACGTTTGCTTACTTTGATGAATTTTATTTTCATCTATCACCATCTAGTGCTTACCCCGCAACAATGTCACTGTTACGTGTTAAGTAGGAGACTTAATGTTGATGGTGGTTTTTGGTTCAGGGCTAAATTTGTGAAACCCTGTGCTTAATATGCTTTCATTCTGTCGAGAAACAGAGCCATTTAAAAGTGTCTAGAGCCCAGGTCTCTTCACTTATAGTATGTATTGAGCAACTCAGTATATTTATATGAAATTTATCCAGAATGGTGCATGTAGCAATAATCCCAAATATTCTATAAATTTTATTAAACTCCAGCTTACATTATTTGACATGACAATTACTGTTCACTCGCAGCGGAGTAGCATGAATTTCCCGAAGTGTCAGTATTAAGATATGCATGAAAAATACTCAAGAACACGCAAGTTACACCGCTCTCTGATAAAGAGGTTGTTAGAGCATTGCTCGGTTGAACCCACCAAGCATTGGTATGTCAAGTTTGGTTTTCATATTTTAGTGAATCAAAACTCATGTTAAGAGTCGCTTGATTATGTACTAGAGTGAACTTCGTATAGGTTAGCTTGAAAGCATTAGGATATGAGACATTACAAGTATTGCGAAGACTTGAAGATCTGAAGAAGTACGGAGATACAACAACAACAATCATCCTTCCACTCGAGGTTAGTGTATTTGACTTGAACTGTTTAATTCCCTAACGTATCTTTCAAGTCGTGCATATTGAAAACATAACTGCGAAGCATATTTGAACTCTAGATGGACATAGTATTAAGGAACACAATACGAGGTTTATTGATTAACCATTAAACTTTGTAGATAAGACATCGCCATAATCATTTGAATGCTATTGTGATTATGTATGGGTATGAGGTGAGGATTTCATCCTAGGGAACAATGTTTACATGTGTTCTAAGGAAGTAAGTTCATAAACTTGTTTGTGAACCGAAAAGGAAATTGCTAGGTGTTATTGGTTTTGTTATTCATTGCATATCTTATGAAGAACCAATATGTGTGATAGAGTGTATAACCGCTCATAACTTGTTGTGTTCTTGGTAGAACTATTCACAAAGGCCTGACTTATGTATTGGTAGAACTTTTATTAGTAAAACCAATCTTAAGTAATCACCTGTTGTATGATCGGATTATGTCTTCCATGGGGAAAGGAAACCGATCCTAGTAAGGGGAAGGGAACCGATCCTTGTAAGGGAAAGGGAACCGATCCTAGTAAGGGAAAGGGAACCGATCCTAAGGTGTGCAGTGCATCAAGGGGAACCGATCCTTGTATGGGGTGCAGCAAGGTTTATAGAATAAAGGGGAACCGATCCTATGGACATGTGCAACACATATAAGTGAGATACCATATATATGTGGGGAACCGATCCTAGTACCTAGTCAACCAATCTTTGGTAAGCTAGTGTGACTATGCGTAGTACTCACATGGAGGTAGAACCGAAACTTGTTTTGGTAGAACCGTTAAACCCGTGATTGTGATTGAATATTGGTTTGATCAATCACATAGTTCTTGAAAGTCAGATGAACCAATTCTAAACTTGTTTGGAAGTGTGACAAATCGGTTTCAAGGTTGTAAGTGTGAAAGAGAACTTACAAAGTAAAGATGTCGACAAACTTTGAACACGTGTTGAGAATGTTTATTTCTATAATTGTTCAAAGATATTCCTTAACGGCTAAGGGAAGAGAATCCCAGGATCGAAACATAAGTAAGTTAAGAATATTTTAATTAAGGTTATTAATTTCATTTTATAGGAAATTCCAGAATTAGTAATGTGCATTTACTAATTAGATTTTCCGAGAGATTTCGATCGTTATTTTTGGACAGAGCATTTCCAGGAATTATGAAAACCGAATTTGTGCTTTTATGAATATCTTGAGAATATTTTCGGTATTTGAAATTCATTGGTGTCCAAACTTCCTTGTCTATAAATACACGGAGTTTACCTTTCTAGCAAACTAATCCTTTGTAACAATAGACTTCCTCTTTTGTCTTTGTTACTGGTGTAGCCGCCTATCGGAGAGGAGAGTAATCTAATTAGGTGAAATCTCTTACGGCCGCTCGTTTTAAAGTCTTATTTGGGATTGAGAAGATCTAGCGCGACCCGCTGGTGGGAAACTAGATAATTGCAGTTTATCTTTGTTTTTGATTAATTTGATTGACTAACGGTGGTTGAAATCTGATTGCACCTAGTTTGTTTATGCTTGAGAATCTTCTCTTCTGATATAAGATTCACTCAAACTAGTTCAGAGTTTCGACAGGGGTCTTTAGACTGTTTTTAGTTCTAAAGACGATCTTGTGATAATCCATTTTTAACAGACTCTGTTCTGTGCGTGATTGATCACAAGAGATTCAAGTGATTGTGTGCAGGTGTTTATTGAATATTTTTAAGAAGATTTGAAGACAAAGAAGATATTGAAGATCTGACTTGGGTTTTATAATCTTTGGTGTGCACAATACTTGTTTGGGAAAAGAGGATCCAATTAATAATCGGTTTATCCTTGTGGTAGATTAGATTGATTAATTGAGTAGATCGGCATCAACACGTTTCCTTGTGATTAAAGGTATTGTTGGCTTAATCTTAACCGATTACCTTTGGGTGATTGAACATAAGATAGATCTAGACCCGACGAAAGAGTTTATGTTAAGATAAACGGAAGAGCCTTTGTCAAACTCATATCACTTGGTTGAATAGAGTTCATACCAAACAGATTTCTTGTTCCTTTACTGTTTGGAATACGAACCAAAGGAATTGTTCCAAGTACGTGATTTATTTATAAGTTGGAGGCGTGGGAATACAGACGGAACTAGGTGAACTATAGGGTTAGTTACTTTGTCTCAACTATACGAAGTTAAGTGTAATTTTGCGTAGCGACTTAATCCTGAGAGTATTCAATTCTGGACTAGGTCCCGAGGTTTTTCTGCATTTGCGGTTTCCTCGTTAACAAAATCTTGCTTTGTCATTTACTTTTATTTTCCGCATTATAATTGTTTTATTTTAATTAAAGTAAATTACACAAACGTTAATTCCTATTTACTTTTTAAGAAATCCTATTGTGTTTGGTTAAGTCCGAACCTTTGTTCAAGTAAACATACTTCGTTGTTGTATTGTCTCGATCTCGTATCCATAGACGATCACACAAAGTGTGAACCGGTTAGTTGTATTATCTCGACTCAGTCCATAGACAATCACTTTCGGAGAAAGGACTTATAGGTAAGAAAAGTTTTAGCTTGAGGTATATTTGGGTACCCTCGCTTTTTCAGAGGTTTCTTGTGCCAACGCACAGATAATTTATCTAAAATTGTTTAATTTTGTGTCAGCTCACGAAATTCAATTTTCTAACCTAATTTTACCTATTTGCAAAAAAATAGGTTTTTTGTCCCCTGCGCGATATTTCGAACCCTATTGGTCGAAACTAAACCTAGGAAAACCATGAAATTGATCCATTATGGAGCTAGTAGGAGCAAGATCATATTAAAAATCAGAAAACAAGAAATAAAGAGGAACTGCAGCAAGTAAAAGTAGGAGCAAAGGGAGGCGTGGCCATGCCACTTGGCCAACCGATCTGCTCCAGCAGGCGCCACCCGTGGATGATCAGCCACACTCCATGTTTCCCTTATCGGCCCCCTTTCCATCGACCAATCATATCGCTTTAAATGCGCCACACGCACTTTTAAATAAAATTGGAAGTTGGTTGGTCGACTCGCCTAATTCCTTAAGGAATCTAATATAGGCTGCCCATGTCAGTCTTAAAACGATCACGGGCGTACGTTTTGGCCAGTCCATTTATCAAGTCTAGCCACTTCTTAACACGACCGGACAAGCTCCGTGGTACACACCAGCGGGCTCCTCTTTCCCATAAGCCAATCAAATCAATCCAAAGCCGCAGCCTACACTTCCAGTTAAAGGTGTCTGGCGGCCCGTCTTTGGTTTTGACCAATCATATCTCTTCAACTTGATCGGACGACATCCAAAAGGTCACCAAAGATTAGACGAATAGCTGGGAACATTTGGTAAATAATTTGAGTATGAGCTACATGCCAAAAGTTTCGTATATATTTCTAATATAACATACTAAAAAAACACATCAATCGGATTAACGAGCTAAAAGATACAGCTTAAAAGGCGAGCTAGGTCATGGATGAAAAATGACAAAATTCCTCCTGAATTCTTCCTAATTTTTTACTGTCGGGATGTTTTCACCTCCTAAACGAGCTCAAAACCCAAATATTCCCTCGTGGGAAGATAGGAAATTCTTTTCTGATAAGAATGGAGGGGGCGGATCATCAAAATCCGAGTTCGTATGAGAATTCTACATCAATTTTAGTGAGGGTCTCACATCTGAATTTTCTGATTACAGAATTTCATGAATTAAAACAAACTTCTGCAAATCATATCAACCATCCAACTTGTCTAGCCAATTTAACCAGTTTAGATTTAATTTAGGACAACCAATAGGATGTCAAAATGGCTACCAGCCATCATTCTACTATACGGACCGACCGCCACATCTTTAATGTACATGGATAGCTCCTAGAAGATGCTCAAATATGACCGCCTACCGCCTAGATTGCACGTGATTGGTCAGAATAACTAGGTCTTGCACATAAGACCCACTCAGCAACATGCTGCATATTTTCCACGAAAATACTCGAGACATCAAACATGTCACAAACTGGGGGATGTTCATCAGGGTATTGGTCTGGCGGTTTACAGCGTGTGGCGTGCAACGCACCCATTACGAGAAACTTGTCAGAAAAGGGCAGACAGTTAATAGCAGTAAGAGAGTAGTGGGTGTAAGGCTGACCAGTTTTCCCTCATGATGGAAACATGATGGTCACCACTTTTTACACAACCCCACTTCTCCACTACTTAACTGTCTCCACTTCCTACGAGATTAGGGTGTGCTCAATCATGACTTGTATAAATAGGTTTTCAACCTATTTCGACAGGGGGGCAAGTGTTGTCAACACAAGTAACCAGAAACCAGATTCTGATACAAGTCATAAAAAACGGCCACACCTTCAAAAATTCAACATTTTTGATCTCAACACCTTCTTCGCTTCCCTCCCTAAGATCAACCATTCTTCTTCACTTTGTGACCGAAGCAAGGCTGGAACGGACATTTCTCGGTTTAGGCCAGTCTTGTACAGATTTATCTCTCGAATCTAAAGTACTCCCATGCAGTGCATTTGTTTAGGGTTTAGATTCGTTTCTCGGCGGCACACCCAAATTTACCATTTCCAGCAGAACCAGTTTTTACCCCAAAATACCTAGTTGTGTTGTTACTGGTGGAGCCGTCTATTCAGAGAGGAAAGTACCCTAATTAGGGGAAATCTCTTACGACCACTCGTTTTAAAGACTTCTTTGGGATTGGGAAGCTCTACGGGTACCGTTAGTGGGAAACTAAATAATTGTAGTTTATTATTAGTTTTCGATTGATTTGATTGACTAACGGTTGTTGAACTTTGATTGCACCTAGTTTGTTTATGCTTGAGAATATTCTCTTCTGATATAAGATTCAATCAAACTAGATCGAAGTATCGACGGGGATCTTTAAGCTGTTTGTAGATCTAAAGACGTCTTGTTATAATCCATCATTAACAGACTCCGTTCTGCGTGTGAGTGATCACAAGAGATTCAAGTTGATTATGTGCAGGTGTTTATTGAAGATCTAAGAAGATTTGAAGACAAAGAAGATTTCTTATTTGAGTTCATAATCTTTGGTGTGCATAAAACTTGATCGGCTGGGGATCCAACTATAATCAGTTTATCTTTGTTGATTGATTTAGTTGAGTAGATCGGCATCAATACGTTTCTTTGTGATTAAGAGTATTGATTGCATAATCTAGACAATTGCTTTGGTAGTTGTTAATAAATTGATCTAAGAACCTGACAAAGGAGTTTATTGAGATAAACAGAAGAGCCTTTGTCAAACTCATATCACTTGTTTGAAAAGAGTTGTTACCGAACAGATTTGTAGTTCCTTTACTGTTTGGAATACGAACCAAAGGAATTGTTCCAAGTGCGTGACTTATTGCAAGTTGGAGGCGCGGGGTTACAGACGGAACTAGCTGAACTATAGGTTTAGTTGCTTGGTATCAACTATACGAAGTTGGTTTAGATTTTGTATATCGGCTTAATCCTGAGAGTATTCAATTCTGGATAAGGCCCCGGGGTCACTGAGCTGGCTCATGAGTATCAGCTTCTCATTCGTCGCCGAGCCTTAAATTTTCTCTTGCAGGACCCAGCTCCCCCTCCTGACTTATCTTCCACGGACCTCCGTATTTTACACGCGTCTGGTCGGGTTAAGATTGATGAGGCGATAGCCGAGAAAAATGGTCTTACATCATGAAAATGCGGGGGTACAACAACCTCACCCAATATTTCGATTAGCAATCTGTATAGACTAACTCCAATATACTTTTCAAGAGAATCAACTAGACAGTCCGACTCAATCTTAATAGAAAGTATATCGAGGAGTTAATATCTCAATCTCTTGATTTGATTACTCAAGCAAATCACTCAAATACAAGGATAATAAACATGGACGGTACCAAAGACCAATGTCCAAGGATCAATCAATTTACAATCAACAACCAAAGGTTGGATTTCACTATTGATCGATACAACGCACAACCTGTGATATTTCAATTATATAACAAAATATCATGTGGAATAGAAATAACACAGACACCAGAAGTTTTGTTAACGAGGAAACCGCAAATGCAGAAAAAGCCCGGGACCTAGTCCAGATTAAGCACCACAGTGTATTAAGCCGCTACAGACATTATCCTACTACAAACTAACTTCGGTCTGTACTGTAGTTGAACCCTAATCAATCTCACAATGATTCAAGGTACAGTTGCGCTCCTTACGTCTCTGATCCCAGCAAGATATTATGCACTTCATTCCCTTAGATGATCTCACCCACAACCAAGAGTTGCTATGATCCAAAGTCGAAGACTTTAATAAACAAATTTGTATCACACAGAAAAGTTTACAAGGATAGATAAATCCGTCTCCCACAGATAAACCTAAAAGTTTTGTTCTGTCTTTTGATAAAAATCAAGGTGACCAAGAACCAATTGATAAACCAGACTTATATTCCCGAAGAACATCCTAGTATTATCAATCACCTCACAATAATCTAAATTGTATGGTAGCGAAACTAGATATTGCGAAATCACAAACAATGAGACGAAGATGTTTGTGATTTTTTTTTATCTTTCCCTATCAGAGATATAATCTCAAGTCAATTATTCCAATTGAACTTGTACGATAGAAAATGGCAAGATCAGATCGCTCAACTATAAGACAAGTAGTTTCGTATGGCTTCACAATCTCAATGAAGTCTTTCAGTCGTTAATCGACAGGGACTCGAGAAGAAACCTACGATTAAAGGAGAATCGACTCTAGCAAAACAAGTAGTATCACACAGGAGGTGTGGGGATTAGTTTTGCATGGTTGCTAGACGCCTCCTTATATAGTTTTCAAATCATGGTTTGCAATCTTAGTTACCTTGGTAACAAAGTATTCAATAATCACCGTTAGATGAAAAACCTGATTTATCCAAGTTAATATCTTTCAACCGTTAGATCGAAACTTAGCTTGTCATACACACAAATGAAATTTATTCATTTAGATTTGAGTAACCGTACCTAAACGTGTACATTGGTTGGTTCACAAATGGTT
Source organism: Papaver somniferum (assembly GCF_003573695.1). Lineage (NCBI taxonomy): Eukaryota > Viridiplantae > Streptophyta > Magnoliopsida > Ranunculales > Papaveraceae > Papaver > Papaver somniferum. The sequence continues at coordinate 2,101,668 of NW_020621603.1, read as the reverse complement.
GACCAATGGTTAGCCATATGAGTGCTTTCATATCAACCGTATTCATCTTTCTCATAACTAGTTCAAATGACTCATAAAAACTAGTTCAAGAGTTGTTCAATTGCTCAGGTCTTTAAACATAGACACAAATGAAACAAAATCGGTTTGATTCATTTCAATCAATTCATGAAAAATATACCCACGGTTTGTAAATATTGCATTCCTTATAATTTATTGTTTTAAGTCCATGAACTACCGATTTGAGAAATAACCAGCTTGGGTACGCGTACATGTATGCATACCTTAGCTACTCGATTTGAGTTGGTTTTAGTTTCCAAACTCAACAGACTTTTTCGGGTGAAAAAGTTCCGCCAGTACGTGTATGGGTACACGTACCTAAGGTGACTGGTTTTTGAGTTCGTAAACTTCAAACTCGGCAGAATTTCACGGACGTAAACTTCCGCCAGTATGCATACGGGTACGCATACCCAACATGTCTCCTTCACCAATACCGCATGCACACATATGCACGCACTTGGTTTCCGGCACATGGATTTATACACAAATGTGCGAACACACTAAATGCTTACATATATAGGTGGTTACATATTCTCAACTCTACATTTCAATTATTGAAACATTCTTTTGTAATGTTATAACAGTCGTTAGATATAAAGAATCGACTATCGACATCAAAGCTATTTTCAAGATTGAAATGTCATCATGACCTTCGTCACGGGTAAAGATGAAAATGGTTAAAGCAAAATCTTCCCAACACGTATTTCGAGAAAAAGATAGGCGAGTAAACTCGACTCGAAATAGCAAATGTGTATATATGAAAACTATCATACTTATACGACTGTTGTATCAAGAGTAGGAGATAGAGTAGATATACTTTTGAGTGACAAGAAGAGTTCAAGTCTCCACATACCTTTTGGTCGGATGAATTTCCACCGATTCCTTGAGTAGTTCTTCGTCTTTGCAAGATAATCGTCATGGAGTCTGGAGCTCAACTATTCCTAACCATCCTAGACCGAGACTTAGTCATAACTATACTAGAAATCAATACATATAGTTTTGATCACTAACATTGACAAACATGCTTGATATAGCAACGCATGCGAGTTCGGCCGAGCAATGCTCTAACAATCTCCCCCTTTATCAATTTTAGTGACAAAACTATCAATATATATGAATTACAAAATAAATAAAACTTTGTAGCTTCTCATCCACATGCTTGATCTCCTTGGCGCTTCAACGTTACTCGAAAACTTCGTCTTATCCAAGTACTCCCATGATTCCAAAGGTTGTAAGTTCCGCATCATAGTTGTTGAAGTTCCGTAGCCATAACAATAAGAAAACAAAAGCTCTCGATCATTGTTATACTGTCATAGTATTATTACACAACATCAAAGTTCTCATATCACAACTTCGACAATAATACTATGGTGATATGTATCACTCCCCCTTAGTCAATACTTCGTCTCAACATGAAAACCACTCCCCCTTACATAATGACACGTAAAGCATGTAAATCATATGTATTTGTAGTGTGAACTACACATTAATTCTCCCCATTTTTGTCAATAAAATTGGCAAAGGTACGAAAACAGGATCCTAATGAAAACTTTCATGGAGACACTTCAAGACCAAAGAAAAGTACATACCAACTTGTTTAGATGCAATCATAAAGCCGAAGCTAAATGCATTCATCAAGGAGTTTATAAAGATACAAGATAACCCCTAAAATATTCCACAGCCGCACTCCCCACAAAGATATGTAAATTAAGCGCGAGTTCAAAAGAATTCTCCCCCATTTGATGTCATTCCCAAGAGAACAGCAAGAGCGACCTTACTTTTACAAGAAAAGAAGGATTTTATTGGACACCAAAAACTATAAGAAAATGATTTCCTATATCCAAAATTCTCAATTAAACTAACCACAAGAGAACCCATGATTAATTTAATCGGAATACACAACTAAAATAACCACAAACGAATCTATGATTAATCTAGCTGGAAATTCTCGACATAAGAGAACTTACGGAGCTATGACTAAGTTCACCATAAAAGAATGATTAACTCAATCGTCTATATGCTCAACAAAAGAAAAACTTATGGAGCATTGCAGTATACACATAAGATATGGATCAGGGAATGATCAATACTGCGGCATATACAAGGATTCATTCTATTTTCCATCACTATTTGCACAATGACATACAATAGACATAATCCTTGTAAACAAAAGATTTTAACCTATCTTACATCAATAATTGACATAATAGGTTTAACTTTTGTTTGTCAAAAGTTCATTCCTTCTTTTATCAACACATGAATATCGACATATAAAGGAGATAACTTTTGACGTCATATGGGACAATAATAGTTCACCGACGCGAACACACATACCCGATAACATATTGCAATATATAATACCATAAATATTAATACTGCAAAAAATCATCTTCCAAACCAATTTTTAGAATTTAAATAAATAAACCTAAAAAATAAAGATGAAAATAAAGGACATAGCTATGTGTAGTCACAATAATGGCTATGTTAAACTTTGAGTACTCTTCTCAGACTCTCTGTATTCATCAAGCTCATCTTCAATCAGATCAATCCTTGATTCCAGATTGTCCATCTTTTCTTCGAGTCTCTTGGAAGAAGCTTCAAGTTCACTTTTCAGGACACGAACTTGTTCCAAGATGAGATTCATGGTTAAAGAGAGCTTATCAAACTGAGAAACAGAGATGTTCCCATCCAGGGAGGAACCTTGAATATCAGGGCTCATCACATTATCAGAAGAATCGAATCGTATCTTCTTAGAAGGGAAGAGAACTGTCCAAACATCACTTTCTTTACTTGAAAGACTTGAGAAGGACATGATAGAGAATATAGAAGAAATATTTATGCTAAGGAGATAAAATTCATTTTAAAAGCAACTGAGGATAGGATATAAATATCCAAAATGACCTTTGACCAAAACCCTAAAAAAAATCCTCAGAAAAAGTCTTAAGAAATACGTTTGAACTCAAAAAGGTTTCATCACAACCCTCTTGAAGGTTATGATTTTGTCTAAGAGGGATAGAAAAAAATCATCAATACAGTATTACAAACTGTATTTGTTTCAATCCTCTGCAGGATTGGGTAACTTCTTTCGAGGGGATGAATTGAGTATTATACCTTGTTTCTGTTTTTTTTTTTTAAGAAAGAAGAGTTATCTTCATCATTCTTTCTTTCTTTTAGAACAGATTTGAATACCTTGACTGTTGATTTTCGTAAACTATGCATTTTGTTGGAAATCTCTTTTACAAAGGAAGAGGGTTTTGTATGAGATTTCTTTTTCTTCTTCTGTAAACAACGTTTGACAGGAGAGAACTTTTCATGTTTCAAGGTGCCACAAGTTTTAAGATGATCCTGATGAACATGTGAAGAAATCACAGGAATAGATAAATTCTTGTGATTTTCTATATGATCCTTGTTGTCAAGGTGACTTAAGGATCATATACAATCAGGAGGAATTTGCTGACAATCTAGAGTCGAAGAGGTTCGATATGTTTTGTAAGAATCACGATTGATCAACTCCAGTTTTAAACTAGACAGTTGATATTCCATATTTTCAATCCTTTTAATTAAAGCTTCCTTTTCAGGTTGAAATATTTCTGAGGAAGTAAGATTGTTTATCATGGAATAATCAGGGCTGTTAGGAGGACATGTGTGATTATCAGCAAACAAATTAAGGGAACCATCATCGACGTTATCCTCAGGACAATAGTCAAGAGTAGCCATACATGCCTTAGTTATCTCACTCATATCCGTTTCAGGACATTTAGAAGTATTGTGAATACTTCTATAACACTTGAAGCTAGAATTGTTAACATAGTTTTTCTGAACTTTTTTATTGATTGACTGAGCTTTCTTTTGAGACTTTATTTTTCTCTGTCTAAGAGATTTCTTAAGATGTTGTATAAACAGTGACAAAGTCGAATTAAAGCAATTCTCGTTACTTTTATCAGTCAATTTAGAACGCCGAGACTTACGGTCAGATGCAGCAATATGATTGCTAAACTGGTGACTTTTCTCTCTTTGTTCAAGTTCAAGATCGAATATTTTCAACTTTCCATCTAGGGTATTTCTGGATAGTATATCAAGGTTATTTCCTTCAATGATGACATGCTTCTTAGAATCGTATCTAGATGGCTGCGATCTGAGAATTTTCATCACAATGTCCTTTTCAGGAATAGTCTTACCCAATGCAAATGATGCATTAACAATTTCAGACACTCTGTGATTAAACTCATCAAATGAATCCTCATCTGCCATACGAAGGTTTTCCCAATCGGAATTAAGGTTTTGAAGCCTAGCTTCCTTTTCACTGGTATTACCTTCGAATACGGTTTCTAAGATATCACACGTATCTTTATACCTAGTGCAAATTGACACATGGTGCTGAAGATTTGGGGTAATGGCATGTATGATGGTATTCAAACCGTCGTATTTTTGCTTTGCAGCAAGTATCTCAGGAGCATCGTATTCGCCAATATTTTTTGGAACATTGACGTTACCTACTGCAACAACGGGAGCATCATAGCCATTAACAACATATACCCATGATTGAAAATCACGCGCTTGAAGAAATGCACGCATAGCATTTTTCCACCATAAGTAATTCGAGCCATCGAAGACTGGTGGTACGTTAATAGAGATAACACCTTTATCCATACAGTCAGATCGCTACAAACACAGATTTTTGAGGTCTTGAACGTGTTTTCCTGCTCTGATACCAATTAAAAATGTGGGGGTACAACAACCTCACCCAATATTTCGATTAGCAATTTGTATGGACTAACTCCAATATACTTTTCAAGAGAATCAACTAGACAGTCAGACTCAATCTTAATAGAATGTATATCGAGGAGTTAATATCTCAATCTCTTGATTTGATTACTCAAGCAAATCTGCGAGTCTTTATCAAATACAAGGATAATAAACCTGGACGGTACCAAAGACAAATGTCCAAGGATCAATCAATTTCCAATCAACAACCAAAAGTTGGATTTCACTATTGATCGATACAACGCACAACCTGTGATATTTCAATTATATAACAAAATATAACGCGGAATAGAAATAACACAGACACCAGAAGTTTTGTTAACGAGGAAACCGCAAATGCAGAAAGACCCCAGGACCTAGTCTAGATTAAACAACACATTGTATTAAGCCGCTACAGATGCTAGCCTACTACAAACTAACTTCGGTCTCGACTGTAGCTAAACCCTAATCAATCTCACACTGATTCAAGGTATAGTTGCGCTCCTTACGTCTCTGATCCCAACAGGATACTACGCACTTGATTCCCTTAGCTGATATCACCCACAACCAAGAGTTGCTACGACCCAAAGTCGAAGACTTTAATAAACAAATATGTATCACACAGAAAAGTCTACAAGGATAGATAAATCTGTCTCCCACAGATAAACCTAAAAGTTTTGTTCTGTCTTTTGATAAAAATCAAGGTGAACAAGAACCAATTGATAAACTGGACTTATATTCCCGAAGAACATCCTAGTATTATCAGTCACCTCACAATAATCTAAATCGTATGGTAGCGAAACTAGATATTGCGGAATCACAAACAATGAGACGAAGATGTTTGTGATTTCTTTTTATCTTTCCCTATCGGAGATATAATATCAAGTCAATTATTCCTATTGAACTCGTACGATAGAAAATGGAAAGATCAGATCGCTCAACTACAAGAGAAGTAGTTTCGTCTGGATTCACAATCCCAATGAAGTCTTTCAGTCGTTAATCGACAGGGTCTCGAGAAGAAATATACGATTAAAGGAGAATCGACTCTAGCAAACCAACTAGTATCACACAGGAGGTGTGGGGATTAGTTTTGCACAGTTGCTAGACTTCTCCTTATATAGTTTTCAAATCAGGGTTTGCAATCTTAGTTACCTTGGTAACAAAGCATTCAATAGTCACCGTTAAATGAAAAACCTGATTTATCCAAGCTAATATCTTTCAACCGTTAGATCGAAACCTAGCTTGTCATACACACAAATGAAATTTATTCATTTAGGTTTGAGTAACCTGAAAAGGCGAGGGTACCCAAATATACCTCAAGCTAAAACTTTTCCGACCTATAAGTCCTTTCCCCGAAAGTGATTGTCTATGAATACGAGATCAAGACAATACAACTAATCGGTTCACACTTCGTGTGATCGTCTATGGATACGAGATCGAGACAATACGACAACAAAGTGTGTTACTTGATAAAAAGGTTCGCACTTAACCAAACACAATAGGATTCACTTATCAAGTAATAGGAGATTAACGTTTGTGTGATTTACTTTAATTATAATAAAAATAATTATAATGCGGAAATATAAAGTAAATGACATGGCAAGATTTTGTTAACGAGGAAACCGCAAATGCAGAAAAACCCTGGGACCTTTTCCAGAATTGAATACTCTCAGGATTAAGCCGCTACACAAAATTACACCTAACTTCGTATAATTGAGACCAAGTAACTAACCCTATAGTTCACCTAGTTCCGTCTGTATTCCCACGCCTCCGATATATGAATAAGTCACGTACTTCGAACAATCCCTTTGGTTCGTATTCCAAATAGTAAAAGGAACAAGAAATCTGTTTGGTAACAACTCTATTCAACCAAGTGATATGAGTCAGACAAAGGCTCTTCTGTTTATCTTAACATAAAATCCTTCCTCAGGTCTAGATCTATCTTATGTTCAATCACCCGAAGGTAATCGGTTAAGATTAAGCAAACAACACCTTTAATCCCAAAAGAACCGTGTTGATGCCGATCAACTCAATTAATCAATCCAATCTACCATAAGGATAAACCGATTATTAATTGGATCCACTTTTCCCAAACAAGTATTGTGCACATCAAAGATTATAAAACCCAAGTCAGATCTTCAATATCTTCTTTGTCTTCAGATCTTCTATAATCTTCAATAAAAACCTGCACACAATCACTTGAATCTCTTGTGATCAATCACGCACAGAACGGAGTCTGTTAACAATGGATTATCACAAGATCGTCTTTAAAACTAAAAACAGTCTAAAGACCCCTGTCGAAACTCTGAACTAGTTTGAGTGAATCTTATATCAGAAGAGAAGATTCTCAAGCATAAACAAACTAGGTGCAATCATATTTCAACCACCGTTAGTCAATCAAATTAATCGAAAACAAAGATAAACCGCAATTATCTAGTTTCCCACCAACGGGTCGCGCTAGAGCTTCTCAATCCCAAATAAGACTTTAAAACGAGCGGCCGTAAGAGATTTCACCTAATTAGATTACTCTCCTCTCCGATAGGCCGCTACACCAGTAACAAAGACAAAAGAGGAAGTCTATTGTTACAAAGGATTAGTTTGCTAGAAAGGTAAACTCCGTGTATTTATAGACAAGGAAGTTTGGATACCAATGAATTTCAAATACCGAAAATATTCTCAAGATATTCATAAAAGCACAGATTCGGTTTTCATAATTCCTGGAAATGCTCTGTCCAAAAATATAATCGAAATCTCTTGGAAAATCTTAATTAGCAAATGCACATTACTAATTCCATAATTTCCTTCCAAGATAAATTAATAACCTTAATTAAAATATTCTTAACTTACTTATGTTTCGATTATGGGATTCTCTTCCATTTATCCTTTAAGGAATATCTTTGAACAATTATAGAAATAAACATTCTCAGCACGTGTTCAAAGTTTGTCGATATCTTTACTTTGTAAGTTCTCTTTCACACTTACAACCTTGAAACCGATTTTCCACACTTCCAAACGAGTTTAGAATTGGTTCATCTGACTTTCAAGAACTATGTGATTGATCAAACCAAACATTCAATCACACTCATGGGTTTGCGGTTCTACCAAAACAAGTTTCGGTTCTACCTCCATGTGAGTACTAAGCATAGTCACACTAGCTTACCAAAGATATGGTTGACTAGGTACTAGGATCGGTTCCCCACATATATATGGTATCTAACTTATATGTGTTGCACCCCTTCAGAGTATCGGTTCCCCTTTCTACTTTAAATTTGTTGCACCCCATACAAGGATCGGTTCCCTTATTGCACTGCACCCCTTACTAGGATCGGTTCCCTTCGCCCCTTACAAGGATCGGTTCCCCTCTTCCATTGGCAGTCACAAAACCAATACATACCAAGGTGATTACTTAAGATTGGTTTTACTAATAAAAGTTCTACCAATACAAAAGTCAGGCCTTTGTGAATTAGTTCTACCAAGAACACAACAAGTTGTAAGCGGTTCTACTCTATCACACATATTGGTTGTTCATAAGATATGCAATGAATAACAAAACCAATAATTCCCGGCAATTTCCTTTTCGGTTCACAAAACAAGTTTATAAACTTACTTCCTTAGAACACATGTAAACATTGTACCCTAGGATGAAATCCTCACCTTATACCCATACATAATCTCGATAGCATTCAAATGATTATGGCGATGTCTTATCTACAAAGTTTAATGGTTAAGCAATAAACCTCGTATTGCATTCCTTAATACTATGTCTATCTAGAGTTCAAACATGCTTCGCAGTTATGTTTTCAATATGCACGACTTGAAAGATATGTTAGGGAATGAATCAGTTCAAGTCAAATATCACTAACCTCAAGTGGAAGGATGATTGTAGTTGTTGTAGCTCCTCGCTTCTTCACATCTTCAAGACTTCGCAATACTTGTAATGTCTCATATCCTAATGCTTTCAAGCTAACCTATACGAAGTTTAACTCTAGTACATAATCAAGCGACTCTTAACATGAGTTTTGGTTCACTAAAATATGACAACCAAACTTGACATACCAACGCTTGGTGGGTTCAACCGAGCAATGCTCTAACATAACCGTACCTAAACGTGTACATTGGTTGGTTCACAAATGGTTGACCAATGGTTATCCATATGAGTGCTTTCATATCAACCGTATTCATCTTTCTCATAACTAGTTCAAATGACTCATAAGAACTAGTTCAAGAGTTGTTCAATTGCTTAGATCTTTATGCATAGACACAATTGAAACAAAATCGGTTTGATTCATTTGAATCAATTCATGAACAATATACCCACGGTTTGCAAATATTGCATTCCTTATAATTTATTGTTTTAATTCCATGAACTACCGATTTGAGAAATAACCATCTTGGGTACGCGTACAGGTATGCATACCTTAGCTACCGGATTTGAGTTGGTTTTAGTTTCCAAACTCAGTAGACTTTTTCGGGTAAAAAAGGTCCGCCAGTACGCGTACGGTTCACGTACCTAAGGTGACTGGTTTTTGAGTTCGTAAACTTCAAACTCAGCAGAATTTCACGGACTTGAACTTTCGCTAGTATGCGTACGGGTACGCATACCCAACATGTCTCCTTCACCAATACCACATGCACACATATGCACGCACTTGGTTTCCGGCACATGGATTTATACACAAATGTGCGAACACACTAAATGCTTACATCCATGGGTGGTTACATATTCTCAACTCTACATTTCAATTATTGAAACATTCTTCTATAATGTTATAACAGTCGTTAGACATAAAGAATCGACTATCGTCATCAAAGCTATTTTCAATATTGAAACGTCATCATGACCTTCGTCACGGGTAAAGATGAAAATGGTTAAAGCAAAAACTTACCAACACGTATTTCGAGAAAAAGATAGGGGAGTAAACTCGGCTCGAAATAGCAAATGTGTATGTATGAAAACTATCATACTTATACGATTGTTGTCTCAAGAGTAGGAGATAGAGTAGATAGACTTTTGAGTGACAAGATGATTTCAAGTCTCCACATACGTTTTGGTCGGATGAAATTCCACCAGTTCCTTGAGTAGTTCTTCGTCTTTGCAAGATAATCGACATGGAGTCTGGAGCTCAACTATTCCTAACCATCCTAGACCGAGACTTAGTCATAACTATACTAGAAATCAAGACATATAGTTTTGATCACTAACATTGACAAACATGCTTGATATAGCAACGCATGCGAGTTCGACCGAGCAATGCTCTAACACATCAGGTACTACGGGTTTCTTTCTGGATCCGCTGGTGACCTCCTAGGATCCCCCTGGGGGTCACGAGCCCATAAGGAAGAATAAGAGGGCAAAGCCTTCATCCTTACAGAAGCATCCTAGACTTCAGGTCCTTAAGCCTGCTGCTAGTTTACCAACGCCACAGGTATTTATTTTGCTTTTGTTATATTTCATTTTCTTTGTTTTGTTGTTTTTGTTTGTTTTTTTTTGGTAAAAATGGGTGAATCGTACGTTCTCAGGAAGATCCTTTATCCAATCCCTTGGGGTAGAAGGCGTCCTCTTATTTGATGGAGAAGTATCTCAACATTCCTATGAATGATTGTTCTGAGAAGAGCCTTGCTAAGAAGGCTAAACGGCAAGTGACTAAGTTGTTTATTTCCCGTCCTTGTTCTTCTGCTAATGTTTTGCATCTGCGTCCCATACAGGCTCGGCAGAGTAGTGCGTCACGGTCCCAGCGAGGTACTGGTGGTATCCCGCCCCCTTCATTCGTGGATCTTGTGCAAAATCTCGACGCTAAATTTTCTAAAGGGGCTGGTTGGGTATCTCAGCGCCTTCATATATTATATGTTAATCCTTTGTGGGAGGAAACCCTTCGTGTTGGGGCCAAAGCTTTAGAGTCTCCTAGTGACGTGCTACATTCGCCAAGTCCTTCTGGGTCGAATCGGTCGGTTTTAGGTGGGTTCTCAACTCACGTGGCATCCCAGCCAGATCATTTTGGAGGTGGTTACTCATTCTCTGCTTGACCCATGTACCTTTATTTAATGTCATCTTTTTTGCCTTTCTTCTTCTTTTTTTTTAACTTATATATCTGAGTTTCTCTTCGCAATGTTACTTATTATTTGTTTTGTAGGTTCTACGAGTGATTCCGGGTCTTCTTCTGGTTCCCAGCGTCTCGTCCGAAGCCTTGTGATCCCCCACTTAGTTTTGAGGTTGGTCTCTTCTTTGCCTGTTTTTCTTTTTACTTGTTTTTATTTATCATTAGTGCTTCCCTTATACGCTGCGCTCTTACATGTTTATCAGAGCTTACCCATCAACATCATTTTTTTAATCGTTCTTGCGTATGTACCGATTTTCAGGATATGGGTAACAAACGTAAAGAAACTGGAAAATATGAGGGATCTAGTATCGAAGGTGGGAGGCGTGTGAACCCTGATGGTAATGGGCCTATAAAGCTCGCTCGGTTAGATGGTAATAACTATGCATTAGTTGATCATCCGGAAAAGCACCCCAACACTTCTGAACCGTTATCGATCCCTGAGGATGCGAAGTTTCTCTTTTCGAAAGTGGTAGATGTCACCGAGTCTGGTGTTGATCCTACCACTTCTAAGATGGTTCATGGATGCCATCTTCCCTGGCTGCCACTTATAGGGATATTGTGGAGCGCAAGGGTGGTCAGATGGTAAATGAGGGTCTCCTCGATATGCAGACTTTATGTTATATGAATAAAAATCTCCTCGAGGTAGCTGACCAAATCATGTGCATGAAGGATGGTCTTATTGACACTAGTGTGTTGAATTGTTGAGAGACTACCATTCGTGCCGCGGTAAACCTCGAATTTTAAGTAAAATGGTTGGACGAGTTGCTGACGAAGGTGAAGGATCGTAATGACCCACGCGTGCACCTCCCGGGTCATATTGCTAAGTTGGAGAAGGAGTTAGTTCACCTTTCCAAGGTAGCTTCTTACAAGAAGGTAGCGTTAAACCAGCTTACCGCCACTGTGGGGGCAACGACCGTTGCAACCCAGCAGGCGGAGATTGCAGAGGAGAAAGTTCGTGTGGAGATCGAGAAGAAAAGACAAGAGTGGTCTACTTGATTACGGATATGTTAGCTGCTTGAGGGGTGAATATGATTTTGATTCTACCCATCCTAGTCACACCAAATGACAACACTTTATAGGAGTGGTATGAGATAGAACCTTTTTTTTCCATTGTACAACGTACCTCCTTTTATAGACTTTCCCAAAAGCCCTTCCTTTTATGACATCATGCTATATGTCCTAAACCTCCTTAATTACCACTAATGTCATTCTTTCTAATATAACTGTTAGAGCACTGCTCGGTCGAACTCGCAAGCTTTGCTATCTCAAGCTTTTTTGTCAAGTTTAGTTGCCAAAACTATAAGTCTTGATTTCTAGTCTACTTATAGCTAAGTTTCGGACTAGGATAGAAAGTGTAGTTGAGCTTTAGACTCCACGGCGTTCATCATGCAAAGACGAAGAACTACTCAAGGAACTGGTGGATCTTCATCGACTAAAAGGTATGTGGAGACTCGAACTTATCTATCACTCAAAAGTATATCTACTATATCTCTTATCTTGAGAAAAAAGTCGTATTGTTATAGACTTCGATTATACACATTTGCTATTTCGAGCCGAGTTTATCTCGCTTATCTATTTCTCGAAATATGTGTTGGTAAGCTTTCGCTTTGGCCAAGTTCATCTTTACAAGTGCCGAAAGTCATGTTGATTATTTCAATATCTTGAAAATCGCTTTGATGAAAAATAGTGTGTGAATAACCTCTATTTAGCATCCTATAAGAATGTTTCAATGATTGAAATGAGAGTTTAGAATATATAACCTTGAACGGATATAAACATTGTATGTGAACTCATACTTGTGTAAGTCCAAAATCCTTGAACTAAAGTATGCGTACTTTACTGGTTCAGGATGTACGGAAGCTAAGTACGCGTATGCGTACGCGTACTGCCGGAAGTTCACATCCCGTGAATTTCTGCTGGAGTTTGTGAACCGAAAACGAACTCAATCCGGGTACTTACGTATGCGTATCGGTATGCATATTTGAGTGGGTTATTTTCTAAAAACGGTTTATTCGTGAACGAAGACATATATTGTGACAGTACAAACCTTTTCTCGGATTTAACTAAGTGAAAAATACTAGAACCCCCTACTATATGGGTTCAATATATAGAAGCCCCACTAAATGGATCCTTCACTGTCAACTCCATTCTTTCACATTTTGATATTTCTAGGCCCAAAACTTTAGATTTCAGGGCTTATTAGTAAAGCATATTTTCAATAATTCCAGAAAGGCCCTTTAGTATATATATAGTTAATAAAACTGGGTTTAGTTTTCATTTTCAGTTTCATTTTCTTTTTCACTTTCTCTCTCTTTCTCTCTCTCATTTTCTATTGCTCTCTCTCTTGGACGAAGAAACAAGCCGAGAACCCGATTTCTAGTCGAAATTTTCAGTGAGAAATGATTTCAGAACTTAGATCTAAGCTTTACAAACAAAGATCCTGATTATCAAATCATAAATTCGAAATCAACATCAGTTGTTCTTTGGAGATTCAATGAAAATCAATGGATAATCATCATCAGCAGGAACTGAATCTGAAGATTCTCCTAGAAAATCAAATCGAACAGGTAAAATTTCAACTCAATCGGTTGATTTAATTCTTAGATTTCGATTTTTAATTTTTGAAAAATTATTTGGGAAACTTTAATAGTTTGATTTCAGTTCAAATATGTTACTGAAATAATAATCAGAGTTGGATTTGTTATAATCTCACCTCAATTTTACTTTTGAGAGAAATTTTTCAAAGAAATTTCAAAGAAAAATTTCTAGGGTTTCTGAACAAAATTCGATCTATCATTTAATCTCTTATCTCGATCTAAAATTGGTTTTCAGATTCGAAAATTTTGAATCATTATCCGTTTTACCTATCTATTTGATACGAATTTCATTTTACTTTGATTTTCGAACTGATTTGAGCTCATCCTTGATGTTATTTTCTCTTCGCAGATTGTTTAAAGTTCAATATGTATTTGCTACGTTCAGTACATTGTCTTGAAGATGAAATCTCAATGAATGAAGATACCTGGAAGCTAATTTGATGTGTAGCTACCAAAAGAAATTTTAGCCAGAGTTTGTAAGTTTCTGTGTCACTCTAGTCTATGTTAAGGTTTCTAATATGCATCCATATTATGAAAGAAACACTAGTTTTTCCTCCTTCCTCCTTTACTGTATGATTATACTCGAGGACAGACCAATGCCATTTGTTTTTACTTTTCTGCCTCCAATACAATATACAGTAGTTTCTGCTCAACTCTTGTTCCTTTTGGAGAGAGATAACAATAATAAATTGTTGAATCTACCTTAAATGGCACAGTCTAAGGTGATGCTTGAAGATAGAGACAACTTTATGTTAACGAACCTTCGAAGTTTTCAAGGAAAAGTTGTAGCAGTGGTTGGGATGGCTCACATGGATGGAATTGAACGAATGTGGAAGCGGGCGGAGGAGGATGACAGGAAGCAACGTCTGTTGGATCTGAAGTTGCGGGTTAGCCATGGTAATTTCACTTTCTTGGTTTGTTTGTAGTTTGAATAGTGTGCAGTATGCTGCATATATCATTTGACTGATACCAATTGTACACTAGCTATCAGAAAACCTATCCTTCATGCCATGTGTTTGATATGTTGTCTTTTTTATCAATTATATACAACAGAGCCAGTGATATGACAAGTTGGATATGTTTGTCCATTCTTGATTGCATTAGTAAATCCTTTTGCTGGTGTAATTTGAAAGATACACTATAAAACAACTGGTTGGAGTTGTGGGTTTGATTTGTCGTACAACAGTGAGAATGTGTAACCTCCAGTGACACATGACAATTTGATGTGTAGCTGCTAGTTACACATGTCTAATTGGATGTGTAACTTCTAGTTACACATGGTAATGGAATGTGTGAAAGTTTGAGTAAACCCGGAATGATACATAGTTCAGTTTACTAGTTTGCATATATGCATGAAATAGTTGCAAACTAGATATTAAACATTGTATCATTTTGTTGTTGCTCTTAAAATGATACAAGTTTAGTTGTATAATGTGAAAGAGCAAGTTTAGTTGGATATTTGGAATAATTGCATATGGTCACCAGTAAAACTATCAACTATATAAGTGTATCCATTTAAGATACATGGAAGTCTTATTTTTCTAGCTCAGGACCTCATGTCTCTTTACCTTCATTTGAATAATGTGAAAGAGCTTCATGTGCCTGTGCTTTTTCTGATGCTTTTAAATGCAGGATGTCAAAATCCCGGAGGGGGTTGATGTTATCATTTAGGAATGGATGGGATACATGCTCTTATATGAGGTTTGTAATGACTTAATTTTCATGGGGAATAATACCTACTAGTATAAATATGACAGGTATGTCGGTCTCTTAAATAAGTGCTCCAAAGATGTTTCTATGTTTTTTCCTGATGTTAGAATGCCCTTTGTCCATCAACTTTCTGTTTTTATCCCATCAACTTTCTGTTTTATCCCAACTGGTTTCTAACATTACCATGTCGGTGCATATTCTTTCATGTCATCTGAATTATTGTTCTTTTTCTTTGTAGAGTATGCTGGGTAGTGTAATTACTGCCAGAGATCGTTGGCTTAAACCTGTAGGGCTTATTCTCCCATAACATGCCACGGTAATTCAATTATGATTTGATCATCTAACATATTATCACATTACATAACATCTGTATAGCTAGTTCATTGAAGTTGACCTCCTTAATTCTTTAACATACTCCAGTTATGATTTAGTAAAGGACTTCTTTATTGACAGACCCATCACCTGATAAAAAGCTAAAAAGAGAACATCGTCGTCGTCGGGAACCTAATGATTTCAGTTATTGGAAGTGCCCAAACTTGCGAGTCCCCATGCTATTCTCTGCTGGTGACGATGCAAAGCTGTTTGCATATTCTGCTCAGGATTTCACCAACTTTTCCCCACATGATATTTGCCCTGCACCACAAAGAGTTCTCATTGAGTTGGTGCAGAATACACTGATAGATGGTGCTTCTATGATATTAGTTAAGAACTCCAACTCTTTGGATGTTTCACTTGTTCACTTAAAGAGTGGCAAGGACTCTAGAAAAGGTGCAAGGACATCATTGTTTACTAGCATTAAGAGTTGATCGAAGATAATATGCAGCACCATGTCTTGTAGTGGAATGTTGTTTGCGTATTCCGACCATGAGAAACCACACCTTTTTAAATATTCCAAACCTAGAAAAAATGCTTCTACACTTGCCAAAAAGGAGTTACCCTCTGAACTTTCATTTGCTCATTCCATGGTTTTCAGTATCGATTCTTCAAAGTTGATTATTGCAGGACATGATAGAAAGATTTATGTAAGTATTTCAAATAAATCTATCTCTTCAATATCTTTTTCTGTTGATTTTGAAGTACTTAAGCCTTTTGCTGTTAGTGAGCATACTTTATGCTCATTAATTGGCAAGAAATAACTAAAGCTCAAGCTGTGAGAAAGAGGAGTTAAATGCCTATAATGTTGGTTTATAGGGTCTTACAAATGAAGTGACACTTGCATAGTAAAAAATCTGCACATAATTAAATTACGAATTCTCTTTAAAGAGTGGTTGATAGAGATTTAGTTAGCTGTATAGGGTTTATCACGAGATTGATTTATTTTTTAATCAGTTCTTGTGCTTTTGCAGGTTGTTAAAGTTAAAAGTAGGAAACTTTTGCATACTTTCACACCTTCTCGGGACCCTAACATCAATTTACCACCTAGTGAGCCACCCGTAACAAGGATGTTCGCCAGTTCAGACGGACATCGGTTGTTAGCTGTTAATTGTTTTGGTGATATATATATCTTCGATCTTGAGAAAAAAAGGTGAGAAATTTCTCTATTGCATTCGGTAGTATTTCAAAATGCTTGTTGTTAATTTTTACATTCTGATCGCATGTTCCATGGTAAGTTCGAAATATATTTTTATATTATAGTGTTCTTTTCTACAAGCTTCGTTGTAAGTTTGGTTGGGCCTGCTAGTGTCACAATCAAATGTTTTCTATGGTTGCTCGTTGTGTATGAAGTTTATCTGGTCGAATCGCTGCCAGCATATCTGATTCTTTTCCAATCTCAAACTTTTTAAGTTGTTTCCAAGTGTGTCTCATCATTTCATAAGTCTGTATATAGAAAAACACTTTTGAGAAATTTGTTAGTACTGGGAAAAATACTCATTGTTACTTAAAGATACGTATTATACAATTACTATTTTGGAACAAGTTCTACCTTCTGTTGGGGGTGACAAGACGTTGCTTTACATTTGGAGATTGTTGGCACTAGACGTTTTAAGGTGTTGGGTTCCAGTTACTGCAGTACAACTATTGAAGGTAAAAACTGAACTCTAAGAACTTTGAGTGTCTTATCATATGTAACTATTTATGTCACTATATGCTAATTGTTATTGAATTATAGGAAAAGTATGGAACCTTCTGTTGGTAGGAACCTATCTTTGATGAAATTTATGTTGCTATAATCATGTGTATCTACTAGTTACACATACTTTCTAGCATGTGTATCTGCTAGTTACACATGCTTTTAGGATGTGTAATTGATGGTTACACTTGCATTTTGGATGTGTAATTGCAGATTACACATGCATTTAGGGATGTATATCTGCCATGCATAGATGATTTTTCTCTTAAACTGTACATTTCAAAAGGAAAATAATGTAAATTTGCTTACTTTGGGTTTTGTGGTTTGCAATTGATGTCCTTATCAACAGCCTAGCGTTGAATTGGCTGAAGACTTAGGGATATATATGGTGTCTTTTGATAGAGCTAGGTTTGGAGAAAATGATCTGAATCGAAACCTACAGATAAGAGCTTTAGATGTAGAAGAGCTTGCTGACCAGTTGGGTCTAGGATCAAAATTCTATGTAATTGGATTTTCTATGGGAGGCAAGGTGACTTGGGGATGCCTCAAATACATCCCTCACATGTATGGTTTTGCACCTTCACTTTTATCTTTATTGAATTTGATTTGCTGAAAAAAATTGTTGCACTATTGATATGCACACTAGTACTGTAGAGGTAGCACTTTTATGCAAAAGGGATTTTCGGTGGTACAAATTTTTGCAATGCTACTGTTTCGTACGAGTTAGGTGTAAGACATTAGACATTTTATTGCATTATATGGATGTGTAACTCTCAGTTACACAAGTCAGGTGCATGGATGTGTAACTCTCAGTTACACAAGTCAGGTGCATCTGTAACTCTCAGTTACAGTATTCAAATGCATCTGTAAATCCTAGTTACACTATTTAAATGCATGTGTAACTCCTATTTACAGTAGTTAATCTTCTCACATCATGCATTTATGTGTTCTATGTCCTGGTCTGATATTGGAATACTACTCAGGCATGTATGAATAAATAAAACTTGCGTCCTTTGTTTATGCAGTACTGAGATGCTTTCCAGTTT
This sequence comes from Papaver somniferum, assembly GCF_003573695.1. Classification (NCBI taxonomy): domain Eukaryota; kingdom Viridiplantae; phylum Streptophyta; class Magnoliopsida; order Ranunculales; family Papaveraceae; genus Papaver; species Papaver somniferum. The sequence goes on along the minus strand of NW_020621603.1, from coordinate 2,083,346 downwards.
GAACATCCCCTGGGTTATTCTCAACCTCTCTGAAAGAAGGGCTTTGTTAAATGAATCAAATGAAGTAATTAGTTTGTTTTTTTTTTTGCACAAAAGCTTAATTGCTATTGTTATGTACAACTCTTGTGGCACAACATTTTTTGCTTTGGTTTTTCTTAATTTTTATACAGTTCCGTAACATTGATTGGATGCTTTTGAAATATGGTTTTGTAGTTCTTTGGAAAGAAAGTTGCATATGCACGTTTTCAAGGATTTAAGGTGATTGCTGGTGTCAGTGAGGCTCTTGAATAACGAGAGGAGGGGCACAGTTTGACTGTTGAGGCTGAACAAACAAAACCATATTTAGAATATTACTCCGTATGTGAGACTCTTCAATTGCAGGTACTTCTTACCCACAAATGCTAGATACTATTTAAATTCTTTAAGTCCAACACTTGCCTGAACATTGTTGCTTCTTTACCTATTAAGGAATCATCATCTTGAAAATATGTTTTTTTAATGATGTACTTTAGTTTTATGTAGTTGGGCTCCAAGCATTGAATGTGTGTTCTGCGAATTTATTTCATGTTTGAAACCTTGTCTGCCAATAAATCAGAATTAGCAAAAGAACTAATTGGTACTTAGTTGTAACATATGCGTTACAACTGTGAATATCACAAGTAAAGTCAGTAAGCTGAGTACACAAGTCATACGTAGGTGTAACTCCTAGTTACACATGATATATGCATGTGTAACTCCTCTTTACACTAGACAGATGCATGTGTAACTCCTAGTTACACATGCTAAAATGAAAAAACTTGCAGCCAAAAAATTCCTCTTGCTAGGTATCCAAGTCATATGCATGTGTAACTGTCAATTACACACGACGGCTGCATGTGTAACTCCCAGTTACACATGCTAAAATAATTTTGCCTTACAACTGTTCTATAATTTTGCCTTACAATTGTTCTATAATATTTATTTTTTTATAGATCGAGATATTTGAGATTATCAGATGAAAGCACTTCTGATTGCTTGTTGTTATATTTCAGGTTTCAGATAACTTCATGCTAATTGCTTAAATGTGGTAATGGTCTCGCTGGAATTGGACTTGACGCTGAATACACAAATCAGATGCATGTGTAACTCTCAATTACACTAGATAGATGCATATGTAACTCTCAATTGCACTAGACAGATGCATGTGTAATTTCTAGTTACATATGCTACGAAATTATTGTAAATGAATATTAAAGTAATACATGTCTTTTTTGTATGCGTTTTTTTATGTCTATTTTTTTGATGTGTAACTATGCATTACACATGTCATAAGCATGTGTAACTTCTGGATACACATGCCATATGCATGTGTAACTTCTGTTTACACATTCACACTATAATTTAATAATTTTGGGCCTAGATTTAATAATTTTGGGCTTAAATTTAAATTTTGTTTAAATTTGGGGCTTGACAATATATAAAAGGGCATGGATGTCTTTTAATAACTCGGGACCTAGATTTAAACTTCTTTTAATTAAGGACCTCATATTATGGGTTACCCATGGATTGGGCCTTAGCCTAATTTTCCCTTTAACTAAACCTGTTAGAGTAAAAGCCAAATTCTGCACTAGGTGTGCTAAAAGTAAGAATGAAAATTTAATATTTGTGTGGCTTTAGCAATTTATGGGTTTATTCAAAAGAGTTTGAAATTCAATCTTGCCTCAATCTTAAATATAGGTGCCTTAATATATCTCCATACAAGGTGTACCCATGTAAGGAAGCAGTCAAGGGCAATTTGGTCAATGGACCAAAATTAATGAAAAAGAAAATAAAAAGAGAAATAGAAAAGGCTTTGGTTTTTAATCCCTTTCAACACTTTCTCTTCTCTTCCTAGTTTTGTTTTCTCTGGAATTTTCTAACGAAGGAACTCTAGAATATTTGTGTGAGAAATCAAAGAGGTCGAACTTGGAATTGATAATGGATTGTTGCTATCAGCGTTTAATGAAAGAGGAATGAAAGGTATGAGAGCTTCCTTGTTTTAGTTCTACTCAATTATGACCTAACTATATTTTGAGATGTTTTGATCAAAGTGAGCTTGTATTCTTGAAGTTACTTGGATTTGGAACATTGGGTAGTTTGCAAACATAATCGATTTCATGTTTTGCTAAGTAAATTTGGAACTTTAGGTAATTTAGGGTTCTTGATGGAAATCGGGGATTTTGCTCCATGTGGTGTTATTTTCTTTGATTCATGGCATGTTATAGTGATTAGCTCAATTTCGTCTAATGCATGCTTTTAATTTCATGCTCAAATATACTTGACACGATTGAATGAAACTAGGGCTCATGTTGGAATTTGGGGTTTTCTTCTAACTCAATGTTACTCCTTTAACTTGCACAAGTAAATCATATGGGTCTGTGTTAATTCCTATATTCATGTTTTGATTGAGATTGTTTCTCAATTCCTTTTTAATGGTTGTTTGTGTGGGGTTGGATTGGAACCTAACCCTTCTTTTCTTGTCACCCTGATATTCAATGGGAGGATTCCATTTAAATTGTGTTTTAAGAATCTGTGAATACCTTCTCTTAATGAAATTATCATTTTACTATCACTGACTCTTGGAAGCTTAGTTGAGGCAATGAAACCTTATTTATGAAATTCAAACTTGTCTTTTTGACATATAAGGCATACGCATCATTAGAACTATAAGTTGAGATCCAACCGTTAGAATTTAGTGATTTTCGGATATGTTATTCTTAGATATTTCAGGAAAACTCGTCTAAATTTTCAGAATTATCAGACATGGGGAAGTGGCAGAAACTGCTGTACTACAGAGTACCATACTGCAGAATTTGCACAACCTGGCAGAGTTTTTGAGGTTGAAATGAGGCACCTAGACTGCACGGATTTTGTTGATTTTTGGATATGAAGAACCCATTTTTGTGATTAACAAGCTGTAAAAATTTCAAGGTAAATGGATCACGTTAAGTACCCCAAGTAGGTTATTTGCTACAGTGAGGTCTGTCAGAAATCAGTCATGTTATGCCATATAAAATCAGTCGTGGCTTGATGGCTAACCGTTACTTTTCTATAAAATTTATGTATAATGTCTTTGTTACAGTTTTGAACATATGGTTAAAATCTCGTTACGATCCGATCAAGGGATTGTTGTCTTCTGGTTTATGATTAAAGTGGCACCGAATACACTAAAACAGCTGAACTCGATCGAGTTACTATGCAAAGGTATTCATGTTGCTTGGTTATTATTGCTGCTTTACACTTTTATGAAAATGTTTTTCTATCCACCATGTAGTAGTTGTAAACCTTACTTCGACTCCATGCTAAAGAATAATAGGTGGACTTTGGTGGTACCGGATAGATCTTAGTGTATGTCGGCATCATTTGCTTCCGTGTTGACTTCAACAACATTTCTAAGGAGAGTTGCAGCAGCAACAGGTTGCTAAAGACAAACACATTTAAGGATGGAATGATACCATGGGACTAAGAACTAAAATCCTCTGTAGTTATTAATTAATGTAAGCCATGTCGTTTTATCTGTCAATTCATTTACGGTGATATTACATTAGCGTATTAACGGATACAATTCAATTTTCATGCTCTATTGAATATATCATTTGGTGGTGTTTGAGTTGATGAAGGATTTGTGTGTAAAAGTGGAAGGTGATCAATTACTATCTAAAATTCCTTTTGAGGTGTTTGACAGTAACCATTGAGTATGAAAATTAAGGTGAACTATATATCTAAAGTCGTCATGAATTAAGACTTGGATTATGTGTTAGTAGAACTATGTAAGTGGAGAAATACCCACATGAATTACAGATTAAGTGAATTTGTTTATTACTGTTTTGTATTTTGTAGCACTTGGGAGTGTTAGTGGTGAATACTAGTGGTATCTATTTCGATATCCTGGTGTAGTTGGTGTTTAGTTTAGTAACTTATGAGATGGTGCTGTCACTGGGTAATGTTGCTTTAATTTTGGATAGATCTTATATAAAGGATGATTCTGGACTAGGCACTGGTAGCTGGTATCTTTTGGTGGAGTCGTGTGTGCGACATGTACTGGTATGGTTGTTTGGTGAGGTCGTGAGAAATGAATTTCTCCTTAAAGTATATGGATTGAATGCCTCCCAATTTCAGAGTGCTAGAATAGTTAACTCCTTTAATCATACTTCTGAATTTATTAGCTGTGTATTGGTTTGAAAATGAAGATAATACTGTGCATCATTCTGTATCGGATTAATGATACAAAGTGTCGCATTGAGATTGGACTTAATGCGATCTTAAACTATTTATGTGGTCTTTCAGTTATGGCAATTTGTGCACAATCCTAAATGTGCACTACTGTTGAAGGGGTAAATAAAATTACTAGTTAAGATTTAGTTTATATTTGATCTGTGGATGCTCGGTATACCCATTTCTTTTATAGTTTAAATATTACTATCGTTTTCGTAAACTAAATTTTGGCGTAGACAGTGGAGAATATATGATGGTGAGTTTGGGATGGAAGAATTGAACTGCAGGTCAAGGGGTGGTTGTTGCTATGCAATTCATACCATCCACAGTAGAGATAACTGCTGTAGACAGTGGAGAATATATGATGGTGAGTTTGGGATGGAAGAATTGAACTGCAGGTCAAGGGGTGGTTGTTGCTATGCAATTCATACCATCCACAGTAGAGATAACTGCTGCCATCAAGGGTAGTTCATATTATCTAATAAATTCATGACGAACTACGATCGTGCTTGATCCCTTCGAGCAACGGAGAGGGTACGTAGGCAGCCGCTTTGCGGTTCAGCACAACTAAGCAAGGTTGTTCATATCATCTGAAAGTGTTGGTTGCTGCTTGGCAGTTCATACTATCTATTCAGAGATGATTGCAACCTTGCAAGTATGTATCATTGGCAACTGGCCAATGATGGCTGGTAACCAGAACTACCATAATCTGGCAACTGGCCGTCTATTATTTTGGACAATTGGCTCGTGGTTGTTTGGCAACTGGTCGTCTGTTATGTTTGGGCAATTGGCCCGTGTTAGTTTGGCAACTGGCCGTCTGTTATTTTTGGGCAATTGGCCTGTGTTAGTTTGGCAACTGGCCATCTGTTATTTTGGGCAATTGGCCCGTGTTAATTTGGCAACTGATCATCTGTTATTTTTGGGCAATTGGCCCGTGTTAATTTGGCAACTGGCCATCTGTTATTTTTGGGTAATTGGCCCGTGTTAATTTGGAAATTGGCCTTCCGTTATTTTCGGGCAATTGGCCCGTGTTAATTTTGGCAACTGGCCGTATAAGTTATTGGGTTGGCAACTAGCCAAATTTTATTTCAGGCAATTGGTTGACTCTTATATTTTATTTTTTTTGGAGATTGGATCCCTCATGGAATTTTATGAGTATTATGATATGGGACATATGCTCATAGAATTCCAACTTTGAGACCAATAAGATTTTTTGTTTATCAGGATCTCAAGTATATTGTTCTTGGGATAATTCAATGAACATTTTGCAGGTTAAATGCGAATTGGTTCCAAAAATTTGGAAGTCCGGTTTCTTGAGTGGCGTATCAGGGAGTCGGAGGTTGTCAAGCGGGCCGAAACCCGGTTCCTTGGAAGTCCAGATTCTCTGGTCTGTCACATATATAAACTAAGGAATGCATATTTGCAAACCGTGGCTATAATGTTCATGAATCGATTCGAGTGAATCAAAATCGTTTTTGCTTCGATTGTGTCTTATATACTTCTATGAGATCTAAGCAATTGAACAATTCTCTAACTAATTCTTTTAAGTCATTTGAACTAGTTATGGTGAAGATGAATAAGGTTGATATGAAAGTGCTCATATGGCTAACCATTGGTTAACTACTGTTGAACCAACTAGGTGTACACGTTTAGGTACGGTTACATAAACCTAAATTGAACGTGCATTTCATTTATGTATAACAAGCTAAGTTCGATCTAACGGTTGAAAGATATTAGCTTGAATATAATCAGGTTTTCATCTAACGGTGAATATTGAATGCTTTGTTACCAAGGTAACTTAGATTGCAAACCCTGATTTGGAGACTATATAAAGGAGAAATCTAGCAACCGGGAAACCTAATCCCCACACCTCCTTTGTGATACTAGTTGTATAAGCTAGAGTCGATTCTCCTTTAACCTTAGGTTTCTACCGAGACCCTATAGGTTAACGACTTGAAGACTTCACCGGGATTGTGAAGCCAGACCCAACTATTTTCTTTGTAGTTTCGTGATCTGATTTTGTTGTTTCTATCGTGATTGAGTGCAATCGTAAGATTGGCTTGAGGTTAATTTCTCCGATAGGAAAGATATAAAAGTAGTCACAAACATCTTTGTCTCATCGTTTTTGATTCCACAATATCTTGTTTCACTAGTCGATTAAGATTATTGTGAGGTGATTGATATTTCTAGGTTGTTCTTCGGGAATATAAGTCTGGTATATCAATTGGTTCATGTTCACCTTGATTTATCAAGACGGAACAAAACTCGTAAGTATTTCTGTGGGAGATAGATTCATCTATTCCTGTAGACTTTTCTGAGTGATACAGATTTGTTTATTAAAGTCTTCGACTTTGGGTTGTACCAACTCTTAGTTGGGGTAAGATCAACTAATGGAATCAAGTGCGTAGTATCCTGCTGGGATCAGAGACGTAAGGAGAGCAACTGTACCTTGGATTAGTGTGAGATTGATTTGGGTTCAACTACAGTCCGGACCGAAGTTAGTTTGTAGTAGGCTAGTGTCTGTAGCGGCTTAATACAGTGTGTGTTCAATCTGGACTAAGTCACGGGGTTTTTCTGCATTTGCAGTTTCCTCGTTAACAAAACTTCTGGTGTCTGTGTTATTTCTTTTCCGCATTATATTTTGTTATATAATTGAAATATCACAGGTTGTGTGTTGTATCAATCAATTTTAATCAACAACCTTTTGGTTGTTGATTAAAATTGATTGATCCTTGAACATTGGTCTTTGGTGCCGTTCAAGTTATTTCTCTTGTATTCAATCATACTCGCAGATTTCTATTTGTTTGAGTTGGGATTGAATCGAGAAATAAGAGATATAACTCTTTGATATGCTTTTTATTAAGATTGAGTCTGACTGTCTAGTTGATTCTCTTAAAAGTATATTGGAGTTAGTCCATACAGATTGCTAAGCGAAATATTGGGTGAGGTTGTTGTAACCCCACTTTCTCAATAACCTTATCCTTTCCCATTAATTCCCTCCTTATCCTATCTTCCCCATGGGTACTTCTCAGTGGACTTGGGCTTTAGCTCCCAAGTCCCCATGTTTATGTTGGGTTTGGCTTCCCTTTAGGGGCTCCCTAGTCCTGTTAAGGGGTAATAATTTTCATGTATCAACAAAGATGAACCGAAGCTTTTGGATAACTTCATCAACAAAAGGTAAGTGAAGACTGAACCACCTTTTTCTCATGTTATATTCACTTTTTTATCTTTGAGACGTTGTCGCGTAACTAATTAGACTACCATGGATATACAAGAATTTCGAGTCAAGTTTATCTTGGTAATTAGTTCTCGAAATATAATGACTAAGCTTAATGAATATTTGTTCATACTTGATGAATTTCAGTTAAGGATAATTTATTGTTCGCAATCAAAATCACGATTCAAGTTTTATCAATTGAAAATAGCCTGAAACAGTGATATGTGTCATTGATATTATTCGGGAATGTTTCGAATCAATTTAGAGAGAAATATAGAACTATTATAGATTTGTATGTAAGACAGTGTTATCAGTCTTACAAACTGGGAAAACTGTAATAAGTTTGAAGTCGTATTACATGTAATCGAACACGTAGCAGAGTCGTTATATGTTGACAAACATATTTATGCACATCGGCTAAAAGTCTGTTAACTCGTGAACCGGATCGGCATACCCATAAACAAACCGAAAAGGAACTATGGTCATACCGGTTTGGTATCCACATCAGTACGCGTACCATAAAAGTTATGTATTTCAGAACTTGGTTTGTGTATCCATAGCGGTACGCTCACCAAAATACTTTTTTGTTCTCTGGAGCTGGTTATAGTCTTAAAGTACACATACTGGTACGCATACCAAAATAGTTCTGTGAACTTCGAAACTTGGTTGTGCTTAATAGTATACAAACTGGTAAACATACTGTGACTTACCTGACTCACGAACAACTATGATATTTGTACTTTGTACAACTACTAACCATGTCGATTATTTTTAAATGCAATAAAATTATTTCTACAAGATAATTAGCATTTGATCAAATCTCTAAAAACATTATAGACTTATTTGATCACATGGTTGTGACTCAAGGTTAAAGTCTTAAGTGTTTATATAAATGAATATTAAGCTTATAAGTTCAAATCGACTAGTTTCGGCTAACCACCTTGAACATAGTCTTATACTCGGTTACGGTTTCATCTAACCAGAGTGTATATCTTGTTTATGTAAATCGGATTCAAAGATTCATCTAACAGTGGATATTGATTGTTTGGTTTCAAAGTTATCTTAGCTTAAACCTAAATCAACCCATGGTTTGAATGTCTATAAAAAGGGAACTTCAAGCAATTAGGATCTTTGAATCCCGACATTACTTTTCTAGATGTGTCCTAGTTGTAACTAGCGTCGTCCTCTTCCTAACCCTTTTTAGGGTTTAACGACTACCAAGACTTCATTGGGATTCGTGAATCCAGGTCCAGTTATCTTTCTTTGATAACTCGAGTATCCTGATCTTGATCGATTGTTGAGATGCTCACTTGATCAAGATAGATAGAAATCATCAAAGTTTTATTCGTCTCAGACTTTGTTGATTCCACAAGTTTTATACTTATGAGGTGAATAATAATCTAGGATGCACTTCGGGTTGCATAAGTCCGGAATTTGAGGTTAGCTAGACTTTGTCTATTTTTATCGATTTCCATCACCTTGATCAAAATTTTTGATCGTAAGGGAAATCACATAAAAGCTTAATTTGTGGGAGGCAGATTGGCTTAAAGTCTTCAATTGAGTTGAAGCAACTCTTAGTTGGTATGACGTCAGCTAAGGAATCAATTGCACGGAGTCATTCTAAGATTCAAGAGGCGTAAGGAGCGTGACTATACCTTAATCAGTGGGAGACTTGGTTAGGGATCAACTACATTCTGGTTCGAAGTTAATTGGTAGTAGGCTTATGTCTGTAGCGGCTTAATACAGTTTGGTGTTCAATCTGGACTAGGTCCCGAGGTTTTAATGCATTTGTGGTTTCCTCGTTAACAAAACTTCTGGTGTCTGTGTTATTTCTTTTTCCACATTATATTGTTTATCTTTATAATTAAAATATCACAAGTTGTGCGTTAATCAATCATAATAGATACATCCGACCTTGCTTGTTGGATACAACTTGATTGATTATTGGACATTGGTCTTTGTTACCGTCCAAGTAATCTCTTTGTAATTAGGTTCAAGGACTTGGTTCTGTAAACGTTCTAATTGCAAGAGAGAGATATAACTCTAGATATATTCTTTGATTGAGTTGAACTCTCGGAATTGTGTTGAGTTTGTCCATACATATTTCTTAAGAAAAAGTTGGTGGTGTATTTTGGTACCCCGCGTTTTTACTCTAAGGTCATGCATATTATTTGGTAAGGGGAAAAAAACCGGGTGCATCATATCCGCCCGACTCGACTTAATGATAACTCGACCCGTTAGAAGGCGGGTAGAGTGTGGGTAATAAATTTAATCACCCACCATAAGCAGGTAAGGTGGCGCGTGAGACCAAACCCTACCATCCTACCGATTATGCACCCCAAAAGCTTCTTATAATAGACGAGGATTCTTTGATTTTAAAGCCTGATAAAAGAAGATGCTTTCTAGTAAAGAGTGCTTATAATACTCTTATGAGAAACATGAAAGAACACAATCATCATATTGCAACTGTTTTCACCAATGTATGTGAAACCCTCTGGAAGACTAAGCTTCCTCATATAAAAAAACTATTTAGTTGGAAATGCCTATGAAGTATGGTCCTATCCAGAGACAAGATTGTAAAATATAAGAATAATATTAAGGTCCCCTGTAGTCTATGCATTACTCCTATAGAAACCGCTAGATATTTTTTTATTGACCACCCTTTTGCTAGATTTATATGGTCCGGGATAAATGTTTGCGTCAATGACGTTCTAACTTCTAGTAACTCTTTTTTGAAGTGGTTAGTGAGTCGGTCTTTTCCGCAGGTGTTGTATGTGTGGGACATATGAGTGCTCCTGAGCATGTATCTTTTTATTGTCATAGGGTAGATGATTTGGAAGGACAAGTGTTCTCCTATAATCCAAGGAACCAAACCGAACAAAATACTAACCATCGAGAGGATCTTACTTCTTATAAATCGATGCAGTAATTTTCGAGATAATTATTCCTCTCATGTAACTAACATAGTCACTAGTAACTCTTGTTGGATACCCCTGGTTGAAACTTCCAGAAAATCATTATTGATGCTTAATTTGTAAAGAGACAGGTCTAGCCGGTATAAAACTACTCATTAGACATTTTTCAGGGTCTTTTTCTGGAGCAAAGGAGAGATTTGTTGATGGAGGGTTGATACCTAATATGGAGGCGGAGCAGCTAGAGCGCGCAACTTTAAAGGAAGCTATCTTATGGGCTTGTTGATATGGACTATGAAAGCGTAGTGCTTGAATATGATAACGAACTGTTAATTAAATAAGTTAATGGTGGTCTGCCTTATGTTCGCTGGCTAAATCATAGTGTTATTTTATAAATTAAATTTGTTTTGCAAAATAAAACATTTAGGTCTTGTAAGTTTATTAAGGAACAAAACAACGGTGCAACCATTACAGACAATCTCGGTCGAGATATCACCGATAATGCCCACTCACCCGAGACGAGACATGATATATCTCCGTTAAGGTATTTGGCCGATAATCTCGGCCGAGATAGACCTAGACGAGTTAGCTAAGATGGTTGATATTAATATAGGGACTAAAAAGAAATCCTTATTCTAGAGCTTCCAATTGTTGCTCATTTTTTTTTGGGTTTCATCTCAATTTTATGTCTTACTGTGTCATGTTCAGTAATCGATGATATGATGACAATTCGCTGAGGTTTGAGCTTTGCAATTCTGAAAATTTGCATCAAAATCAACAACTCTTTTAGATTTGAGCTTTGCAATTCTGATTTTGAATGTCAGTTTTATCCGTTTCATACAAATGTCCGGTTTTTGGTGATATTCTGAGTTTGTTTGGTAGTACTTTAGAAAAATGAGTACTAGTTTTATATATTAATAGACGTTTATGTGGAAAACGTTTGATATAATAATTATATGTATAAAACTTGGAACCAAGAGTTCACCGATAATCTCCCCGATATAAATTTGTACAAGTTCTTGGTCCCGAACGAGACAAACTAAAATCAGATATTGACTATATTTGGTGCAATAAATAAATTAGCTAAGAAAACTAAGGCTAGCAGTATTGAGCTTGAGTTTTATAATAACTTCCTTCATGCCATTCAAGTCTGGATTTATAAGGATTTACAAGCTATTTATGTGCAATTTTATCAATGAATTTTTTAAATTAAAAAACAAAATAAATTACAATAGTTAGCACTGCAAATAAGGATTTTGTTATGATAGTCAAATTATTACATAAAAGAAGATTGAAACACATAAAAATGGTGTTAATTTGCATTGGATATTGCAAATATTAATAATAGATTTTTCAAATTTGTATTTATAGAGATTGCATTCTCCAATGAAAAATAACATCACGTAACATATTTCTTAATTATTTTTTGAATTTTTCAGTGCTATCGGTTGTTATTTTGTGTATGGGTGCACGAAATAACAAAACCCAGACAAAAATCAAAATTGGGAGAGGTAATGATTATTCTCCACTTTTTTTTTTCCGAAAACATTCACTAATAGGACTAAGCATAATGGCAATTCCTATGATGATTACCAAATAGAAAATGTTTGTGAGCCACGTGGATGAACAAACACGATTTTTCACTATGAAAAATCAGAGCAAAATGAACAAATCTGGTTTTTTAGGTCCCACTACTATTTCTTTTTAATATAAAATATTTTATAGAATAAAATTAAAATATAATATTTATGTGAGATAAAATAAGATATAAAGTGAAATAAAATAAGATAAAGAATAATAAAATAATATTTGGGAAATGAAAATTTTACTTGGCGGTTATGGAAGACCCGCGATCCTCCCGAGGATTTGGTTCACCCGCACGGAATTGGTTGGTCCGTGAGGTTTTAAATGAGACATGCGTCTCATGTTGGTCTATAGTGAACTAACCATCAAATTCGTTGGTTTTGCCACCTGTTTTTCATGTTTGTTGAGTCCATAGTGGGAGCAAAAATGAACAAACCATCAGGTTTGTTCATTCCGTATGAACTGCTATAAGCGTGTCTCATTTACAAACTTGCGGGCGAATAAAACTCGCCACCGGGTGAAGCAAAACTGCGGCGACTGTGATAACCCGCTAGCGGTTAATGTCAATCCGCCAGTGGGCGATCATCAAATGCTAACAGCTACATCTGAATGACTGAAAAATCTCATCATCCAACGACTAGAAATTTTGAGCTCTATAAAAACTCCTCACTTCAACTACAAATTCACACATTCTACACACTCTAGTCTCTTTACTCTTCTTTGAGCTAAAAAACAAAAACTCCTCACTTCAACAAATTTGCCGAAAGATGTCTCGACCCTTGTTAATTCGGCAAGCTCCGTTTACTGCAGAAGAGGATGAAGTTATTTGCAGAAACTATGTTTTGTTACAATAACAACTTGCTTAAGCTCACTATCTTGATGTGAATTTCGGGGCAGTTATTCATGACGGGTTCTGCATCGACACGCGTAACCCGAGTTGTCGTGCTATACGCGACATAGAAAATCGTATTCAAACAATTAAGAAAGAAGTAAGTGAGTTTGTAGCTTTAACCATGATAACCAATCAATTAAGACTGAGGGTTGAAACTGATGCTGAAATGGTAAGAATGTCTTTAGATGAATGACAAATATGGAAAATTATGGTTTTTCGTTTTGACAAAGATCGTACCTCCTTATTTTGAGATTCAACAAAATTAACGTAAGGGTAGACAACAAGATTCTTGTCGCTCCGAGTCATCTGTTGATACCTCTGAAAAAAACTGGAAGCCGAGCCGCTGTCACCAGGGTCCTTCACCCAGTTAGTCTTGTAAGACATGTCAAGTATTGGAATTCTACGTGTATTGTTTTTAAGAACTGGTTTATCAACACGAAAATAAGTATATCTCCAATACTGCAAATTAATCCATAAATTAGTATATTTGACCATGTCTATTTCTTTGTTCATAAAAATCCTTTAGATTTAAAAACAATAATTTAGAGATTTACCTCTCTGAAACCCCGTAAACCAGTGAAGTTAGGTATACGTATGGACGCTTGATCCACCCTACAGTAAATTTCTCCTAAAATTGCAGACCCCAAATCATAATGTGGTGCTTTTTAAGATCTTCTAACGCTTCAGGCTAACCAATAAGAGAAACAGTGGTTGAGTTTGTATAGAACGTCTGACCCATCAACCATAAGATTTACACTCTTTCGAGTTCAGGATATTCATTTTCATCTGTTTAGTTTTTCTTGTATAAAAGGAGACGCTCCAACACCGAACAATGTATTCCACCTCCTTTCAAATCTTTAGATCTTCACGTACATGTGATTTCAAAAAAGAGGTAAGAAGATTCCTCCATTTATCATTTGACATCCATTCGTTTTGGTTTAACGGTACAGGCTCTCCCACTTCATTTGGAATCTTGCAAATGAAATGCAAATAATCAAGGCGCGTAATTCATATTTACTAGAATAATATCAACTATAATTAATTAGTTTAGATTATTTAATAATTTCTTAAAATATTAGTTTTAGTTAAACAGACTTACCAATTATAATATATATGAAATGGAACGTGTGCATGGTCGGCCGCCACCTTTCTACCAGTATTTTCATAATTTTTTGTTCTGTTTTCTGGCTTAAACATTTAATTTTTTAAATCCACCTCTCATTTTATAATAATTCTCAGATCGCTCTTGATTCATCGACACATGACCTTCAACTAATCCTGGAGCAGCAACGACATTCGGCGAAGCAAACTTGGTTTCACAATTCTGATTAAAATCTACACATGTGACTGGCCTCGGTATTTTTTCATGATTTCGATCTTTTTTTATGCCTCCAACTGTTGACGACAGCTCTTACCAGATTGCTCATTTTGTAGCAAGATTTTTTTAGAAGAATAGAAAGAAGAGAGTGGAGTGGCGTGAGTGAAAATGAATACAACGAAGGATTTTATAGCATTAGAAAGTTATAGCCGTTGAGAAAAGAGTCGTTAGACTTTTACCCGTTGACGATTTCTCTACATCCGCCCGCAAGTCTTGTGCGCCCATGGCATATTTTGATCACCCGCTGACGAGTTATTTTGGTCCGCGCATTTCATCTCCCTCCGCTCCATATTTTTCCTATAATGCAAAGTCGTGTTTGACCATGCACCTGGCTTGGCAAAAAATCACGTTTGGTGATTGCCATTGGAATTGCCCAGAGCAGCAGCTTCAAAAACAATCCAGACTTTTTGTTTTGTTTGGATATCCCTGTAGTGGATTTTTTTGTCACCATGTAAATCGTCAGAGTTTATCTCGATCCGTTGACATTTGGAATGTCAAACAGCAATGTTAACCAACTCATGTCTTATTCGGAAATCTAATTTGGCTACATCCATTAGAAGCTGCACTAGATAACAGTCTACTATTAATCAACATCAGTAATTCAACAAATACCTTCACTAGATAATCCAAACCGTCTATCTTTAATCAGCGATCAAAAATATTCACCGTCGCATCATCTAAAGGTCATTAATAGTTAATACCCATAACATACACACATAAATAAACAAACAGAATTTACTACCAGTCAACCTCATCAAATCAAATCTCACTTAAACTCCTCTTGGTTTTGAACCCTGAAAAACAAAACCAAAATCAAAATCTGAAATTTGAAGAACAAAGAAAACCCTTTTTCTGTGTGTTCACAGAGAGAAAGAGGAAAAAATGGGTTTGTTTTCCTTCTGTTTCGCAGGGGGAGGGTTTGTGATGATTGGTATTTGGGAGGCTTTGTTTTCATCTTACCTTCGCTTAAACTCATCATCTTTTGTTTCTCCTCCTGTTTCTCCTCCTCGTTCTTCTTCAAATCAACAAACAACAAGAAGAAAGAACAGAAGACCAGATTCAATGTTCATTAATGTTAGATATGTTTCTGTTGGTTTTCTATCATTATTCTTCATTCTTGATTCTGTAATCTCATCGTCTGACGCTCTTAATATTAAAGATCAAGTTGGATTCTCTCTACAACTAGACATCTTCTCTATCTCTTCATTGTTTTTTCTCTACTCTGTTGCAGGTTTATTGAGTAATTCAACTAATTTTCTACCAATACCTGCATCATTGTTGAATCTAATTGGTTTATTTGGGTTTGGGCAAGAACTTGTTTTCTTTTATGTTCAGAGAAAAGATCCAAATGGAATTGAGAATAGGTATTTTGATATGTTACTTGTTCCTATCACGATTTGTATTCTTAGTACTCTTCTCGAAATGGGTTTGCCTAAATCTAATTTACCAGGTTTGGGTCGTGGGTTTGGTTTAATTCTTCATGGAACATGGTTTATTCAAATGGGTTTTTCCTTTTATACTGATATAATGGTCCATGGGTGTGCTTTGCATGAAGCAAGTAGAGGGAATTTTACAGTGAAATGTAAAGGGCATATGGAATCTCATAGAGGGAAAGCAATTGCTACACTTCAATTCAATTGTCATCTTGCTTTGCTTGTGATTTTGATTGTTGGGGTTTATTCATTTATTGGTAATAAGTTTGGATTTCCTGGTGGTGATTATTCAAATTACAAGCCTCTTAATGCAGAATTACATCAGTTGGGTAGTCAAACTCAGTTTACATTAGATTCTGATGATGAAGAGAGTATTTTGGAAGAAAATGTTGCACAACAGAAGACGAGTTCGAGTATTGTTCCTGTGTCGTCTGAGGTTAATGGATTTGGAAATCATTAGTGAGGTAATTTTTGAATTGCTTAATTTGTAGAGTGAGTGGACTTGAACTGATTTACTTGTAATCTGTTTTGAATGCAGAAAAGATTGTTCATTTACTAATTGGAGACTTGAAGTATTTTCATTTCAATCTAAATGATGTTACTGAGTCAACGTATTTGTTGACTTTGCATAGTGAAACTTCTTCTGATATCGGAAGATGATTTTTGTTTGTTTTATGTTATTATTGACTGTTTGTGGTTGTGAAACAAGTACTTAGAAGCATATTACAAATTCTCTTTGTTTTCTCTTATGAAGTACAACCAAATAGAACAATTTACTCTCTGTGGAAGTGGGTTCTTATACACGTCCATCCCCCTTCTCGCGTAAACTGTTAAGTAGAAGATAGATAACATGACAGATAGTATTGAACAATGAGTTTGCTCTGATGAACACCATTTATACTTACCTAGTTGCATCACTTATCTGCAAAATTTCTTTTGCTTTTGTATCTTTATTATGTATGGTAAATCATAGTTATGGGTGGAGACGATACAAGGCACGTATACCTTGAATATCATCTACGTACAGTTGCCGCTTTAGGAATCCAGCTGGGATTCTTGGGATGATTGCATTTGGTTCTCTGCTGTGCCCAAGCCCAAGAAGATGCCCAATTTCATGTAAAACAACTGATTCCAGATCCATAGTGCCTCGCGCTGGATAAGTGCTCCAGTTCTCTTCTACATCGTAATGAAACCTTCCATTTGTTGGTGAAAAAGCATGAGCAATTGTTCCGCCAGGACCATCAAAGCTGTTCCTATCACCATGATCACCACGGTGAAATCCAATCACAATGTCGGCCTTATGAAGAGGATGAACCGCTTCAGAAAATGTAAAATGGCTCACCTCTGCCCATCTCGCAAAAGCACTTGAGCAGAAAGCTTTCAAAGTCTTGATGTCAGTAATAGGGATGCTAGAGCTGAATCGATAGGTGAGGTGGGATTTATAAAGTGGCCATTTAGGCATTCCCGGGAAGAAGGTATAACTATAGTGTGAAACTGTGTGGAGAGAGCTGCTTTTACCTCTACTAATATGCTCTTTCTTGCCTGATCTCATGGGAGTTTTTCCCTTGACACTGTCTGGGAGTCCGCATCTAGGTATCGTCATTTGTTTCACTGTCTCAGCATCTAGGGTTCCAGTAGCTTTCAGATGATAATAGAGCTGGTAAGTTGTGATTTTTTTTTTTAAAATGTCATCAAATTGGTCAGAATTTTCATACTCTGTATGGTTTTTATGGACATCTGCATACCCAAATTTTTTGAGATACAGTTTGAGTTCGCGCAGGCCTTTAACTGTCTGACCTATCTGGCACCCCTCCAGATTTTTTAAGAACTCAAAGCCTTTCGAACTTTTTGTGGACAGAATAGAGAGTGGAGAAATGGCTAGCAAGAAAAGAAAAGATACAATCTGAAGAAGGGAAGTGGGAGCTCTGCGGTTTCTCATTGTGACTTCAAAATGGTGAAAGTGTAAACGAAGGAAGAAGGTTTTGATGATGAGGTACCCTAACTATTTCCGATATTTATAGTATTGATCTTGATTATAGTCATCTAGTCAAATGGTAATTCTTGGAACTTAGATGAGATGTATTCCAACATGTTTGCAAAGACCTCTTCAAACCTATGAATTCAGTGACACCAACTGACCCCATCATGCATGTTTACAGTCTTTAGTGGTTCAGGACTTCAATCTTTTGTCATGTAGACTTCTTCCAACCCTTTTAGCATGGTAAGTCATCAAAGGTCTTAAGAAAAGGAGACTACTAAATTGAGTAGATTGATTTCTTTGTCAATCAGTTATCATAGCTAAGAAATATATAGATTATTTTTTAACATATTTCGGTCAACTAATTAGAAACAATCTAGAGATTAAGTATAATACTTTGCTTTAAATCTGAGTAAAGCAAAACTTGTATATACTTAGTCTTAATTAGCGAGTAAAAATTAAGTTTAAATGTCTGCATTTTGAGTATTCTACTGAAGGAAGAAATTAGAGAATAATATCATATCTGGCCGAACTGAATTTAAGTGGTGGTTGTGTAGGTCCTTTTTTCCATTTAAAGGGTTAAGGTTTAGCAGCCCCAGTGGGCATCCTTTTTGAGCAGCCATTATTAACTGTTGAAAATATGGTTGTGATATGCCACTTATGTGGGTTGTGGCGAGGCTCTGGCAAGCCGGCGTAAAAATCTGCTATACTTCTATGAGATAGAATCACTTCGATCTCTAGCCTACCCTGGACTTGCTCCGGGACAAAAGGCTTTGGGTAATCGGAGTTCTCTCCCAATTCACTATGTGCTAGTATGCTTGACCTTCAGTAAAATTTATCTGCCAGAGTTTGTTCTGTATGTCTAGTTTCTTATTTGTAATGATATATGTTCCTGGATGAACTTAATACATCAGTAATATTATGCACTTGATAATGTCTCCCTTTTTTGTGTGGATAACTTACACAGTCCTTCAACCCTTTGTTAGTACATTATCTTTTCTTGACTGAGAATGTATTTGCTGTTTTGCCAATATGGTGTAAATCATTGTCTTAGAGGATTACGTGCAATTGTAGAGGTAGTGTTGTACATTTTGTGTTTCTCAAACAGGAATTATATGCTCACTTAAAGACGATGACTGCATAGAGGTCCCCCATCCATTTGTTAGTAAAATTTTTCTAGTAAAACGTATTTGGAGTTTTCTCATTTTGGCGTAACTAACTATTCTCTTAGAGGAATACATGCATTTGTGAATGTAGTGTGTGGGCAATATCTTTCACGCAACCAGATTATTACATGCTCATTAATCAATTGAAATAGAAACATGCAGTTTGTTCTCAATAGTTTGGGAATGCCTAATGGTTGTAGAGATAGTGATGTTTGATGCATTCACTTGTATAAGTAAGGATGTATTTTCTTTTCAAGTTGTATCTCGGCCGTGATCTCGCCGAGTTTCTCGGTCTCAAATGTGAAGTGAGACGAGATCTCCAATTGTAGTGAGGTTATCGTTTGACCCGGCCCAGTAGAGCAAGGTAAGGTTATTATGGTAGTTTCAACATCATAAATATGAAATAGCCTTACATCCCCAATTTTGCTACCCCTTCAAATCAAAGAGAAAATTGAGTTAGTGTGAACTGGTCTTCATCAACTCCTGCAAAATGTGAAAGCTTATAACTACCTAGTTATTCTCTATGTATGGCAAGTACTAATTCTACCTGATTAGTAAAACGAGAAATCTATCTATGTAAAAAAAGAAATCTAACATACTATGTGTTACTTTTTTGTTATGAATATCTCCTTCTCTTGTTGTTGGACTCATTGCTACTGCAACATATTCTTATTCTTCTTCCTTCCTTTATATGCTGGAATAAAGGTTACTGGTAGACAATTTTTCTATGCCCGGAAACTGATTTAGCGGTCTAATTAGTAATTGTTCCCATGTCGTCTGAGGTTAATGGATTTAGAAATCATTAGTGAGGTAATTTTTGAATTGCTTAGTTTGTAGAATTGGTGGACTTCAACTGATTTACTTCTAAGCTGTTTTGAATGTAGAAAAGATTGTTCTAAATGGAGATTTAAAGTATTTTGATTTCAGTCGAATGATGTTACTGATTCGATATATCGGTAACTTTGCATGGTTAGTTGTTCATGTTATTATTGACTGTTTGTAGTTGTGAAACAAGTATTTCAAAACATACTAAAAATTCTCTTTACTTTTCTTAGGAAATACAACCAAATAAAACAATTCTTTGTGAAAGTTGTTTCTTACACGTACATCCCTCTTATTATGTAAACTGTTAAGTAAAAGATTGATAACATGACAAGTAGTATTGACCAATGAATTTGCTCTGATCACCACCATATATACTTACCTAGTTTATGTATCTGCAAAACTTCTTTTGCTTTTGTATCTTTACTATGTATGGTAATCATAATTATGGGTGGATACGATACAAGGCACGTATACCTCGAATATCGGCTACATCCAGTTTCCGTTTTAGGGATCCAGCTCTGATGCTAGGGAACATGACTGCATTTGGTTCTGTGCTGTGGCCAAGCCCTAGAAGATGCCCAATTTCATGTAACACAACTGTTTCCAGGTCCATTGTGCATTGCCCTGGAACCGGATAAGTGCTCCAATTCTCTTCTGCATCGTAATGAAACCGTCCATCTCTGGGTGAAAAAGCATGAGCAAGTACTCCACCAGCACCATCAAAGCTGCTCATGTCACCATGATGACCGCGGTGAAATCCAATCACAATATCAGGCTTCTGATGAGGATGAACAGCTTCAGAAAATGTAAAATGGGACACTTCTGCCCATCTTGCAAAAGCACTTGAGCAGACAGCTTTCAAAGTCTTGGTGTCAGTAACTAGGATGCTAGAGTTGAATCGATAGGTGAGGTGGGATTTAGAAAGTGGCCACTTAGGGATTCCTGGGAAGAAGATAAATGGTTTAGCAGTTTGGAGAGAGCTGCTTTTACCTCCACTAATATGCCCCTCCTTGCCTGATTTCATGGGAGTTTTTCCCTTGACGATGTCCGGGATTCCACATCTGGGTACAGTCATCTGTTTCACCGTGGCATCAAAGCTAAAATGTCATCAAATCGGTCAGAATTTTCATACTGTCTATGGTTTTTATGGACATCTGCCTACCCAAATTTTTTGAGATACAGTTTGAGTTCACGCAGGCCTTTAACTGTCTGACCTTTCTGGCATCCCTCTAGATTTTTTAGGAACTCGAAGCCTTTTGAACTTTTTGTGGACAGAATTGGGTGTGGAAAAGTGGCTAGCAAGAAGAAAGAAAGAAAGGATACAATCTGAAGAAGGGAAGTGGCAGCTTTGTGGTTTGTCATTGTGGCTTCAAAATGATGAAAGTGTAAAAGAAGGAAGAAGGTTTTGATGATGAGGTACCCTAACTGTTTCTTCTATTTATAGTATTGATCTCCATAATATTGATCTAGTTAAACGGTAAATCTTGGAACTTAGATGAGATGTATTCCAACATGGAGATGATTTCAGAAAGACCTCTTCTGAACTATGAATTCGGTGAGACCAGCCGACCCATCTACATGTTTACGGTCCTTGGTGGTTCAGGGCTTCCATTTTTTGTCGAATAGACTTCTTCAAAGTTCATACCCTTTTAACAAGGCAAGGCGTCAAAGGACTTCGGTAAGACGACTTCTTTGTCAATCATTTATTTACTAGATAAGGTTATTAGTTAAAGCATTTCAATTAACTAATTACTAATTAGAAACAATTTAGAAATTAAGTGAGATTCATCTGCTTGAAAGCTGGGTAAATGAAAATTTGTATAGTTAGTGTTAATTAGCCAGTAAAATTTAAGTTCAGATGACTGCATTTTGACTATACTACTGAAGGAAGGAAGAAATTAGAGAATGATTTTCATTTGCAGGGGAACGTGGTGGTTGTATGGGTCCTTTTGTCCATTTAAAGGGTGAAGGTTTAGCAGCCCCAGTTGGCAGCCCTTATGAGCAGCCATCATTAACTGCTGACAATATGGTTGTGATAATTAGTTTTGATATTTTTAGGTTGATCGCCCATTTGGTTATGAGCTAGTATGCTTTGCTTGAGGATTCTTTGTCAGAGTTTGTTGTGTATATCTAGTTTTCTTATTTATAATATTAATGTACCTTGATGAGCTTAATACATCAATAGTATTATGCACTTGGTAATGTCTCCCTCTTGTGTGTCGAGGACTGTGTAAAGTCCTCCAACGGCATATCATCTTTTGTTGACAGAAGGGAGATATTTGTAGTTTTTTTTCAATTTGGTGTAATAATCCTCTTAGAGGATTCCATTCAAATTGGAGATGCACTATTGTACATTTTCTTTTAACAGGAATTACATGCTTCTCTCAAGTTGAGGACTGCGCAGAGGTCCTCCATCCATTTGTTGGTAATATATCTTCAGTGAAAATGTATTTAGAGTTTTCTCAATTTAGCATAACTATTCTCTCGGACCAATACATGCAGTTGTGAATGTAGTATGTGTGCATTATCTTTTATGCAAGCAGAAATTACTTGCTCATTAATCAATTGAAATAGAAACAGGCAGTTTGTTGTCGGTAGTTTGGTAATGCATAAGACTAACTCTTATGGGCTAGATTGAGATGCTAGATTGGCCAAAAAATGTTGCAGATCAAGAAAAAAGTGTGGGAAAAAAAATTTAACACTCTATCTGGCTACTTCTCTCTCCTAGCAACTGCTCGCAGTTTAACTATCAACGAAATTGAAATGCTGAACTGTTCAGCGCTCAAAAAGTGATATAAACGCTGAACAATTCAGCGTTGTGCGAATATTGCATGGAATCAAAGCTAAACAGTTCGGCGTTCATGTGGAATTTGATTGAAGTCAAAGATATGGAATTTGAAGAATGAGAACAATCTCTGAATATCTATGTACATGTGGCGCACATGGACACGAGATTACATCTCAAAATAATTTTGGATCGTCCGTGTAAAAGTAAAAGATTATTTGGCGGGCCCATACCTAATCTTGTTGTTTTGGGAGGTGACAACTAACAGTAGATGACGTCTTGTCCTACTGTTGTTTTGGGTTGTTGTAAGAAGTGACAACTAAAATCGTAGATGACGTCTTGTCCTAGATGCAAGAAGTGACAACTAAACAGTGATGTTGACTGGATCAAGCGCTGTTTGATTCAGTCAAAGGAAAATTTTCATTTAACGCCGTACCGTTGAGCGCCCATCGGTGCACTCATCGGCGTTTTGCTGCTAGATTCGTCATCTCACAGGATTTAGAAGGTTGTCCATGCTGACGTGGATGGGCCAACCTAGCAGCTAAACATCTAGCCCGTATGACTAACAACACGTTTGTTTTTTCCTCTATATAGGTAGAGTGTTCTATATAGAGGTTTACCTTTATATCTATATAAATATCACTATATAATCTCTCTTAAAATCATGTTTGTTTGACCACTATCTAGCAACTCTATATTGTGTACTCAATTTTATATATTTCTCATTTTATCCTTATAATATTCAAAAAATCCATGAATATCCATTACAACCAAAGATGTTCAAAAATTCCAAAAGGAAAAAAATGTATTAGAAAATACAACCAAAGATGTTCACTTTTTCTGAAGCGGAGCGAAAGTATAACTTTTTTCTGAAACGGGGTAAAAATATCACTTTTTCTGAAACGGATCAAAAATATCACTTTATCTGAAACGGGCAAAAGTATCACTTTATCTGAAACGGGCGAAAGTATCACTTTATCTGAAACGGGCGAAAGTATCACTTTTTCTGAAACGGAAAAAAAAAAATCACCTTTTCTGAAACAGGGCAAAAATCACTTTTTCTGAAACGGGGCAAAAACATAACTTTTTCTGAAACAGAACGAAAATATCACTTTTTCTGAAACAGAACGAAAATATCACTTTTTCTGAAACGGGGCAAAAATTTCACTTTTTCTGAAACATGGAAAAAATATCACTTTTTCTGAAACATGGAAAAAATCACTTTTTCTGAAACATGGAAAAAATCACTTTTTCTGAAACGGAGCAAAAATATCACTTTTTCTGAAACGGAGCGAAAATATCACTTTTTCTGAAACGGAGCGAAAATATCACTTTTTCTGAAACGGCGTGAAAGTATCACTTTTTCTGAAACGGGGGAAGTATCACTTTTTCTGAAACGGGGCTAAAGTGTCACTTTTTCCTGCAACGGAGCAAAATATCACTTTTTTCTGAAACAGCGCGAAAATATCCCTTTTTCTGAAACGGGCGAAAGTATCACTTTTCTTGAAACATGTAAAATTTTAGATTTTAAATTAAGGAATTATTTTTGGACATTATAAGTTTGTTCGAGGATATATTTGTCATTTGAAGGTTTAATAGAGGTAGAGGCTCAAAAATAGCACCTCATTGGTGCTATTTGATTTCCTCTATATAGATAGAGATTTGCCTCTATCTTTGTAGAGGTAATGAAAAAAACAAACACCAAATAAATGGGACCCACCACTATATAGAGGCTAATAGAGGTTAGCCTCTACATAGAGGAAAAAACAAACATGATGTAAGCCTAATAGTAGAGATGGTGATGTTTGGTGCATTCTTTTCTATAAGAAAGAATGCCTTTTCTTCTCAAGCATGTGTCGTGTTATTTGATGAAAAATAGATATAAGTTGTATATCGTCCGTGATCTCTCCGAGTTTTCCGGTTTCGGTGGCGCGTTTCTCATTCGACTTTTTCCGAGTTATGACGCCTGATGCCTATTATTTTTTCTTGAAACATACTGCCATTCCTCTCCAGAAAAATCATCCTTTTCTATCGCTGATATTCCTTCTACTTGAGACATACCCCTTCCACAAGCTGCATCAACCCAGCTTTTTGCCATATCCAAAATTTGTCGAGTTCCTTGCTGCTGATGCTTGTCTTGATGATCACCTTCCTTGAGCTCTGCTGCGCTCCGTTGGAAAGATCGTCACCGTCCCAAAACCGCATGTCCGACACACTCGACTCGAGATTCGAATCCAAAATAATTATGGGCCTGAAACTAGTATCTCGAGTCTCGACCCCCTTGGTCACGTAATAACACTGGAGGCTATTGCATAAGAACGATTTTTTGGGGACCATGGTTTTCTTGGGGACCATGGTTTTATTTGGGTAAAGGCATTAGAAGTAATTTTAGGTCACCCCATATCTAGTTATTTATTTAATACTTAATCTACCCTCTTAATTAATTTTAGGTTATGATTAGTGAATAATTTAGTTAAAAACAATTAGTGAGATTAAATTAAAAGATGAGTTTATTATTAGTTGAGTAGAATTATTGAGAGAGTAGAGTTAGAGAAGATGAAGGAGAAAAACATGGAAAATAATTTTTTTTTCCAATTCACTAAGTTTGAGTATTCAAATGATGAAAACTCATCTGATTCTTCATCTCCATCCTCTCCTAGAATATTTGTTAATCTTCAAAATGATCCGGATTTGAACTGGATTTTGAACAGTTCGGTTACTTTATATGAAGAACAAGTAACCGAACTCATCTGAAGCTGTAGTTCGGTTGCCCCGTGAGATGAACAAGTAACCGAAATCATGTGAAAGTGTAGTTCGGTTACTTGTTCCAAACACGCAGGTTACCGAACTCTCAAATAATATAATTTCTAGGAGTTACAACGTTATGTTCGGTTGGTTCTCAACTAATCGAACTTTGGTGTACAAAGTTCGGTTGGTTCGCAAACTGCATGCACTTTTGATATAACCGAACTTTACGTAATATAAGAGTATATAAGTCTACAAAGTTCGGTTCTTTTGCAAACTTGAACCTAACAACTAACCTAACTTGAACCTAAGTTCGGTTTCTGCGATAAAATTATGAAGTTACCGAACTTAACAAACAAACAAAAAAGTGAAGTTCCAGCGTGTATTGGCTAAGTTCGGTTACTTTGTAGTTTTAAAAGTTTTTGCGAACAAACCGAACTTTATTGGCTAAGTTCGGTTATTTTGGAACTCAACATAGTGGCCACAACTACACAGTTCGGTTAGGCTGGATTTGTTTTTTTTCGGTTCTAAGGGTGGAGTTCGGTTACTTTGTAGTTTTAAAATTTTTTGCGAAACAACCGAACAGAGAGTTCGGTGACTTAGTTTTAAATCCAATAGAACCGAATTGTTCTTCGTGTTCTTCATTTTCAAGAAGTTCGGTTAGTAAACTAGGGTTTTTTGGAAAATCGGCCTTACCGAACATGGCTCTGTAACTCCTATTAAAACCCTATTTTGATGATTTCTATTCGATTGAAGCAATCAAAATCAAATTAAAGTGAAGGGTTTGTTGGAAAATACCTCCGGAGTGGTCCTATGGCAGAATCAGATTGCGGTTGGCGTCTTTTATACTCGATAAAATTATTATGTAACCGAACTTAATTGTGATTGCATTGATGTTGTTACATTTCTTAAATAGGCGGTGGCGGTGGTGGTGGGAGGAGGTGGTGGTGGTGGTAATCGGTGGTTGGTGGTGGTGATAATCGGAGATGGTGGTGGTGATGGTAATCGGCGGTGGTGGGCGGTGGTGGTGGTGGTGGTAATCAGTGGTTGGTGGTGGTGATAATCGGAGGTGGTGGTGGTGGTAATCGGCGGTGGTGGTGGGAAGAGGTGGTTGTTATATATATAAGTGGTTATTAGGTTGGTTTTAAATTAAATTAGGTTACGGGCAGGTTAGTCATTTCAACGTTTTAGGACACCCCTTATCCATATAGGGAAGGTGGCCTAATAAAATCATGGTCCCCTCAAAAAAATCATGATCCCTAAAAAAATCATTCTTGCATAATTTCCTTGTTTTTGGATGGTTGAATGAAAATTTGGTCATAATGATAGCTGAATAAATTTGGATCACGCTGATAAATTTTTGGGCCATAGTCGTGATGTAAATAGGGACGAATTTCATTCCTAACTCTCGTTTGAGAATACATTTTACAGAACCATTTACGTACTCAAAGGAGTGACATGGCCGGCATTAGCCCATTACATAATGAAGGTCATTCAAACTCGATGATCAAATAATGCGAAAGCATGCAAAGATGATGAACCAAATCAACACCACTGAATGGGTCAAAACACAAATTACCACTTACACCTCATAAGAGTAATCTTAATATTTAAGGGCATTCTGGTCCTCCCTTCTTAGTCTTCTTGAGGTCGTAGCAAGGGCAGACCTCTCTGTAGCCAGTAGTACCTGGGGGCACACACTTGCATGAATTGCAGCAACTCATGCAACCCGCATTGCAAAAATCAAAACGGTGCTTGGTCTTACTGCACCTCGTTGCACATCTCCCAGGACATTCTGTTAGCACCACACTGGGTTGCATAGACGCGGATGCGTAGACGCGGACACCACACGACGCGGACGCGGACACTGCAAAATTCTCAAAAAACTAGGACGCGGACACGTATATACATATTTTATTTATATATTATTATATATATAATCATGTATTTATACAACAAAGTCAACTATTTCGATTCTAAAAATTAAAAAATGATGCTACATGTGTATAAATTTCAAAAGAACAAAAGATATCGTTTGTTTATACACGTCGAAGGTCAAACAATCAGTCACTATTAAACACATGGCACAATCAAAATGCATTCATAGAATAACACATGCCCAACTAAGGGTATATGTGATGTCATTTCTAATTACAAAATCCTAATAAAGACCTAAATTATTGATATAAATGTTTGTCTTTCTTCATTTGGTTAATAATAGTAAAAATAAAGGAAGAAGTTTAAATGAAAATGAAAAAAAAATGTGTCGGACACGCGTCATCGATGCGTCCAAACCAGACGTGCGCAGGACGCGCAAATTGGTGCGTCGGACACGCTCATGTCAGCGTCCCGTGTCCGATGCTAGTCGGACGCGGACACGGCTCAAGAAATTGATCGTCCGTGCAACCCAGGCACCACATCAAGGGAACCACAGAATGTTTATCAGTCAGATATCTGACAATATTATCAGTCAAATGACACTGACTCTAGTGACGAGCATTTTTGAAGTCCTTAGTTATTAATGAGCACTATATTGAACACTATAATTGCTTCAGAAAAAAAGAACCATGATCTGAAACTAAAAGGGCTTTTTAATAAAGTAACCAACTTTTTGGGTCATAATTAAGAAACTGGCCGTTTTTTTGAATTGTTTTACAAACTGGCCGAGTCTGACTTTTTCCGTCCCGTTTTTTGAATAAAATGGGTAACATCAGTTAAATGCTTATGTGTCAGTTATCCTACTCAGTAAAAGACAGTTAGACCCTCACATGGATTGACTAGGTCGAGTTAATAACATGAGTCGTTTTCGAGCCAACTCAGTGACTCGGACCAAGTGAAGAACATCATTATGTAGGCATTTCTACATACATGTTGAGTGTGTAAAACAACCATGGGATTTGTAAATTTTTCCACATCTTCCTTCCCTTCTCCATACTCAGCAACACCAGAGTACCTGCAACATCACCTCTTGAACAACAGCTGCAACAAATCCTCACCTCTAATATCTTCATAAAGTATAAACCATAGCTACCAGACCCCATGTTGACTTCAAATGCTCATATGTAGCTGAATCCACAAAACTGCATCTGTAACTTAACCACCATCTCCATTTCTATAACTCTTGCCAACCCAGAAACCACCTACAACTCCAGCTGCAACTCCACTAGAACAACAACAGCGCAACTTCTCTGTAAAATCAATGCCTTCAACACATGCACATACATAAATGAGCCTCTTCATCTATTCCTTGTTTAATTTAGCAGACCCCATCTCTTCCCTGTTACAAGTGAACAATTGAAATCAAATCCCTTTGAAATCAACATAACTAAACTCTAATCAATTCTTATGTGCATGAAAATCAAATCTCTGCAACAATAATTGAAATCAAATACCCAATTAAAAGCTTACCATACCAGCAACAAAACTCATCCAAAATCCAACCAAATTGTTACTGATTCAAACCCAAATGATTTTCTTATCAACCACTGTTAATCATGATGGCAGCAGTACCCATTTAATTGATAAAATTAA
Source organism: Papaver somniferum (assembly GCF_003573695.1). Classification (NCBI taxonomy): domain Eukaryota; kingdom Viridiplantae; phylum Streptophyta; class Magnoliopsida; order Ranunculales; family Papaveraceae; genus Papaver; species Papaver somniferum. The sequence continues at coordinate 2,054,667 of NW_020621603.1, read as the reverse complement.
AAATCCTAATTAACGCAATCCCCTAATTTCTGAAGAACCCTAATTAAGGAATCCCCAATGCAACATCCAGAACCCTAACTGTTGAAATTAGATCCAAACGAACATGCATATGATGAATTAACACAAACCCATTGTCTCAAACTGAATCAATTCAATTAAAGTATTATCAAAAAATACAACTAACTGAATTAACAAGGATTACGAACAGTTGAGAGAAAGAGAGAGACTAAGAACAATTGAGAGAAAGGGAGAGACTAAGAACAGTTGAGACAAAGAAAATCTTCTGGTGGTTCATCCCATTTGTTGCAAACTCTAACTAAAATCAGAAGATGAAGGTCGCTGCTTCTCCGTTCCTGGCTTTAGAATTTTTTTTTCAAAATAGACTCTCGACAATGTAAAAACCAAAGAGAAGATACAAGGGTTAGATGAAGGATATGGTGGTCATTTTAAGTATAGAAATTGACTAAGTCAACTTGTTGGACCATCTTGGTGGGACCGTATGAAATAAATAACGGAAAGGCCAGTTTATAAAACATTTTGAGAAAACGGCCGGTTTATTAATTAGGGGTGTTGAAGTTGGTTACTTTATTAATTTGCCCAAACTAAAAAGCAAGAAGGTAAAACTTACGGGCTGGTGTCACGGTTCCTGGTCCGTAATATTTCCTTAATAAATCAGGATAACTCTGATTGTTTTTAAAATGTGATTCACAAAATAAATAAAAAAGTTAATTACAATTCAAAACCTAAAACTAAAATACAAATTTTTTTATAGCGAAATAGAGGTAGAACATACCCCTAGTCCTAATGCTGAGACCTGCAAGACATTAACAAAAGGATTGAAGTGAAACACAGCCAAAAGGTAAATGAAATTGAATTATAGAAAAATGTAGAGTACGTAGTTGATACCTGAGTGGATTCAAGCATGGAGATGGCAAGCACTGCGATTGCCATTTTCAAGTCAAGAATTTGGAAATAAAACTGTTTTTTCCGTTTGATAATGAGAGAAGCTTGACATACTCTCCCAATTTATAGATGATTTCTTGGGACTAACACATGGGATTATTAGTTGCTCGAAGGGTCTTGTACATGACAGCGTTAATATTACAAGTAATTATTGTTATTATTATTTAATTTAGTAAAGATCGAGTAAAAATTGTGTGCACTAGGAGAGATTTTCAACTGATATGCCATTGTGTGTACATATTTCATCATCAAACACGTGTATGTAGGAAGACACGTGGAGAGCATGCGGACCAAGTCATCAAAACATGATGACACACGCCCACAGCCAAGAAGCCCATCCCGTCGACGTCGGATCTTTGCCCGAACAAATCCAAGGGCAGAAGTTAAAAGATGTACCAAAAACACGATGTATTGCGGAGCACCAAATAACTCCCGAAGAGTTACTTTATCTCATCCCCAAAAGAAGCCAAGATCAACGGTGAAGAGAAGGTTGACTGACATGGACGTGACAGGGGCAGAAGACACTTGTCTGACACGAGCATGCGTCTCAACTACCCGCATTAAACACTCTGAGCAGTGTACGTGTCGATCAACCCGTGGAACGAACGAGGATGACTCTGCGTGATCAAGCAATGAACGAAGACCTCCGCGTGATGGACACAAAGCACAAGAAGATAAGGTTCCAACGGCCCTCAGAAACGGGTACCACACTCTAACCCTATAAATACCCCCTCTCCACCAAGAGAGAGGGGATCGGGAAAAAAAGAGAGAGAAGGAGAGAGAGAAGGATTGTGAGTATAAGTTTACCTTTTACAATTCACAGACCTATGTAAACTCCAAAGTCATTCGACTACCTCTGTAATCATCAAATGCATAGTGAAACGACAACCCCGTGGATGTAGGCCTTAGTGCTGAACCACGTAAATCCCAGTCTTATTTACATTTCAGCACTTTACATTCATTTGATACTCCACGAGTTTTACTTTTATACTTCGTTTTCTTTATCTTCCTCTATGTGAACGCCCCTGGTGATGATATTAGATGAGGCTATGATAAACCCGAAGGTTTTGAGCCAAGGAATCAATGCAATTGTCTCATCAGTGCGAGTATGTATATAGAGTGTGAACATTGTTTGTGAAGATATAGATGCCTTCGTATTTACATGTTCACAATTTGGCGCTAGAAACATGGACTTCGTCCCGGTAAAAGATTTATCTTATCCTGTGATTTCATCTTAAACTAGCATATGATTGCTATGCTTCATTAGCTCTGACAATATTTATCTTTTGTTAACTTTACCATATTCAAAAACACACCCGTTATCTTCAATAGCTCCGGCAGTATCTATCGAAGCAGTTTAAACTGGTTAAAAGATTTATTGCTTAGATCCATGGATTTACATTTTTTAGATCTCGTACGGACCTGTCTTTTCGGTGGGTTTTCGTAAATTTTCAAAGGATCTACATGCATTTTCAAAGGGATCTTCTCGCGTTTTCACGTACTTTCAATGAATCCGCACTTTTAATAAGACTTTAACCCATGTATTTTAACTCATATGTTTTAATCAAATGAGCCTCCCTAAAAGTTTTCTCTGTGGCCCTCGGGCAGTTTTTCCCTGTCTTGGAGTAAGGTATTTCGCAAACTAACCCGATCCGCACAGACATTTCTGTTTCTCGCTGTTTGAAATTCCCTTGTGCAGAAAGAAAGCGACAAAAGGACCCACGATGGAAAAGACGCAGGAAGCAGGAAAATCCAAAGCCTCGTCAAAGGAAGCACCAAGGACAACCCCGGTCATCACCCGAAGCAAGCAAAAAGGAGACAAAGCCAAAATGACTAGTCAGAGGCAGGATACTGCGGAAATCACTTCGCCTATGAACGCTAACTCCGTTGCAGCCGCGACTCTCAGAGCAGCGGCGACAAAGTACAGTATGGCTGCGGCAGCCCCGAAGGCTGCAGAAGCCAGCAAAATTTTTTCTACGAATCAATTTCATCAACCAAAAGAAAGGGTGAATGAATCCAGAACACATCAACCCGCGCACCCGCCAACCTTCGGAATGCCATCAACAAACGATCAGAATCAAACTGTGCCGGCGACTTTAACACCGCAGATGGGCACTCATACTGATTTGGAAATGCCAACAATCGAAGATGAACCTCTACCACCTTTAGTTCAAACCGTAGAAGAAGGCGGCACCATGGATGTAGTAGCACGAGCTGGGACTCCCAATCAGGGGTCAAACCAATCACATCGATTGATGGCTGATCTTGAAGAATTGAAGAAGAGCCAGCAGGTTTACGCAGATGCCGTAGCTCTGCTGGCCAGAGAAAATCAAGATTTAAAAGACCGGATTTCCCTAAGCAGGAAGACCAGCCAACAACTTGATGAAGCAAATTCAAAGGCACCAGAACCTAATCGAGACCGAAGAGTCATCGTAGCAGCTAATGGAGACGCGGCTAGGGGAAGTAGCGCATCCGACCCGGATTATAATGATGGAGAGTCAGACTATGACGAGCAGAAGAGCGTAGGGCACCACCGCGCGATGGAAGAGCTGCGTGATGAAATGATGGCCGAGATCAGGCAGTTAAAAACTAGACAAGGCGGGGGAAGGTTAGAAGAGGTCATGAGAGAGGCTAACTCCACGCCCCTAACTCATCGCCTGGCTAACACCCCTATTCCGCTGAAGTGCCCTGTCCCGACCTTCGAATGCTATGACGGATCCAGTGATCCCGCTACACATATTCGGTATTATAACCGTGTCTTAGCCAGATGGAGTCAGAACGACGCCGTACTCTGTAGATACTTCCCATCAAGCCTGAAGGGATCGACATTTTCTTGGTTTGATAATTTGCCGCTGGACTCCATCCACTCCTACGATCAACTCGCAGAAAAGTTCTTAAGAACTTACATGTACAACAAGGCTGTTAACACCGGAATGGATAAGCTCTTTTCGCTGGCAATTGGCTACAAGGAAAACTCGAGGGAATACACTAACAGATGGCACAGATCTGCCAAGCCATAGGAAGTGTGGACCCAGTGGTAAGTATCAACTGCTACAAGTGGGGATTAGACCAAATGAGTCCACTATTTGTTGAGATTCATGGAAGCGTGCCTAATACAGAAGGAGATCTTCGAATAATTATTGAAAAGCACGCTCGTCTTGAAGAAATCCAGCGTGAAAACCCGAGGGCGTACCCGCAGAGGTCTCACCGTACCAATTCCGCAGAACAAACCAATGGGGCCAAAAGGAATAGCTCAGTGGAACGTCCTCACGAAGATAGGAAGGAACGAAGGGATGAACGACGAAAAGACGATCGAAAATTCGAAGATCAAGTTTACACGAAGCTCAATGCTAGATATGCTCGGATCTTGCGAGAGATCAAAGGAAGGGAAAATTTGGAGTGGCCATGGTCTAAGGGAAAACAACCCCCAAGAACCGAGAATTCTAAAGATTACTGTGAATATCACTGCTTCAACGGACACCAGACCGAGAAATGTAAAAACCTCAAAATAATGATCCAAAAACTGATTGATGCTGGCGAACTCCAAAATTACATACGAAAGGAGGTCGCCGAGGATAGATCCAAACGGATCAAGCCAGTCCAACTTCCAGAGGGGAGCCGCACAATCAACACCATCTCGTGTTCTGAAGCCACAGGGCCCTCACTTACAGCACAGATAGGAAAGAGGCTACGGAAGCAGTTCGAGGACCGCTGCGAATTGTATAAGATTAATGGTGTAGAGGTGGACGAGCACGAAGAGTGGATGGACTCACCTATTATCTTCGATGCTGAAGATATCGAAGAAGATATGGAAGACCATAACGACCCCCTGGTCCTAACACTACCAGTGGCTGGATGTAACCTCAAAAAGATCCTCATAGACGGGGGAAGCTCAGTAAACGTTCTATTCTACGACGCATTCAAACGAATGAAGCTCCATGAAGAACAACTAATGACCTGTTATTACACCATCTACGGATTCAATGGAGCACCCACGAATCCATTGGGAGACATCGTGTTGCAGGTTAACGCCGGACCCATGAAAGTAGAAACACGATTCAGCGTGGTTGACGCCCCATCCCCCTACAACGCCATTATTGGACGAAAGTGGTTACATAAACTCAAGGGAGTGGCGACAACTTACTACCAATATCTCATATTCCCTACACCTGAGGGAGTGATGGAAATCAAGGGAGATCGGGTCTCTGCAAGAGAGTGCCAAGCCACTCAGGATCGTATCAACAACGAACAAGAAGAGCAGCGAAAAACCCGAAAAATTAAAAATAAAGAAGCCGCGAAAGAAAAGGCCATAGACCTGTTCCTCAAGGAAACCACAGGGAGGGGTTTGACAAAGGATGATAATGTCCTAAACACAGAAACAGGTACTTCAACAGCCAACAAAGGACAGAAACATACCAAATAGCAATCAAAGAACGTCCCAGTCCTCGGGGATCCGAAGCTGGTGTTCACACCAGTAGAGCCCGTAAAAGAAATCAACATAGGAATGGAAGAAAACCCGAAGATGATCAAAGTAGGGACCATAATGGACGAAAAAAGAGAAGATTCCTTAACCAAATTACTTAAAGAATACGCAGATGTATTCGCCTGGAAGCTAGGAGATATGCCGGGGATTGACCCGAAAATAATCCAACACGAGCTGCGCATCAAACCAGGCACGCCACCTTTCAGGCAGAAAATAAGAAAAGTTGCACCGGAGTACCATAAGGCAGTGGAAAAAGAACTTCGGAAACTGCTAGAAGCGGGGTTCATTAAATAAGTAAAGCACCCTACATGGATCTCCAACATGGTAGTCGTTCCTAATAAAAATGGAGGGGTTAGGATACACATCGAGTTTACTAACCTCAACAAGGCATGTCCAAAGGACAGCTATCCCCTGCCAAGCATAGATCAGCTGGTTGAAGCAGTAGAAGGATACGAAGAGCTGTCATTCATGGATGGATATTCTGGCTACAACCAAGTAGCCCTGGCAGAAGAAGATCAATTACACACAACATTCTACACCCCACATGGCCTTTATTGCTACACTATAATGCCCTTTGGACTTCGAAACGCAGGGGCAACGTACCAAAGAATGGTCGATGCTATCTTCAGGCCATGGATTGGTAGTATCTTAGAAGTCTGCATTGATGACATGCTCGTCAAAAGTAAGCTGCGCAAATATCACCATCAGGATCTGAGAGATATCTTCGAAGCAATGAGGAAGCATCACATGAAAGTAAATCCAGAGAAATGCACTTTCGGTGTCACCTCAGGGAAATTCCTCGGATATCTGGTAACAAAAAGGGGCATTGAGGTAGACCCAGCGAAGATTCAAGCCATAGTAGAAATGCCATCCCTGAAGAATTTAAAAGAAGTGCAGAAGCTCAATGGGTCCATAGCAGCCTTGGGCAGATTTATTGCCCGATCCTCGGACAAATGCAAACATTTTTTCAATATTCTCAAAAAAGGGAGTAAGTTTGAATGGACCGCAGAATGCGAAGAAGCCTTCCAGAAAATCAAAGAACACCTGGCTTCAATTCCAACCCTGCAGAAGCCTGATCCTGATGAGGTTTTGGCATTGTACATAGCAGCGACAGAAGATGCAGTTAGCGCAGTGCTGGTCAAAACCAATACGAAGATAGAACAACCTATCTATTATGTCAGTAAGACCCCCAATTCTGCGGAAAGGAACTACACGAAGATCGAACAACTTATCCTGGCCTTGGTATGGGCTACTCAAAAGCTGAGAACCTACTTCCTAACTCACTTCATCCGGGTCCCATGCAAAGCACCACTGGAAGCAGTCCTCAAAAGCGCGGGAAAAGTAGGCAGAATAGCCAAGTGCAACACCCACCTGGACCAATTCAACATCATTCATGAAATTCAACATTCCCGAAAATCCCAAGTTTTGGCGGATTTCTTAGCAGACCTCCCCCTGGACAACGACGAAGAGATTAAGGGAATACCAGAAGCCGAGGAAGAAAGCAAGGATCCAATGTATATCCTCGAACCCGCGAGTCAAAGGGAAGTCTTCGTCGATGTTTCCAAAAATAAGGAAGGAGCAGGAATATGCATTGTCATCACCACCCCAACCGGAGAAAGGATCGTACAACACTCAGGTTAGAATTAAAAGAGCATACTAACAACATCGTCGAATACGAGGCAGTCGTACATGCCCTCCGTTTAATAATAGAGATGGGGGTAATCGATGTAAGACTGACAAGTGATTCGCAGATTGTCATACGACAAATAGGGCTCGAGTACAATGTGTACGACGACACCCTCTCAGCTTACATGGCCTTGGTCCAAACATTGGCATCACAAATTCCGAACATCAAGTTCCGGCACTTAGGAAGAAGGGATCTCAGGCACGCGGATGCCCTAGCATATATATCATCCATGATGAAGGACAAAAGCGTCGAAGCTATTAAAATAACAAGGGTATACGAGCCTTCGATTGCATCACAATTCTCCTTCGCTACCAATCAAGATACAACGGAAGAAAATATCGAAGACCAGGTAGGAGAAGACATCCATAACGATTTTGACGAAGAAGATATCCTGTCAAGAGCAAATCAAGACGAAGATTTCAGCAACGAAGATGATTGGAGAATGGTGATCCATGCGTTTCTCGAAGAAGGAACCTTACCCGCGGATCATAAACAAGCTAGGAAAATACTCTCCAAAGTAGGAAGATATGATCTTCGGGATGGGGTCCTGTACAAGAAATCCTTCCTAGGACCGTTACTATGTTGCTTGTCCAGGAAAGAGGGGCATCGAATTCTAAACGACATCCATTATGGTGACGCAGGGAATCATAGCGGCATGAGATCACTAGCCGACAAAGCAAAAATGCAAGGATATTAATTGCCACAATGATACAGGATGCCGCAAGAATGTCCCGACGATGTGAAGAATGTCAGCGTTTCGCCAAAAAGATACACGCGCCAGCAACAACGTTAAATTATGTAGATAGCCCGTGGCCATTTGCAAAATGGGGCATAGATATCGTTGGGCCTTTCATCGATGGATCAGGGAAAAGACGGTTTTTGATAGTAGCCACGGACTACTTCAGTAAATGGGTGGAAGCTAAAGCCTTAGCCAGGATCAGAGAGGTGGATGTGTTTACTTTCATATTCCAGAACATCATTTGAAGGTTCGGCATACCAGCGGAAATCGTGTCCGATAATGGTAAGCAATTACAGGGTAAAAATATAGACATGCTCTTCGATACTTTCACAATAAGGAAGAACAAATCTACCCCCATATACCCTCAAAGCAACGGACAAGCGGAAGCCACTAACAAGACCCTCGCCCTTATCCTCAAAAAGCAATTAGACGAACATAAGGGGCGATGGTGTGAACAGTTGCACAATATGTTATGGGCATACAGGACAACACGAAGATATGCCACTGGGGAATCCCCGTTTCTCCTCACTTATGGAGCTGAAGCAGTCATCCCAACAGAGATCCTCATGCCAACCACAAAGACCGAAGCATGGGAGAAAAATCTCACAACAGACATGATGTTAGAGAGATTGGACGACCTGGAAGGAAGCAGGGAAGCAGCATTGCAGAAGATGGAAAATTATCAACGAAGACTAGCAAGGGAGTACAACAAAAAGGTAAAGCTTCGAAATTTTGTAGAGGGGAAGTATGTGCTAAGAACAATCCCACAGTATCAACGAGAAAAGAAATGGGGAAAGTTAGCACCTACATGGGGAGGACCTTTTATAATACACGACATTGCGTGAAACTGTTCCTACTATCTTCGCAATCTGAAAGGAGAGGTCCTCCGGCATCCTTGGAATGCTAAGTGGCTCAAACCGTACTACCCATAGGAGCAAAGCAGCTTTGCATCTGCGTGAAGAATACCAGAAGAAGAAGGCAGCGTAACCGCTCTACATGTTTTTATCTCTGGACGAGGAGTAGCAGGCCTAAACCTATCAATCAAACAAGCTTTATGAAACCTTCAAGTAAACAAAACTTATCAACAATATTGGGGAAAGTATTTAATCTACAATCTCTCAGGGCTCCCCCATCAGTGTCCACGAGTGTAAGACCAGGGGGAAGGCACCCAGCAGAAATAGATACCCAACCAATCTTAAGGCAACGGGTCGACGGAATGGGTGTATGTAAATATTTTAACCCCATATCCTAGAACGTTTCCTCGGCCCCCACCGTCTGGGAATCCTCTGTCCCAGGGTTCGCTAGCGGGGTGACAGGTCTCAAGATGATCACGAAGGTACCTCCCTTCGGTATCGCACCCAAACACTTAAAACATTCTTCTTTTGTTTTTAATGTCCTTCCTCACAATGCTTAAAATAAAAAACAAACTGATATTGCAGGTATATCAAAAGAAGGATCCATTTCATAAAGGTTGGTTACAAAAAGCGGCAAGGCCAATTCAAGAAAAAAACACATCAAAAACATTCTTTTTACAAAATACTATCAAAATCTAACTGAAGGCTAATGCCGTGGTTTCTACATGGAAGATGCCGCCCTATCAGCAAGGTTGTTCCGAAGAGTTGAAGGGACGCTCCCACCAGAAGAGGGTCCCGAGGAGCCAGGCAAGGAGGCAGGTACAGGACGACGCAGATAGCTCTTGACGAGGCCATGCTCGGTCTTAAGGCCAAGCTCAATCTTCTTCAGCATCTTGTTTGTCTCCTCCGCCAATTGACACCGAGCCTTATGCATAATAACTGTCGTTCGCTGGTGGGATTGAAATAACAACGAGGATAGACGATTCACTTCTTTAGAAGCAGCAACAACGGCCTCCTCGCGGGATGCCACCATACTCTTAAAATAATTAGTCTGTCCTTCCTGCTGCGCTAAGGAAGTTTGAGCCTTTTCAAATTTTTCATTTGCAACGCGGAGTTGTCCCTCGAGCACTGAAAAAGACAACACAAGGGAGTTAGCACAGAAAAGACACAATCACACTCGACGAAATAAGGTTATACCTTCGACACAAGCCGAAGCCTCTTCATAGTCATTAACAACCGTGTCTCGCGCTTCATCAAGATAGTCATATTCCTCGAATAATTTCTTATAATCTAGTTGAAGGTTGGTGAGAGTAAATTGACTTGCATCTATTCTACCTGCTTCATTGAATCCATGTGACGAAGGTGGTTGACTTCGTTGTTTATCTCTGTTACCCCTTTGCATAGTCTGTACATACATACTTCGAGATTTCTCTCAGACTCAGCCTGGCAGGATATTTCAGCGCGAGACGCAGCAAGGGATTTGCTGAGAGCCCCAACCTCGGCTCTGGCATCGTCCCTTTCCGTGGCAAGACACAACATACTCTCCTTAATTCCCGGAAAAGGAAGGGAGCGAGCCTTTCGTAATTCCTCTTCCAGAAGATGTATTCTAGCCTCTAACAACGAAGTACGCTCACGGGATTCCCGCAGATTCTCACGTGTCCACAGCAGCGTACCATTGAACAAAATACGGTCATGGTTATACAGATTCTGCATATCAACCATCTGAACATGCCTTGCGCGCCATCCCTCAGCCCGAGCGTCCCACTTTTTGGCTTCACTCTTAATTTTTTCGACCAACTATTTGATACGAGATTTTTGTCGTTCCCTTTCATTCCGAAGCCATATCAGCTCGGGGACTCCACCCACTGAAGATAGGGTGGGGAGACTCAGACAGAACAACAAAGTAGTAGAAAGGAATTACGAGGGATAAAAGATGGAGAAGAACTAAACCTGTGAAAGCTGAAACTTTGCCGCGAGTTTGCTCTAACTCAGCGCGAACGGTGGCAAGCTCTGAGCGAAGACCAGCCTCTGCCTCACCCAGCCTTTCTTTCTCTTTAAGGCTATTCTTCAGTTCTTCTATCTCCACCTCAGCCGCAGATAATGCCTTTTCCCTGTGACGAAGCTTAGCCTCCAGCTTCAAAGACTTCGCTTTAAAGAATTGATACAACACATGGTTACAATGCTCACTCTTCATCATCTACACATCAAACGACAAACATTATTACACCGAAGGATTCGAGTGTCACGAAGAAATATGTACGAGGACTTACCTCCAAGACACGCTGCTGGGGAAAACCATATTGGTACCCATAGGCTATGGCCATCATTTCAGCAACAGAAGATGGAGGGTCCGCTACGAGGGTAGCCTCGGGAACACTCAAGCTTTTCCCCCACATCTCGGCAACACGCGCCTCAGAAGATAGCTCCATCATCCGACGAGTATAAGCATCAGAATCTTTCTCGCCAGCAACCACCGGGGCAGGATGAGGAACAAACAGCAGACTCTTTTTCTTGAGCCAATCCATTATGGCATCCTCACCCTCAAACATAAGCGAGTGAGGGAAATCCTCGGAAGGTGAGTCAACCAAAGACTTCCCCTTTGCTGTCATCTCCCCATCAGCACAAGTCTCGGCACCACCACGGGCAGTAGGATCATCCGCACCCTCACTCTGAACAGCAGCATTTTCCTTACCAAAATCCCCGAGCACGTCCCAATTATCATTGGGGGAAAGTAAAGAAAAATCTTCGGGAAAACCGAGGGAATCATCAAGAAGTTCCCTTGAGGAATATATCCTGTCAAAGGAGAACCCTTGAGAAATGGTGGGGAGAGTTTCCGCAGCCTCACCTCCTCCGATAAATTCCGGATCACCAGGGTTATCACCAGCAGGAGCAGACATTTCTGCGGTAACACCTCCCTCGGCCACCACGGTACTATTTCCCCCATCAACACCATCACAACCCGCACCAACCTCTTCCTCGACAACAGGAGGGGAAGTATCAGTGCGTTCTTCCCGATCAGACATTTCCTCATCCTCGACAAACTCTTCGATCACCGGACTGGTAACTTCTTCATGAACCTCAGCCTCACCCGTTACGATGGTAGAAGACTGCTTGGGCCCAATCTTTTTCTTTTTCGACACCTGCAAATCAATACACGTCCCACAAAAAGAGTTATTTCCTTATACACAGTTTGATTTTCAAAAAAGGAGGGGCGCGGCCAGAATATGCAATAACCATACCTTGGTAGTAGCGGCACTCTTCGGTGGAAGTATAGCACCAGAACCCTCTTCCTCTTCTCCATCAACAACGTCGAGAGCATAAGGAAAGTTCATGCCCTCAAAATTTAAACGTCAGGGACAGAAATCTCCATAACGAGCAGGAGGAGAATCACGAGGCCTTCTACTCTCAGAAGGACGCCAACCTCGCGGACCGGGAATCCAACCATACGCCCAAGGACCAATAATTTCAATGACAGTGGCATGCCACTCATAATCATGGTCACGCTTGATCCTTTCACGAGCAGGAAAAAGTTTCCGCTGAGCCGACCCCTCGGTGCCTGGAACTTATTTAAGTTTGGCATCACTCACCTCACTTAAGAGACGAATTTCTCCCCGAGGAGCAGCGAGGTTACGAAGACTAACGCTCCACGGTTTACGGTTCCTACTATTGACATAATCCCCAAAGGAGCTGTTGAAGTGTTTAGGAGTATACCACTCCCTCTCAGCGGGATCTGGAACGTAACATGTCATCGTCGTCTCCCCCTTACTCCGCAGATAGCATTCCCTCAGTGCACGGAGATAGTTCCCCTACAATTGCGACATGGAACGACTATGAGTATTGGTGGACGAGCCTTCGCGACCAGCCAACACGTCATAATAAAATGAATCACCAGACTTATACAACGGCAGCATAAGACCCGCCTCGAAGGCTCCAACCGTAGTCAACAGGTGAAACTCATCAAACTGATACTTCGAGATGAGCTCGTAAGTAATATCATCCTCAGGGGCATAGAAACGAACCTCGAAGGCTTGAAGCTCATGCTTTTCCTTGAAAACTTCAAGGTAAATGTGCTTAAACGTGACTTTCTTCTTGCTAACCGAAACGCTGCGTATCACCGGGGCAGCCTCCTCTTCTTCCGCGATCTCGGACGAACCAACAAAAGCTTCGGAATATTTTCTTTTGAAAGAAGGATTTTTAGATGATTCAGCTCTCGGCACACCACCTTTGGAGTTCTTCCCTTTGAAATAAAGTACTGGAGGCGGCGGCAGAGGGTTCTGCACGGGCACTATAGAACGAAGAGGGGGAATATCGAAGGCGCCATCACGAGGAGGTGTCTGCGTACACCTGGAGTCATCACGAGGACGAGAAGGAGCACGGCTGGCAGCGTATCGAGACCCGGAAGGACCCTTCGATGGATCCCCCTTCCTAGGAGGAGAAGTCTTCGTCCCAGAAGAAGACGAAACTTTACTACCGCGGGGATCCATTTGCGACAATTTAGAGAGATCTCCCCCATGTGGAGATGTATTAGACTCTCTACGCGGAGGGGATCTCGTCAGACTGGAAGCCGGAGTTTGATAAGGAAGCCGCGGACGGTCATACATGCCTGCGAGGAGGTACAAAAAACAAGTTAGAAGCAAACACGAGGGCATCACCAAAGATCAAAAAACCACAAAATTAACAGTTCATCTCAACATAGCCCAGAAACCCTAAAAATAGCATACATGCATACATGCATGTATAACCTAAAACCCTAAAACCCTAAACTTAACAGTTCAATCAATACAATTGAAACAATGGCCTCCTCGACTTGAGAAGAAGAACAGGGGCAAACTAGCATACATGCATCAAAAGATGTTCTTCATCACAAACAAGGTACGACAGCAGCATGAAATTTACAATCAACACAATCAACACAAAACTTAATACAACAGAAACGAAGAAAAGAAACCTTACCACCATAAGCAAAATCCAAAAAGAAGACAAATGCGAGAATTTAGTGGTTGAAGAACAAAAGATGAAGTCTGACAGGGAGAATGAAATTAATTTTCAAGGAGAATGAAATTAATTTTCTCTCTTCTCCTTAATATACTCGAAAGAAAGAGAAGGAAGTTAATGGAGGAATGGGAAACGTGCCCATTAAATGAGCAGTTAATGCACGAGTAAGAAACGTGCCCAAGTATCTAGGAGAAGTTATTATGAGAGAGGAGGAATATGTAACGTCTGTTTTCTTCAATGCTCCCACTAAACACTCAAGCCCGAAGAAAAGGGGCAAATTGTGTGTACATATTTCATCATCAAACACGTGGAGAGCATGCGGACCAAGTCATCAAAACATGATGACACACGCCCACAGCCAAGAAGCCCATCCCGTCGACGTCGGATCTTTGCCCGAATAAATCCAAGGGCAGAAGTTAAAAGATGTACCAAAAACACGATGTACTGCGGAGCACCAAATAACTCCCGAAGATTTACTTTATCTCATCCCCAAAAGAAGCCAAGATCAACGGTGAAGAGAAGGTTGACTGACATGGACGTGACAGGGGCAGAAGACACTTGTCTGACACGAGCATGCGTCTCAACTACCCGCATTAAACACTCTGAGCAGTGTACGTGTCGATCAACCCGTGGAACGAACGAGGATGACTCTGCGTGATCAAGCAATGAACGAAGACCTCCGCGTGATGGACACAAAGCACAAGAAGATAAGGTTCCAACGGCCCTCAGAAACGGGTCCCACACTCTAACCCTATAAATACCCCCTCTCCACCAAGAGAGAGGGGATCGGGAAAAAAAGAGAGAGAAGGATTGTGAGTATAAGTTTACCTTTTATAATTCACAGACCTATGTAAACTCCAAAGTCATTCGACTACCTCTGTAATCATCAAATGCATAGTGAAACGACAACCCCGTGGATGTAGGCCTTAGTGCTGAACCACGTAAATCCCAGTCTTATTTACATTTCAGCACTTTACATTCATTTGATACTCCACGAGTTTTACTTTTATACTTCGTTTTCTTTATCTTCCTCTATGTGAACGCCTCTGGTGATGATATTAGATGAGGCTATGATAAACCCGAAGGTTTTGAGCCAAAAAATCAATGCAATTGTCTCATCAGTGCGAGTATGTATATAGAGTACGAACATTGTTTGTGAACATATAGATGCCTTCGTGATTTACGCGTTCACAGCCATCAAGTGATGTAATGCAGTGTGTCACTGTTCAGGCTCATTTCAAAACCAACATTTTTAGGCAGCTATTTGTGCATGTTCTGGTTTGCGAGAAGAAGAGTTCATTAGAGAATGGGGGGAGTCGGCACAGCTACTGAAGAAGTCTTCAATTATTATGAAGTGTTGATAGAATTTAATTCGAGTTCACATCCTAAAATAAGCTCTACGAGATCAAATTTGTTCTTCAAAAAACTCACGATCGACTTCTTCGTGCCACAAACAAGATTAGAAAAATATCGAATTTCCAAGGAGCTATTTTCGATACCATGTTCTAGATCTCACTATGTTCAATTCGGTTATTAGAGAAAGTCTCCCCTATAAAATGACTTGAATATCTGTCCCACAATGAACATTTAATGGGATCACAATGCCTTCACATGCATGCACGCATGATACACGCAAACACGTTTCCTCATATTTACAATAGCATAACAAATTCCTAGTTATATTTATAATTTTAATAGCATAACAAATTCCTAGTTAGAAATTTGGCCCATTATAATAGCATAACGAATTCCTAGTTAGCAATTTGGCCCATTATTCGCGAGTTCCAATTCACCCGTCCAAATACTGCCCCGACCTGAAAATGCAAATGCTATAGCCTCACCGATTGTTTGCATTTATTAGGAAGATTTTTAGTGCAGGGAGGCAAAATGTGACCCGAGGAAAGAAAAAATTGTAATAAACCTAATTAGTAAGTCGATTATGATTTTTGCTCTCCTCATATTATATGTTGCTCTCCCTCTAATGAAACTTTAGAAATTCTATATCAATGCGTTAAAAAAATCATCATCAATCTACCGAATAATCAAGATGAGATCAATTTGAGATTTTGTAGACGAAAGCTTAGTCAGAGCTCTTATATTGTTGTCATCCGTGTTCTTACATCTAATGCTGTTGTTTCCTTCACTGATGCCACTTTATCTGATTTACAGCTCAAGCATCCTTCGGCACCACCATCAGTTTTCCTTTCTGCAACTTGTGAAGTAGATGCTGCTATAGCTAGTAATGATATGGTTTTGAATAGAATTAAGAGCTTTACTAAAGGTACAGCCTGCGGCAGGGATGGTCTTCATGCTCAACACTTGCTCGATGCCCTCAGTGGTCCTGCAAAAGCTTTAACACTTGCTCGATGCCCTCAGTGGTCCTGCAAAAGCTTTAACAGATGAGCTCCTTGTATCTATTTGCTGCTATTGTGAATCTCCTATTAGCTGGTAAGTGCCCTACACAACTTGGTAAGTTTATTGCTAGTGCACAACTTGCTCCTTTACTTAAACTTGGAGGGATGATTAGACCTATTGCAGTTGGTATTATATGGAGAAGACTAGTTTCTAAGATTGCTGTTTCACTTGATAGTACGGATATGACTAGTTATTTAAGTGATTTTCAATTCGGCGTACCACGTGGAAGTGAAGTCATTTTACACTAAGCGAGATATTATAAGCATAAATCATATCCAAACAAGTATCACGATGATGGTAGTGATTCCGTACCTGCAAACATAAACCACATCCAGACAAGTATCATTTCCATATGTGGTTTATGTTTATAATATCCCGCTGAAATCAAAACCAAGGAGATATTATAAACATAAACCACATCCAAACAAGTATCACGACGATGGTAGTGATCCCGGACCTGCAGATATAAACCACATCCAAACAAGTATCATTTCCATATGTGGTTTATGTTTATAATATCTCGCCGAAATCAAAACCAAAGAGATATTATAAATATAAACGACATCCAAACAAAGAGATATTATGATATCTTTGGTTTATGCTTATAATAATATCTCTTTGGTTTGACCCTATCAAGCAAAAAAGCCTTGGCTCCGTCAATGATGGAATGAATTGTTACACTAGTTATTTTCTTGTAACTAATAAGTTTTGTTAGAGCATAGCTCGGTTGAACCCACCAAGCGTTGGCATGTCAAGTTTGGATAACAGTAAGGATCATAGCCTCATCTATTTTTTTTTCATATAACAGTAGCATCTCACACAGAATGAGCTATGAAAATCGGCGAAAACTCGACGACTAAATCGGAGCAACTCAGTTCATTAATTTCTTCGAATTTTCGATCTCTGCAACAAGTTTTTCATTAATTCAGGTGTTATCAATGATTGGTGGTAATAGATTTTAAGATTATGAATCTTAAATGATGCAAAATTCTTCTTTAATTACTGAAAAACTTCAAGAAAATGGATCCAGTTTTACATCCAAAATAAACCAATCGGGAAAATTTTTAGATACTTCAAATTCTGCTTCGATAGAGAATACTACTTCAGATGATTCTCTTTCTCTTTTCGTTCCTGATGACGTGATTGGCGAATGCTTGGATGAATGGAAGTTTAGTTTAATTGGAAAATTAAATTTAGTCAAACTAAAAATGGAGGTGGTTGAATCTTCTTTGAGAAAGCAATGGATTCTTACATGTAAACTTCAACTTACCCCTTTAGGTAAGGGTTTCTTTATTATCAAACTTGAAAATGAAATAGATAGAAACTTTGTGTGGAAAGGTCATTGGATAGTTGAGGCTCAAGATTTAACTCTAAGAGCTTGGGAGCCAAATTTTAACCCAGAAAACCAGAAATCATCAAAAGCTTTCGTTTGGGTATTTTTTTCCTGGATTATGTATTGAATATTGGAAGGAATCAATTCTCCTACAGTTGGGTAATAAAATTGGTAGAGCAATAAAAGTTGATTCTACTACATTGAAGAGAGAAAGTGGATATTATGCAAGTGTTTTGGTTGAAGTTGATTTAGAAAAATTTATCCCTAGCAAAATTTTGGTAGAATCAAAGTATGGTAAGTTTGATCAATGTATTCAGATTCCTAAAATTCCAAAATATTGTAATCATTGTAAGACTCTAGGGCATTATGTTGCAGAATGCAGATTTAAAGGAAGAGATCAGCAACAAAATTTTCCTTCTTCAGTTAAACCAAAGAAAATTTGGAGGAAAAAGGTACAAGAAGTAAAAGTCCCTCCAGTTATTGGTTTTGATATTTGTGGCTCTCCAAAATGTCAGGAAACTCCAACTTCAGTTTGGCAGGTGGAATCATTATTTAGTGATGAAGAAACAATATATGCAATTATACCTCCAATTAAGCACTCAGGTGAATCTTCTAATTCTGGAAGTTTTCATATATTACAAGACAGACCTGAAGAATTTCCTAGTTTATTAGAATCAATCAAACATTTTCCAGTTCTACCAGTTAACAAGATACTTGAGGCCAATGCAGTTGCTCCTTCAGTTAATAATGTGGTGAAATTTATATCTTCAAGACCAATAGCAAATACTTCAGTAGCAGGGGAAATTTCTAAAGGGGGTATGAAGAATAAAAGTAAAAACACCAAGCCTATTAGAAATGTTACAACAAGAAATCAAGCTGCTAAAAATTCTATAGGTAATGGATTGGGAAGCAAGAATTCAGCTGGATTGAGAAATCCTAATTCTTCTCAACAACCTTCTAAATGAGAGTACTATACTGGAATATCAGAGGCTTAGGAAGATCCCAAGCCAAAGATAAACTAAGAAGTTTAGTTAAAAGTTTTTGTCCCACTTTAGTTTGGATCTCTGAACCAAAAATAAGAGTCAAATCAGATTCATGTACAAATCTTAGGCTTTCAGGTATGAATAAAAAGGTAATTCACAATTCATCTGATACAAGAAAAGGAAATATTTGGTTAATGTGGAGTGCTTCCATAAAGGAACCAATGGTGATATCTACTTCAAATCAAGCAATAACTGCCGATGTTGGGGGGCATTTGGTAACAAGTATTCATGCATATTCACTTACAATAAATACAAGAAGTTTATGGGCAGATTTATCAGCAATTTCAACTTTAAATAAGCCTTGGATGATAATTGGGGATTTCAATGCAGTTCTGTCTATTCAAGAAAAGAAAGGAGGTAGAAATCCTTTAACTTCAGCAATGCTAGATTTTAACAATTGCATCCAAAATTGTGACTTAATTCAAGCACCAAAAACAGGGTTAACATTCTCTTGGTGTAATAATAGAGCCGGATTGAAAAGAATAGTCTGTCAACTATATAGAGTTTTTTACAATGTGAAATGGATAAAAGCTTTTTTCAAGTTGGGGTTATAAGGTTGGTACTAGAGGAATATCTGATCATAGTCCTCTTTTTGGAGCAAGTGCATCACTTCCAAAACCTTTAAATGTTCCTTTTAGAGCTTTAAAAGTTTGGATGTCTCATGAAGGTTTTAAAAAAATTATTGAAGAAGCTTGGAAAGTTGAAGTAAGAGGTAATCCTGGTTTTATATTTCTAATAAAACTCAAGCAGCTCAAGATAATTCTTAAAAATTGGAACTGGAACATTTTTGGGGATGTAAGAAAGAAAATCCAACAAGCAGATGAGGAAGTTATGAGACTTTCCATTATTTCTGATCAATCTCCAAGTGATACTAAATTACTAAATGATTTGGTAACATCTAGAGGGATTCAGGAATTAGTAACTCAACAACAACAAGAAATTGACAGACAGAAAGCAAAAGTAAAGTGGATGAAGTTTGGGGCTTCTAATTCAAAAAATTTCCATGTTAATATGAAAATCAGACAGATGCATAATGTCATTGTTGAGTTAGAAAATGAAGACAATGAACTTATAGTAACACAACAGGGGATTGCAGATGTTTTGGTGAAGCATTTTGAAAATAAATTCAAACATAAAGAAGTTCAAATCTCTGAAGAAGTATTTGACGCAGTTTCTAGACTTATTTTTGGTGAAGATAATGCAAAATTGGAAAGTATACCATCAACAGAAGAAATAAAGCAAGCAGTTTTTGATCTTGATCCTGATAGCTCTCCTGGACCAGATGGCTTTGGAGGCTGGTTTTATAAGTTTGCCTGGGACTTAATCAGTGAGGACTTCATTCAAGCTATTCAGTATTTTCGGGAAAAATAATTCATTCCAGCAGGTACGAATGCTAATTTCTTAATGCTTCTTCCTAAGGTTAAAAATGCTAGAAAAGCAAATCAATTTAAACCAATTGGTCTAATGAATTTCTGCTTCAAAGTAATCACTAAAATCATAACTTCTAGATTAAGAATAGTAGTGCAAAAGATTGTCTCTCCACAACAAGCAACTTTTATCAAGGGCAGAAATATTCAAGATCAAATTGTCTTAGCTTCTGAAATGGTAAATGAATTAGATACAAAGAGAAGAAGAGGAAATGCGGGTTTGAAATTAGACATTTCTCAGGCTTATGATTCTCTTAGCTGGGAATTTCTTTTTCATGCTTTAAGAAAATTTATAAAATGGATTCATATCTTGTTGAAGTCAGGAAAAATTTCAGTTCTTGTGAATGGTGGTCCAGCAGGATTCTTCAATATCAGTAGAGGATTAAGACAGGGAGATCCAATTTCTCCTTTACTCTTTGTTATAGCTGAAGATGTCTTAAGCACGAAAATTACTTCAATGGTGCTGACAGGAAAATTGCTTCCAATGGTACACAGAAATGGAGTTCAGCCAACACACATAATGTTTGCAGATGATATCTTCTTATTTTGTAATGGAGATAGAAGAAACTTGAAAAGATTATTACGCACTCTTGAAGAATATCAAAAAGCTTCAGTTCAAGAAGTTAATCTATCAAAGAGTAAATGTTTTGTGGGAGGTACAAGTAACACAAGAAAAATCCAAGTAGCTGCAGATTGTGGTATGGTTCTATCTGACTTCCCTGACAAGTACTTAGGAGTGATCATAATTCCAGGTTTGATTAGAACTCATCATGTATGAGGCTGTGTGGAAATGTTGCAAGAGAACCTAGCTGGCTGGAAAGGAAAAATGTTGTCATTTAAGGAGAGATTGGTCTTGGTAAAGCTTGTGCTATGTATTATCCCAATTTTCAATATGTCAGTGTTCAAGTGGCCAAAAAAAAGTATCAAAAGAGAGTGAAAAGATTATAAGGAACTTTCTTTGGTATGGAGACCCTTCTGCAAGAAAAACAATTACTTTAAAATGGGAGAAAACTTGTTCTCCTATAGAAGAAGGTGGCTTGGGCATTAGACAATTGGAAGTAATAAACAGAGCAATGCTAATGAAATTATGCTGGAAAATCCAAAATGGTAAGAATGAATGGGCTAAATTTTTCCAAGGAAAATTCCAAGATAAAAATGGCAATTGGATTGAGTATTATAAAAAGTCATCTATATGGCCAGGTATCAAATGGGTAGCTGCAGATGTATTTGATCATTCAAGATGCTTGGTAGGGGATGGGAAAAATATCTCAGTATGGAATGATATTTGGATAAAAGAAAGGTATTTAAAAGATATCTTCCCTGACAATTCCACTATGTTACAAAACCCAAACATGAAAGTTGCAGAGTTGATAAGAGATGGAGAATGGCAGATTCCAAATAACTTTCTTGATTTTTTTGAAATTTCAGAGTTACCAGTTATGGATTGCAATGATGATAGAAGAATCTGGAGTGCAAATACTTCTGGTGAGTTCACTGTTGCTTCTGCAGCTGAAATTATTAGAAAAAAATTTCAACCTGTACATTGGGAAAAACAGTGTGGCACAAGAACATTCATCCTAATGTCTCTAGCAATGTATGGAAGATAGTGAGAGGAGTAGTTCCATCAGATGAAAAATGAAACAGAAAAAATTCCAATTAGCTTCTAGATGCCCTTTTTGCAAAAATGAGGAGGAAAATTTAGACCACATCTTGTGGTACTGTGATTACAGTGAACTAATATGGAGTTGAGTTGGGGGTATCTTCCAATTCATCAATCCTAAGTCAATTGAAGATATAATAATTATGGCTAAACATAAGAGTCCAACAGTTAAAGAAGTGTGGAGAGTGGCATCTCTGGTTACTTTGAAGGAAATCTGGTTTTTGATAAACAAAATTGTTTATGAAGATGATCAAATAAACATAATTAATCTGAGGCAAAGGATTCTGCATTTTATAAAAGAAAATGAAGTGAGAATGAATGGAAGTATGTGGAATTCTAGTTATGACCTTTAGCTCTTAAAAAATTTGGATCTCAAATGCAGAAGAGTGAAGACAACAAGAATTAAAGAGATCTTCTTCAAACTTCCTAAGCCTCCTCACATCTTGATATGCTGTGATGGTGCTTCAAGGAGCAATCCTGGAGATGCAGGTTATGGGTTCATATGTAGACAATGGAACGGAGAGTTCTTATTTGCAATGTCAAGAGGTTTAGGTCTTGCTACTAATTTCATGGCAGAAGTATTTGCAATCTTATGTTCAGGAGAATGGGCTATCAACAACAATTTCATTAGTATTTGTTCTCAAACAGATTCACAAGCAGCTAAGATAGCTTTTCAGACAGGAGCAGTACCATGGTGGGCCAAAACAAGGTGGAACAACATAAAAAGATGTCTTCAAGAATGGTATTTTGCTCACAGTTATAGAGAGACAAATTCAGCTGATTTGTTGGCAAAAAGAGGTGCAGGTCTAGCCAAGAGAGAAAGAAGATGTTACAGTACAAGACCTAATTTCATTAGAACTTTGGAGATACCAGACAAACCATATTACAGATTCTGCTAAAATCTGTTTCTTCTTTAATGGGCTCAAATTTTAAAATTCTGTAAGCTTTTAGTTTAAAGCCCAAGTTTATAATGGGCTTCTTCTGTACTTTGTGACACTCATATTGGTTTAATAAATTTTAATATTACCAAGCAAAAAAAAAAAGGTATGTCAAGTTTGGTTGTCATATTTTAGTGAACCAAAACTCATTTAAAGAGTCGCTTGATTATATACTAGAGTCAACTTCGTATAGGTTAGCTTGAAAGTATTAGGATATGAGACATTACAAGTATTACGTGAAGACTTAAAGAATTTGAAGAAGTAAGGAGCTACAACGACGACATCATCCTTCCACTTGAGGTTAGTAATATTTGACTTGAACTGTTTCATTCCCTAATGTATCTTTCAAGTCGTGCATATTGAAAACAAAACTGCGAAGCTATGAATGATTATACTCTAGTTAGACTAGTATTAAGGAATACAATACGAAGTATAACACTTATGAAAAAGCGGGGGTCTAACAGCACCACCCAATATTTCGTTTAGGCAATCTGTATGGACTAACTCCGAAATTCTTTGCTAGAGAATCAACTAGACAGTCAGACTCAATCTAGATAAAAGTTATCTCAAGGAGTTAATATCTCAATCTCTCAATTTGATCTTTAATCAAGCAAATAGAAATCTGCGAGTCTTTATCAAATAGAGATAACTTGGACGTTACCAAAGACCAATGTCCAAGGATCAATCAATATCAATCAACAACCAGAGGTTGGATTTCCAATTGATGATCTTAACGCACAACCTGTATTATTTCAATTATATGACAAATATAATGCGGCAAAGAAATAACACAGACACCAGAATTTTGTTAACGAGGAAAACCGCAAATGCAGAAAAACCCTGGGACCTAGTCCAGATTGAATACACACTGTATTAAGCCGCTACAAACACTAGCCTACTACAAGCTAACTTCGGACTGGACCTTAGTTGAAACCCAATCAGTCTCACACCGATCCAAGTTATAGTTGCACTCATACGCCTCTGATCCCAACAGGATACTACGCACTTGATTCCCTTAGCTGATCTCACCCACAACTAAGAGTTGCTACGACCCAAAATCACAGGCTTAAACAATAAACAAATCTGTCTCACACAGAAAAGTATATCAAAGGATAAATCTGTCTCCCACAGATAAACCCTAAAAGAGTTTGTTCCGTCTTTTGATAATAATCAAGGTGAACAGGAACCAATTGATAATCCGGACTTATATTCCCGAAGAACAGCCTAGATTAATCAATCACCTCACAACAATCCCAATCGACTAGCGAAAAAAGATGTCGTGGAATCACAAAAAATGAGACGAAGGTGTTTGCGATTACTTTTTATATCTTGCCTATCAGATAACTCTCATGATCTCAAGCCAATCAAAGATTGTACTCGTACGATAGAAGATGCAAGATCAGATCACACAACTATGATAAAAGTAGTATCGGTCTGGATTCACAATCCCAATGAAGTCTTTAAGTCGTTAACTTGATTTTAAAGAATAAAATCAAAGGTTAATGGAGATCGACTCTAGCGAGCGCACTAGTAGCACACAGACATGTGGGGATTAGTTTTTCCCAATGTTAGATGTCTCATATATACAGTCTTCAAATCAGGGTTTTGCCTTGGCTACAAAGCAATCCATATCCACCGTAAGATGAAAACCTGATTTAGATTCAAGCTAATATTTCTCAACCGTTAGAACGAAAACTTATCTTGTCACACACACTTGTGGTATACGTTTACTGGGTTTGTGAAAACCGTTCCCAAACGTGTACTAGTGTATTGGTTCAACAGAGTAACCCAAAAGGTTAACCATATGAGCATTTCATATTAACCTTATTCTTCTTCACCATAACTAGTTCAATTGACTCAAATGAACTAGATAGAGAGTTGTTCAATTGCTATGAGATCATATGTAACTACACAAGACACAATTGAAACAAAGATGATTCGGTTCGATTGAATCGGCTCACGAACTTTATATCCACGGTTTGCATAAAGCATTCCTTAGTAATTTAAGTTTCATGTTCAGAGCACATCTTTAGATCATAACCACTTAAGCTCACAAACAAGTTCGCGGACTTAAGTTAACCGGTTGAGTTTTCCAAACTCAGCAGAAATTCTCGGCAACAGAACTTTCTCCAGTTCGCGGACTAGGTTCGCGGAATGAGTTCGCGGACTAAGCACACAAACGAGTTTTGGAAATCCCAGCAGAAATTCTCGGTCGAGAACTTCCGACAGTTCGCGGACTGAGTCTGCGGACTGGGTTCGCGGACTTGGCAAGCCAATTCCACAATCCTTCCGATTTCTCTTGATCGACAAAGTTCGAAAACTTTGGTTCAAGGAATACATGATTATGTAATCTAAACTCTAATTACAACCATTGAGACATTCTCAGAGGACGTTATATAGCCGTTATTCACATACCGTTTCGCGTCAAAGCAATTATCAAAGTGATTGAAACTTTTCATGACTTTTGTCACTAGGTGAAGATAAAATTGATCAAAGCGAAACGATTTACCAACATGCGACTCGAAATATGCGAGATATACTCAGCTCGAAATATCAAATGTGTATGATCCAGTCTATATAACATACGACTTTTTGTCTCATAAGAAGTAGGAGATAAAATAGATAGAATTTTGAGTGATAGATAAGTTCAAGTATCCACATACCTTTTTGTTGATGAAGTTCCACGGTTCCTTGAGTAGATCTTCGTCGTTGTGTGATGACTATCCATGAAGTCCTTGAGCTCAACTACACTTTTCTATTCTAGTCCGAGACTTAGCTATAATAGACTAGAAATCAAGACTCATAGTTTTGATCACTAACATTGACAAACATGCTTGATATAGAAACGCATGCGAGGTTGACCGATCTATGATCTAACAATCCCCCCCTTTGACAATTTTAGTGACAAAACTATTAATACATATGGAATACAAAAAAGATAAACTTTAGTGGCTCCTATTCCATAGTTTAATCTTCAACGTTCCTCGAAATCTTCGTCCTTCTAAGTACTCCAATGATCCCAAAGGTTGTAAGTTTAACACCATTGTTGTTGAAGATCTGTAGCTATAACAATGAGAGAAATGGAGATTCTCGATCATTATTATACATTGTCATAGTATCATTATGTAACATCAAAGTCCAATTGTATCACGACTTTAACAATAATACTACGGTGATATGTATCACTCCCCCTTAGTCAATACTCCATCTCGATCATGGAAACCACTCCCCCTTACACAATGATCCGAAAACCATATGTATTTTTAGTGTGAACTACATTATTTCTCCCCCTTTTTGTCAATAAAATAGGAAAAGGTAAAAGAACGAGATCATAATGAAATTTCCACAAGAGACATTTCATAGACCAAAAAAAAAAAATACATACCAACTTAATTTAGATGCAATCTTATAGCCGAAGCTAAGAGCATTCATCAAGGAGTTTTAAGATACAAGATAACCCCTATGAAATTCCACAGCCGCACACCCCGCAAGATATTACCATTAAGCACAAGTTCAAAAGAACTCTCCCCCATTTGATGTCATTCCCGAGAGAACAACAAGAGCGACCTTAATTTCGAAGGAAAAGAAGGATTTTTAATTGGAAACCAAAAACCATAGGAATGATTTTCTATATCCAAAACTCAACCAAATTAATTACAAGTAAACCCACGATTAATTTAATTGGAATGCACAACTAAATCAAACCACAAAAGTGACCAATTTAATTGATTGTGCTCAACATAAGTAAACTTACGGAGCTACGAGTAAGTTAATCACACGGAGATAACTAACTTAACGGTTCACATATACTCAACATAAGGAAAACCTTATGGAATATACGACTATATTAACCACAAGAACATGATTAGTATAGCCACTCATATATTCAACACAAAAACTTGTGAAATATATGAAAACTCAACTAGATTAATTACAAGAGAACCTATAATTAATCTAATTGGAATACAAATAATCAAACTAATCACCGAAGTAATCAATTTAATTATTTTGGGCTCAACATAAGAGAACATATGGAACCCCGACTAAGTTCATCATAGAACATGACAACCTTAACCGTACATTTAATCAACATAAGAAAGAAAACTTATGGAGTAAAAACTAAATAACCAAACTATTTGATTAAATTAGTTCCTAATGCTCAACATATAGCATCCCATGGAACAACCAAAAAAGCCAAAATAAATTGACTTAGTTGTATCGTGCTCAACATGAGACACACAATGGATCCTTCACGGTAAACAAAAAGAATGGATCAATACCGTGGATAACATACAAGGATCTATTCTATCTTCCATCACTATATGCATAATGACATAATAGACTTTATCCTTGTCAACAAAATATTTTATCCTATTTTCCATCAAATAAATGATTGCATAGGCATAACTTTTGTATATGTCAAAAGTCCATTCGTCCTTTCATCAATACGAATACCAATTCATGAACGACTTTACTTTTGACAACAATATGGGACCTTCAAGTTCATGAACGCAAACAATACATATCCCATAAAAATATTGCAATTATTAAAAATCAAACAGAATAATACTACAATAACATCATCCTCCAAATATTTTTAGAATTTTAAACCCAAAAACCTAAAAAATAACATAAGAAGATGAAACAAAATAGCTATGTGTAGTCACAATCTTCGCTATTTAAAGCACTAGTTATTCTTCCGACTAAGCCAAAAAGAAGACATACTAGGCGATAATGTCTTTGAGAAATTCAGCATCATTCCCAAACTCCTTGTTGTCAACAGCCATTGGAACCTAAGTTTCGCGAAGATAGGAGTTAATATCAACGAACTGTCTTGACTGATTATGTCGAACCAGGGCTTTCTGAATTTCCAAAGATCTTAAAACAAAAGCCTTTATTTCACGAATCTCCTTTCTTACTTCCTTCAACTCATCAACATCGGAAAACTTCTGAGAGTTAGAAGGTACAACCCTTGGCTTTCTTTTCCTCTTTCTTTTCAAGGACCTAGAACCAGGAGATTTCTCTTTTTCCTTGATTGATGGCTTAACAATCATGTTGACATCCTTTCTCTCCATAGACACAATGCTTTTGAGAACAGTTATAACCAACTGATTTTTGTGGATGAAATTCATAATCTCATTAAGCAGTCTTGAGATATAAAGGATATCAAGGAGGAAAAAGGAATGCAAGGTTCGAAACCTATAAACAGGTTCGTGGTCATTCAACTCTAAACCCTATAAAGAGTAGAATTATCGATAATAACCCTTTCTTTTGATAGACAAAAAATAACAAACCTAAGAAAACACCCTTTCCTAAAGCCTGTGCGTTCACAAGAGACAAGATTTACCAATCAACACAATTAATTTGTGCTGTGGTGAACACAAATTTGTCCACCATTTTCCTCGTGTGAGGAATCCTCAGACTTATGTCTATCAAAACGTTTCGACCATACTTTCTTCTCAAATGGTCTTGCTTTGGAAACTGGCTTCTTGAACGAAGATAAAATCCTACATACCTCAGCAGTCTTATGAGCGAGTTTAAGCTTTCTTGCTAAATGATTTGCTCTTCGTTGAAGTTTGTTGGCATACCTCACTTGATGTTTGTACTTGTAACACCTTGATAGTTCATGACCCTTCTGAGAGCAAAACGAGCACATCAATCTTGGATGATATTCAGGTATTTGTGGTGCGACAGCGACTAAACACATAGTAGATCCGGAAACATCACAAACAGAGTTCCCAAAGGATGAATCAATCGAATCTTCCAGCTTGATTGGCTTTTCTTATTCTCCGAACCCATTGAGGTTGATATATGTATTGCTACAAGTATCAAAATTGATGTTTTTATAAAGAAGCCCTATGGTTAATTTCCTATATTCATTGGAATCATAGGTTTCAGATATTTCATCAAGTGTTAGAGATAGACCTTTGTTCCCATTGTATTTCCTACGATTTGGGCATTCGTTAGAAAAATGGTCAAAACCCTTACACTGAAAGCACTGAGGCATATCCTCGTCATCAGCCTCGTCAGCATCCCTGTTTTTAGGAGGGACGCCACCGTGAGGTTTGTCTGACGACCTAGGTTTGTCTCTTGAAAACCGTTTACTTCTCTTCAACAGAAAATCCCTAAACTGTCTTGTGATCAAGGAGACTGATTTATCAAGATCTTCATCTGAAAAATCGTCATCAGACTGATCATCCTCAGAGACATGAACACTCTTACCTTTGACAAGTGACTTAGTGTTCTTCTGTGCTTTAAAGGAAACATCCTTACTGATGGACACATTTTTGTGTCTAATTCGATCTCAATACTATATATTGATGAGACTCGATTTTGAACTAATTGTGGTGTTTTTGTGTATGTGTAGGTGTTTTTAGAGAAATAAACATGTATGCAAAATTCGGCTCAAAAAAGTGCTATTTGGAACCCCGGAGGAGATTTGTTACCCGGACTCTCAATTTGGATAAGGGGCACCCAATTACTAAGGGGCACACTAGCTGCTATATACACCCCACTGGTGGGCAGCTGCTAAAGGGACACCGTATACAGATAGGGGGACTCCCCTTTCTTCTTCGTTTGAATCTAAAAATTGGCGGGAATATTTGAGCTTCACGGACCAGAATTAGGAATTGTAAATTGGAGATGTTAGAAGGAGACTAAAGCGTTGAAACTCTTGGGAACGACTTGTTTTGACCTAACAGAGATGGTATGGGCTTTAGAATCGCTGAAATTTGGCTGGATATTGTTTCCCAACAAAACAGGAGAGGCTATTTTTCTCGGGTTTTCTGGGAAAGTTTGGGCAGAGATTAACTTGGAGATTTTCATGGGAAAGGCTTTGTTTGGGCTTGTGATGATGAAACAGGTCTGGTAAATCCTTTGGTTTCGAGAAAATAGCAATGTTTACGTGGATTTAACAAAACAGAGAGGAATATTCTCTCGCGAGATATTCTCGAGATTATTGTTATTCTTGGTTGATTTGGGCGTGGCTGAGTGTGTTTGACAGCATTAGCGATGAGTAAGAAGCATGCTGGGAGTGTGCTGGCAGAAAACCAACGCGTGAAAAGAAGCGAAAGGAAAGATATTATTGCCGAGATTAATTTTCTTTACTGTCAAGTTATGGAAGATCTTTTGGATTTATGAGGAGTAATCCTTGGTCCTGACGAGTATATATAGCGTACTGGTGGAGCAGAAAAGGGGGATGGAGAGTTTGGGAGAGGAATAGAGCACCACAGAGTCGAAAAATCAAGCTGCAAAAACTCCATTTCTGCTGCTGCAAAGCTGAAGAACACGAAGAACAGACTTACCAGGACAGGCGTTTTCCAACAGTGACAACGACACTTAGCCGTGGGTCGTATAACTATAGTGGTTGCGACACATAGTGACAGTCGTAGAAGATACAACGTCAGTAACAATTTATTATTGTATCTGTAACAATTATAACTGTTACAAAGGCCCTGTTTTATACCTTTTCTCCTTGTAAACACCTTTTTGAGCAATGAAACATTCCTTTGAGTGTGTTTTCACCATGCGGAGCTAGACCCATCACTGGGACAACGGAGGAAGCAACTTTTCATGATTGTGGTAAATGAATTAATTCTTTTATTGACTTTTTGCATAGATTTAATTGCTTTATGATTTCTATTAATTATTTGTTATTTTGTTAGATGCCGCATGCTTAGTTCTAAATACTTTAGATGCGTCATGCTTTTAACTTACAAATAATATTTTACGAAATCTATTTTTGGCAAAGAAGTAGAGTCACAACTTCCTTTGTTTGAGCTATATTGTCTAGAGTTAATGACTGAACCATAACAATATGAAAAGTAGTGGAATCCCGCGTCTCAGCGTCTCTTCATCTTGTGACAAATTGTGTATATATATTTTTCCTTATTTTCTTTATTAAGTCTTAAAACAAATTCTCAAAAAATCTGAGTGAACGAATCATCTTACTACAACATCATTGAAAAATCCCATCAATTTTTGGCGCCGCCGACGCGGATTTGTTTATAAGTTTGTTTTTAGGTTTTTTTTTTATTTGTTCCTTTTTACGCCTTTTGGTATTTCTTGTTTGCTTTCAGATTTGGAACTGAGCTAAAGAAAAGGGGAGAAAGTGCTGAAAACAAAAGCGAAGCCAAAGGAGAAAAGAAAGGAGGAATCCAAAAGGAGTGAAGAATAAAATTTTTGTATATAGATATTCTATTTTATTTTATTTTTTTTAGAAACTGTAATTAAGGTTTTTATTTTTGTAATATTTTATTTTGGACTTTTGTTTTTCTTTTCTTTTCTTTCGGACATTGAACATTGGACATTAATTTTTTTTAAACCCTACGGAAGGGTAGTTTCAAATATAAACTGCACAGGGAAGGACAACGATTACGATATCGCCTCGGCCCCTCGGGTTCGTACATGACATAGGAGTTGTGGCCCGAGTCGACTTCAACGGTTCATCCCCCGTCTGGAACGGGAGGTAAGAATTCTAAACACCCGCGAATCCCCTGTCAGCGGTTTACTGGATGATTTTGTATGCATATATGTTGAGGACCTGAAATCGGATTTAATTTTCTAGTAAAGGTCAAGGCCTGGACAAATCAAGATAAGGACTCGGATTTCATCACGTTTCCTTCTTGACCGCCTTAGGAACACGTAACCTACGCGAACCTAAGCTTAAAATACCGACTAGAACGAGACCGATAGGGTAACGAGCTTAATAGGAAAGTCATTCGAAAAATATTGGTTACTCTTTTAAGCATACTTCAAAGTTCATGATGGTTTCTGTGAGTTGAATGCGTGACTGCGCCGCCTTTTAATGCAGTGAGGCCTTGGGTATCAAAGCTCCACACAGCTTTCCTCGCCTCTATTGAACTTACTTTGACTCGGATTGATTCCAGAGGAGTTTGCTCAAATTATAATGAATTCCCTTTCGAAGGATTAGAATCTGGTCTAGAAACAATCTAAGGGAGCCATCATGCTTTTTGTTTGCTAGATAAAATAAGTTTGTTGTGGTCGAGTCAGCCTTGTTTGTGCTTGTGTAGAATTCCCTTACAGTTAGGATGTCAAACTGGTATTATAATAGCCATCACAATGAATATGAATATCCAACTGAACAATATGGACATCACTCTTTTTATGACCATAGTGTGAATAGTGGTTGGGAACGCCAACCTTTCGAAGGTTATGGATCATACCCTGGTGAGCCCAATAACTATCCACACGTGCATCAGTCCTACGAGCAAGAAGATTATAGTACTAGTTCTTCGTCTCTAGAGGATACAATCAAACTATTGAAAAGTAGTCCTTTTTATGATCCCTCTGTTCCTATTCCTCCTTTAGAAGAGTCCCTCAGGAAGTTAGCTGAGTCGACGCGTAAGTTAGCTGAGATGAATAGTATAATTATAGACGAAAGAACTACAATAATGAGTGAACCTTCTTTAGAAGACCACCTCAAGCGGATAGCTGAGACGAACGAAAGAATTGCTCGAAATTACTTGAATTGCCAATATAGTGTATCCAATAATACCCTTGAGAATGAAGATAGTTATTTACGTAATCAAGATAACGAGGTTAGAATTGGTAGCACTACTTGTTTTGATGAGGTTCGATCTTTTTCATGTTATTATGATGAGGATAATGTTGATGGAGAATCATACTTATGTAGGAATAGTGATCAGGAAATGGTTACTCCAATTGAGCTTTACAATGATAATATTATTTCTAGTTCAAATCCAAATAATTTTAATAATTATTCACCTATTCAAAAGGAAGAGTATTTGACTAGAGATACCCTCGTTTTAGACGATGTAGTATTTCTTGTTTACAAAGCCGATAATGATTTAGAGGAACGAGTTTATTCTGAGAATAATGTTTTAGAGTCTAGAGATTTAGAAACAATAGTCTTAGACGAAGAAGATGAACTCGTAGAGCTTTTAAATATGAGTGAGGATGTATCACCTGAGTATAACCTAAAAGAAGCAATTGACCATTTTCAGGATTCCGATGATCTAGAAATTGTAGTTAGTCTATCTAGAGACACCCAAAACTCTAAGTTTGGGGGTGATTATCATTCTCCCCGTGCTTTACCTTTAACTCTTAGAAAGTTCCCTCGTGTAGGACTTGACATTTGTACCTTTAACTCTTAGAAATTTCCCTCATATAGGACTTACCTTTATCATTCTCCCCGTGTATTATTGAAACAAAGGTGACACCCACCAGAAGAGGAGACTGTATAATGTTTCGTGTAGGGAGAGTCGGACAAGTGCCAAGTAAAGCAAGATGGTTCAACAAGGAACAAGGGGAGGCTGAATTTCCCCACCTGCAATTTAGAGCTTACACAGGAGTTCCAGCTTCTTAAAATGGGGGAGCCATGATACAGGAGTATCGTAGCAGAAGAAGAATGCTGTGAAGATTAGCTTCACAGTTAGAAGTAGACGTGCAGATCATATGCACAAGACTTAAGTAGCGTGAAGATTATATTCACACAAGCAAAGTAACAGAAGTAGAGGGACAACTAAGGCTGTTAGCTGAGGCTAATCATTAGCGTAGATTTAATTGATCCATATTACGGCTAGAGAGTATCTAGAAGATACTAGAAGAGGTGTAAAGTTTGTTAAGTTAGCCTAGAAGTTTGAGGTTTCCTAACTTGAATAGGATTCCTAGTTTAGATGAATTCTAAAAACTCATAGTTTTATTTCTTTTACATCAAGTTCTCACTCATATAAAAGGAGGAGACTTGTAAGCTAGAAAGGTAGAGAAAACGAGAGAGAGTACAACCATAGTGTTGGTTTTGTAATAGAGTTTTCTTTCAAAGCAATAGAAGAAGAAGTTAGAAGAATCAACTGTGTTCTTTTCTTTATATTCTGTTATCTTATTTTGTGTTCTTCTTAAGCTTCCTATTAAGCAGTACTGACTCTAGGTACCACTGATCGATTACGTATCATATACCCATGATTGAAAATCACGCGCTTGAATAAAGGATCGCATAGCAATTTTCCACCACAAGTAATTGGAGCCATCGAAGACTGGTGGTACGTTAATAGAGATAGCACCTCTTTCCATAGAGTCAGATCGCTACAAATACATACTTGTTAGGTCTTAAACGTGTTTGCCTGCTCTGATACCCAATTAAAAAAGCGGGGGTCTAACAACACCACCCAATATTTCGTTTAGGAAAACAGTATGGACTAACTCCGAAATACTTTGCTAGAGAATCAACTACACAGTCAGACTCAATCTAGATAAAAGTTATCTCAAGGAGTTAATATCTCAATCTCTCAATTTGATCTTTACTCAAGCAAATAGAAATCTGCGAGTCTTTATCAAAGAGAGATAACTTGGACGGTACCAAAGACCAATGTCCAAGGATCAATCAATATCAATCAACAACCAGAGGTTGGATTTCCAATTGATGATATTAACACACAACCTGTATTATTTCAATTTTATGACAAATATAATGCGGAAAAGAAATAACACAGACACCAGAATTTTGTTAACGAGGAAAACCGCAAATGCAGAAAAACCCCGGGACCTAGTCCAGATTGAATACACACTGTATTAAGCCGCTACAGACACTAGCCTACTACAAGCTAACTTCGGACTGGACCGTAGTTGAACCCCAATCAGTCTCACACCGATCCAAGCTACAGTTGCACTCCTACGCCTCTGATCCCAAGGATACTACGCACTTGATTCCCTTAGCTGATCTCACCCACAACTAAGAGTTGCTACGACCCAAAATCGTAGGCTTAAACAATAAAAAAATCTGTCTCACACAGACAAGTCTATAAAAGGATAAATCTGTCTCCCATAGATAAACCCTAAAAGAGTTTTGTAGTTGCAGGAAATCCTACACTACACCCCTCATATGATTTCATTGTTGATCAACTCATTTTTAGGTTTATATTTTTAATTGTATTGATTAATTTTTGAATGTTCTTACAAGAAAAATAAAGAAGTCAAGAATGATCTCTGCTTTGAACTTTCTCTCTCCTATTTACTTGTTTCTTACTCAAAAAAGATCTCTCTCTTCTTTACAACTCGAATGACTATTTATAAGGAAATACATAGTGAATGATAGCTAATCTGTCCTTTATTTTCGGATATGGTTTGCGACATTCTCGCAACCTTACAGATGTTAATTTCGCAAACTCTCTAATCTTCGCAAGACTATCACATCTTTCTCGTGACCTTAGATGACATCATTTATTCTATCATTTCTGAAACTTTTCTACGACACTGTTATGCTGTGTCATTGATAACTTCGCTGAAACATTGTCGTTGCGAAATTCTGATCCTACATCTTGCCTCTTCTCATATCTTCTCTGCAAAGTAGAGAATGATGTGAGAAATGCCGTAGCTGCTTATCTTTTCATATTCCGCATTTATCACACGTACTGTCTCTTCCATTTATTTCTTGACACGTCTTCTGTAACCGCTACTTTTCAACCGCTCACGTCTTTTCGTCTTAATGGTGTTTATTTCTTCGAGTAAAAAATCTTCTTTATATACTCTTCTTACCCTTCTTTCCACTTTTTTTTTTTACTTTCTCTTCTATTTTTATTCTCTCATCTCTGCAACTCTGTTATTCTTCTGCAAATTCTGCTGCTGTAATTTTTTCTTCCTTCAATCCTTTTACTTTCTATACATTCCCATACTCTATATTCAAACATGGATCCAAGTGGTCATAGATATGAGAAGAATTTACAAGATGTCCAAAAAGATCTTGCTGATAAAGGTTCCACACTCTCCACCATTCCTGGTGAGAATGCCAAATCAATTCTTTCTGTCAAGCATTTCTCTGACAATATTGTGATAATCAATCAATCATAATTTCGCTAGGTCATATTCTCGCAGGTCTCCCTATTCCTCTTTATAACCCAGATCTTCCTTTATTTTATGAAATTCTCGCTCATTCGGGATTTTCGCGAGCCATCTTCCAACTAAGTGGGGACTGCATCCGTCTGATGCTAGAGTTCGCTAATCGTGGTGCTGGTAGAGGATCTCTTTACTCCAAAGAACATAGGGATCCAAAATTCGCAAACCTAGAGATAGTTGCTGAGAAGTATACAGTGGCGAATTTCTTTGAGAACTACAAACTTATCTCTAATGAAGAAAGAGAATACTCGCTGGGGTATTCGATTAAAAAGGAAAGATAACATTGATGAAGCCAAAATTCTTATGCAAGATATTGACTGGCATTATGGTAAAAACACAACTCCTCGCCAATCCAAAGATGATAAATGGTGTGTTTTTCCTTTAATGCTAAAGGGACCCTACATTGCTGGATAAACGTTTTTCCTGCGAATCTCGCTGCATATCAACCTTGGGTTTTCTCTTGGCCCGAGAAGGAGAAATAGGTATGTTTCTCCCCTTTAACTCATTTTATATTTCTTTATTGATTTTTACTATTCTGTTCGCTAACTCTTGCGACATTCCGCAGATCCAATAACTGAAGAATAGTTATAACAGGACTGGGAAATCTAGTACTCTGTTAGCTCTTCGCTCATACACAGATGAGGTAAGAAATTTTCTCTTATGACTTTAAATAGTACTGTTACTTCCATGCTTCCATTTCTTATTTCTATTTGTGTGTGAAGATTATTGCTGAAGTAGAAGAATCTGTTGATGCTGCGAAGATTGGTGATAAAGGTAAAGGTGCTCTTCGCAGGGAAAAATCAACTGGTCCTCCTCCAAAGAAAAGAAAAGTTCGTTCTTCTTCTCCTTCAGATTTTCCTCCTAACGAAAATTCCGAAAGTGACAAGGGTGATGAGGATAACGATGATCTTGCTGCAACTGAAGATTCTCCACCTGAATCTTCTATGACTAAGCTTTCTGGCCTTTTTTCTGATTCTCTACAAGGAATGGGAGATAGCCAATTCGCAAATACCTGCAAAGCTCTCGCTACCCTTTGTGATGTCCCTTTACTAGATGGTGATATCTCTCTTGGTGGAGTTTCTAGATCAGTGACTCCTGACTTCTTGCATTCTCTCAATAGTCTGGTATAGTTTTATCCTTTTACTTCTTCTTCATTGTTATAACTCAAAATATCTTTATATATTAATATTTTTTATATCTTTTCGCAGGCTGGAAAAGCTTCTTTTGCTGTTGCCTCAGATCTAAAGAGAAGACGCGAAAATATTGAAAAGAAGAATCTTCAATTTCGCAAAAAGAATGAAGAATTAGAAGCTGAAGTTAAAGGTCTTCGCGAGAAAAATAGACAATTAGAAATTGATTCTTCCTCGTGTAAGAACAAAATTTCTAGTCGTCAAAAAGCTTACAATCAGCTTTACGGTATGTTACTTTTCTCTTTATTCATTCATCCTGTTGTTTTATATTATTTAAATGATCCTTTTCGCAGACATTTATGGTCTTTCTGATGAAGCTACCCTTCTTCGCTCATTTTCTAATGCCTTGGATAATGATACCCTTCTTGAACGTCTTAAAAATTCCTTAAATAGCTTCTCAAATGATAGAATTTCATCTCTTTCTCTAAATAAACTTAATCGAAATTTCGCCTCTTAGAAATTGATCATAGATCCAGTTTAGGCTTAGCCAAAAGATTTAAGCGTCTCCTTATTGATTCCAAAGAGAAAACCAATGAGTTAAGAACCAAAATTAGCGGTATCATAGATGATAAGAATCGTATCTCTGATCAAGGTGCCAAGGCTTTGGCGAAATTCCAAGAGGCTCTCCTTGAAGTTCAACTTGAGCGAGATGAAGCTAACCGCAAGAATATTGAACTCTGCGAAAGGGAAAATCAAATTCGTTCTCGTCTTCTCATAAGTAGTGAGGATGAATTTGTCTGGGCTGCGAAAATTTTAGATGATGCTAGAAAAGATTTAGGCGTAAATGTTAGTCTCCAAGTTGAACATGCAGCCTTGATTAGAGATATGATTTCTGACAGAGAAGGTTGCTAATTACTCTTCTTTACTAATCTTTTGCTTCTTATGAATTTTCATCAAGTTAATAATTGATTGTCTTTTATTCGCAGATTCTGAAAATAAATATCGTGAAAAGATTGAAGAACTTGAAGCTGAAAAGGAGGAACTCGCAAAGAATTTTTCTTCTCGCAACGACAAGTATTCTAGATTAAAGAATCAAATCAAGATCACCGTTGCGAATTTTAAGAATGACGCTATGCATTTTCGCAATCAAACCATCCAAATGGTTTGTGATGATAATAATATCCCACATTTTGATTATCCTTGTCTTTTAGAAGAAATCCCACAGAATACTCCCAGTTTGATTATCTCTGATAGAGAAGCTGACGATGAAGAATCTGTTAGCGATGGAAGTTCTGATGGTGATGAAGATTCTGACGCAGATGAAGAAAGAAACAAGTCTGATGAAGATAACGAAGGATTAACCAAGAAATAGTCTTTACTTCTTTCTTTGATTCTTTGTAATACTTGTACATTTATTTCTTCTTTCTGTATATTTGTGTTTCTTTCATTTTGACCTGCGTAAATTAAAAAAATTCTTGTTTGCAATACAGTTAATCAATATAATCATTAATTCTTGAATTTTTGAGTAAATCTCTCATATGGAGACATATAACATTTTCTAATTTCATACATTCCCATACTTGCCTCTGTTATTTGAATCCAAATGAGAGATTTCATAAAAATTTTCTTATTGTATAATTTCGCAACCTTTTGCGAAGTGAATTTTGTTTCTTTTCAAAATCTCATTCCTGTGTGGTCTTATTTTTCCTTCCTAATTAAAGGTCTTATTATGCCACCTCTTGTCATTGCGAAAAAATTGCAGGAAGTCCTTGCACTTTCATGCAAAAACCCATTGATCTTGCCTTAACTTTTTCTTTTGTATTATGGCCTCTTCAGGAATGTTGCGACAATATGACATGCCTAAATATTCTTGCGAAAATAAATCCCCATGACATTGCCGTCTTAAGACACTTATCAGCTCCCTAATGGAGGGTGCCGCCCTTATCTCCCCCTGGTTGCCACTTCAAGGAGGCGTACTTCTACCATACAAGGTTAGATCCTCCCATCCAGTCTTAACAACAACCAGTTGTTTTCGCAGCCTCTTATCCCTTTTACCTATAGGGATTATGGTTACGAGACTGCACCCTAAGTGGGGTTTTCTTCAGGACGAGTGCAGTATGAGCCAAGACTTGTCAAGAATGGCAAGGACGCTTCAAACTCCCCCGGCACTCTTGACTCAACCGTGTACCTCGGCGCCTTGATCAGATCTGCACTCCTTGGGAGAGTCCTTATTACCTTAGTCGCCCAACCTAAGTCATATGCTTAAGTTGAGAATCCAAGGTGCCTCTCCCGGATGGGCTTCATTGACCCCAAATCTCCATGACTCAGGTTCCGGTGGCGGTGTAGCCTTTCCCCGAGTCATGCAATAGGTACCCCCTTATATGACGTACTTTAGGTCTTACATTTTCCTCTTGCGAAATTGTATTCACGAACTAGGGTGTACGCCATAAAGGTTCGACCTCTTTCTCTTTTGTCATTCTTCTCTAATTATTTTCTGTAAAATTCATTATCTCTGCGAGAGTCTCGCAAATCATTATATTGTATCTGAATTTCGCAATCTCAATTTTGTTGTTCAATCAAATGTATTTTTGAGAATTTTACTTATTGCGAGATTATCGCAACAACTTAATCATTCATACATTTCTTGTTTTTATTACCTTTGCCATCCTCTGCTTCTTTATTATTTTCCGCTACTGCTTCCTTGGTAGTGGTATGTTCATCCTTTTTATTCTGAGCTAGCATTAATTTTGCAACATCTCTTCTTCTTTATTTTCGATTGTATCCACCATCAACCTCTCACTTCTTTGTACATCTTTGATTTTGTGTAGCCAATTTTCCTTCTTGTTTGCTCTTCCTTCGCAAGATTCTATCTCAGTTTCGTAACATCTCTTTCCTTCAACCCAATCTCCCTTTATGATTCCTACACCATTGGGGTGAGGGAATTTGATACATTGGTGGAAAGTTGAAGCTACACCTAGAATCCCATGTAGCCAAGGTCGACCAATTAATGCATTGTAGGGTGATTCTACATCAACGACACAGAATGAGATTTCAGAAGATATTCCCTTCAATGGAATTTGCATAGTAACCTCCCCTTTAGGCTTGTTAGCAGTACCATTAAAACCATATATCTTATATGTTGATGGTATAAGATCATCATCTCTTCCACCCATGGTTTTATAAGTATGATAAAATAAGATGTTCACAGAGCTTCGAGTATCGACTAGAATTCTATTGATTGCCCATGAATCTTCAAATTCATCATCCTCATCTTATTTCGGTTTTGGATTAATTTCTAATTTTATTACCAATTGATTGTCATGCACCTCTTCTCCTTCGGGAATTTCTTCTGCAGTAAAAGAAATGATCTGTTTCTGCCATTCCTCTAGTGGCGAGATTTTCGCAATATTCATAATTTCTCTTCCATTATTATCTCTTGCGAACACTCTACTCAAAACATTATCATGAAAATCTTCAATTGTCTTATATGAATGTACGACAGAGTGACAGAATAGATTTTTTGCTTTTGCACCAACTTCTATGAAGAATGTTTCTTTCTTTTTCATCGTATTCACTTTGTGATGTTCTGGCGGTGGTGGTAATGGTTGAGATTGCGGATTCCCTACCAGAAAGTCGTTTAGTTTTCCTTGATCTATCATTCTCAAAATAATTCTCTTTACATTTCTGCAACCGTTTGTGGTATGTCCATGAAAATGATGATAAGAACAAAATTCATGACTTCTGTGGTTTGGAGGTGGTTCCGTTCCCATGTTCCATGGTGTTGGTATATTCTCCATCAAAATTATAGCTTCCCATATCTTCTCCACACTTGCATTTAGAGGTGGCATCTTGATTTCTTCCCATATTACCTTGTGACCTCCTTGTCCTCTATTAAAGTTTGGTCTTTGACCTCCATAAGTTTCTTGCGGTTGATCGAGTCTTTGAATCTTGTTATTTCCTCCACTATTGTAGAAATTTCTTTCTCTTTCATACTCTTCTTGATATCGACTCCCCATATCTACCAATTTCTGATGATTGTTACTTGTCACCTTTTCTTGTTGTACTTGCGAAGTATTCGCCACTGTGTTTATTATCTTGGGCAATAAGCTTGCATTTTTTGTTTGTGAGCTGGTGTTCGCAACTGGATATGATTCCATTTCATTTTGTCTTTCCTCTAGAGCAACGTATTCTTCTTGAAGTTCTCGCAATTCAGTCATTGTAATCGTATTCTTG
This sequence comes from Papaver somniferum, assembly GCF_003573695.1. Lineage (NCBI taxonomy): Eukaryota > Viridiplantae > Streptophyta > Magnoliopsida > Ranunculales > Papaveraceae > Papaver > Papaver somniferum. Next base: position 2,013,897 of record NW_020621603.1, on the reverse strand, counting down.
ACTCTGAAAATTTGGACATACAACAGGTTTGTTGCAAACATAGCTTTGATAAATGATAATATGAGATATCTCTCATCTACACGTCCAACCATTTCGCTACACATAGTTCTCCATCTTTTAGTCAAGTGTTTCAAACTTTCGCCAATCCTTTGTTTTAATCCAAACACATCTTCTATACCAGGTCGTGAGGAATTATTACTTATATATGCTCCCAAGAATGTGGTCTGCAGATGATTGAAGGAGGTTATTGTATTCTTTGGTAAACCTTCAAACCATTTTAACGCTTCTCCTGTTAAGATGGATGCGAAATATTTGCACAATACCGCATCATGATTTTCCCATGGTAACATGCACCTCACATAAGCTTTAATGTGCTGAATTGCACAAGTTGTTCCATCAAAAATGCTGGTTAATGCGGGAAAATTGCATTTCGGTGGTATTCCTCCTAATTGTACTTCCCTTGTAATTGGAGTTTTCGCAGCTTCTTCTATTGCTTCATCCAATTGTCTTCTACCTACTTCGCCTCTGTTATTTAGCATTCCTCTCATTTCTTCTAATTCTTTCAAGATTCATTTATTTACACCTGAATCTTGACCCATTGGTCTCTTTAATTTTGCTTCTCTTCTTCTGCGTCCACGTCTATCTTCTCTTGCGAAATTTTGTATCTCTTCTTCATTATACTCATCTCGTCTTCTTCTGCGATTCTCTTCCTCATCCCTATCTTGAATTCGCAAATGATGATGTCGTTCATTTTCCCCTCCGTAATTTTGTTCATTTCTTATCAATTCAATTCGCTGTCTTTCAAAAATTCTCTTTACTCTATCATACTCCTCGTTAAGATTATCGTTATTCTGGTTTTGTATACGCCTTCTTTCTCAATTGTCATGATTTTTCTGGCGAATTGTCTCCTGAAGCTCTTGTTCTTCCATTTCCGCTCTCAATCTTTCACGTTCGCAGATTAAACGTGCTTGTTCAGCATTATGTCTTTCAATTTCTTCTTCAATTGTCTGTTGATTTCTTTGAGTTTCTCTCACATTTAAAATTCTTCTTCCTTCCTCTTGATTTCCTTCGCCATCTTGGTTATTTTTCTCTGATTTTGCCCGTTCTCTTGATTTCCTCCAATTTTCCCATCATCAAAAGTTTCATTTTGTGGATTGTAATGATCATCAGTTCTTTCTCTATTTTCGCGATATTCTTCATTAGGGTTTGATATTTCTTCTTGAATATTGTTTCCAGAATTGATTGTGGGTGAATTTCGCCTCATTTCTCTTCTAGTCGATCTTGAATATGATTTTATAATACTTCTCGGTCGTCTATTCTGCAGTCTTATATTCTCCATCCTTAATTCGTGATTTTGCCTTGTTAAATTCGCACGTTCTTCTGCCTCAGCTCTTCTTTCTTCATGTATTCTTCGCCTCAATGTTTCTAACGCTCCAATTACCTCACCTCCATGAATTATTCCTTCATATGCTTCTTGATTTCTCTATTCCTGTCTATAATTTCTATTTTGTTGCTCTTCTTCTATTTCTTCTGCTGAATTTAATCGCCAAGTGTGTACGCTCACTCTGTCATAATCTGTATTCCTCTCTTGAACTAGTGTTTGTTGAATTGGCAATTGAATTTGATTTTCTCTATTATTTCTCATTCTAGTAGATTCTCCCATTTCACTTCTTTCTCTTCCAGCAATTATTTTGCTTCTTCTAATAGTAGTCGGTTGTTCGGATGTATTTCTTCTTCTAGCCATTTCTTCAATGCTAACAGTATTGTAAGAAATTATGAAAAATTCTTAATCAATCACTTTAAATTTTCACAAATCTCAATATCAATCTTTAGCTTTTTTCTAGAATAATCTTCAACTCCTCCCTGTTTCTAGCGCCATTATGTAGTTGCAGGAAATCTTACACTACACCCCTCATATGATTTCATTGTTGATCAACTCATTTTTAGGTTTATATTCTTAATTTTATTGATTAATTTTTGAATGTTCTTACAAGAAAAATAAAGAACTCAAGAATGATCGCTGCTCTGAACTTTCTCTCTCATATTTACTTGTTTCTTACTCAAAAAAGATCTCTCTCTTCTTTACAACTCGAATGACTATTTATAAGGAAATACATAGTGGATGACAGCTAATCTGTCCTTTATTTTCGGGTATGGTTTGCGACATTCTCGCAACCTTACAGATGTTAATTTCGGAAACTCTCTAATCTTCGCAAGACTATCACATCTTTCTCGTGACCTTAGATGACGTCATTTATTCTATCATTTCTGAAACTGTTCTGCGACACTGTTGTGCTGTGTCATTTATAACTTCGCTGAAACATTGTCGTTGCGAAATTCTGATCCTACAAGTTTGTTCCGTCTTTTGATAATAATCAAGGTGAACATGAACCAATTGATAATACGGACTTATATTCCCGAAGAACAACCTAGATTAATCAATCACCTCACAACAATCCCAACCGACTAGCGAAACAAGATGTCGTGGAATCACAAACAATGATATGAAGGTGTTTGCGATTAATTTTTATATCTTTCCTATCAGAGAACTCTCACGATCTCAAGCCAATCAAAGATTGTTCTCGTATGATAGAAGATGCAAGATCAGATCACACAACTATGATAAAAGTAGTATCGGTCTGGCTTCACAATCCCAATGCAGTCTTTAAGTCGTTAACCTAATTTTAGAGAAGAAAATCAAAGGTTAATGGAGATAGACTCTAGCGAGCGCGCTAGTAGCACACATACATGTGGGGATTAGTTTTGCCCAATGCTAGATGTCTCCTATATATAATCTTCAAATCAGGGTTTTTCCTTGGTTACAAAGCAATCCATATCCACCGTTAGATGAAAACCTGATTTAGATTCAAGCTAATATTTCTCAACCGTTAGATCGAAAACTTAGCTTGTCACACACACTTGTGGTATACGTTTACTGGGTTTGTGAAAATCATTCCCAAACGTGTACTAGTGTATTGGTTCAACAGAGTAACCCAAAAGGTTAACCATATGAGAATTTCATATTAACCTTGTTCTTCTTCGCCATAACTAGTTCAATTGACTCAAATGAACTAGTTAGAGAGTTATTCAATTGATCTGATATCTTATGTAACTACACAAGACACAATTGAAACAAAGATGATTCGATTCGATTGAATCGGCTCACGAACTTTATAGCCACGGTTTGCATAAAGCATTCCTTAGTAATTTAAGTTTCATGTTCAGAGCACATCTTTAGATCATAACCACTTAAGCTCACAAACAAGTTCGCGGACTTAAGTTAACCGGTTGAGTTTTCCAAACTCAGCATAAATTCTCGGCAAGAGAACTTCCGCCAGTTCGCGGACTAGGTTCGCGGAATGAGTTCGCGGACTAAGCACATAAACGAGTTTTGGAAATCCCAGCAGAAATTCTCGGTCGAGAACTTCCGACAGTTCGCGGACTGGGGTCGCGGACTTGGCAAGCCAATTCCACAATCCTTTCGATTTCTCTTGATCGACAAATTTCGAAAACTTCGGTTCAAGGAATACATGATTATGTAATCTAAACTCTAATTCCAACCATTGAGACATTCTCAGAGGACGTTATATAGCCGTTATTCACAGACCGTTTCGCGTCAGAGCAATTCCCAAAGTGATTGAAACTTTTCATGACTTTCGTCACTAGGTGAAGATAAACTTGATCAAAGCGAAACACTTTACCAACACATGATTTCGAGAGATAAATATGTGAGATATACTCAGCTCGAAATATCAAATGTGTATGATCCAGTCTATATAGCATACGACTTTTTGTCTCATAAGAAGTAGGACATATAATAGATAAATTTTTGAGTGATAGATAAGTTCAAGTCTCCACATACCTTTTTGTTTATGAAGTTCCACGGTTCCTTGAGTATATATTCGTCGTTGTATGATGAATCGCCATGAAGTCCTTGAGCTCAACTACACTTTTCTATCCTAGTCCGAAACTTAGCTATAATAGACTAGAAATCAAGACTCATAGTTTTGATCACAAACATTGACAAACATGCTTGATACAGCAACGCATGCGAGGTTGACCGATCTATGCTCTAACAATCCCCCCCCCCCCCTTGTCAATTTTAGTGACAAAACTATTAATACATATGGAATACAAAAAAGATAAACTTTAGTGGCTCCTATTCCATAGTCTAATCTTCAACGTTCCTCGAAATCTTCGTCCTTCCAAGTACTCCAATGATCCCAAAGGTTGTAAGTTTAACACCATCGTTATTGAAGATCCGTAGCTATCTCGATCATTATTATACAGTGTCATAGTATCATTATGTAACATCAAAGTACAATTGTATCACGACTTTAACAATAATACTATGGTGATATGTATCACTTCCCCTTAGTCAATACTCCATCTCGATCATGGAAACCACTCCCCCTTACACAATGATCCGAAAACCATATGTATTTGTAGTGTGAACTACATTATTTCTCCCCCTTTTTGTTAATAAAATAGGCAAAGGTAAAATAACGGGATCATAATGAAATTTCCACAAGAGAAATTTCATAGACCAAAAGAAAAATACATACCAACTTAATTTAGATGCAATCTTATATCCAAAGCTAAGAGCATTCATCAAGGAGTTTTAAGATACAAGATAACCCCTAAAAAATTCCACAGCCGCACACCCCGCAAGATATTACCATTAAGCACAAGTTCAAAAGAATTGTCCCCCATTTGATGTCATTCCCGAGAGAACAACAAGAGCGACCTTAATTTCGAAGGAAAAGAAGGATTTTTAATTGGAAACCAAACACCATAGGAATGATTTTCTATATCCAAAACTCAACCAAATTAATCACTAGTAAACCCATGATTAATTCAATTGGAATACGCAACTAAATCAAACCACAAAAGTGATCAATTTAATGGATTGTGCTGAACATAAGTAAACTTACGGAGCTACGACTAAGTTAATCACATGGAGATAACTAACTTAACGGTTCACATATACTCAACATAAGGAAAACCTTACGAAATATATGACTACATTAACCACAAGAACATGATTAGTATAGCCATTCCTATATTCAACACAAAGACTTGTGGAATATATGAAAACTCAACTAGATTAATTACAAGAGAACCTATAATTAATCTAATTGGAATACAAATAATCAAACTAATCACCGAAGTAATCAATTTAATTATTTTGGGCTCAACATAAGAGAACTTATGGAACCCCCACTAAGTTCATCATAGAACATGAAAACCTTAACCAAACTAGTTGATTAAATTAGTTCCTAATGCTCAACATATAGCATCCCATTGAACAACCAAAAAAGCAAAAATAAATTGACTTAGTTGTATCGTGCTCAACATGAGACACACAATGAAGCCTTCACGGTAAACAAAAAGAATGGATCAATGAAGATCAATACCGTGGATAACATACAAGGATGTATTCTATCTTCCATCACTATATGCATAATGACATAATAGACTTTATCCTTTTCAACAAAAGATTTTATCCTATTTTCCATCAAATAAATGATTGCATAGGCATAACTTTTGTATATGTCAAAAGTCCATTCGTACTTTCATCAATACGAATACCAATTCATGAACGACTTTACTTTTGACAACAATATGGGACCTTCAAGTTCACGGACGCAAACAATACATATCCCATAAAAATATTGCAATACTTAAAAATCAAACAAATTAATACTGCAATAACATCATCCTCCAAATATTTTTAGAATTTTAAACCCAAAAACCTAAAAAATAACATAAGAAGATGAAACAAAATAGCTATGTGTAGTCACAATCTTCGCTATTTAAAGCACTAGTTGTTCTTCCAACTAAGCCAAAAAGAAGACATACTAGGCGATAATGTCTTTGAGAAATTCAGCATCATTCCCGAACTCCTTGTTGTCAACAGCCATTGGAACCTAAGGTTCGCGAAGATATGAGTTAATATCAACGAACTTACTTGACTGATTATGTCGAACCAGGTCTTTCTGAATTTCCAAAGATCTTAAAACAAAAGCCTTTATTTCACGAATCTCCTTTCTTACTTCCTTCAACTCATCAACATCGGAAAACTTCTGAGAGTTAGAAGGTACAACCCTTGGCTTTCTTGTCCTCTTTCTTTTCAAGGACCTAGAACCAGAAGATTTCTCTTTTTCCTTGATTGATGGCTTAACAATCATGTTGACATCCTTTCTCTCCATAGACATAATGATTTTGAGAACAGTTATATCCAACTGATTTTTGTGGATGAAATTCACAATCTCATTAAGCAGTCTTGTGATATAAAGGATATCAAGGAGGAAAAAGGAATGTAGGGTTCGAAACCTATAAACAGGTTCGTGGTCGTTGAACTCTAAACCCTATAAAGAGTAGAATTGTCGATAATAACCCTTTCTTTTGATAGACAGAAAACAACAAACCTAAGAAAACACCCTTTCCTAAAGCCCGTGCGTTCACAATCTTGTCTCTTTTGATCAGGCACATGAGACAAGATTTACCAATCAACACAATTAATTTTTGTTGTGGTGAACAACAATTTATCCACCATTTTCCTCGTGTGAGGAATCCTCAGACTTCTGTCTATGAAAACGATTCGACCATACTTTCTTCTCAAATGGTCTTGCTTTGGAAACTGGCTTCTTGAACGAAGATAAAATCCTACATACCTCAGCAGTCTTATGAGCGAGTTTAAACTTTCTTGCTAAATGATTTGCTCTTCGTTGAAGTTTGTTGGCGTGCCTCACTTGATGTTTTTACTTGTAACACCTTCATAGTTCATGAACCTTCTGAGAGCAAAACGAGCACGTCAATCTTGGATGATATTCAAGCATTTGTGGTGCGACAACGGCTAAACACATAGTAGATCCTGAAACATCACAAACATAGTTTCCAAAGGATGAGTCAATCGAATATTCCAGCTTGATTGGCTTTTCTTCTTCTCCGAACCCATCGAGGTTGATATATGTAATTCTACAAGTACCAAAATCGATGTTTTTACAAAGAAGCCCTACACTTGATTTCCTATCTTCATCGGAATTATAGGTTTCAGACATTTTATCAAGTGTTACAGCTTGACCTTTGTTCCCATTGTATTTCCTACGATTTGGGAATTCATTAGAAAAATGGCCAAAACCCTTACAATTAAAGCACTGAGGCATATCCTCGTCATCAGCCTCGTCAGCATCCCTGTTTTTAGGAGGGACGCGACCGTGAGGTTTGTCTGACGACCTAGGTTTGTCTCTTGAAAACCGTTTACTTCTCTTCAACATAGGATCCCTAAACTGTCTTGTGATCAAGGAGACTGATTTATCAAGATCTTCATCTGAAAAATCGTCATCAGACTGATCATCCTCATAGACATGAACACTCTTACCTTTGACAAGTGACTTAGTGTTCTTCTGTGCTTTAAAGGAAACATCCTTACCGACTTTGGATGTATGCTCATGGTCAGAATATTAAGCTTTCCAACCAAGGTGTTTCTAGAAAGATTATCCAGGTTATTCCCTTCAACGATGGCATGCTTCTTAGACTCATATCTAGATGGCAGTGATCTGAGAATTTTCATCACAATGTCCTTTTCAGGAATAGTCTTACCCAATGCAAAAAATGCATTAACAATTTCAGACACTTTGGGAATAAACTCATCAAATGTTTCTTCATCTGCCATACGAAGGTTCTCCCAATGGAATTAAGGTTTTGAAGCCTAGCATCCTTTTCACTGGAGTTGCCTTCAAATACGGTTTTTAAGATATCCCAAGCATCTTTAGATCTAGTGCAGTTTGTCACATGATGCTGAAGATTTGGGGTAATGGCATGTATGATGGCATTCAAACCGTCAGAATTTTGCTTTGCAACAGTTATCTCAACAGCGGTATATTCACCAGTAGGTTTGGGAACGTTTACATCACCTGCTACCACAACGGGAGCATCATAGCCATTAACCATATATACTGATACAGGAGTATCGTAGCAGAAGAAGAATGCTGTGAAGATTAGCTTCACAGTTAGAAGTAGATGTGCAGATCATATGCACAAGACTTAAGTAGCGTGAAGATTATATTCACACAAGCAAAGTAACAGAAGTAGAGGGACAACTAAGGCTGTTAGCTGAGGCTAATCATTAGCCTAGATTTAATTGAGCCATATTACGGCTAGAGAATATCTAGAAGATACTAGAAGAGGTGTAAAGTTTGTTAACTTAGCCTAGAAGTTTGAGGTTTCCTAACTTGAATAGGATTCCTAGTTTGAGTTCTAAAAACTCATAGTTTTATTTCTTTTACAACAAGTTCTCACTCATATAAAAGGAGGAGACTTGTAAGCTAGAAAGGTAGAGAAAACGAGAGAGAGTACAACTACAGTGTTGGTTTTGTAATAGAGTTTTCTTTCAAAGCAATAGAAGAAGAAGAAGTTGGAAGAATCAACTGTGTTCTTTTCTTTATATTCTGTTATCTTATTTTGTGTTCTTCTGAAGCTTCATATTAAGCATTACTGACTCTAGGTACCACTGATCGATTACGTATCAAGTGGTATCAGAGCCACATTCTGATTTCTAGGGTTAGTTATGGTGCATGGTCTTAACACGTGAATAATATACGCGATCAGGAGAAGCAACTGTCGTTCTACCAGACACAAGAAAACCTAAAGGAAGTACTACAACCAATATGGGAAGTGAAGATAATAAGAATCCTAAACTGTCAGATGAGGACAAGTTTGCTAAACTTGAACTCAAGATACAAGATTTAGCAGATACTCTTGCTACGTTTATGAAGGCAAGTACTGCTAAGTCAAAACCTAAGCATAGAAAAGAAAGTACAAAGGGAGAAAAAGAAGATTTAAAGGAAGATGATGAAGAAAGCTCATCATCATCAGAAGAAGAAGATGACATAATCAATAAAAACCCATATGGAGGGTTAGAAATTGAATTCAAGCTCGAGATATCTGACTATGATGGAGTCATGGAAGCTGAAAAACTTGATGGATGGCTATACAAGTTGGAAACGTACTTCACAGTACATCAACTTGTGGAATCACAAAAGATCAGTTTTGCAAGTCTGAAGTTATCAAACCATGCCTCAACATGGTGGAAGGCTTACAAGAAGAGGTATGTTACAGAAAACATGACTTAGCATAAATTTAAGAATCTCATGAGGAAACACTTTTATATAGTGGGCAAATTGGATGAAAGATGGTATAAGTGGCAACACTTTCGACAGTGGTATTAACAAAGTGTCCAAGATTACACTACAGAATTCTACAATCAAGCTTTAGTTTTAGATATGGATATTACTAGTGATGAGACATTCCGGAAATACAATGGTGGACTCGTAGATTATATACGAATAAAACTAAAAGTTTTCAGCGTACAAGGCATTGAAGATGCTATATACAAAGTTGTGGCCATTGAACAGAAGGTTAAAGGTGCTGCAGGATCAGACAACAATAGACTTGTTACGAGAGGGGAAGATATGACTCAAATAAGGGTTGAGACTAATAAAAACAAATCTCTATTAGATGAACAAGAAGAAAAGGTGTGTGAGCATTGCAAGGAGAAAGGTCATATAAAATACACTTGATGGACTCTTTATCCTCATCTCAAACCAAAGAAATTGCGTGAGGCTGAAAGACAAAAAAGTTTTAAGAAGAACACTATGATCTCAGAAGCTGTGGATATCGAAATAATATCTGAAATGGATCAACCAGACCCAAATCTTTTGTTGATGACAAAGCTAACAGACGCAGGACAAGAGAATCCACATGAAGAATTGTTCCATGTCAAGATTCAAGTAAAACAAAGCATCGTCGAGGCTACATCGATTCTTGCAGCCAAAAGAACTTAATTTCAGAAAAGCTGGTAGAACAAATGGGATTATCAACAACTCCACATCCAAAACCCTACCCATTAGGATGGATACAGAAGGATACTGAACTTCAGGTATCAATGCAGTGTCGATTCAAATTTGCTATCACTGAAAAGTTCATTGATGAGATTGTCTGTGATTTTGTGCCATTGGATGTAGCACACGTTATTTTGGAAATTCATATTTATGGGAACGTGACGCTGTTCTCTATCATAGAGAGTGTGTATATTTGTACAAGAAAGATGAAAAAGATTTTCGGGTTCAGGCTAGTAAAACCCATTTACCCATGAAACTGGTTACCACTAACCAAGTCAAGATATTGATCAACGCTTGTGGGAAGTTCTCTTTAGTCATCAGGCCTGTGATCAAAGAGGAAAAGAAAGTGGTATTACATACTACATTTTCCACCAGGAAACAAAGTGAACCAAGTTCTATAAAGAAGAAGTTCGTGGATTTGATCCAAGAAGAAGTCATTATACCACCCAAGATAGGTGTTAAGCATGAGATTGCACTTGTTGGAGATGCAATGTTCTTTACCAAACTTGATCTCAAATCTGGTTATAACCAAGTGCGAATTAAAGAATAAGACACTAGAGCTCAAAGATTTATTGAGGAGAAAGGTAAAGTACATGCTTTAGCAGAAGACTTGTGGATAGAACGAGAAGAAGTTCTTGAAGAAGATTATATTATTGAAACAAAGGTGACACCCACCAGAAGAGGAGACTGTATAATGTTTCGTGTAGGGCGAGTGGGACAAGTGCCAAGTAAAGAAAGATGGTTCAACAAGGAACAAGGGGAGGCTGAATTTCCCCACCTGCAATTTAGAGCTTACACAGGAGTTCCAGCTTCCTAAAATGGGGGAGCCATGATACAGGAGTATCGTAGCAGAAGAAGAATGCTGTGAAGATTAGCTTCACAGTTAGAAGTAGATGTGCAGATCATATGCACAGGACTTAAGTAGCGTGAAGATTATATTCACACAATCAAAGTAACAGAAGTAGAGGGACAGCTAAGGCTGTTAGCTGAGGCTAAACATTAGTGTAGATTTAATTGAGCCAGATTACGGCTAGAGAGTATCTAGAAGATACTAGAAGAGGTGTAAAGTTTGTTAACTTAGCCTAGAAGTTTGAGGTTTCCTAACTTGAATAGGATTCCTAGTTTAGATGAATTCTAAAAACTCATAGTTTTATTTCTTTTACAGCAAGTTCTCACTCATATAAAAGGAGGAGACTTGTAAGCTAGAAAGGTAGAGAAAACGAGAGAGAGTACAACCACAGTGTTGGTTTTGTAATAGAGTTTTCTTTCAAAGCAATAGAAGAAGAATTTAGAAGAATCAACTGTGTTCTTTTCTTTATATTCTGTTATCTTATTTTGTGTTCTTCTTAAGCTTCCTATTAAGCAGTACTGACTCTAGGTACCACTGATCGATTACGTATCATATACCCATGATTAAAAATCACGCGCTTGAAGAAAGGATCGCATAACAATTTTCCACCACAAGTAATTGGAGCCATCGAAGACTGGTGATACGTTAATAGAGATATCACCTCTGCCCATAGAGTCAGATCGCTACAAACACAGACTTGTTAGGTCTTAAATGTGTTTGCCTGCACTGATACCAATTGAAAAAGCGGGGGTCTAACAACACCACCCAATATTTCGTTTAGGCAATCTGTATGGACTAACTCCGAAATACTTTGCTAGAGAATCAACTAGACAGTCAGACTCAATTTAGATAAAAGTTATATCAAGGATTTAATATCTCAATCTCTCAATTTGATCTTTACTCAAGCAAATAGAAATCTGCGAGTCTTTATCAAAGAGAGATAACTTGGACGGTACCAAAGACCAATGTCCAAGGATCAATCAATATCAATCAACAACCAGAGGTTGTATTTCCAATTGATGATCTTAACGCACAACCTGTATTATTTCAATTATATGACAAATATAATGCGGAAAAGAAATAACACAGACACCAGAATTTTGTTAACGAGGAAAACCGCAAATGCAGAAAAACCCCGGAACATAGTCCAGATTGAATACACACTGTATTAATCCGCTACAGACACTAGCCTACTACAAGCTAACTTCGGACTGGACCGTAGTTGAACCCCAATCAGTCTCACAACGATCCAAGGTATAGTTGCAATCCTACGCCTCTGATCCCAGCAGGATACTATACACTTGATTCCCTTAGCTGATCTCACCCACAACTAAGAGTTGCTACGACCCAAAATCGCAGGCTTAAACAATAAACAAATCTGTCTCACACAGACAAGTCTATCAAAGGATAAAACTGTCTCCCACAGATAAACCCTAAAAGAGTTTTTTCCGTCTTTTGATAATAATCAAGGTGAACAGGAACCAATTGATAATCCGGACTTATATTCCCGAAGAACATCCTATATTAATCAATCACCTCACAACAATCCCAATCGACTAGCGAAACAAGATGTCGTGGAATCACAAACAATGAGACGAAGGTGTTTGCGATTACTTTTTATATCTTTCCTATCGGAGAACTCTCACGATCTCAAGCCAATCAAAGATTGTACTCGTACGATAGAAGATGCAAGATCAGATCACACAACTATGATAAAAGTAGTATCTGTCTGGCTTCACAATTCCAATGAAGTCTTTAAGTCGTTAACCTGATTTAGAGAAGAAAATCAAAGGTTAATGGAGATCGACTCTAGCGAGCGCACTAGTAGCACACAGACGTGTGGGGATTAGTTTTTCCCAATGCTAGATGTCTCCTATATATAGTCTTCAAATCAGGGTTTTTCCTTGGTTACAAAGAAATCCATATCCACCGTTAGATGAAAACCTGATTTAGATTCAAGCTAATATTTCTCAACTGTTAGATCGAAAACTTAGCTTGTCACACACGCTTGTGGTATACGTTTACTGGGTTTGTGAAAACCGTGCCCAAACGTGTACTAGTGTATTGGTTCAACATAGTGACCCAAAAGGTTAACCATATGAGCATTTCATATTAACCTTGTTCTTCTTCACCATAACTAGTTCAATTGACTCAAATGAACTAGTTAGAGAGTTTTTCAATTTCTATGAGATCTTATGTAACTACACAAGACACAATTGAACCAAAGATGATTCGATTCGATTGAATCGGCTCATGAACTTTATAGTCACGGTTTGCATAAAGCATTCCTTAGTAATTTAAGTTTCATGTTCAGAGTACATGTTTAGATCATAACCACTTAAGCTCACAAACAAGTTCGCGGACTTAAGTTAACCGGTTGAGTTTTCCAAACTCAGCAGAAATTCTCGGCAAGAGAACTTCCGCCAGTTCGCGGACTAAGCACACAAACGAGTTTTGGAAATCCCAGCAGAAATTCTCGGTCGAGAACTTCCGACAGTTCGCGGACTTGGCAAGCCAATTCCACAATCCTTCTGATTTCTCTTGATCGACAAAGTTCGAAAACTTCGGTTCAAGGAAAACATTCTTATGTAATCTAAACTCTAATTCCAACCATTGAGACATTCTCAGAGGACGTTATATAGTCGTTATTCACAGATCGTTTCGCGTCAGAGCAATTATCAAAGTGATTGAAACATTTCATGATTTTCGTCACTAGGTGAAGATAAACTTGATCAAAGCGAAACGCTTTACCAACACATGATTTCGAGATATAGATATGCGAGATATACTCATCTCGAAATATCAAATGTGTATGATCCAGTCTATATAGCATACGACTTTTTGTCTCATAAGAAGTAGGACATATAATAGATAAATTTTTGAGTGATAGATAAGTTCAAGTCTCCACATACCTTTTTGTTGATGAAGTTCCACGGTTCCTTGAGTATATATTCGTCGTTGTATGATGAATCGCCATGAAGTCCTTGATCTCAACTACACTTTTCTATCCTAGTCCGAGACTTAGCTATAATAGACTAGAAATCAAGACTCATAGTTTAGATCACTAACATTGACAAACATGCTTGATATAGCAACGCATGCGAGGTTGACCGAGCTATGGTCTAACAACTTATCTTTTGAACTTCGTATATAAGACATCGACATAATCGTTTGAATGCTATTGTGATTATGTATGGTTATGAGGTGAAGATTTCATCCTAGGAAACAATATTTTACATTCGTTTAAAGGAAATAAATTCATGAACTTGTTTTGTGAATCGAAAGGGAAATTGCTAGGCTTATTGGTATTGTTATTCATTGCAAATATATTGAACTACCAATATGTGTGATTAGTATAACCGATCATGACTTGCTTATGTTCTTGGTAAAACTATTCACTAGGCCTGACTTTTGTATTTGTATGACTTTTATTAGTGAAACCGATCTTAAGTAATCACCTGAGATAGTATGATCGATTTGTTGTAATTGGTATGACCAACTCTAGGGAAATGGGAACTGATCCTAGTAAGAGGTGCAACCTATCAAAAGAGGGGAATCGATCCTTGTAAGAGGTGCATCAAGTTTCTAGATATTAGGAACCGATCCTATTAACATGTGCAACACGTTTTTAGATATAGGGAACTGATCCTACGGACATGTGCAACAAATACAAGTTAGATACCATATATATGTGGGAACCGATACTAGTACCTAGTCAACCAAGTTTTGGTAACTAGCATGACTAAATCCAGTACCCACATGGAGGTAGAACCGAAACTTGTTTTGGTTGAACCATGAAACCCATGTTTGGTGATTGAGATTTCTTGATCAATCACATAGTTCTTGGAAGTCAGATGAACCAATTCTAAACTTGTTTGGAAGTATGGAAAATCAATTCCAAGAGTGTAAGTATGAAATATGACTTACTAAATAAAGATGTCGACATATTTTGAACATGTGCAGTAACGCTTATCTTTTATTGTTCAAAGATATTCCTTAATAGATAATGGAGAATCCCGGATCGAAAAAAATTGAGAATATTTTAATTAAGGTTTTTAATTTTATATTGGGAAAATAAAAATTAGTAATTTTCATTTACTAATTGGAGATTTTCTTAGAGATTTCAGTCATTATTTGGACAAAGCATTTCCAGGAATTATGGAAACCTAATTTGGAAATATATTGCATATCTTAAGAATATTTTCGGTTTTGGAAACTCCTTGGTGTCCAAACTTCCTTGGTATACAATTATCAAAGTTTGCATTTCGAGCAAACTAATCCTCAGAGCCAGCAAAACTACCTAGTTGTGTTGTTGCTGGTGGAGCCGCCTATTCAGAGAGGAAAGTAACCTAATTAGGCGAAATCTCTTACGGCCGCTCGGTTTAAAGACTTCTTTGGGATTGAGAAGCTCTATTAGTACCGTTGGTGGGAAACTAGATAATTGCGGTTTATTATTAGTTTTCGATTGATTTGATTGACTAACAGTTGTTGAACTTTGATTGCACCTAGTATGTTTATGCTTAAAAATCTTCTCTTCTGATATAAGATTCACTCAAACTAGATCTTTGTTTCGACGGCGATCTTTAGACTGTTTGTAGATCTAAAGACGTCTTGTGATAATCCATTATTAACAGACTCCATTCTGTGCGTGATTGATTACAAGAGATTCAAGTTGATTGTGTGCAGGCGCTTATTGAAGATCTTAAAAGATTTGAAGACGAAGAAGATTTCTGATTTGGGTTCATAATCTTTGTTGTGCACAATACTTGTTTCGGTTAAAGAGGATCCAACTACAATCGGTTTATCCTTGTGGTAGATTGGATTGATTAATTGAGTAGATCGGCATCAATACAATTCTTTGTGATTCAAAGTATTGATTGAAAAATCTTGACAATTACTTTGGTAGTTGTTATTAGATAGATCTAAGGACCTGACAAAGGAGTTTATTGGGATAAACGGAAGAGCCTTTTGTCGAACTCATATCACTTGGTTAAAAAGAGTTGTTACCGAACAAATTTGTTGTTCCTTTACTGTTTGGAATACGAACCAAAGGAATTGTTCCAAGTACGCGATTTATTACAATTCGGAGGCGTGGGAATACAAACGGAACTAGGTGAACTATAGGTTTAGTTTCTTGGTCTCAACTATACGAAGTTGGTTTAGATTTTGTATAGCGGCTTAATCCTAAGAGTATTCAATTCTTGACAAGGTCTCGGGGTTTTTCCGCATTTGCGGTTACCTCGTTAACAAAATCTTGTTGTGTCTTTTACATTTCTATTTCTGCAATTATAATTGTTTTATTATAATTAGAAGTAAAATACATAAACGTTAGTTCCTATTTACTTGATAACAATCCTATTGTATTTGGTTAAGTCCGAACCTTTTATCAAGTAAACATACTTTGTTGTTGTATTGTCTCAATCTTGTATCCATAGTCAATCATGCAAGTTATCTTGTTGTCGTATTGTCTCGATCTCGTATCCATAAACGATCACACGAAGTGTGAACCGATTAGTTTTATTATCTCGACTCGGTCTATAGACAATCACTTTCGGAGAAAGGACTTAGGTGGAAAAGTTTTAGATTGAGGTATATTTGGGTACCCTCGTCTTTTCAAGTTTTTATTTATTTTATTTTATTTTATTTTTATAATACAAAAAGCATAAAGAAAGCAAACAAAACCTGAGAAAAAAGAACTAGGATACCAGAATATGAGAAATACAGGATGTTGCTAAACACCTCGTGCTTCGCGAGAATATGTGCCACCATTTTGGCCTCTCGTTAAACAAAAGAGAATTGAACTGAGATGAATTGAACCACCAGATCATGTATACCGTCAATCAGTCTTTGAATACTCCAAGGGATTACTGATACTTCAAATTTAGGATTTGGATAAGTTTTTTGCAGTCATCTTCGTTAGAGCATCACTCAGTCGAACTAGCAAGTTTTTCTATGTTGAGGTACCAACACCTATTCATATTAGTTTACTTATTTAGTTTCTCTATTTAGTTTAAACTCTATAGTTAGCATTACTTGTTTTACAAGTATACGTAGTTAAAAATATGACTCATGAGCTTTGTAAAAGAGACACAAGAAATTAATACAAAACCTCTTCTTCAATCTTCTTCTAATCTTCTTCTCTTGTTAATCTTCTCAGTTCTCTTAATTCTTGTGGCTAACCCCCATTCAAAGGGTATTTATCTTGGTTACTTGCGTGCATACGTTCTTCACAAAACACTATTCCTGCGTGTGCATATTATCTTCACACTGTTTTTGGTTTGAACCCTAACATCTGGTATCAGAGCAGGTTTAGATCAATCTCTAAATTCTACCAAATTTTTTTTTTACGATGACTTACACAGAAGATCAGACAAACACTCTAGAAACATAACTCACAAAATCTTTACGTGTCGTGTTTCGTGAATTTCTTCCTCAACTTATTGCCCATGTTACTGGTCATCAGCAAACCCATCAGTGTACTACTAACCCTAATATTAGTGATGGAATTTTTAAAACCCTTATTCTTGCTGGAGCTATTAGTTTGCATTTTTCTACTTTTGATGGAGATTACCCTGATGGTTGGATATTTCAGGCTGATCAATATTTTTCTTTGCATACTACTGCTAATCCCATGAAGCTTGAAATATCTAATGCACATCTTAAAGGTGATGCATATGCTTGGTATTGTTGGAAGAAGACCACGAATACAGTTACTACATGGGAGGAGTTTTGTTCCTTAGTTCGTGCTCGTTTTGGTTCTGAGAGATTTGTTGATATGAATTCCGCAAAAAAATTTAGTGAAGAAGAAACTAAAACTACTTCTGAAAAGGAAGAAGTAAAAAAACAGGCCGACGAGGTTCCGTATGTTTCGCAAGAGTTTAATGCAAAAGTTGATGAAGAACTGTGTGAAGTTACTTCTCAAAAGAGAGAAGAAAATCATCTGGTTAATGCTAGAATGGCATTAAGTACCATTAAACATAAAGTTTCATCGTCAACTCGAGAAGTTTCAGCGTCATATGAAAGTAATGGAATTATTTTCGTTGCTTTTGTTGGCATGAACTGTATTGGATCAACTTCTGAGAAGGATAAAGAAAATCATGTTGACGAGATTTCGCATGATTCACAGGAGTTTAATGATTTATTGTCAACCCCAGCGTTTTCATCTTCATCCGTGACATCAATTGGTGAGGAA
Organism: Papaver somniferum; assembly: GCF_003573695.1. NCBI lineage: Eukaryota > Viridiplantae > Streptophyta > Magnoliopsida > Ranunculales > Papaveraceae > Papaver > Papaver somniferum. The sequence goes on along the minus strand of NW_020621603.1, from coordinate 1,995,950 downwards.
GATGAGAATGATTCATTATCTGAACATAATGGTAAGTCATCTGATCTTAGCTTAACTTCTGATGTTGATATGCATGTTCATTCTTTTGTTGATAATATTCAAGTTATTGATCGTTGGTATACACTGGCAGTGTCCAATATATTTAGCAAGGCAGAGTTTGTTAAGTTATCTTGCGGGAGATGCTTCTATAAAACCTTTAACTTCTCATTCTCTTCACCACCTGTTGTTGCATTAATTTTTGGGACAATTGTGGATAACACATTTGATGCTAGACGTTATGTAGAGAAAAGAAGACTTGGTTGGTGGATTTTATTTCCTAACAAAAAAGTTGATACTAAAGTCAAGGAGGTATTCTTGGACCAGAGAATGATTGAGTTAATCGAATACGCTTTCAAAGGTGTAACTCCGAATTTAGACGATACACATACTATTCTCGTGAAAGTCGTTGCTAACATGGTTATCATTACCAACACTAGTGACGCGACTTTTGTCTTTGATCGTGGGAAATTTAAGCGCAATTCCTATGATGTTTTGAGACACATTTCTTGGCTACTTCGGTTTTTGATCTTTAGAGCTATGAGATTTGTGTTTGATCGTGGTAATTTATATCAGTAGCGTAAGAGAATTATATGGATAATACAAGACACACCGTATTCATTGTGACGTGATTCCAGAATTTCAGGCTTGAGGATAAGCCATTTTTCGAGAAGGGTGGGATGTTGCGGTACCAACACCTATTCATATTAGTTTACTTATTTAATTTCTCTATATTAGTTTCCTTGTTTAGTTTAAAATTTATAGTTAGCATTACTTGTTTTACAAGTATACGTAGTTATAAATACAACTCCTGAGCTTTGTAAAAGACACAAGAAATTAATACAAAACTCTTCTTCAATCTTCTTCTAATCTTCTTCTCTTCTTAATCTTCTCAGTTCTCTTAATTCTTGTGGCTAACCCCCATTCAAAGGGTATTTATCTTGGTTACTTGTGTGCATACGTTCTTCACAAAACAATATTCCTCCGTGTGCATATTATCTTCACACTGTTTTTGGTTTGAACCCTAACATTCTATTTCAAACTTGTTGTCAATGTTAGTATTAGAGCATTTCTCGGTCGAACTCGCATGCGTTGCTATCTCAAGCATATTTGTCAAGTTTAATTGTCAAAACTATATGTCTTCATTTCTAGACTACTTATAGCTAAGTCTCGGTTTATGACAGTTTAGTGTAATTGAGCTCCAGACTCCATGGCGATCATCTTACGAAGACGAAGAACTACTCAAGGAACCAATGAAACTTCATCCGACTAAAAGGTATGTGAATACTTGAACTTATCTATCACTCAAAAGTCTACTCTATCTCCTACTCTTGAGAAAAAGTCGTATAAGTATGATAGTTTTCATACATACACATTTGTTATTTCGAGCCGAGTTTACTCGCCTATCTTTTTCTCGAAATATGTGCTAGTAAGCTTTCACTTTAACCACTTTTCATCTTAACCCGTGATGAAAGTCATGATGACTTTTCAATCTTGAAAATAACTTTGATGACGATAGTTGTGAATAACGACTGTTATAACATTATAGAAGAATGTTTGAATGATTGAAATGTAGAGTTGAGATTAAGTAACCAACTATGGATATAAGCATATATAGTGTGTTTGAACATTAGTGTATAAATACATGTGCCATAAACCAAGTTTGTGCATATGTGTGCATACGGTATTGGTGAAGGAGACAGGTTGATTCGAAAATTTCTGCTGAATTTGTAAGTTTGCAAACTGTTAAACCAGTCACCTTAGGTACGCATACCCGTATGCGTACCCATGGAAGTTTTCGAACCGAAAATTTCTGCTGAGTTTCTAAACTCAAATCCGGTAGCTATGGTACACGTACCCGTACGCGTATCCAAGCTGGTTATATTTCTCAAATCGGAAGTTCATGAATTGATTCAAGTGAATCAAACCGATTTTGTTTCAATTGTGTCTGTTCTTAAAGACCTAAGCAATTGAACAACTCTTCAACTAGTTCTCATGAGTCATTTGAACTAGTTATGTGAAGAAGATGAATATGGTTAATATGGAAGTACTCATATGGCTAACCATTGGTTAACTATTTGTGAACCAACTAAGTGTACACGTTTAGGTACGGTTACTCAAACCTAAATGAAATACATTTCATTTGTGTGTGACAAGCTAAGTTTCAATTTAACGGTTGAAAGATATTAGCTTGGTTAAATCAGGTTTTTCATCTAACGGTGAATATTGAATGCTTTGTTACCAAGGTAACTTGGATTGCAAACCCTGATTGGAAAACTATATAAAGGAGACATCTAGCAACTGGAAAAACTAATCCCCACCTCCTGTGTGATACTAGTTGGTTTTGCTAGAGTCGATTCTCCTTTAACCTTAGGTTTCTCCTCGAGACCCTGTAGGTTAACGACTAAAAGACTTCACTGGGATTGTGAAGCCAGACGAAACTACTTCTCTTGTAGTTAAGCGATCTGATCTTGCCATTTTCAATCGTACGAGTTCAATTGAATAATTGACTTGAGATTATATCTCCGATAGGGCAAGATAAAAAGAAATCGCAAACATCTTCGTCTCATCGTTTGTGATTCCGCAATATCTAGTTTCGCTACCATACGATTTAGATTATTGTGAGGTTATTGGTAATTCTAGGTTGTTCTTCGGGAATATAAATCCGGGTTAGCAATTGGTTTCTGTTCACCTTGATTTTATCAAAAGACGGAACAAAACTCTTAGGTTTATCTGTGGGAGACAGATTTATCTATCACCGTAGACTTTTCTATGTGATACAGATTTTTTTATTAAAGTCTTCGACTTTGGGTCATAGCAACTCTTGGTTGTGGGTGAGATCAACTAAGGGAATCAAGTGCGTAGTATTCTGCTAGGATCAGAGATGTAAGGAGCGTAACTGTACCTTGAATCAGTGTGATATTGATTAGGGTTCAACTGCAGTCCAGACCGAAGTTAGTTTGTAGTAGGCTAGTGTCTGTAGCGGCTTAATACAGTGTGGTGTACAATCTGGACTAGGTCCCGGGGTTTTTCTGCATTTGCGGTTTCCTCGTTAACAAAATTTCTGGTGTCTGTGTTATTTTTATTCCGCATTATATTTTGTTATATAATTGAAATATCACAGGTTGTGCGTTAGGATCAATCAATTAGAATATCCAACCATGGGTTGTTGATTTAAATTGATTGACACTTGGATATTGGTCTTTGGTACCATCCAAGTTTATATATCTAGTATTTGATAAAGACTCGCAGATTTCCATTTGCTTGAGTAAACATCAAATCGAGAGATTGAGATATTAACTCTTTGATATACTTTTATTTAGATTGAGTCTGACTATCTAGTTGATTCTCTAGAAAGTATATTGGAGTTAATCCATACAGATTTCTAATCGAAATGTTGGGTGAGGTTGTTAGACCCCCGCTTTTTCAATTGGTATTAGAGCAGGCAAACACGTTCAAGACCTCAAAAGTATGTGTTTGTAACGATCTGACTCTATGGACAGAGGTGTTATCTCAATTAATGTACCACCAGTCTTCGATGGCTCAAACTACTTATGGTAGAAAATTGCTATGCGGGCGTTTCTTCAAGCACGTGATTTTCAATCATGGGTATATGTAGTTAATGGCTATGATGCTCCTGCTGTGACAATAGGTAACGCTACTGTTCCAAAGAATATTGGCGAATACGATGTTGCTGAGATACTTGCTGCAAAGCAAAACTCCGACGGTTTGAATACCATCATACATGCCATTACCTCAAATCTCCAGCACCATGTGTCAAATTGCACTAGGTATAAAGATGCCTGGGATATCCTAGAAACCGTATTCGATGGAAATGTCAGTGAAAAGGAAGCCAGGCTTCAAAACCTAAATTCCGATTGGGAAACCTTCGTATGGCCGATGAAGATTCATTTGATGAGCTTAATCACAAAGTGTATGAAATTGTTAATACATATTTTGCATTGGGTTAGATTATTCCTGAAAAGGACATTATGATGAAAATTCTCAGATCGCTGCCATCTAGATACGATTAAGAAGCATGCCATCGTTGAGGGAAATAACCTTGATACCCTCTCCAGAAATACCTTGGTTGGAAAGCTAAAGATCTTTGATCATGAACACTCGTCCAAATCCAAGGATGTGGCATTCAAAGCACTAAAAGACACAAAATTACTTGATAAAAGTAAAAATGTATATATCTCTGAAGATGATCACCCTGAGACGGATTCATCAGATGAAGATATTGACAAATCGGTCTCGATGATCACAAGACAGTTTAGGGATCTTTTGTTGAAGAGAAGTAAACGGTTCTCCAGAGATAAGCCAAAGGCATCATTCAAAACCCATAATCGTATTCCTCCTAAAAACTGGGACACTGATGAAACTGATGACGAGGATATGCCTCAGTGCTTTAAGTGTAAGGGTTTTGGTCATTTTGCAAACGAATTCCCAAATCGTAGAAAATACACTGGGATCAAAGGTCTTACTGCGACACTTGATGAGATGTCTGACAATTATGATTCTGATGAAGACAAAAAATCAAGTGTTGCTCTTCTATGTGAAAATATTGATTTTTATAATTGTAGCAATACATACATCAATATTGATAATCTTTTAGAAGAGAACCCAATCAAGATGGAAGAATCAATTGACCCTTCTTTTGGAAACTCTATGTTTAATGTTTCATGATCTACTTTGTGCCTAGCATCTTTCACTTCACAGGCGCCTTAATCATCTTATGTTTTGATATGCTCCTATTGTTCTCTCAAGGATCATGAACTTTCAAAGTGTTTCAAGTACAAACACAAGATGAGATATGTCAACAAGCTTCAACGAAGAGCAGATCGTCTAGCTAGCAAGCTTAAATTAGCGGACAAAACAGCTGAGGTATGTAAGATATTATCTTCATCAAAGAAATTAGTTTCCAAAGATAGATTTAGACCACTAGAGAAGAAAACATGGTCTAAACTAAAGGAAAGGCAGGGTTCCATGAATTCCAACCAAAAGGGTCATGGTGAACAAATTGTTGTAAAGCACAACTTGATTGTGTTGTCATGTGCATCTTGTCTCATGTGCCTGTTCAAAAGAGACAATCTTGCACACCACATGCTTTGAAAAAATTTAGCTTTGTTTTTAGCTTTGTGTTGTTTGGTTTTTGTAATTCCTCCATATCACTGTTGATATTGGAAAGGACCGTTTTGCCAAAAGAAGAGGGTTCTTATCGATAATTCTAATCTCTATAGGGATGTAAGTTGGACATGTACGAACCTGTTTAAAGGTTTCAAAACCCTACATTCCTTTTGCTTCTCTGATACTCTTTATATCTTAAGACTGCTTGTTGAGATTGCGAATTCCTCTCACAAAAAACGGTTGCATAAGGGTACTCCAAGCATCATGTCTTCTGATGGAAAAGATATCAATATGATTGTTAAGCCACCAATCACCAAGAAAAAGAGAAATCTCTTTTGTCTCTAACTTTGAAAAGAAAAAGAAGGAATGTGAGGAAGCCAAGAGCAGTTCTTTCTAATTCTCAGAAGTTTTCTGATTTTCTTGAAGAGTTGAAGCTGGCAAGAAAAGAGATTCAACAAATACATGCTTGTGTTTTAAGATCGTTAGAAATTCAGAATACCCTGGTTCGACATCATCATCCAAGACGGTTTATTAGTATTGACTCCTTCCTCCATGAACCATATGTACCAATGGCTGTTGACGGCAAGGAGTTCGAGGACGATAAGGAATTTTCAAAGATCTTAATGTCTAGTAAAACTTCTTAAGAGAATTTTTATTCTTGTTTTTGTTTAAGAAGGATAACTAGGGTTTGTAATAGCCATTATTGTGAGTACACATAGCTATGTCCAACGTTTTCATCTTGCAATGTTTTTTAGATTTATTTAATTAAATTCTAAAGTGATTTGGAAGATGATGTTTTCAGTTTAATATTTATGGTTTTATATTGCAATATGTTATGGGATATGTGTGTTTGCGTCCGTGAACTATTATTGTCCCATACGATGTCAAAAGTTATCTCCTTCATATGTCGATATGCATGTATTGATACAAGAACGATGAACTTTTGACAAACAAAAGTTAAGCCTATTATGTCAATTCTTTGATGGAAGATAGGTTAAAATCTTTTGTTTACAAAGATTATATCTATTGTAGGTCATTGTTCAAATAGTGATGAAGATAGAATGAATCTTTGTATATTCCGCAGTATTGATCTTCCCTGATCCATATTTTATGTATATACTATGCGGCTCCATAAGTTTTCTTATGTGAGCATTTCCAGCTAAACAAATCATAGATTCGTTTGTGGTTAATTTGGTTGTGTATTCCGATTAAATTAATCATGGGTTCTCTTGTGATTAGTTTTATTGAGAATTTTTGGATACAAAATCATTTCCTTATGGTTTTTGGTGTCCAAAGAAATCCTTCTTTTCTTGTAAAAGTAAGGTCGCTCTTGTTGTTCTTTCGGGAATGACATCAAATGGAGGAGAGTTCTTTTGAACTTGCGCTTAATTTCCATATCTTTGTTGGGGAGTGCGGCTGTGGAATATTTTAGGGGTTATCTCGTATCTTTATAAACTCTTTGATGAATGCATTTAGCTTCGGCTTTATGATTGCATCTAAACAAGTTGATATGTATTTTTCTTTGGTCTTGAAGCATCTCCGTGGAAATTTCATTAGGATCCCGTTTTCGTACCTTTGCCAATTTTATTGACAAAAAGGGGGAGAATTAATATGTAGTTCACACTACAAATACATATGGTTTACGTGATTTACGGATCATTATGTAAGGGGGAGTGGTTTTCATGTTGAGATGAAAGTATTGACTAAGGGGGAGTGATACATATCACCATAGTATTGTTGTCGAAGTTGTGATATAAGAACTTCGATGTTGTGTGATAATACTATGACACTATAACAATGATCGAGAGCTTCTGTTTTCTCATTGTTATGGCTACGGATCAGTTGAATTGAATATCTATGGAATCATGGGAGTACTTGGAAAAGACGAAGTTTTCGAGTAATGTTGAAGCACCAAGGAGATCAAGCATGTCGACGAGAAGCTGCAAAGTTTTATTTATTTTGTCATCCTGTTGATGGTGGATTTTAGTTCAGGGCTAAAATTATAAAACCGAATTTGATAATGCTGACATCCTGCAAAGGATAAATCCATTTGATAAGCGATGAGCGCAGAAAACCTCTCGTTTTATTTATTTGAAGCAATTCAATAAATATACAAAATTCACCCAGATTGGAGCATGTAGCAACAATCCTAAATATTCTGTGAATTTATAACATTATTAATTAATGCATGATTAGCCTAGTATTTCCTGTGTTGTTCTCAGCAGAATTCTCATTATTGGTGCGGCATGATGACTGAGTGTTACTCTCAGCAGAGTAACATGAATATCCAAGTGTCAGTAGTGAGGCATGCACGAAATACCCGTACAGGCTATACCATTCTCTAACAAAGAGAATCTCGTATCGGCGTGCTTATCTTAGACCGATCGAGCTTGTTTAATTCTCTAAGGGAAATTTGGACTGTCCCTGTCAGTCTCAGAAACGATCACGGCCACGCAAGTTGGCCGCATGATTTAACCAGTCTAGACGAACCCTAGCAGGAGCAGGCGACCACCGTAATGACCACCAGCGGGCCCTTTTTTGCCCTAACCGGTCGAACACATGCTGTACTCCCAAACACCCATCGAACTCCAGACCTGAAGTAGGGTGGCTGATCTGTTTTTTTTTTGCCTTGGACTGGCTCGCACGAGCAAGACTGCCAAAGACGGCCTCAAAAACATCGCGACCGTCCAACTTCGCCAGCCTAGTTGGACGGCTTGGATCATCCCGCGATTGATCGGTGAAGTGCTGAAATGCAAATTGGCGGGCCCACTCTTCACCTACCCGATCGACTCTCTCACGGCCTAGCCATAGAGCAGAAAACGCTTACTCGATGTGAGTCTGGCGTGATGCTTAAAGGGTCGCGGAAATTCCACTAGCATCTTAAATCGATCACAACCATCCAACTTTGCCGGCATGTTTGGATGGCTTAGATCGCGCCTAGGACCATCGGGCAGGTATACATATGCTCACTGTCAGCCCAACGTGGGCCCCACACGGTCGGTCTCCCAAAGGGAGGAGCATAGCCTGCCAAACCGCTTGGCTAAAGTCACGCATGCGTGACCAGCCCAAAACCCTAATTAGGGTTTGCGGCATGACATATGTGTCAAAGTTTGATCACGACCATCCATCTTCGCCAGCTTGGATGGAGGGTGTAGATGTAGACTAAGGAGGTCCAAAGAGCGTCAACTTGATCACTGCGGGCCCACCTGTGCATGTGACCGGCCGACCTAGGCAGACTAGGGCTCGACAACCTCGAGACGCACGCCCAAAGGTGACATGTCACGCGGCTTCCAAATCCTTTGCGGCAATGGATTTCTGTCGCAAAAAAATCACGACCACTCATGTTTGTCGGTCAAATTGAGTAACCGCACCTTCATGAGACAAAGTGGTACGGACATGCACACCGGCAGGCCGTCTACACGCATGCCCGGTCGGTCCCACCAAAAACGTTTCCCATGCTTGATTTCGGTCAAGCTAAAGAATGATGCTTGCGCACCTCTTTAAAACCTTAAAAATCCAACGGTCGTAAATATGTGCCGTAGATCATCTCGTCCTTCCAACTTTGTCAGCTTGGTCAGGCATCCTAGGCTAAGAGTTAAATATCTAATGATGCACCTTGGTGATCACTGTCCGTCACTCTACCACAAGGAGTGATCGGCCAAGAGAAGGCTCGCCCATGCGGCCTTTAAACGATCCCTTGAAGATGTTTGAGCATGCTGCTACTCTAAGACGCTTAATCCGCGACTTACTCCATTAAGCTTTAAAACAGCGATGCTTCATACATATTGATTATGTTTGATGCATTACATGCATAGAATACACACAATATTTTATGAATATCGATTTCTTAAATAACTCAGTTATTTAACTTAGCACCATATGCTACTTCATGTGGGTCCCACGACCCACACACTCGAGACATCAAGCATGTCAGAAACTGGGGGATACTTACTGGGGTTTTGGTCTGGCGGTTTACAACGTGCAACGTGCAACACGCCATTACAAGAACGTGTCAGGAGGCATGGACGGTTAGCGGTGATGGAAGAAGTGGGCAAATACGTGATCGTGTGACAATCACCTGCACAACCCCACTACTCCATCACTCCACTTCCTCCACTTTCTACGAGATGAAGGTTGTGCTCAATGACTTGTATAAATATGTCCTTCACATATTTTCAACAAAAACACAGAAAAACCAAGTGTTTCCATCATATCCAGAAAACACCAGAGCTGATTGCTTACATTCTTGCGAGCCAGTTCAATATTCTGATACAAGTCATAAACAGCCAATACCTTCACAATCTCAACACCTAAGATCAACCCCATCTCCTTCACTTTGTGATCGAAGCAAGTCTGGAACGGTTATTTCTTAGTTTAGGCCAGAATTGTATAGATTGATCTCTCGAATCAGAAAGCACTCCCGTGCAGTGCATTTGTTTAGGGTTTAGATTCATTTCTCATCTACACACCCAAAATTACCAAAACCAGCAGAAATAGTTTTCACCCATAAATAATTGGAGGCCACAGTGGGAGATTAATCTCTCAGTTGTAAAGTCAATTTATTCAATACCAATTCAATTTTATCAATTTCGAAATGGTGGATCTTAGGTCTGTGTCAGCAATCAATCCTGACGGAACCAGTGTCGACAACACTCTTGACGTTGATATCCCGATTAGTGGTGTTACTGTACAGCCTGTCAATACGAACAATGTATCTCGTGGATTTGCGTCCCCTACCACCAGCGTCAGCGGAGCAGGAGAAGATATTCCTTTGGGCGTGACACCTCCTATCACCAGAGCCAGAGAAGCTGCAAACCCCGGCATCTCTTCGAGGGTAACGCCTTCAGCCGTCACCAGAGCAACTGCCACTCCTCCGTCAGGACGAGGGGATGGAGGATCCAGAGGAGGACAAACCCCATTACCATGGTGAATTTGATGGAGAGACAATGCTCTCGCTAGGGCGCAAACAGACATGGTTACAACTCAGAAAGAGGTACTCACTTTTCTTAAGACATTAACTGATTGATTGCCACAAGAGACACGACGTCCTCTGTAGCCAACAAGGAACGCATTCAACGCACCCGAAGAAGGTACTTCAGCGACGCGGGCCTACATGGACGAAGAGCTCGTGTTGCTCCTAAGCGTCCGAGAGAAAGGGACCAGGAACGTCCAAGAGAAAGGGACCAGCCATCCAACTTCATCACACGTGAAGACCTGTAGCGACTCTTCCAAAGCCGTGACACATGAAATCTGATGGATATTGTAGATGGTGGATTTTCGACAAAGGATAAAATCGTAAACCCATAATTTTATGAACTTCTGATCCAGCAATCAGACGCGAGTATTGAGACACGGGTCTCTCATCGAACCTCTGACTAAGCATACTGTCTCTCAGAGTACATGCAAATATGTAGTCTCTCGGCCGGACAACGACATATCTCATGAATACTGAACACTTCAGTAATTATTTCTATATAGAATCACGAGATTGACGGCTCCTTGACAGTTTGCCTGCTAGTATAGAGCGATAACGTCTTCAGGATACAAACAACAGTTTTCCCTAACTATATAAAGGATATGACGCTCCAACAAGCTCATGTCACTCAGAATAATTAATGCTCCTAGACAGCTTGCCTGCTAGTATAGAACCATCAGTTAATTATTCTTAAAATTCTTGGATTCATCCACTGAATTTCCGAAAATATTCAAATATTTTCGTAATATTTCGTTACTTCAATCTATGGTTCTTCCCAGCAGAATTCCATGGGTTAGTAATGAATATTCAACGTACGGTCGTCTGAGCTACCTTCGAGTAAGCCCCGATTTATATGGTGCAAGTGTACTCAACGATGATGCACTAACAATCACTGCACAAACGAGTATTTTAAAAATACGACGAAACGATGAACCTCTGAAAAATAGGAAATAAAATAATAAATAATTAAATATTGACCAAGGCGCTGGGGGATTGGGATCACCGGCCGGCCGGCCGTGTCGTAGCTAATCCCACGCCAGTTTTATATTTTATCATATTTTTTATTATTTTCCTCGATCTTATGAAAATCCTTTCATTTGAACAAATATCCTTCGTTTTGAGGAAACTCCTCAGTTTCATGGTGTTTCCTTCACACCAAGGAAATAATATAAAATTGGGGAAAACATTGTGGGCCGTGATTATTGGCCAAACGGCCATGCCTTGATCCCGTCCGGCCCCACACCTCATGATTCCTCATTATTTTATTATTATTTTCCTAATCTCATGAAAACTCCTAATCTCATGGTATTTTCACAAAACCATGAAAAATATAATATAAAATTAGGAAAACCTGTGGGACCGGGCCCCAGCCGGCCGTCCATGCCCTAGCCGGTCCCACACGCCCCTTTATTTTATTATTATTATTTTAAGTTTCCTTAATCCCATGAAATTCCTTGATTTCATGGTATTTCTCTCAAATTATGAAAATTCCTTCAAATCATGGAAATAATACACAAAAATACATAAAATTAGGAAAAACGCACGGGGACCGGGTCCCCAGCCGGCCGACCATGCCTCAGCCGGTCCCACACGCTCTTATTTTATTATTTTAATATTATTTGCTTCCTTGATCCCATGGAAACTCCTTCACTTTAAGGAAACTCCTTAAATTCAACAAACTCCTCAATTTCATGATATTTTCATAAAATCATGAAAAATAATATAAAACAAGGAAAAGGCACCATGGGACCGTGGTCACTAACCGGCCGGCCATGCCTTGGCTTTAGCGGTCCCACGCCTCATCATTCCTTCATTTTATAATTATTTTCCTTCATCTCATGAAGTTTCCTCAGTTTCAGCTAAACCCTGATTTTGTCATATTTTCTCGAATGGATGACGCACGCCAGAAAATATCAAAATTATCAGGACTGAGACACGGACACCCTGGCGACGTGAGAATGTTACCTTGACCGACCAAGGTTGTCTCTTTGGCTTGCAAGGACCCGGTCCCACGTATTTTCACGATTTGACCTAATTTGCGCAATTGCAAGCATTAGGTCCAAAACTCTTCCAAATAATTTTGGAATTTCATAGAATGATCGACAGTCGATCCCGTGACCACCCAAGGCCGGTTTCATGACCCCTTGGTCGGTCCCTCACCTCTTCATAATTAATTAGGTTTTATCACCTAAGGCTCAGACGAGCATTTTCTAATAAATGATTAAGCCAACATTTAATCATTCTTTCATCAATAAGTCACCAACTCTTCAAGAGACCTTGGTATTTGATCACATGAGCATATGGGCGCTACATGGTCGATACATGATCCCATGTAGCCGATCCCTCCTTCATTCCATGGTTGATTTTGAAATAAACCATCAATTGGTCATCAATTGATCAAATTAGGGTTTCTGAGTCCAATGATCATAATTCCAGATTCGAACACTAATAACTTTACGACGATCTCATGATCAGTATTCTTATTAATTATGCTCGGTTCAATTACCAGTATTCTAATTAATTTTTTATTTTGGTCACGCTACCAATAATTCATCAGACGAGCAACACTTGCTCAGATGAGCAATACTTGCTCAAATCAAGGAATATTGGTTCAATTATCAATATTCAACAATTTATAGAATAAGAAATACTTGCTCGCCTCAACTATCAATGTGAGAATTATACCCATGTCTCAACAGACACGTTCAATTCATGAGTTTCAGAACATTTTGCAAAATCATGTTCAACTCAGCAAATACATGGACTCATCGTCCCATAAAGTCATGAAGTCAACAACTGACTAATTAACCACGAGACGTCAATTGTGTCACATGAGGGGATATTAACTAGGGTTTTGGTCTGGCGGTCTACGACACGCGTGTTCATACACACGATGAAATGTGAGCAAGTCGTGCAATCAGTTGAAGGAGTTAACAAAGTAGTGGATGAAAAATCGACCAAGTCTCCGCACGATGAGCAACTGGTTTCAAACACTATTTCCATTTCCCCACTCTTTGATTCCATCAATTGTCACACTTTATGGGATCATGGTGTCTACAATTCCAGCAATATAAATAAGTCTCTGAATGATGATTAAACACAACAGAACAACAAGAATCTTACGTCTCACAGACAAAACGAGATTAACAACTCATCATCTGAGTAATTACTCTCAACGGAGATTCAATCATTCAGAACTTATCTTATTCAGAATTCACAATACACCTACAATCTTTGACTACCATTGATTCCACATATTTCTCAGCTTCCCTCCTACAGATCAACATATCCTCTCTTGTGACTGAATTTACTCTGGAACGACCATTGTCTTGGTTTAGGTCGGAGTGCTACAGATTGATATCTCGAATTCAAAGCACTCCCTTCTCGTAGTGCATCTGTGTGAGATTGAACATTTCGTTCGGTTCAAGGAGTCTCCTTCGCATGGTCGTCTCCTTAATTCCGTAAAAACCAGCAAAACGTTTTGCCCCATATACATATTGGCGACCACTGTGGGAGATCATTCTCTCGGTTGCAATCTCACAATTTCACAAGATGGCCGGTCTTAGGTCTGGGTTAGTCACAGGTTCCAACGCAAACGGCGCTAGCACTAGCAACAACAACAACGATAACGAGGATATCGCAGAAACGATTCCGGCCTCTAACACTGATGGTGGTGATGTTACTCCTCCTCACGTCAACGCGGAGGTTCATCCTTTGTTCGGCCGACACCCTGAGGAAGTCAGAGGAAATCCACCACCTACCATCGCTGACTCATCAAAGTGCAAGAGACTCTTGCAAAGAATCAAACCGATATGGATACAACACAGAAGGAGCTATTTAATCAACTGAAGGATCTCACTGATACAATGTCAGGGAAGACCCAAGCAAAAGGAAAAGAGAAGGAAAAATCCTCAGATGTTGATCCCGAGGTAATCCCGATTCATACAGTGGATGATGATGAAGTACGCAAAGCTGTAGACGGTCCATCAACGAAGGAGTCATCAAACTTCATCACTCGGGAAGATTTGGAACGCCTTTTGGAGAACCGTGGAAAAGACAAGACCCCACATGTCCATCGTCACCAGCCTCCATACCATGCTGCTATACAAAGGATTCATCTTCCAAAAGGTTATATCTCTCCAACCTTTACTTTGTACGATGGAACCGGCAATGCTCGGGAACATGTTTCTCGGTTCCTGGAAGCTTTGGGTGAACATGAGCATAACCATGTTGTTCGCCTCAAATAATTTTCAAAATCCTTGAAAGGCAGAGCATACACCTGGTACAACAACATCGCACCAGGAACTATCAACAGTTGGGGAGAAATGCTTAATGCTTTCTATAGGAAGTATTTCTTCGTTTCAAAACAAGTTACCCTCTCTGATCTCGGAAGGATGTTTCAAAAGAACAATGAACATCCTAACGATTACGTGAAAAAGTTCAGAGTTCAAGCGTTGGATTACCATGATCCGAATGTCACAGAGCAACAACTTGTGGACTTATGCATCAATGGAATGATTCCAGTCTACATATCCTTATTGGAGAATCTCAGGTTCCATACCTTCTCAGAACTCCATGAAGCAGCCAAGAGATCGGCAACTACTGCACCTGCTCTATTAGAAAGGACTAAAACTGCAAAAGCTGAAGAACCATGAGAGGCCAGAGGCAGCAACAGACGTTTGATCAACAAACAATACAACCTTCAACCTTCCACAAATGCTGTCGCGGAAGGAAGCAAACGGAAAGCTGATCCACAACATAAGCATACTTCCTCAGCCCATTCAAAGGCGCAAAAGAAGGATAATGGGCAAGCTCCTCCTCAACACACGGAAGATCCATAGGCACCTGATTTCCCCTGCTCTATTGAAGAAGTTATCGAATTATTGGATGCCTGGATTCAAGACGGTGCCATCAAGCTGCCATATGTCAAGAAGGAACCAACTGAAGAGGCCATGGAAAATCCTCGGTACCGTCGCTTTCATAGATTTGTCAGCCATCCCACAAGTGATTGCAAAACTTTGAAGCGCATATTTAAAGAAAATGTCGAATCAGGAGAACTCAACCTGGGGACTGAAGCAGTGCACAGAAACCCCCTTCCCGTCAGAACTTTTACTATTTCAGAACCTCCCGTCAAAGAAGCAGTTCAATCCCTAATTGACCATGTCTGCGAATTACTATACTTATCAAAAGATCAAAGGAAATACATGTTTGATGCATTGAACCACATCGTGTCAGGCAAGCGTCTTCTGATTCAAGAGACGTCCACTGAGCCTCCAGCGACGGACAAAGAAATGTATGACTGGAGACTGCTCACCAAAGTGCATATCAAAGGAAACGAGTTCAACAGAGCATTTGTTGATGTCGGCACTGCCAAGATCATCCCTTTGAAAACTCTCAAAGTCGCTGGCATTACTCGACATGAAGCTACTCATGCCCCCATGGCAATCAGAGATCACGAAGGAGTTTCCAGAGATGCGTACGGATACTCGTCCTCTAAGTCAGAGAAAATTTGGTCTGCACTGAGACCAAGTTTTTACATAATCCGAGAAGATACATGATATGATATGATTCTTGGATGCACATGGATTCACGATGGGAAGGTGACACTAACACCTTCAACTACACATCTCTCTGCTGAAGAAACCTCTGACTCAGAGGAAGAAAAAGAAGATATCTTGCCATTCGAGTATCTGGAGGAAGTCAAAGCCTTGACAGAACTTACACAAAGGCTTGAGGAACATCCAAACGCTTTTGTCAAGAGATTTCGCACTCAGGCAAGTCTTATTCCTTCTCTTGTGCCCATATCGTCAGTTTTCAAATATACTTATTTGGTCCAAGGGCTTCACTTCACAAACAATTTAGCAATTGCAAAATGCTATGAGTGGATAATCTAGCCACAGTAATATTTCACCCAATAGTTGGGTCCAGAATATCTTCAATTTGATCATCCAATCAAAAGATTCATTGCGGAGGATATGGCTAAGCATGACAGACATTATGAATGATACTCCTTTTTGCACGAGTGTCCATATGTGCCACAACCACGGAATCTCATCACACGAGGAATTCCGAATCAACAGAAGATATTCAAGGCGCGGTCGACCAAACCTAACAAATTTCATGAAGAAGACCTGGTTCTCAAAGCAGTTCAACATGGTCTTCACTCTGCAAGAAACTCCAATTGGGAAGGACCATTTATGGTTGCTAAATCCATAACCGGAGGATACTACAAATTGATCAACACATACGGCAGAACCCTACCAGTAATTCATGAGAATTGTCTTAAGGCGTTTGTCTGAAATCATTGGACATTTGAGGTACTGGGCGTTTGAGAATTCATGGCATCTGAATTTGGCATTTAGGATTTTCTTTCATTGTATTTCAATGCCTCCAAAACTTTTGCAATACTTGCAATCAGTATTTGAATTCAACAACTTATCAAAATTCAGTTCATATTTCTTAAAAGAAAATCTCCATCAAATCCAAAAGAAAATCCTTAACCATCTACCAATCCAAAACCAGCTAATATCAAAACCCAAATAAAAACCTCACATCTCTCAGAAGTTCAAGAGATTATGAAAGGTAAATCAAAGAAAATCAGCAAAAAAGGATCTTCGCTCTTCTGCATCCTTTAAGACCTGCAAAGACGCCTTCTCCTTGTTCAACTCTTCAGCCAGTCTGGCAATCTTGTCTTCTTTCTCCATCACAACATCATTGGTAAAGGGTATGTTGTTCTCACATGAGTCCTTGATAGCGTTCATTTGCTTACGAAGCCACTTTACATTGAAGCCAAGTTTTTCTGAATTCTCCAAGTTAAACTCCCAATCAAAGAGTATATCTGGAGTCACAGTACTTCTGGCCCTAGTGCATATATCACTTATAACACGCAATATAATACCTACTTGCATTGTTAAAGCATAAGCACGTCCAGGATTCCTGTCAACAATTATGTGACCAAACTTCTTCCATATTTTCTCATACAAGCCTGCATATCCAATGGGAACGCTGAATCCACCAACTAGTTCATGATACGGGAATGAAGCATAAAACGGAGGATCAAAAGAAATTCCTGCACTTGGATATTCATGCACCACTATACGGTTCTCAATTACTGGAGCAACTTCTACAATCAGGGTAACAGTTTCTTCAGTATTCTCTATTGGTGTTTCGGTTTCTTCTATCACTGAAGCAGCAACACTCTGGGTTTCCATAACTTCAGTGACAACCTTCTCATGGCCTTGAAGTGCAGGTATGGTTGTCTCTTCATTAATAACTCCAGGGAAGTTCGAGTTATCCTCATTGGTTTCGATATCCTCAACTTCGGTATTTGACACCTAATATGAAGATTACATGAGGTTAGAGTAATTTAAGCATGAAACCAAGTGAGATTATAAAATACAGTATACAAGAAATTCAACATCATCAAAGTTCATCATTATACACCCAAGACACGAGCAAATAGCATGAAAGTCATGAAAATACGTTTTACGGTAACCTCGTCTGAAGAAACTGTACTCTGCTCTGTACTAAAAGAAGAACTGGGAGCAATATAAAAAGAATCTGAGGATGGGTTATACACCATTCTCTTCGTATGGATGTCCTCTACAGCGTGTCAAAATTTCATGACAATCCGATGAACAAGCAAGGATATGTGGTCAAACTATCGAGCAACATACCATCTGAAAAGTTCTGAAAGTCTCCTGGAAGTTTACTGTTTCGCCTTTTTCAGGCCCTGAACGTGCTCAAAACTTAAAAAAGCTTCTCTGTTAAAGCTTGGAAATTTTCCGGGCTTGAATATACATATGCAGATCATGAAAATCTGACTCCAGATGAAGGTTTTACGGCGTTTTTGCTAAAAAACTGAGTTCTGAATTTTCTGACGACGAATTTCGACTAAGTTTTTCGTGTATACACATGGATTCTCATTCATTCATTCACAAATCAGCACTTTCATACTTCTATGAAGAGGATACATGACATATACTTACTTGGGGGGTCTCCGAAGTACTCAAGGAATTGGGATTGTCCGTGTTAACGACAAAGGGCTCATTACTTCTATTTGGCTTCGAATCTTTGGAAGTGCCTTCGTCTCTATTCTCAGAGGATGGTCGGGTATCATCACTCTCCGTCTCCATGACGACATCCTCCTGGACACATCCTCGACAATCAACATTTTATCTATAAAGCATCATAATTGAATATGCGAAGAAATACTTACGGCTTCTTCTTCATCGCTCAAATCAGGAATTGTTTGCTCAGTAGCAGAAAACCGAAGACCCTCGATACTTAATGGAGTAAAATTCTGCAACGGAATAACAACATTGGTTTCATGATCCTAATAATGCGGGCGAGAAACAGTCACAACAAGGGAAACACTGAGAACTCACCAAAGAACCAACTGGGGACTTTACGGTATTAGGTAACAACATATAACTTTTGTTCCTTCCTTCTCCACCGTGAACAATCGCTTCAGTTTCTGAGAAATTCACATGGATTCGAGGTCTTACATTACGACCGTCCTGTGGTAAAATTCAGTAACATAATTAGAATACAGTTCTCATAATTTCATGAAGATTATATGAAGAAACATACCTGAGAACATCCTGGAGACGGTTTTCGTTTATCACCAGAGAGATACTTCAATCTTGGTCGACCAGAAATCATCTCAGTATAAGGGGGATCTTTCACTGGAGGATGACCAACCCTCACAAAATCACGCAACCGCTCAAGTTGTTGATCCCAGAAGTCTGCGTAACCTGGAGTTACATATGCAAATCTCTCACAGCAACGAAACCAGTAATTACTTCCTTCCACATGGGTATGGTCTAAATGGGTACTGAGATGTTCAACTGAAAGTTGGAACACACTGATCCATACCCATTTGTCGAGCTGCTCTATCAATATTATATTCCTCAACTGAAAGCTCTCCGTACATAGCCGACAGCAAACGGCCAGGGGTGCAACTCAACATGAAAGATCTCTCGCGTCATTCAGATTCACACCAGATGTCAAAGCCACACTCTCTCAAGTGTTGGAAGTCATCGGCTGGGAAACATAAGAAGGGACTGACACCCACGGGCGGAAGTTCAATTCAGATTCATCATCTAACACATCAATAAGGCGTGCTTTAGACCGAGGCTGCTTTGTGGACCAGCGCATGATCCTGGCATTATCTTTCTCGGAGAAGATGTGACGAGCATCAATATTCGGTCCTTGCAAGATATTACGTGGAATAGGCGCATAGTTCTTGAAATGCTCCCACATCAAAGCTTGAAGAAACATCGTGTTGGCACAACACTCAATCTTCATAAAGCCGTTTAATACACTGGAGTCTATAACCAAGGAGTCTAAGTTAGAATACAAAGATCCCAGGAATAGGCTACCTATTGGAAGTTGCTCACCTTGAGCCATCTTGATAGCAAAGGGGATCACGAAGGGTTTTAACAAGTTTCCACTGTCTTCAAAAATGTCTCTGGTGTTAGAGCATTGCTCGGTTGAACCCACCAAGCGTTGGTATGTCAAGTTTGGTTGTCATATTTTAGTGAATCAAAACTCATATTAAGAGTTGCTTGATTATGTACTAGAGTTAAACTTCGTATAGGTTAGCTTGAAAGCATTAGGATATAAGACATTACAAGTATTGTGAAGTCTTGAAGATGTGAAGAAGCGAGGAGCTACAACGACAACAATCATCCTTCCACTTGAGGTTAGTGATATTTGACTTGAACTGTTTCATTCCCTAACGTATCTTTCAAGTCGTGCATATTGAAAACATAACTGCGAAGCATGTTTGAATTCTAGATAGACATAGTATTAAGGAATACAATATGAGGTTTATTGCTTAACCATTAAACTTTGTAGATAAGACATCGCCATAATCATTTAAATGCTATTGTAATTATGTATGGGTATATAAGGTGAGGATTTCATCCTAGGGAACAATATTTACATGTGTTCTAAGGAAGTAAGTTCGTAGACTTGTTCTGTGAAACGAAAAGGAAATTGCCAGGCGTTATTGGTTTTGTTATTCATTGCATATCTTATGAACAACTAATATGTGTGATAGAGTAGAACCGCTCACAACTTGTTGTGTTCTTGGTAGAACTAATTCACAAAGGCCTGAATTTTGTATTGGTAGAACTTTTATTAGTAAAACCAATCTTAAGTAATCACCTTGGTATGTATCGGTTTTGTGACTGCCATGGGAAGAGGGGAACCGATCCTTGTAAGGGGTGAAGGGAACCGATCCTAGTAAGGGGTGAAGGGGAACCGATCCTTGTAAGGGGTGCAGTGCATTGATGGGAACCGATCCTTGTAAGGGGTGCAACATGTTTACAGAAGAAAGGGGAACCGATCCTATGAAGGGGTGCAACACATATAAGTTAGATACCATATATATGTAGGTAACCGATCCTAGTACCTAGTCAACCATATCTTTGGTAAGCTAGTGTGACTATGCTTAGTACTCACATGGAGGTATAACCGAAACTTGTTTTGGTAGAACCGCAAACCCATGAGTGTGATTGAATGTTTGGTTTGATCAATCACATAGTTCTTGAAAGTCAGATGAACCAATTCCAAACTTGTTTGGAAGTGTGGCAAATCGGTTTCAAGGTTGTAAGTGTGAAAGAGAACTTACAAAGTAAAGATGTCGACAAACTTTGAACACGTGCTGAATGCTTATTTCAATAATTGTTCAAAGATATTCCTTAAAGGCTAAATGGAAGAGAATCCCAGAATCGAAACATAAGTAAGTTAAGAATATTTTAATTAAGGTTATTAATTTATCTTGGAAGGAAATTATTGGAATTAGTAATGTGCATTTACTAATTAGATTTTCCAAGAGATTTCGATTGTTATTTTTGGACAGAGCATTTCCTGGAATTATGAAAACCGAATCTATGCATTTATGAATATCTTGAGAATATTTTCGGTTTTGGAAATTCTTTGGTGTCCAAACTTCCTTGTCTATAAATACACGAAGTTTACCTTTCTAGCAAACTAATCCTTCGTAACAATTTGACCTCCTCTTTTGTCATTGTTACTGG
Organism: Papaver somniferum; assembly: GCF_003573695.1. Lineage (NCBI taxonomy): Eukaryota > Viridiplantae > Streptophyta > Magnoliopsida > Ranunculales > Papaveraceae > Papaver > Papaver somniferum. Next base: position 1,974,761 of record NW_020621603.1, on the reverse strand, counting down.
TGTAGCTGCCTATCGGAGAGGAGAGTAATCTAATTAGGTGAAATCTCTTACGACCGCTCGTTTTAAATTATTCTTTGGGATAGAGAAGCTCTAGCGCGACCCGTTGGTGGGAAACTAGATAATTGCGGTTTATCTTTGTTTTCGATTGATTTGATTGACTAACGGTGGTTGAAATATGATTGCACCTAGTTTGTTTATGCTTGATAATCTTCTCTTCTGATATAAGATTCACTCAAACTAGTTCAGAGTTTCAACATGGATCTTCAGACTGTTGTTAGTTCTAAAGACGATCTTGTGATAATCCATTGTTAACAGACTCCATTCTGTGCGTGATTGATCACAAGAGATTCAAGTGATTGTGTGCAGGTGTTTGTTGAAGATTTAAGAAGATTTGAAGACAAAGAAGATATTGAAGATCTGACTTGTGTTTATAATCTTTGGTGTGCACAATATTTTTTGGGAAAAGAGGATCCAATTAATAATCGGTTTATCCTTGTGGTAGATTTGATTGATTAATTGAAGTAGATCGGCATCAACACGATTCCTTGTGATTAAAGGTGTTGTTGGCTTAATCTTAACCGATTACCTTCGGGTAATTGAACATAAGATAGATCTAGACCCGACGAAGGAGTTTATGTTAACATAAACGGAAAAGCCTTTGTCCGACTCATATCACTTGGTTGAATAGAGTTGTTACCAAACAGATTTCTTGTTCCTTTACTTTTTGGAATACAAACCAAAGGATTGTTCCAAGTACGTGACTTATTCATAGGTCGGAGGCGTGGGAATACAGACGAAACTAGGTATACTATAGAGTTAGGTACTTGGTCTCGACTATACGAAGTTAGGTGTAATTTTTTGTAGCGGCTTAATCCTGAGAGTATTCACTTCTGGACTAGGTCCCGGGGTTTCTGCATTTGCTATTTCCTCGTTAACAAAATCTTGATATGTCATTTACTTTTATATTCCACATTATAATTGTTTTTATTATAATTAAAGTAAATCACACAGACGTTAATATCCTTTTTACTTGATAAGCAATCCTATTGTGTTTGATTAAGTCCGAACCTTTATATCAAGTAAACACACTTTGTTGTTGTATTGTCTCGATCTCGTATCCATAGACGATCATACGAAGTGTGAACCGATTAGTTGTATTGTCTCGATCTCGTATCCATAGACAATCACTTTCGGAGAAAGGACTTATAGGTAGGAAAAGTTTTGGTTTGAGGTATATTTGGGTACCCTCGCCTTTTCAGATACGTTGCACCGGCATTAACCAAATGGCATTATAGTATAATAAAAATTTTTGAGAGGAGTTTGACAAGTTGTTTTACTCGCATCATGCTCGTACATCTTTATCTGATTGTAGCCGCTATATCCATCCATGAAGGAGAACACGCCGTGTCCGCTGGTGGCATCCACTAACATGTCGATGTTAGGTAGAGGAAAATCATCTTTGGGGCAGCATCTGTTCAAGTCTCTAAAATCCATGCAGATCTGTCCATTTTTCCTTTTTACCGGAACACATTAGCCAAACAGGTTGGATAATGAATGGGTTTGATGAAGCCAGCAGCTAGTAACTTCTGAATCTCAGTCTTGATTTGCTCTTCTACCTCGTGCCTGAACTGCCTCGGAAATTGTTTGACCGACTTGGACCCCAGGTATGATATGCATATGATGGGTGACCAATTTTTCATCTAAACCGGGCATTTCTTCATACGTCCAGGCGAATATGTCCTGGTATTCTTTGAGAAGTTCCACGAGCTTCATGTGTTCATCCGTACACAAGGTTGAGCTGATGGAGATAGGCCTAGGAGATTCCTCATTCCCGATGTTAACGACTTTGAGCTCATCAGTGGTGGAGTTGGTGCCACCTTGCAGCTTTCTTGGAGCGTCCTGCACCTCTTCCTACAGCTCGTCGTTGTCGTAGCATTCCATTGGGCGGAGAGACTGGGTAACAGTCTCCCCTGCTAATTGCTAACAGCGGCGTCGGTACACGGTTTTCCCTTTCTGATCACGGCTCGTCACAAAAGTTCGCTCCCTCTTAGCGTGGGTCGCGGCTTCACCGGATGAAGAAGAACGCCTTGTCGGCAAAGATGTATCGTGGGGCTTAGCCCTAAATGATGCAAGCCGGTCCTCCTCCTGAATCGACGCCCACGTGGGGAGTGGGATGCAATGAACTTTGTCTGATTCTCCGCGCGGAGCTTCTCTTGGTTCAAACAATTCCACTCCACATATCGGTGCGCATGGAGACAACGATGCAGGAATACGAACGACTTCTTTATTCAGCATAGTCTTCAGGCACTAGTGATACGTCGAAGGGACAATCCTATTGTCATGAAGCCACGGTCTCCCAGTATCATATGGTAGTATGGCTCCTTTTCTATGACTTCGAATTTCACCTTTGACTGGACAGGCCCTACAGATAAATTCATATGACATACCCGTACGTGTTGGTTTGGTTTCCTTCAAAGTCTGTAATCGTGGTAGGCTGACGTACGATCTTGCTTGGGAGAAACTTGGTCGTCCTGAGTGTCTTGAGAGTAATCACATTCGAATACGCTCCAGTGTCGATGAGGGCCCTCTTGAATTCTGAATCCTTGATGCGTGCGGTAACGTGTAGGGCCCGGTTGTGACCTTCTTCCGCCATCATGTCTTCTTCTGTAAATGTGACATTATTCACAGACATCTCTGGCGTTTTCAAGGTTTCTGGAGGTAGAGGAGTTAAATGCACGTCCAAGGCTATCTGGTTGATTGCAGCAAATGTCTTCGCCTACTGATTCTTCAAGAGGTGTAAAAGTTCGCATAAACTTTCTACTAGAGAAGCTGCTTCCTGATCCACCGGCCTCTGGTTCATAGTGAAACTATTGACTTGAGGAGGATCGTGAGGACCAGTCCCCAGTGTAGAAGTCTCCGTGACAGGACCGCTCATATCTGATGTCATCTTGATGAGGAGATCGAGTATGCCGTTTATCGCTTCTTTGATCAGGTCCATGTTCTTCGTGTGAATCTCCTGCACCCGTGCTAATTCGATCAATGTTGGGATTCTTCTGGTTACATCATCAGAAACACCGTTGGGAAGAGGGGTATCTCCATTGGAGGAACTTCGATCGGGATTTGAAGTTGTTGGGATAGTCCTAAGACCAACCATTTTGAAATCAGCAAAATGGAATTGGGTAGAATTGAGGTGAGGCGTATCCTCCGGGAAGGGGAATCCGCTGCACGTCTTGAGGGTACGGAGGTTGATGCTGGTACATATCTGTAGATGGGGCAAAAGGATTTGCTGATTTTTACGGAATTGAGGAGACGACCATGCGGAGGAGACTCCTTGAACCGAGCGAAATGTTCAACCTCACACAGATGCACTGCGAGAAGGGAGTGCTTTGAATTCGAGAGATCAATCTGTAGTACTGATAGACACATTTTTGTGTCTACTTTGTCCTCAATGTCTGTATTGTTGGAACTCTATTTTTGTACTAATATTGTGTTTTTATGTATTTTTGAGGAAATAAACATTTTTGGAAAATTCGGCTCGAAAAGTTGATTTTGGCACCCGGAGAACAAGTGTTATTCGGACTCTCACTTTTGGATAAGGGGTAACCTAATTACTAAGGGGCAGCCCCAGGTCACCCCCAATTCATCTGCTATTCGCACCCCAGTTCAGGATAGGGGGTATATCATCTCAACCTTTTTGAATTTCAAATTTTGGCGGGAAAAAATGTTCTTGAACTGCCGTGACTAGGGTTGAGGATTTGAAGGTGTTCCAATGAGATTCAATGGCCCAAATTAAATGGGTTTGTTCCTAGGGCCTAGATAGAGCTGGTATGGGTGTTGGATTCGGTCAAAATTGGTTAGATAACCGGTGGGAATCAAATCAAGGAAAATATTCTAAAATAGGAAAAATATTCTATTCTTGGAATTCTTGGATGGAAGAGACGTGCATGGGTTGATTCTATTGGCTGGAAACAATCCCTACAGCTCAGGGATGACGCGTGAGAAGAGATAAAACAGGGAACAATCCGTAACAAATCAGAGAATTAAAGAAAAAATATTTCGGAATATTTTCTTTAATGGTCGGATATTCTTGGAATTATTACGAGGATTTGAGTGACTTGTTGTGTATAAATAGGTCCCTAATGTCGAGAAGGGCTGGCAAGTTAAGGGAGAGTTTGGAAGAGAATAGAGACGTAAAATCGAAGAACTAGGCGTTGTGAAGAAGAAGTTCCTGCTGCTGCTGGAACTGAAGAACACGAAGAACATTGGACGAGGCAGGAAAGTCGTTAAAAACTGTCGCTTTATTGCGACACTTTTCCACTCCTTTCCGCGACTGAGTCATTGTACCAACAACACTATCTCCGTGTCGTTGATTCTGGACGCCTTCTGTGGGTCGCAAAATTCTGTTTTATACTATTTACTTCTCTTTCTCTTCATTGTAAAACAATTTTGAGCATCAATGAAATATTTTGAGAGGTTTTCCAACATGATGAGCGGCTAATACCTGGTGACTGAGGCGACGGGGGAGCTATTCACTCATGTTTGATTGGTAAATTCTTTTTATAATTTCTTAATTATTTATTTTATTTAATTCACTTGGATCAATAAAAAAAAAGAGATAAAAATGGTTTTCTTAATTAGTTGTGAATCAGTTTGATGTTTTATGCTTAGAATTAATTCTCTGATAAATCATGCTTAAGGATTACAATTTAATATTTGGACACCTTATAGATTAATAAGTGATTTAATGGAAAAAGAGCTAGATAATAATTATGAAATATTTTTGTAACCAATCAACTTGAAGTAATAGTGAATCCGGAGCCTTAGTCCATTTTAAATCTTGACATCACTCTTTGAAAATTAATTTGCTTTATTTTTATTAAGTCTAAAATTCATTGCCTTCACAAGTCTTAAAACAACCCTTTTATCACTATCTACAACAACTTTGAAAACACATCAACTGTGTTTTCCCTTGATAATGAATGCTTAGTTTTAGACTCTTGATGCATTATACTTGTGATTAACAGTTGATATTTTGGAAAATATGATTTTGGCAATATTTAGAATCAACCCAATTATTTAAATTGCATAATAAAAAAATATTAGATCACATAAGTTTTGATTGAATGGTGGAATCTTAACCCCTATTTCTCCCTAAAATTTTACATCACTTTACTATTTTCCTAAATTCTATTTAAATTTAGAAATTTTGTTACCTCCACAAATCTGAAAAGAACCCACTTTTACCAATATCTCTACAACCATTTGAAAATACATCAATTATTGGCGCCGCCGACGCGGATTTGTGCTTAGGTAGAATTTTTAGGTTTTTATTATTTTCATTTATTCCTCTTTATGTTTCTTTGTTTGTGTTGATTTGCAGGTTTGAAGATTGGACACTAAGGACTTGGAACAAATCTCAAAGCTAAAAGAAAAGAAAAAAAGAAGACAAATAATTTTTTAGGATTTAGTTTTATTATTTTTTTTTAATTTTTAATTTTTTAGAATTGTATTAGGAAATTTTTGTAATATTTTTGCACTTTACTTTGGACTTTGGACAATTTTTTTTTTTTTTTAAACCCTACGGAAGGGTACCCTTAAATACAAACTGTTTGCAGAGAAGGACGGTGATTACGATATCACGTCGGCCCCTCGGGTTAGCACACAACATAGGAGTTGTGGCCCGAGTCGACGACAACGGTTCATCCCCCGTCTGGAACGGGATGTAAGTTTGTCGAAACACTCGCGAATCCCCTGTCAGCGAGTTACTGTATTCCTTCGTTTGCATATATGCCGAGGAACTGAAAACGGCTGCTTTAAATTCCTAGTAAAGGGCAAGGACTGGCCATACAGGATAAGGGTTCGTATTTCATCACCGTTCTCTTCTTGACCGCCTTAGGAAAACGAAACCAAACGCGAACCTAAGCTTTAAAATTTGGAATAGAACGAGATCTATAGGGTAACGAGCTTAGTAGGAAAGTCGTACGAAAAATATTGGTTACTATTTTAGCATACTTCGAAGTTCATGATGGTCTCTGTGAGTTGAATGCGTGACTGCGCCGCCTTGTGATAGCGGTGAGGCCTTAGGTATCAAAGCTCCACTGAGCTTCCCTCGCCTCAATTCAACTTACTTTGAATCGGATTGACTCCAGAGGGGTTTGCTTATATTGTAACGAATTCCCTTTCGAAGGATTAGAAGTTGGTCTAGAAACAATCTAAGTGGAGCCATCATGATTTTTGTTTGCTAGAATTCAGTAGGTTTGTTGTGGTGGAGTCAGCCTTTTTTGTGTTTGCATAGAACTTTCCTTCCCTTTTAGGGATTTTCTTGTTAGTTTTGTTTTTCTAGTGTATGCCCGAGGTAGAACAGGCTTGGAAAAGAAACACTCTAGGTCGTATGATTAGTGATAAACCTAGTAGTTCTTCTTGTGAAGGCGGGGAGCTCGAAGACTCTTCTTTAGAGAGCCCCGTTTTTGGAAACTTCAGTTTTGAGAATCTGCGTATTTGTGAAGAAAGTTCTCCTAGTCCTTTGGTAGTGCCAGAAATGGCAACTTTAAAAGCTTTATTGAACCCAACTAGGACCTCTCGTCCGTCTTGTATCAAGTTAGCTGAAACCGAGGAAAATTATGAACTCAAACCTGGGACTTTACAGATGCTCCCAAACTTTTTAGGAAAAGAGAATGAGAACCCTATTTTCATATTAGGGAATTTGAGGAAGTATGTAGTACTCTGAAAATTAAAAACCTTAGTGATGATGCACTGAAACTTAGGTTATTCCCCTTTTCCTTAAAAGATAAAGCCAAATTTTGGATGTATAGTTTGGATTCTGAGTCAATTGAAACCTATGAACAACTTACATCTGCCTGTATACATAAGTTTTTCCCAAGTCACAAAACATCGTCTATTAGGACACAAATTTGTACTTTTGCTCAACAAGAGGGAGAATCTTTATATAGGTATTTAGAAAGGTTCAATGACTTAATTTATCAATGTCCTCATCATGGTTTAGAGAAGGTTAGGTTAGTTCAGATCCTCTACGAGGGTTTAGACTATTCAACAACGACCATGGTTGAGTCCTTATGCACATGTGGGTTTGAGAATAAAACTGTTGATGAGGCGATGACATTTTTGAATAAAATCGCCAATAAGACCCAACAATGGGAAAGTAATAGGGAACCCCAGAAAATAATTCTTCTAAGTAGAGGAAATGTCAATAGGGTAGAAGGATCCTATGAGTCAGATGCTAAAATAACAGCCATAGCCAAAAGGTTAGAAGCGTTGGAATTAGGTCATTCTAGTGGTACTAGTGGTAGAATAGAGCCTTTTTGGGAAGACCATACTGTTGAAGAGCAAGCCAATGCTCTTTATAACAACACTAGATTCGATAACCGTCAGAGGTTTGACCATTATTCAGAAACCTATATCCCTGGCTGGAGAAACCATCCCAACGTTTCTTGGTCTAAGGGCCAGAATCAAGGTCAGTCTAGTAACTCTCAAGATCCCCCAGGTTTTGGCTATCCTAAGAATCCTTCAGCCCCGGCACAGTTTCAGAACCCTTCGGATAAGAAGATTATGAGTTTAGAAGAGTCTCTTGCTTTGTTAACTCGTAACACTATGCATTTTCAGCAATCTGTTGCTCAAGGTATAGAAGAAAATAAGAGAATAGGTCAGGCTAACTCTCAGGATATTTCCGAGTTGAAAACCCAAGTTAGTCATATAAATGAGTCTTTGAGGGAAAAAGGTAAGTTTCCTAGTCAAACTCAACCCAATCCTAAAGCAGAGAAATCGTACAATCATGTGAACTCTATTACAACCCTTAGGAGTGGAAAGAAAGTTGACAATAAGGTTGCCATGCCTGATAGTGAACATGTTGTAGTTCACCCTTATGAGCCAGAAAATGAGGAGACTGATAGAGTCTCTAAAGAGACCAATGAGGGTCCTGATGAGCCCGACTTTGTTCCCAGAGCCCCGTTCCCCCAGCTGCTAGTTCCAACTAAGAGGGAGTCCAACTTTAATGATATATTGGAGGTTTTTAAGCAGGTTAATATCAACCTTCCATTATTAGATGCAATTAGGCAGATTCCCTCTTATGCCAAGTTCCTTAAGGACTTGTGTACGCGAAAGGGTAAGCTCAGTGTCCAGAAGAAAGCCTTCATAGGTAGTCATGTGAGTTCTATTATTCATAATACCACTACTCCTAAGTATAAAGACCCAGGGTACCCTATCATTGCTTTTACAATAGGTAAGTACCGTGTTGAGAAAGCGTTGCTTGACTTAGGAGCCAGTGTGAACTTACTGCCATACCATGTGTACCTTAAGCTAGGACTTGGTGAGATGAAACCTACACAGATGACACTTCAGTTAGCTTATAAGTCCGTTAAAATTCCTCGTGGTGTGATCGAGGATGTTCTCATAGAGGTCGACAAGTTTATATATCCGGTGGATTTTGTTATCCTAGATACCCAACCTATCCCTGACCCAGAGAACCAAATACCAGTGATATTAGGTCGCCCGTTTTTAGCTACATCCAATGCGATCATTAACTGTCGAAATGGTATTATGAATTTGTCTTTTGGTAATATGACTATTGAGCTGAACATTTTTAATATTAGTAAGCTACCCTCTAAACTAGATGACTCGAATATAGAAGAGGTGAACATGATAGGAACATTATTCGAGGAGTCATTACCAAACACTTTGTTAAAAGATCCATTAGAGAAATGCCTAGCTCACTTTGGGATTGATTTTGATGATGATAAGGTGATTAATGAGGTGAATGCTTTGTTAGATTCAACCCCTTTGTTAGATACTAGTAATGGATGGAAACCTAAGTTCGAACCACTACCAGTTTCTCAGTCTACCCTAGTTCCTTCTTTAGAAGAGCCTCCTAAGTTGGACCTAAAACCATTGCAAGATACCCTGAAGTATATGTTTTTAGGCCCGTCTGAGACTTTACCTGTGATTGTTTCTTCCGACTTGGATAAAGATCAGGAAAGTAGGCTAGTAACCATCCTTCAAAACAACAAGGAAGCTTTAGGGTGGACCATAGCAGACATTAAGGGTATAAGTCCTACTGTTTGTATGCATCAGATCTATTTAGAGGAAGACACCAAACCTTCTAGGGAGATGCAACGTCGACTAAACCCCAATATGAAAGAAGTCGTTCGAACTGAGGTTCTTAATCTATTAGATGCAGACATTATCTACCCTATTTCAGATAGTAAGTGGGTCAGCCCCGTTCAGGTTATTCCCAAGAAATCTGGTATTACTGTAGTCCAGAATGATAACAATGAGTTAATCCCGAACCGAGTGACCACGGGTTGGTGTGTTTGTATTGACTATAGGAAATTGAACAAGGTCACTAGGAAGGACCACTTTCCCATTCCCTTCATCGACCAGATGCTAGAGAGATTAGCTGGACATAGTCACTACTGCTTTTTAGATGGATACTCTGGATATAATCAGATCGTTATTTCCCCAGAAGACCAGGAGAAAACCACTTTTACCTGTTCCTTTGGTACCTTTGCGTATAGACGCATGCCTTTCGGGCTATGTAATCCCCCTGCGACTTTTCAGCGTTGCATGATGAGCATATTTTCTGACATGGTAGAACGGTTCTTAGAGGTCTTTATGGATGATTTTTCAGTGTTTGGTTCGTCTTTCGATGAGTGCTTGCATCATTTGTCATTAGTTTTGACTAGGTGTAAGGAAAAGAATTTAATGCTTAATTGGGAGAAATGTCACTTTATGGTTCGTTCAGGAATTATTCTAGGGCATATTGTATCTTCAAAGGGTATAGAGGTAGATAAAGCCAAAGTTGACCTTATTAAAACTTTACCGGTCCCAAAAACCATAAGAGATATTAGGTCATTCTTAGGGCATGCTGGTTTTTATCATCGTTTCATTAAGGATTTTAGCTTGATGTCTAGACCTCTTTGCAATTTGCTTGCAAAAGATGTTAAGTTTGTCTTTGATGATGCTTGTTTAGAGGCTTTTGAGAAGCTTAAGTCATTACTCACTACCCCCCCCCCCCCCATAGTCCAGGCACCCAACTAGAACCTACCCTTTGAGATCATGTGTGATGCTTCAGATTATGCTATTGGTGTTGTGCTAGGTCAGCGAGAAAATAAGTTACTTCATGTGATTTACTATGCTAGCAAAACTCTGAATGATTCCCAGTTGAACTATACCACTACCGAGAAGGAACTATTAGCCATTGTGTTTGCCTTAGACAAGTTTAGACCCTATCTCTTAGGTTCTAAGATCATCATATATACT